>NC_063174.1:29367467-30020245 GCF_023159225.1 Perognathus longimembris pacificus | reverse complement strand
AACAATATTAATAAAATAATACCTTCAACAGAAAGTAAAATGATGGTGAGAGAAAATGACAAATGAGTTATTAAGTGTATTAATAAGAAGTCAAATCAGTGGCTGGCCATCTATTCTCCCTGTCCCTTTCTTACTGACACAACAAACAACATGAGCGCAGATCAATGTTCAGCATGTTCTACCAAATATCCAAGGAACAGGTACTTCCAAACTCAGTGTTATGGATGAATGGTTCAAATGTATACCATCAAGCAAAGCCTTTCAGATACACCCAGAACAGTCTTTAACTTAATCTCTTGACACATCTTGACCCCATCAAGTTAACAATAAAACTAACCATCACCTCTCATCACGCCTTTCTCCCATAGCTCTACAAAGTGGACCAACTTCATAGGCTCATTTATTTTTCTCATTTCCCTTTCCTCTTTTTTTTTCCACCTGAGGCTTTGGGGTTCTCATGTCCAGGGAGACTTTCCTTGACACTTGTTTTCCTTTTAAACTAATGTGTGAAGACTAAAACACTTCACTCAAATGCCATTCCCTGCATGAAGTATTCTTTCATTCCCCCAAGTACATATATCTCACAGTACACATTTTAACTTTCACAATGATGAAAATTGTTCTACTCTATATAGCTTATAAAGTCTATGAACTTTAACAATAAAATAACTTTCTCCATTTCAGATGATATGTACATTACTTTCCTTTTGTTTAGCATCATCTGTTCCCTCCTTCACTCATTCCTTCCTTCCCATTCCCACCCATGAGTTGCTTTGTTCCCTTTCATCAGTGTCCAATGTAGCTGGTGGTCCCCTCTGCTATATTATTATTGTTGTTAGTATTATTACTATTCTCACACACTTTCCACTCATTCTGTGTCCTCTTTTCTTTTTACTGTATCTTGGGACCTGTTTACTTTGTTCTATCTCTTTGCATTTTAATTCTAACACTCACATATCAGGGAGACCATATGCTCTTTGTCTCTCTGTTCTTGGCTTGTCTCACTCAGCATGACTTGTTCTAGTTCCATCCATTTTCCAGTAAATGCCATTATTTTGTCTTTTCTAATGGCAGTTTAAAATTCCATTGTATATTGGTACCACATTTTTTTAATCCATTCATCTGTAGTGGGGCATCTGGATTGTTTCCATATCTTGGCTATTGTGAACAGAGCAGCAATGAACATGGAGGTGCAGGTGTCCTTGTCATATCCTGGTTCCTGTTGTTCAGGATAGATGCCTAACAGTGGTATGGCTGGGCCCTAGGGTATATCTATGTTTTGTTTTTTGAGGAACCTGCAGACTGCTTTCCAGAGTGGTTGTACTAGCAGTTCAGTAGAGTTCCAATTTTTCCACATCTCCACTAGCATTTGTTGTCTGAATACAGAATATAGGCCATTCTTACTGGGGAAAGGTAGTATCTCAATGTTGTTTTTATTTGCATTTCCTTTACAGCATAACTGCTTTTTTTCCACATTGTCAGTACTTTGTATGTCTCTCAGTCATGTACCTACCAACATGTGTCTTATATGTTACCGGTGTGTATCTAACATGCCTGTATTCTCTAAGTGATCACCAAAGAGGTAGGAGTGTGGCTAAGGAGGTAGGAAAGGAGGAAGGGGAATGTGATGATTGTATAAGAATGTCATGCAAGCAACAGTGTCCTTTCTATGAAGAAAGACATTTTAGTTATGCTTAAAGTGAATACCCATGTAGATAGAAATATTGCCAATAATACAAACAGTAAATACCCTCATGGCACATTGGTCAACATTTGAAATTCTTTCCATCTATTATCTTATTTAATCATCACATTAACACTAGGAGATAGGTTCAAATAATCCAATTATACAAATGAGGAGACAGGCAGAGAGGGGTCAAACAGCTTGGCAAGGTTATAAAGCGCATGTATTTGATGCTATAGTTTGAACCCAGCATAAATGCCTGATCTTTGCATAGGTACTGGAGAGAGGTAAAGGTGATACTCCCAGGACAGAAGCTGCCCATCTATGTAATCTCTTATACACAGTGTGTGCATCCTCTATATTCTTGTCCAATAACTAAAGTTGTTTCATTGTAATACCAGGAGAAACATGCATTCCATGCCTGGTTTCTGTTATTAAATTTGCTTTCCACATGTAATTTTCACCATAAGCGTGAAGTTATGGTGCCTGCCCTGTCACCCTGCTTTGTGACTGGGTCTGCCAACCTCTGGATTAAATATTAAAGAGACAATTGCATATTTCAGGGCTACTATACCATTTAATCAGGATTTAAAAATTGTCCAGAGTCATGGATTTACAATTAATGTCATTAATTAAATGTATTTACAATTAATGTTATTTTCATTTTGCTGAAATGAAAACATATTTTGTATATTATCAAAGGAAAGAGGAATATCTTAATTTTTCTTTTCCTTAAGCAAACCATTTTCCATCCAGAGTCTCCAATACCCAAAATCATTATTATAATTTATGGCTAGAAAAAAATCCTCAAGTAAAATTATGGAACCCTGTCCTTTTCCTCCTTCCATGTTGCTTTAGATTTAACAGTTTTCTTCTGCCATATGCTCCTGCCAGGCAACAAGGCTTTGGTTGTGAGCTAGAAGCTCTAAAACTATGAGTCACAATGAACCTTTGGTTTGTGAGTAAATTATCTCAAGTCTTTTCATTGTTGGGATGGCAAACCAACTCACAAAAAAAGAGAAGCAGAGTATTTGCCAGAAACTCAGATAATTAACCCAATTTCCTTTTCTGTACAACTTTGGTCTCTGGTTTTAAACCCTATTCTGTTATACAAAGTATCATTGATGGGCTGGGAATATGGCCTAGTGGTAAAAGTGCTTGCCTCAAAGTATCATTGATGTCCAATCACAATACATGATATATATATATATGTATATATATATATGTATTATTTAACAGAGACAAGTGTTATTAATGTTGATTCATTCTGTTTGTGGTTACCTTACATTTACATCTTATTTTTAGAGTACATCACCAACTACATTGGTTTATGGCTCACTAATGAGTTGTAACACAGGATTTGGAACATGCTGGCCTAGAAGCCATGGGGCCAGTACTTTTTCCCTTTCTCACTGAAAATCTCAAGCTTTTTCTCATTGCAAAGAAAAGTAAATAAATAAAAGACCAATGGAAAGGAAGTGATGAATGCAAATATTGATAAATTCATATACATGCAATGGAAACTTAGAGTGCAACCCCAAATATGTACCTCTAGCTCCACTCCAGTCCCTTGCTGCTCAGGATGGCTGATGAGAAATGAAATACTTAGGAAGACCTGGTGGAAGCTGGGCACCATTCATTTGTAGAGGTTTGATTTCTAAATTTGTGTTCTTTTTGTGTATCAGCCCTCTTTTCTCCTCCCCCCCTTCCTCCTCCCTCCTCCCTCCCCTTTTCTCCCTTTTCCCTCTTCCTCCTCCTCTTCCCTCCTTCCTCCCACCTCCCCTTTTCTTCTTCCTTCTGTTTAGTATAGCCTGCAAACTAAAAATTCTGGAAAAATCAAAAGAAGAAAGGTACTTCGTGACATACAATGACATGAACTTCAAATTTCTTTGTTCATTAGGAAAGTTTTATTATAACATGATTTTACTCACTTGTTTATGTTACATTTAAGTTTGGCAGACTATAATGGTGGACTAGAATAGTCACAAGTATCATGTGCTCTCCAAAGCCTAAACTATGTACATTGTGGCCCTTTACAGGGAAAGGATGCTGACCCCCATTCACATGGCTTTTCTCTCTCAATTTCAGTTTTCTCCTTTGCAAACACAAGAATAATACTTATTGTTCAATGTTTGTTTTCTTTCTGTAGATTAAAAGAAATATATGCATGTAAAAGACACTTGGAATGGTTCTTCCTGATACAAATCACCATTACATGCGGACTATTCAAATTTGCTTTTCCTCTTGCTTTTCTATCTTTGTGAAAGTCATGTGACCCATTGGCCACCCAAGCCAGAAACCTGAAGGTCATGCTAGGTCTTCCATCTTGTTTATTGGGGATTTTTACCTCTGTAAAAGTAACTATGTCCTCACCTACTGCTTATGGCCTTTCTTCACCTAATCTCTTGCCTGGACTCCCTCCTAACACATATTTGGTCCCCATTTCTCTGTTTTCCATACTGCTACTTAGATGAGCCTTCTAAAATGAAAAGTTTAGTGTGCTACTTTCTACCCAAACACCATGAATACCCCAAACCCCCATGGTCCCCCAAAACCTGAACTTTCCAGTCCTCCCTGGTCTCTTCTATGTTTAGCTTTAAGTCTCACCCTATTCTGCCTAGGATGTCATGACTTGAAATTTCTGAAACAATGTGGGAGCTCTTTCCCACCCAGCAACCAGGCCAACATTCGGTTTGGGCACCAGGTCGCTCTTACGGAAGTCTTTTAACTCTGACATCCCTTATTCTCATGTAGTGCTTGGTTCTTCACTGACTATTGGTCTTAAAAATGCCAGACTCCATCCCTCAGTCTCTGGGTGAGTGAAATAGCTGTGCTTTCAAGCCTGGCTGTACCTTAACAGGATCTGGGCTAGACCTAAAACCATAACCAGTGCTCTGATTTTATTGCCTGAGATTCTGATTTTTTTGTTTGTTTTGGTTTATTGTGGTATCTGCCATAAGTGTGTGTGTGTGTGTGTGTGTGTGTGTGTGTGTGTGTGTGTGTGTGTGTGTCTCACTGGGGTTTGAACTTAGAGCTTTACACATACTAGGCTGGTGCTCTACCACTGAAATCATGCCTTCAGCATTTCTTTTTGCTGGTTATTTTGGCGTTAGAGTCTACCAAATTTTTCTATCTAGGCTGGACTCAAACATTGATCCTCCATATCTCAGCCTCCTGAGTAGCTAGGATTACAGGCATGAACCACAAGTGTCTGGTAGGTATAAGCATCTCTCTCTCTCTCTCTCTCTCTCTCTCTCTCTCTCTCTCTCTCTCTCTCTCTCTCTCTCTCTCTGCCAGACCTGGGGCTTGAACTCAGGGTCTGGGCACTGTCCATGAGCTTCTTTTGCTCAAAGCTAGCACTCTACCATTTGAGCCACAGCTCCACTTTTGGCTTTTTCTGTTTATGTGGTACTGAGGAATCGAACCTGGGGCTTCATGCATGTTAGGCAAGCACTGTACCACTAAGCCACATTCCTAGCTCAGGCATAAGCATTTTTACTTAAAGTTCTTCAATTGATAGGGGTTTACAGCTAATGTAGAGAACCCTCCTACTATGAGCACAGGCCCTGGGGTCTATTGATTCACCTGCTAATCCTTACGCCACAACTTCCTAGCAATAGGACTGGCAAATTAATTCCCTTTTGTCTATAATGACATATATGTAAAGAGTATTCAAGACAGGGCTTGGTCAAGAGCTAGGCTCTTCATAGGTGTTAATAGAACCCCTATGGTTCTCTGTGTGTGTGTCTATGTGTGAGTGCATGTGTGCTGGTACTAGGGCTTGAACTCAGGGCCTGGGTGCTGTCCTTTCACTTTTTCACTCAAAGATGTCTCTCTATCACTTGACCCCCACTTTAAGGTTTTCTTTCTTCTTTCCTTTCCTTTCCTTCTCTTTCCTTCCTTTCTTCTTTTCTTTTTTTCTTTCTTTTTGGTGGTTAATTGGAAGTAAGAAGTTCATGGACTTGCCTTCCCAGGCTGGCTTTGAACGACAAGCTTCAGATTTCAGCCTTCTCTGCTAAAATTACAAGCATGAACCACCAGTGCCCCATCCAGGTACTTTATTTATACAAACACTTAGGAACCACTGAGTTAGAGGGTAGCCTTATTCCCTCAAATAGATTGTGTACTAGTAGATTTCTTTTGCTCTTCCAGTGGTTTGATCTGGAACTCTCCCTCACCTCTCAGGTCTTGCTATTACATCTAGATGATCAGTCTTGTCACCTGAGGGTGGCGACAAAGTGCCAGTGCAGCTGCAGAGACACTCTGCAAGGCACTGCACCCTGTCACTGATGTGACACTCTATAATGAATGTTTGGCCCTCTTACTCAAAGGGTTTCATGAATGCATTCTTCTTCCCAGATTCCAGTTTGTATGTGTATTGTCGTCTTATACTTTGCTTTCACATCCCATGCCTAGCAGAGTCCTAGCCATACAAGAACTCTCCCTCTTGACTGAAATGCAGGCCCCAGGTGCTGATCTTGGTCTTGCCTTGTGTAGTTCTGGCTAAGTATTCTGAATTCCATGTGTCTTGATTTCCTCATCTGGGAAAGGGAAAGGGTCAACTTCCTTCCTAGGGCTGCAGGGCAAAATAACAAACACAAGTACAAATAGCTCCTTAGCACATCTCACGTGCTCTCAATTTGCAAATATTCAAAGAAAATGGCCACCAGGTTTCCCCACAGCTGGTGCTGGGACTCTGAGTGTGTATTTTAGGTTGACATTGTTGTTATAGGAAGCTGAACTTTGTAATGATGCTTCTAAGGAGACTTTTTATCATCAAATCCCAGTAGAAATTATCATTTTCTTTGAAGATTTTTGGTCCACAATTGGTACATCTGAGACCTTTCCCCTCTCAGTTGTTGGTGTGTTGAGGCAGAGCCCCAAGAGCCAGGAGAAGGCAGGGATATTATTATTATTGTTTATTTTTTAGTTTGTAAATGGAAAGATTTTCTTTTAAAATATTTACTAGCATAGATTGTATATACATACATATGTATATCAAAGGGGGGCTTCATTGTGAAAATTCTATACATGCATGCAATGTATCCTGATCAAATTCACCCCCTCTGTCACTTCCTTCATTCCTTCACCCCCAAGGCTATTCTTAAACTCTCCTCCTTACTACTGTTCTGTGCTGTCCCTGCTAAAACCACGGAGCATTGTTCTTCAGTTTTTATGTATACTTATTATAGCATGCTGGGCAGCTGGTTTTTATTTTAGTTAGAATTAGTCACACTTTTCTCTGGCCTTGGAATTTGTAAGAGTTCTGGATGGAAAGACTGTTCTTGGAAGCTCTGGCCTGTATAATTTTGTTAAAGCTTTTTTTGGCTTGCTCAATTCACTGCAGTGGTTCTTGACAGATGAAGGGTGTACGTGAATTGGCTGTAATTTCTTCATTGTATCAGACAAGAGTAGACATTGAGTGGCTTTTAATAAATGAGTTTTGTGTGATTTGTGAATACTACACATTACGTAGGACTCCTAGAAAGAAGTTGGATTATTATGAGTGCACTAAGATTGTTTTTATTGCTGTAAGATTCCTCAAATTACCTTTACATGTATACTTGTATATAAACTGTATTTTAGGCTTACAAGTATGTGAACGATAATTCTGTCAAATTTGTTTGAGTGGTAGAGCCTGGGTTGTCTATCTGAGAAATTCTCACTTGCATCAGATAAATCAATTGAGAATCACTTAACTTTCCATTGTCATCTCCAGTCATCTCTACTTTAATTTTTCAAAAGTTGATTTAATTGCTTGGATTTGATTGAATTTGCTAAAAGTTAGTTTTGCAGTTAAACCTGCAGGGCTAAGTTGGCAGATGACATTTGATACAGGTCTGATTTGTTTTTCCAACTGGAAATTCTATTAGGTCTTTTCTTAAAATAAAAAAATAAAAGCAGACATTTGTTGAGTCTCTATCAACTGCCAAATGCTGTCCTGAAGTCTGGGGTACTCAGGGCATCAAGCAATGGAAGACAGGTTTCTTTTCACCTTCAGTGTCAGATGAAGGAGCAAACACCACATGTGCTAAGGACTGAACCAGAGGTAGTGATGGATTTTTAAGGTGTCTTCTGACCAAGGGTCAGGGATGATCTTTCTCTTCCAAAAAACAGAACAAACCAAAACAACCAAACCAAAAAAACCCAACCAAAACCCTTGTAGATCCAAGAGTGCAGGGGGGTTGGGCTGCAAGGTGGCTCCCCAGAAAACAAAGTGAAAAGCTTTTGCACACCAGGTGGTGCTACTGCTCTGTAGAATGGCGCCACTGGGCAGCCGTGGCGGCTCCTGTCACCTTTGGACTTGAGCTGAAAAGCTTCATTCTTAAAGACCTTTCCTTCCTCAGCCTTTCAGGGCTTTTAATTCCTGGGTGCATTTACTTCTAAGTGAAAAGACCCACTCTCTGAAGCTTTATTCACCTGCCATCTTACCAGGGAATGCTTTTTTAGTGAACTAAAAGGTATCCAGGCTTTCTCGGGAGTATTCTTGAGAAAAGGGGTATTTACTACCTAAGTGCCCTGGGTTTTTGTTTTGTTTGTGATTTTGGTTTGGCTTGACAAACTTGGAATGGCTGAGCTATGGAAGAGCTTTTTGGAAAGAGTGGAATGGATGCAGGAGGGGAAGAGCCCTCAGCACAGAATTGCATTATTGTGGTGTTTTTGTTTTTTTTTTAAACAATTGCTGCAGTATTTCTGGTCAGAAAAGTTATTGGGTGTTTATGAATGTTTCAAAAGACTAAGGAAAAAAATATATAGATTCCATGTTAAAATACCCACCTGGGCATCCTTAACACTTAGAACAGAGCCTAACTTGGGAATGCTAAAGGGTGTTGTGTGAGTGGCCTAAAACAGCAGTTATTTTCAATGGAGAGTGTTATCTGGATGTCATCCAAAAGCACGGAAGTTGCCAGAAGCATTCCCAGGAGGGCATGGATTGGCTTGGCCAGGTAGAACAGGAATATGGGTTTTCGTCCTGCCAAGCCACACTTCTAGCTTCCTCCTGAACAGAGAAAGCCCAGACAAGTTCCTGGAGGACTTTGTCCTTACCTGCATTCTTCAGAAATGAGGCAGGAAACATGTTTTGAAAGGAGGTTAAAACAGAGCTCTACAAAGGGCACAAAGAAGTATTTTAATACATTTACTTTCAAGACTTTTAATAACTTGCAGTTTAGAATACTATGATCTCTCCCTTCCCCTTTCGGAAATGAGGTTGCTTTGAATTGGTGTTTTCAGGGCTGGCAAGAAGTGGGCTGAATTCTGTCCACTCTCGAAACGGATTCCCCTGGCAATCCACAGGTCATATTTCCTGTTCAGAGTCTAGTATTTCGTCATAGGTCTCTTGAGCATTCAAAATTTGGAATCTTCTAGGGGAAAAAACCACTATGCACAGAAGTGTATGGAAATCACATCAAATGTTCTTTTCAAAATATTGTTTTGAATACATGAATAATGAGACTTGTTTACCTATTCTAATTTTATCGTTGCCAAGGGCATATGAGCAGAGTGTAATGGCACATAATATGATAATGCTTGTTGCTAAATAGATATACGTATGTGTATGTGATTATATGTGCATATACTATATTATGTAAGAAACATAGTATATGATTATATAATACATGGTGTGTGTAATATATGTGACATTAATATAAGGAAATCATTCATCATTTAATTAGATCTTGATGGATCTAGTTGCTTTTCACTGTATATTGTGAGGTGACAAACATTAAAGGTCATTTCTGGACTATTGGTATGGCTCAGCATAGGTCCTGATTTTCAAACACCAATACTGTCAAAAAAAAAGGAGAGAATTATATAATAATACATAGGGGTATATAAATCAAATCCTAATATTCAAATCAAATTAAACATTAATTTGGTACCTGCCTTCTGCAAAACTCCTAGTTACCATTTGGAATACTATAAGTTCAAGAAAAAAATTATATGAACCA
The DNA here is from genome assembly GCF_023159225.1 of Perognathus longimembris pacificus. Lineage (NCBI taxonomy): Eukaryota > Metazoa > Chordata > Mammalia > Rodentia > Heteromyidae > Perognathus > Perognathus longimembris. Next base: position 30,010,609 of record NC_063174.1, on the reverse strand, counting down.
GTTAATACTCAACTTATAAATGGGGTATCTAAAGCATTTTTTAAATGTTTATTTGGATATCATAATACATTCTTATAAAAAGTATCATATATGGTGTTTAGTGCCACTGGCAAGCCCAAAGCTCAATTAAGCTATAATGATTTTTTTTTTTTATAATATCATCAGCCTGGTATGTAGGGTTTGAGGAAAGGAGCTGTGTGGTACAGAGATGAGAATGAAGTAGTGTCTACTGTAATGAGGCAAAACATACAGGAAAAAATTTATATTTATCAAGTGCCAATTTCCTTTTCTTTACCTTTTCCCCAAGAATACAGGACCCCTACACTCTTTTAAATGCTTCCCACTTTGTAGTTTCTCCACTCAAGTTTACCATATACCCCAGTGCTCTGTGCTCAGATTTGCTGATTCCATTGACCATCTCAGAGGTCTGGGAAGCGTAGTCTTTGCACTTTGCAGTGTTTGTGCTGGAATTGCGTGGGTGCTTGGTGATTACAGATGTCTCGATCTCACTTTGGAGCCACTGAGTCAAACTATCCAAGAGTGGGGGCTGTATCATAATAAATTCCTTGAAAAGTTATTGGGCACCCCTTGTCAGAAGAGCCATTTTTTAAAACCAGTCCTGGGGCTTGTGACCCTGGCTTCTTTTTGCTCAGGTCTAGCACTCTACCTCGTGAGCCACAGCAACACTTCTGATTTTTCTGTTTATGTGGTGCTGAGGAATTGAACCCAGGGCTTCATGCATGCTAGGTAAGCACTCTACTAAGCCACATTGCCAGCCCTCAATTTTTTTTTAAAAAAATTATACTTTTCCAATTGTGGCATGCCATAGAATCTCTGGTGGGCTTCCTAGAACACAGACTGCTGTGTCATGACACCATTTCTGACTCATTCTCACCCAGTGGGTTTCAGAGAGTGGAGCACAGCAAAGTGAAAATGGGAAGTATAGGATTAAAACTGCATACAGGGGCTAGGGATATAGCCTAGTGGCAAGAGTGCCTGCCTCGGATACACGAGGCCCTAGGTTCGATTCCCCAGCACCACATATACAGAAAACGGCCAGAAGCGGCGCTGTGGCTCAAGTGGCAGAGTGCTAGCCTTGAGCGGGAAGAAGCCAGGGACAGTGCTCAGGCCCTGAGTCCAAGGCCCAGGACTGGCCAAAAAAACAAAACAAAACAAAACAAAAACTGCATACAGGCTGAGATGTGTGTGTGTGTGTGTGTGTGTGTGTGTGTGTGTGTGTGTGTGTGTGTGTGTGTGTATGTGTTGAGGTGACTGTGATTCTGAGATTTGTCTATCTAGGAGTCCAACAACTTCCCTCTCCTAAATCAGGACTCGTTTTTTTGTCTTCCCCAGGTAGTCCCACCTGCAGTGATAATCAGAAGTTAAGCTAGGTGAAGAGACTCGGTATGGAAGTCATATGCCTTTCTAGAATGCTTGATTTCTAAATGTGTTCCATTTATTTAAATCCCTGGATGGTAGAATTTCTTTACGTGGCCTCCAGAGGGCGCGCCCAACATTGTATAATGTAGACAAGTCCTGAAAAAGATTGTTTCACCCTAGGAGGACTGGAATGTTTAACAAAATGTGTCATTAGAAAGTTTAAAACTATTTTGATGATTAAATTTTCCCTAATGTGATGAGATTTAAAAATTTCTGGTTGGTAAACAGATCAGAACAATTTTTTTTTTTTCCAAAATTGAAGGCTTGGAAGTGTGAATATAGGTGTTTGGCTAATAAAATTGGAAATGTAATGTTATTGCTGAATATGTGGAGGAAAGACATGAAAATCAGTGAGTATTTAACAAATATGAACTATTCTAGATGAAGCACTTTCATTTTGTTTTATTTTGTCTTATTTTTGAAACCAAGGAGGCTTCATTTGGAGAGTGGATTTTTATGGAGAAAGTGTTGTTGCATAGGTGATATTTCATAGGTTGGCATAATATATTTTTTTATTATGGACAATGACATGAAGTGAAAGAGCTGAATGTCTCTTTGATATTGGTTCTAGAGTTAGCCTTTTATTAATCTTGACAAAGTGAGGGAGCTTTCAAGGCGTGTAGAGCTGTTTAGAGACAATACTATTGCTCAGAAAGGAGTGATTTATGAGATCCCTAAAGACAGAGGAAACAACTTATTGAGAGAAGATGACATATTTTCTCCTTATGCCAAAGGAATTGGTTCCTATAAAATAAAATGGCTTGGTTTCATAAAGGAATGAAATCAGGGTTGGTTTCACAGGTGTGTGGCCCTCTGCGCACAGGGATCTTATGCTTGCTTAAGGTGTTTATATTATCTTGAGTTCTTAATAAATTTTAAACAAGGAGCCACATATTTTTAAAAAATGTCACACTTGGCTCTGATAATTATTTCACTGATCCATAATAGAAAAGATTATGTTGTTTCCTATTCTTCTCTTAGCTTTTCTAAAGAGAGGAAATACTCATTCTTAGTTTTTCAGTAAAATTATCAGTGGCACTTTTGAAGCTCTAAACACTCACATGCACTGTCCTCAGACCAATGATAGCCCAGAATTCAGGGCTAGTTTACTGGTATACTGCAAGAGATTTCAGTTTGCAGCCCAGGCTGAGAACCTCTGTTTGGAATCCAATTTCCAGAGTATTTCATTCATACTAATCTGTTCTACTTGGATTGCTCTTGTGTTGGATGGGTTTGTAAAATTTTAGACTCTTTACACAAGCTTTTTGTGTTAGAAGAATGAAAGCATATCAAATTGGAGTCCTTTATATGTGTTTTATTGGTGTTACTCTTAAATTAACTATTACTGTTTATCAAATATAGGTCTTTTTACCCTTTAGTAAATATAGGTTTAATCATTCTTCCTTAAAGTAGCATATTGATAGAATATGGTAAGAAAAATCTTAAGCAATGTATTGAGATGAAACTTGAACAGGGAAATGTAAAGCCTTTTTCTCCTCTGATAAGGGCTGAATATTCACTAAGCACCTTGCCAGGCCAAGGCCTGCATCGGGTTTCATTAAATGCCTCTTTTCTATGGAAGGTTTTGGGAGCACTAATTGTTTTTTCCTTATGAGTCACCTGTGGGGCTTTGGCAATAATCTAGATGTGTCTGGTCACAATCCTTCTGGATTACAGGAATTGAAGTCCCCAATTAGAGCCCTGGGGTCCTGCAAGGGCAAATCCCTTTAACCTTAATTCACTGGGGGCTGTCTCTGAATAGGAGCTATTTTTCTGCCTACAGCCTCACAAAACAGAGCACAAGGAATTGTTTTCTGTTTCTCACGACTTCTTATAAGTTCTGTCTATGTACAAATGCTTTAGGGATTCGTTCTAACTCTAGATATTTAACTGTAAGACTTGTATTAAATCTATTTGTTTAGCTTTGAATTTGGCATTAAACAGAGTAAGAGTAATTTAATGGCAATATAATTAAATGTTTAATGAAAACATTGGTAAGCCAAAACCCAAAGGGAGGTGAAAAACAAAAATAATCCTTAGTCTCTCAGAGCTTAGTGATTCAGACCTACACAGAGGCAGAATTTTACTGCTATGATTTATGGCCAAATTAGATACAAGAAATGATGGTTGATCCAAAATTTTGAAATAAGATATTTTGATAATAAGGTTTTCTCCTTAGTGAATAGTCACAATTTAGGAATGACATATATATGTGTGTGTACATATGTATGTATATATGTAATTTCAAAATTTCAGAAGTGAATTTATTGTTTACTTTTGTTAAGGGCTAATGAAATACTTCTTGTTTTTCACTTTGTAAAAATACAGTTTGCAAGCCAGGCATGGAAGCTCCCACCTGTAATCTCAACTATTTAGGAAGCACAAATAGGAGGATCTTGGTCCAGGGCCAAGAATTTATGCCCTTGCATCAATCCAAGACCTTATTTTAGAAAATAATTAAAGCATAAAAAGTTCCAGCGATAGGTCACCTGCCTCACAAGTGCAAGGCTCTGAATACAAACCAGAATACTGAAAAACAAACAAACAAACACAAACAACACAAAAACCATTTGATGAATGTCCACTCAATACTGCATATTATGCTATATACTTTAAATTTAAATATACCATCATACCTTAGGACAATTGTGCAGGATAACGATATTTCCTATTTTGTTCCTTCTTCAATTTTCAGAAGAGTTGAGGACTATCATTAGTTCTTCAAATGTTAGGAAAATTCAACAGTGAATCAATCCATTTGGTCCTGGGCTTTTTTTTTTTGATAGTAGAATTTTTATGATTGATTCACTCTCTTGTTTGGTTCACATTTTATATTTCTTTTTTTGTATCTAGACATTTATTGCTCATAATTCATCTTTAACAGTTGAGGATTGCTCAAGGTTTAAAAAAATCAATTTTTTGAACATATTAGTTTCTTGGTCCTAGCAGCTTACAAAATTCCCCCAAAAATTTCTTTCTTTTTTTTTTTTTTTTGCTAGTCCTGGGCCTTGGACTCAGGGCCTGAGCACTGTCCCTGGCTTCTTCCCGCTCAAGGCTAGCACTCCGCCACTTGAGCCACAGCGCCGCTTCTGGACGTTTTCTGTATATGTGGTCCTGGGGAATCGAACCTAGGGCTTGTGTATCCGAGGCAGGCACTCTTGCCACTAGGCTATATCCCCAGCCCCCCAAAAATTTCTTAAATCTACCTGAACTAAACAGGAGCCAAAAGACCTGAGATGATTTTTACAGAATTCCAGTCACATGTACGGGACACAATTCCTTCAGTGCGTATTTCCCTTCTCATTTTCTGTTCAGATAAATGACATGGCGACAGTGGTGACATGGGCCTCCTCCCTCGTGGCACCTCTCACTGTGACACCTGAGAAAGGCAGTGGGAGCTGAGGGGATGCTGAGTCACATTCCTGCCCTCTGGACCAAGTAATAGACACAGCCATGAACTTCCACCCACTTCCACCTCGGGTCAGGATTTCCGCTCACTCACAGGTGACCCAGAGGCTTCTCAAAGGCGCAACGGACACAGATGCCCGGTAGCTGAGCGTCCTGCACCCGGCATGGGCGCCGTGCAGAGCCGCTCAGGGCCTGAGGGCTGTGAGGCTCCAGGCCCAGCCCCTCATCCTGCTGCCCACAAGCAGAAATGGGGAGATAATGGAGGAGACAGGAGGGAGGGCCGGAGTTGGAGACAAGTACTGCTTATCACACTTGCTGTGGTTGTGCAAAACCCAGGGCCCACACAGCCTAGCCCCCACTGAGTCCTAGCTCGCACATTGTTAGCTCGATGCTTTCTTTTCCCTGTTGATTTTTATTCAGACAATGACCAGGTTCTCACATGCACACTGGGAGAAGCTCAGCAAGGGTAAGAGGAATGGAAAAGATTCAGAAAGGCACATATCATCCCAACACTTTAAAAATCACGCATCAAGCTGGGCGCTAGTGGCTCACGCCTGTCATCCTAGCTACTTAGGAGGCTGAGATCAGAGGATCATGGTTCAAAGCCAGTCTGGGCAGGAAAGTCTGTGAGACTCTTATCTCTAATTAACCACCAGAAACCCGGAAGTGGCACAAAGTGGTAGAGAGCTAGCCTTGAGCAAAAGAGCTCAGGGACAGCGCTCAGGCCACATTTCCTATTTCTTAATGCTTCTACCTTGGTAGGTTTTGTGTGTATGTATGCAGAAATTAATCCATTCCCTCAAGGTTATTCAATTTGTTAGAATATGATTGTTCACAATAATCTTCTGATCTTTTGTATTTTTGTGCTATCAGTTGTAATCTTTCTTTCTCTCTTTCTCTTTGTAAATTTGAGTCATACTTCTGGGCTTTTGTTTTTGAGGGGTGGTCTGGGGCTTGAACTCAGGGCCTGGATGCTGTCCCTGAGCTGAGCTTTTTCACTCAAGGCTCTACTACTTTGAGCCACAGCTCCACTAACTGTTTTCTAGTGGTTAATTGGAGATAAGAGTCTCATAGACTTTCCTACTCCAGCTGTCTTTGAACTGCATTCCTCAGATCTCAGCCTCCTAAGTCAGATGACAGGTGTGAGCCACCAGCATCTGGTGAGTCTTACCCCTTTTTGCCTTAGTCTAGCTAAAGGTTTGATGACTTTTAAAGAACCAATTTTTAATTGTATTGAACACTTATGTTGTTTTTCTGTCCATTGCACTTACTATGGCTTTGATCTTTCTTCCGCTAACTTTGGGGTTATTTTATTGTTGTAATTTCTTGAATTGTAACATTGACATTGGATTATTTGACATCTTTCTTCTTTTTTGATTTCAGCATTGTTTTCTGTAAACAATTCAAAACTGTTTTGTCTGCACCTATTGTCCTATTTTTATGAATAGGACAATATTTCCTATGGGAAGCAAATGACTTTTCTCAGCCTGTCACAACCAGGCCTCTAAAGCTACTTCTTGTCTCCAAACTCTGCTCTTTTTCTATTGTACTAAAGTCTCTAAAAGTTGTAGGAATAGCATTTTTTAAAAAGTGGCAAAATATACATAGGCTAAAGCATTTTAACTTTTTCGAAATCTACAATTAGTGGTATTCAGGACACTCAATTGTCATAAAACAACCACCATTATCTATCTTAAGAAATTTTAGGCTCTGGGACTGTGGCTTAGCAGTAGAGTGCTTGCCTAGCATGCACAAAGTCCTGGGTTCAATTCCTCAGCACCACATAAACAGAAAGAGCCCAAGTGGCACTGTGGCTCAAGAGGTAGAGTGCTAGCCTTGGGCAAAAAGAAGCCAGGGACAGTGCTCAGGCCCTGAGTGAAAACCCCAGGACTGGCAAAAAAGAAAAAGAGGGCTGGGGATATAGCCTAGTGGCAAGAGTGCCTGCCTCGGATACACGAGGCCCTAGGTTCGAGTCCCCAGGACCACATATACAGAAAACGGCCAGAAGTGGCGCTGTGGCTCAAGTGGCAGAGTGCTAGCCTTGAGCGGGAAGAAGCCAGGGACAGTGCTCAGGCCCTGAGTCCAAGGCCCAGGACTGGCCAAAAAAACAAAACAAAACAAAACAAAAAACAACAACAAAAAAAAAAGAAAAAGAAAAAAAAAGAAATTTTATTTTAATATATATTAATTGTACAAAGGAGTTTCATTGTGATATTTCCATAAATGCATAAGATATACTGATCAAATGCACTCCATTACTCTTTTTTTTTTTTTTTTGTCAGTTGAGGAGCTTGATTGAACTTATGGCCTGGGAGCTTGAGCTTGAGCCTTTTCACTCAAGGCTAGCATTCTACCACTTTGGGCCACAACACCAGTTTTCTCAGGATTAATTAGAGATAAAAGCCTCACAGACTTTCCTCCCTGGGTTGGCTTTGAACCTCAATCCTCAGATCTCAGCCTCCTGAGTAGCTAGGATTACAGACATGAGCCACTGGCTCCTGGCACTCCACTACTCTTTACTCTTTCTTATTTCTCTCCCTCCTTTTATGCAATTTCTATGGGCTTCATCATTCTATTTTAATAAATGCATATTAAAAAGCTTTTTCTTCATCCAAAGTTAAAGCTGAAGCAATTAAATTACTCCCCACTTCTGATCCCCAGTTCCTGGAAACCATTATTCTACTCTCTGTACCCTGATTAGACGACTTTAGGTGTTTCATATAAGCCATCTGTCCTTTTGTGTTTGGCTTGTTTCACTTAGCATGATGTTATCAAGATTTATTTATGTTGCCATAGCTGCATTGCTTCTTAAGAGAGAATTGTATGCATATCCCATATTCTGTTCAACCTTGAATGGATACTTACTTGCTTCTACCTTTTGTGTATTGCTCTATAAACATTAGTGTCCAATCTCTGTATTAGTGTTTCAGTCTCTGCTGCCAATATTTTGGTATATAACCAAAAGTGGCATTGCTGAATTATGGTAATTCTGTGGGTTTTTTTTTTTTTTAGAAACTAGTATTTGTTTTGAAGACCAGGAATTTTACACCAGAACGTCTAATTTATTCTCTCTGTAGAATGTGGAAATGAAATTCAACTGTTGAATAACAAATGGATCATCAGCCCAGGTATGTCTCTCTGAGTTAATTTTAAATATATAGAGATAAGGAAGTCATTGAAAAAGAGCATAATGAAAAGAGGTCTTTCTTCCCCTGCTGTTTTTTGTTTGATTTTTTTTAACCAACAAGAGACCATTCACATCCTTCTGGTACTTATTCTGAGTGTTCCAGAAAGAAATACTTTGAAAGTACACTGGTACTTAATAAAACCAAACCCAAACATTCTTTTCTGGCTCTGAAGGGAAGAAAGTCTGATCTCTGATAATTTTATTGTTCATCTTATAGAAAGACAGAATTATGCTGTAACCACATAATATTGTACAATCCCATTGTCCCCAGTTGTCTTGTTTTCATATCATAATAATACTTATGGATACAGCTATAACTAGACTTCTTTTTCTATGTAGGCAGCCAAGTATAAACTACTGGGGAAAAGTGAAAAATAAAAACAGCATTTGTGAGGGTGTATGTTGGACAACTAACAATGGTTTTCATGCATCTAAATGTCTGGTGCATTAATGGACATCATATGGCATCCTATGAGTTTGTTTTGACAATAATCATGCATGCCTGTGTTTAATTTATTTCATATCTTCTCTTTCTTACTATCAGAAACAAAGAAACAAAGAACTAAAATGCACACCAAGGATTTATATCCTATACTTTCTTCTCTGTTTATACATAGATCTGGAAGGAAATCATAGAAGTGATCCAGTCTAGTTGATCTTTTCACATTCCACTTCCTCAAGATATTACAGATAAAGAAAATAAGGCCCATATGAATGAGATCTCTGATCACAGAGGTCTGAGTTTGAACCCCTATATATTTGAGTGTATTTCAAAGAAAGCATAAAAAAGTTATGTTTCCTTAATCTCACTTTCCTCATCTATAAAGGTCAGATACTTCTGAAATATTCTCTATATTTAGTTTGTAAGATATTGTAACTTATGCTTTCCAATTTTCTTTTTTTTTCTTTTTCTTTTGGCCAGTCCTGGGCCTTGGACTCAGGGCCTGAGCACCATCCCTGGCTTCTTCCCGCTCAAGGCTAGCACTCTGCCACCTGAGCCACAGTGGCCCTTCTGGCCGTTTTTTCCATATATGTGGTGCTGGGGAATCGAACCGAGAGCTTCATGTGTAGGAGGCAAGCACTCTTGCCACTAGGCCATATTCCCAGCCCCTCCAATTTTCTTAATAGAGCTAGTCAATTCCAGTCAACTCAGAGGAGAGGGAAGGTTTACCACAGAGTGTTCTCCCAAAATCTTAGTTTCAGCAGATCCAAGGCAGCCTTCCAGCAGGAATCAGCTGCATGTGATGAAGACACATCTTGCTTTTACCACAGAAGGGGTGCTCAGGGTGGAAATGTAGATTCTTTCAGATGACTGTCAGGTCGTCCTCCATTCTAACCCAAATGGGATGGGCAGGGGACATGGCAGCAGCAGGCAGCAGTGTCTCCCACTGGCTCCAATAGAATGTCACACCTCCTGCTGGGTTGCCTGCAATTTTCTGCATAGACTGGTTAAAGCTTAACCTAAGGCCTGACTTTAGTAAAATCCCCTAATATTTTCCTGGTTGGCTTTTGCAGGCTGGCATCCCACTGAATTTCAAGACAGCTTTAGGTAATCAATGACCCTTGGGTAATTTTGCCAGGGCAGTAACTTTTGGTAATCAGATATTTCCAGTAAGGCTAGGATTTTCTAGACCAACATAGAAGGCTTGGCCTGTAACCATCTCTCACAAGTGCCATCTCTGTACACTTGTACCCTCTTGTTTTCCATGGTGCTAGTTTATCCTGCCTCATCTTTCCAAAAACGACTCTGGTCCCTTGATCCTAAAGGGAAGCTGATGGGCGAAGATATCCATCTTCTGTAACTTCTCCAGGCTGACTCAGGGGCGTTGACCTTACCTAGCCAGGAATCTATACCCAGCCTACTTTACCAGGGGGCTAAAGGATCAGATGTCCATTAGGAGCTGTACTCCAAACTGGAAATTACATTTAACATCTAACTTTTAATAACTATACAGGCTTCTTCTTGGGCTACAGCAGTGTACCCTTTTAACATTTTAGTTTGAAAAAGCATTGACTGGCTGGGGAAACTGATCTCTGATGACATAACAACAACAACAAAAGATACCATATCTTTCAGATTCTTTTGTTCTTCTTTGCCTAGTCATCCTTTCCATCAATCCTTGATTTTCTCTTAAACATTGGTATTATTTGAACTCTAACCTACAGCCTCTTCTCTTGTTACTCTGTGCCCTTGGTGGGGGAGGGCAAGCTTATCTATTTTTGTCAGCAAGGTGTTGACTCCTAAGTCTGAATCTACTGTCCTGGAATAAATGCCTGCTTGAGACCTTTACATGGAACCTATAGGAACTTCACTTCAAATCCTACATGAACAAAACAGAGCTCAAACTCTTTTTTTCATGACCGGTCTTTCTCCACTATTTTCTATGGCAGTAAAAGTCACTATAATCAGTGGTGTTTTCCAAGTCAGAAACTAAAGAACCTTTTATATTCAATCATATTTCCAAGTTCTATTGCTTGTACTTATGGAATATCTCTGGTGGCACTTTATTGCCACCATTATAATTCAGAGTTTTTTTTCTCATCTAAACCATTGTCACTATCTTCTAAATGATCTTCCTGCCTCTGTTGCCAGCCTAGTGCATTAATGAACATTATATGGCATACCTGTGTTGAATTCAGCATATCATTTTCCCATACCATTCTTTTTGTTGTTGTTGTCTGTTTGTGGGTTTTGAACTCAGGTCCTGGGTACTGTCTCTGAGCCAAATTGTGTTCAATATTAGCACTGTACCACTTGAGCCATAGTGTCACTTATGGTTTTTGAATGGTTAATTGGAGATAAGAGTCTCATGGGGACTTTCTGTCCTGGCTGGCTTTGAACCTAAATCCTCAGATTTCAGCCTTCTGAATAGCTAGGATTACGGCGTGAGCCACTAGAACCCATTTTTCACACAGCACTCACATTTGTCTTTTTTTTTTTTAATTGTAAAGGTGATGTACACAGGGGTGACAGTTACATAATTAAGGAAACAAGTGCATTTCTTTGTTTTTTGCTTTTGTTTGTTTTTTGCCAGTCTTGGGCTTGAACTTAGGGCCTGAGCACTGTCCCTGGCTTCTTTTTGCTCAAGGCTAGCACTCTACCACTTGAGCCACAGCACCACTTCCAGCTTTTTCTATATATGTGGTGCTGAGGAATTGAACCAAGGGCTTCATGTGTACGAGGCAAACACTCTACCACTAGGCCATAGTCCCAGCCCAAGTGCATTTCTTTTTGAACAGTGTTACCCCCTCCCTTGCTTTCTCCTGCTTTCCCTCCCTCTCCCTAACTCCCATCCTCCCAAGTTGTTTCAACATAGTGTCTACTGAGTATCGCTGTTGCATTAGTTCACCCTTTGTCCCCCTATTTATGTGATTCCTTTCTCCAAATCAGATAAACTTGTATATAAGACAAAGGGGACTGAAATCAAAGACAGTCACCACAGGGAATAAACCAGAGGGGAAAAAAATGAAAGAAAAAAGAAATAACTGCCAACAGTACATTGAAAAAAAAAGCAAAAGCAAAAAAAACAAAAAACAAAAAACAAACACCCTCTTGTTTCCATATATTGGAGTTCATTTCAATTAGCATCATTTTATATGGTCATATGTACATAGGTATTGAGCTATTGTGATCCTCTGCTATGACTATTATGGACATATGCTACAAATTACAAATGAGAGAAATCATGGAGCCTATGTTTCTTTGGGTCTGGCTTACTTCACTTAATATGATTTTTTCCAAGTCTGTTCATTTCCTTATGAATGGGGTGATGTTATACTTCCTGATGAAAGCATAGGATTCCATTGTGTATATATACCACATTTTCTTGATCCATTCATCTATGGAGGGGCATCTGGGTTGATTCCATATCATAACTATGGCAAATAATCACATTTATCTTAAACAGAGGATTTCCATTAAAAAAAAAGTGTACTTGATGAAATGTCAGTAGAAACTTCCAAAATAGATGTGGAAAGGAGGAACAGAGGGAAAGAAAAGATGGTACAAAACATCTAAGACCTAAGGGAAAATTATAAAAGATATACAGGTAAAGGGAATATGAAAAAGAGAGGGGAACAAAAGAAATATTTTCAGGAACAATGGCTGAGAATTTTCCAAAATTAGCAACAGATACCAAATCATAGATGTAGGAATTCAGAGAACACAACAAAGAATAAGTGCCAAACAAAGTACTTAAAGATATCAATAAAACTGCAGAAAAATAAAGACAAATAAGAGATTTAAAAAAATCCAGAGGAGGGAAAAACACTTTGGCTATAAGCAGTATGTCATACTTCTGTTCAGAAAGCATGCACTTATCCAAATAATGAAAAACACTTATGTTCTTGCAGAAGGCAGCACATAGATGTTTATAGCAGCCTTATCCATAAATTCTCAAAACTTGGCAGCATCCAAAATGCTCTTCAATACTAGATAAACACACTCATACATTGGCACCACAGAATGTTATTCAGTGACTAAAAGCAATGAGCTTACAAACCACAAAAAGGCATGGAATAATCTTAAATTCTTATTGCTAAGTGAAACAAGGCAATCTGAAAAGAATATGTAGCCCATGTTTCTTCTATGACAGTCTGAGAGTGTCAGAACTATGGAGACTGGAAAAAAAGCATTAATTTCCATTGCATTAAGAAGGATAGGTACTTATAAAGTTTTAGAGGGTCAAGAGCCTGGTACCAACATCTATTTGGTTCTTGTGAGGCCCCTCTTGGCTGCACACGTGGTGAATGATATGGTGGGAATGAATGTGAGAGGAAGATTTGAATGCCAGACAGGATGATAGAGAGCACAGAAGGGGTCGTCTTATAATCAAGTGCTTTCATGGGAACTAACTTATGACCTGCCCAGCCAAGTAGCATTAATCCTTCTGAAGGCAGGAGTCCCAAAGATCTATTTACCTCTACTAGGTGCCAACTCTTAAAGGTCCCACCACTTCTTAGCATCACCATCCTGGGGACAAAGCTCAAAGCATGACCCTTTCAGGACAAACCACATCCAAACCATAGCAGTAGTAGTTGTCAGGGGTTTGACAAAAGGAGAGAATAGGGGTGAGTTAGATGGAGCACCACAGGGTTGTTTAAGGGTAGCAAAATGATTCTGAACAATACAGATTTAACAATCTATATTTGTAAAAACACACATAATGTGCAATACAAATAGTGAATGCTAATGTAAAGTGAACTTTAATGAGTAACAATGTAGCAGTTTAGTTTTACTAATTAGAACAAACATATCATACCAATCAATATAAGATTTTGTTAAAAATAAAGGAAACTCCTTAGAGTGCCCCTCTGTCTCAAACCTGTAATTCTACCTACGCAGGAGGCTGAGATCTGAGGATCAGGCGTTATACCCAGTCCCAGTGGGAAAGTCCATGAGATTCTCATCTCCATTTAATCACCAAAAAGGCCCGTAGTGGAGGTGTGGCTCAAATGGTAACATGCTAGCTTGGAGCACCCAGGTTCTGAGTTCAAGCGACAGGACCAGCACAAAACAGCAACAATGGAGAAGGATGAGTACAAAGGTGTAGAAAGTGTGTTGGAATTCTCTATACCTTCTGATCCATTCTTGCAACTGTAAAACAGCTCTATGAAATAAAATCTATCAATTTTTTCTATCAAAATTTTAATAGGAAAAAATGTTTCATATTCAGCCCCGGGATATGGGGAAGCCAATATACTTAGGAGCTTTCATCTTATTCTGTTTCAACTGGAGGATGTGGAGTTGATTATGATTTCCTGGGAGTTACTGAAGAGACAGGTGGTGCCAAAGTCACTCTCCTACCCACATTCTGAAGATAGGTAATTTGTATTGAAAAACTCAAAGGGAAAAAATTTCCAGTGTTTTGAGCTGAGGGCCCGAGGAGAATCAGTGAACCTGGTTCTACATCCACTGATGTTCATAAAAATATAATGATAAAGGAGAGAAACAGTCCTCAAGCTTCTAAATATAGCCTGTGATAAGGAGAGGATGAGACAGTAAGAGGTTGTCAAGTCCCTGGAGGCCATTCTGCATCTTTATAGTGATTAATACTCATCTCCAGAGACAAAGGGCCCTGCAAAGGAATATGAGGTTTGTGATATGTACTTTTGGTATGACAACTAAAATCTACTCCTCTTAGAATTGTTCTTTAATTTATACTTTAAAAGTACATTTTCATTTTAATAATTGCTTTTGTAAATTCACACATACATAGTAACCTTTATTCAGTACTTAGAGAAGAATGAACTGTTCTAACTAGTTGGTTTATAGTGGCTGATCCATCTTCTTCAACTTTCAAAACAAAAACAAAGAAAAAAATGACTAAAGAAAGGAAATGAACTTTACAACTTGAAGAGGAGGGGAACTAGGGGGATGGGAGAAAATGAGGGAAAGGTAACACTGTTCAAAAAGAAATGTACTTACTACCTTACTTATGTAACTGTAATCCCTCTGTACATCACCTTTACAATTAAAAAAAAGAGAAAGAAAAGAAAGCCCACTCTAGAAACAAAGCATAAACATCAAATGCAGTAGAATGATGACACTGAAAGAGAGGAAAAGAAAAAGGCTGAAATTAATACAATTAAAAATGACCTTGCTGGGCTGGGAATATGGCCTAGTGGCAAGAGTGCTCGCCTCATATACATGAAGCCCTAGGTTCGATTCCTCAGCACCACATATACAGAAAAGGCCAGAAGTGGCTCTGTCACTCAAATTGGCAGAGTGCTAGCCTTGAGTAAAAAGAAACCAGGGACAGTGCTCAGGCCCTGAGTTCAAGCCCCAGGACTGGCAAGAAAAAAAAATGACCTTATGCAGGCCAATGAGAATAGAATATCTCAAATAGAGGATGATTCCTTTAATCCTGTACAATGATTTTAGTATTTTTATTTACTTATTTGTTTTATAGTACTGGAGATTAGACACAGGGCCTGGCCCATGCTATTCAATTGTTCTGCACAATGGTTTTAAAATCTTAGTAATTCCTACTTGAGTGGGAGATTGGCATATCAGAACCTCTCAAGTATGTCCAGGTGGACCAAAGGCCAAAGAAGAACAAACTCAAGGGTCTTTCCACCTGTAAGTTTGTTGAAAGTAGTTTGATATGACAAAAGGATGGACACTGGCCTGGGAGGCAGAAGTGAGTCTTGCTTAAGCTACTGCCATAGCACAAGCAAGAGAAGAAACATTTCCTTAGAAGGAAGGCCCAGAAGTAGTAGGGGTGGGTGCAAGGAACTTTGGAGACAAAATCATTAAAATGTTGGGTAGTAGGGGTGAAAAAGAGCAAGACGTCAGGTATAACGATATAATTTCGGTTGCAGACAACTGGGAAGGAAGGGAACACAGGTGGAGCGGGAGGACTGAGAAAGGATTGGGCCATAATACCAGTAGAGAGAATTCATAGTCCTGAATACTGAAATTACAAATGATCAAAATTCTAAAATGGTAATTTTGGAAAAAGTAATTCATAGAAAGGTCTATAGGCCATTTTACCCAATAAGATAAACAATGATAACATACCTATTTTTGGAAACATTGACACTTGGGATTAGCAACAATAATTAGACAGATATAATAGTTATAAACAGACAAAACATATTTATAAAAATAGAAGTGTATCAACATGTACCATTATGATTGATAATTGTGTGCACCCAACTTTTTAAATACAGCCATCTGAAATACTGTAGGATTAGTAAAAAATTATGATAGGGTGGTATTGCATATGCATTTATCCAAAAAGCAGAGCTTTTTAGAAATTTTATCTTACATAAATGGAGATGTATAAAAGTATATCTCTTCAATTGCTAAAGACACCTCTTTGTGCTTGCAGAATGCCAATTTGCAAAGTCAATATTATGGCGATAACATGGAATAAAATTTGCAAAAGTACATGGAACAACCTGGAACTGTCTAAAAGTTTTTATATAATGTATACCTCCACTACTGGAAATGATGGAAAGATGGAATATATGGCACAAGATTTTGTAAAAAATAAAAATAAAAATAGTGGGAAAAACAAAATAAATTGAAAATAAGAAAATAGAAAAAACTAAGTAAGAAAAATTGTCATATAAAAAAGAGAGTACAGCAAGGCTAGATTATAAGCAATTGTATGGAAGTAGGCCATAAGAGATGGCCAACTTTCATCATTATTAACTATACTTTTATGTTTTGCCTGACAATAAATAGCTCTTTTTTTCACTTTTAGAGCATGGTTCTCATAATAAAATACACCCACATTCATTTCTGTACGATACTGCTTTGAAACATTCTTCTATTACTTGAAATACACTAATGTGCGTATTTCCTATTAAAGTTTCTCTTCTTCTGTGCCATGCCCTTTTCTGCTGAGGGTATATGAATACTCATCTACAGACCACAAACTCAGTGAAAATAAAACTAGCAATCAAACAGCATCATGATGGTCTTCTTACCTTACCTTGTAATTGTATTCAAAGCAATGAGTTGCTTCACTGACTTCTTCAGGCATTAATTCATTGAAAGCTCTTGGAATTTGATTACCTGGAAGCAATGCCAATTCAGCCAAAACCTTTTTTAAAGAGGTTTTCATTACTGACATATCATGTGAGAGAGGGCTAGATGGAAAAATAAACTTTATTGGTAGTACCTTGAAGCCTATACCCCCCCACCCCACCTTTTGTTTTCTATCCTGGGTCTTGAACTCTGGGCCTGGACACTGTACCTGAACACTTCAGCTCAAGGCTAGTGCTCTAGCACTTGTGCCACAGCTCCACTTCCAATTTTCTGGTGGTTAATTGGAGTTAAGAGTCTCACAGACTTTCCTGTTCAAGCTGGCTTTGAACTGTGATCCTCAGACCTCAGTCTCCTGAGTAGCTAGGATTATAGGCATGAGCAACCTATGCCAGCTTTTAAAACTCATTTTTAGATGTCATAGTCACACCTAATTCCAAATCTGTCATTGTGATTTGAAGGCTTCAGCTGACATTCATTTTCTGCTGCAACATCTATCAAATCTGGAAGCTTTTATAAAGTACTTTGTGTTTTCCAGTCAATTTTTTTGTTCATTAGATATGTATATATATATATATATTTGATTTTTTAAAATAGTGAGGACAATTTTTTAAAATGCCAGCCAAAGTCAGGCACTGGTGGCTCACACCTCTAATCCTAGCTACTCAGGAGGCTTGAGATCTAAGGATCACAGTTCAAAACCTGACTGTGTAGGAAAATTCATGAGACTGTTATGCCCAATAAACTACCAAAAAAACTGCAAGTAGAGCTGAGGCTCAAGTGGTAGATTGCTATCTTTGAGCAAAAGAAGGTCAGGAAGAGGACTGAGGTACTAAATTCAAGCCCCAAGACTGGAAAAAAAAATGCCACCCATTAGCTAAAATAAAGGATGTGCCATTTTTTTCTATGTTAAGTCTAGTGGTAAATGTAAGATGACTATTAAATGTTTAAATATCAGTTTTCTAGCCAAAGAATACTTCAACATTCAATATGTTTTATAACACTGGATGAACTTTGAATACAACCTCTTTATCAAATGTATTTGGTTGAAAGGTCTCTTGCTGAGTTATTTTCATTTTTTGTTATTTTTCTGGCCAAGGGTGTTTGTTTGTTTGTTTGTTTGTTTGTCTTAAATTTACCTTGGTGGGAAGTGGAATCCAGGGCCTTGCAAATAACGTGCAAATGCTCTACCACCGAGTGCTTACCCCAACCTCTCAAGGATGCTTTTAGAAGGTAAATGTGGTGGTATTTGTGCAGAGAATAAGAGGCACATGTTTGAACAAGTTGGGCTATCTAGTGTATAACTGGAAATATATCAACTCTTCACCAGAAATCAGATTTCTTCTATATCCCTCCATTTTTCCTCCATTGAGAATTATGGTTTTTAAGATTCCAACTGTGAAATTATAATCTGATTCTGATTTTTTTTTTCCAGTCCTGGGGCTTGGACTCAAAGTCTGAGCACTGTCCCTGGCTTCGTTTCTTATGTTTTTGCTCAAGGCTAGCACTCTACCACTTGAGCCATAGCGCCCACTTCCAGCTTTTTTCTATATATGTGGCACTGAGGAATTGAACCCAGGGCTTCATGTATACAAGGCAAGCACTCTACCAGTAGACCATATTCCAAGCCTGATTCTGATTTTTTGGAGAAGATTTTTTTTTTTTTTACTTTAGAAATGTTAGAACTTAAGATCTTGACTTTTTGGACTCTATGGTCTCCCTTATTGGGAATAATTAGTACAGGTTTAGGCAAGTCATAGCAGAGCATCACAAGGGCCCAATAGCTACACCCTTATGATCACATAAGATGATGCTAAGTGAAATGAACTCCGTGTTATGGAAACGATTGTTATATCACAGTTGTAACTACTTTCAACGTCCCATCTGTATCTGTAGCTTCTATTATTGATGATGTTCTTGTATCACCTTCCTGTGGTTGTACCTACACTATCTCTGTAATCTTATCTGAGTATATTGGAAACAGTGTATACTAGTATTAGAAGTAGGAAATTGAAAGGGAATACCAAAATTGAGAGACACAGGGTAAAAAAAGACAAACAACTATGAAAGCAATACTTGCAAAACTGTTTGGTGTAAGTGAACTGAACACCTCAGGGGGGGAAAGGGAAAGTGGGAGGAGGGAGGGGGGGAAGGGACAAGGTAACAAACAGTACAAGAAATGTATTCAATGCCTAACGTATGAAACTGTAACCTCTCTGTACATCAGTTTGATAATAAAAATTTGAAAAACAGAAAAGATCTTGACTTTTGAGGTTTTAACATTCAGGGTATAAGGTGACTAACAGAATAGAATTGCAGAGTAAAGAATACAGGGTAAAGCATTAGACCATGGATCTAAAGAATAAAGGAACAAAGTCTGAGATAGAGATATAATATAATGAATAGGAGATATTATTAAAGATTAAAATAAACCATGTATATTACATTCAAAATTTGGGATGGGGAAAAGCAAGTTGCAAACAATAAGAAACAACTTTTCCCAACAGAAAAGTCATTAAATTCAATATTCCAAAAAACAGATTAAGAACTGTATTAAATTCAGAGCTATACAATCTATACAAAGTAATTAAATGAGCTGTTTTGAAAATATACAGAAAAGTTTTTAAGTTGATATAATTAGGAACTGTGTTTGTCTGTTTTTCATTACTGTGACAAAATACCTAAGATAAACAACTTAAAGGAAAGAGAAAAGATTTGTTTTTAGTCCAAGATTGGCTGGCTGTATGGCTTTAGATCTGAGGTGAGGCAAAAGAACATCATGGCAGTGAGAGCTCATGGTAAGGGCTATTCACCATATGCTAGCTAGGAATTAAAGAGAGGGCAAGGGTTAAGAGAGAGAGGAAAAAGAGGGGAAAGGAGAGGGAGAGGAAGAAAATGGGACCAGAGATAAGTTATATACCCTTCAAAGTCAGACCCAGTGACCCACTTCCTCCAAATAGGTCCACCTCCTAATAGCCCATTCTGCAATGAATTTATCAATGGGTTAATCCACTGATGAAGTTTGCACCCTTTATGATTCAATGATTTCTTAATAATGATATCAACAAGTGGTCAACTTTTCATATATATGACTTCCAAAACATTTTACACCCAAATACTAACAGGAGCAGTCACGTCTATCTGGATCCCTTCACAGCCCACCCAGAAGAACATTGAAAAACACCCACCTAAGTCAATAGTCTGCTGTGTCCTAAAGATATTTAGTAATTGGACTTTAGACTGTGCTTCTAACCATTGAAGGTACATACTTGTGCTATTCAATAGAAATATGCATGAAATTGAAATATTTGTCAGTCACATTAAAAATGGCATGAGAGACAGATAAAATTAATAAAACATATTTTATTTAATCCAATATATCAACCATAGGATTTTAATATAATCAATATAAACATAGTTCTAGATCCCCAAACCCAGAGTCTCATATATACTTGGCAAGTACTGTACTAGTAATATATATATGTATACACACATATTTACTAATATATATTATGTGATATATGTTATATACAATAACATATTATTAAGAATAAATCATTATATATAATATATTATATGTAAATATAAAATGTAAATAATATATGTAAATGTAAAACACAATTATACAACATTACAGGCCATGAAATGCAGTTATATTACCCATTTACATAAATCCATTATGCTGAATATTCTACCCTAGACTAAACCCTAGGATTTGGAAGTGTTTCTGAACGAGAATTTTCTCAAATGGGAGCCTAACCCCAAGGCTGTGAAGAAGTGGTTATTTCAAAAGCAAATTATAAGAGACTTTCCATAGCCACATCCTCTCAAGGTAAGAGAAAGATTATTTTCGATTATCCTGTCTGTTTCAGTAGATATACATTTGTTGTCTTTGATTCCAAGGATAAGTGGATAAATATGTTGGTTTGCATTTGCTCCATAACTAGTTAGAATTGACTCTCTAAAGCAAATATTTCTACTTCTTTTCCTTAGCTTTACTAAATGATGTGAACTGAAGTGATCTTTTAAAATGGCCACGATGCACTCAGTGTTTTTGAAAGCGAAGCGTTGTAAGCATTTAGATCCTTCATCATTATTAGCACACAGTGGCTTTTCTTGTAGAATTAATGCATGGTGCTTCCATTAAGTGTTCTCAGCATCCACTCATAAATAGGCCAATCTATTGTCCCCTTCCACTAAGTAAATGCTCATACAGAAAACAAAAAATACTCAGAAACAGCTATATGCACACATTGGTTTTGGTTTTGATTTCCTTGTTTGTTTGTTTTTTGTTTGTTTGTTTTAAAGATACTCTTAGGAGCTCCAAGAAGAGCAATAGCTGGCAATGGCAAAAACAAACAATTAGAAGATGTGATGGTTTGTGGAGAAGTGATGGTAGTATTTTAAAACCCAAGACAGTTATCAATTTAAAAAATAGGTGGGAAAAAGGCAGATTAAAAAATAAGCTGGTGAGACTAGTGAAAATAAAGAAATCATAGCAAATTTCAGATACACAGAGCTGTGTGTTCATGCTTTTCTTTCCTTCTCTGTTTCTGCTCCTTTCTGCTTAGTTTCAGTGCTGTCTTCTAGATGCACATTTCTATACCTATCTGACCTCCAGTAATGTAGACATCATTATCTTACAGCTTAAATCCAAAAGAAGAGAAATTAATCCTTGTGTCCCCAGTTAGGAAAATTTCATGAATTATTGATTGTTCTTGGTTGGATTACTTGTCAGAATGATTTCTTGAATGGTTAGTGGATATTTCCAGGGGACTGTTGTTCTGAAATCAGCTGAGCCTAGCTCACAGGCCTGCCCCTTGGTGGTAGAAAGAGAAGTGGGATACTGATTAGCTGCTCCACCAAGGACAGTGGAGTGACACCTCAAATTGAAATAGTAAAAAGATGTGCTGGGAATGTGGCTTAGTAGCAGAGTGCATAGCATGCATGAGGCCCTGGGTTCGATTCCTCAGTGCCACATAAACAAAAAAATAATAATAGTAAAAAGAATGCCAGATTCATGAGTATAGTCCTAAGTACTCACAAGGCTGAGATCTGAGGATGGAGGTTCAAAGCTAGCCTAGGCAAACGAATCTGAGAGACTCCTATTTCCAATCTTCCAGCAAAAGGAAGTAAAGCTATGGGTTGGAATCTGAAGGCCTCTGCTATAAAGGAAGGGTGTATAAATTGGGAGTCAGGCAAATTATTAACAATTGGGACAAAGTTCCAGGGCTTTTATAGGTGGCTCTTTATTGAGATTTTACAATTACTGAGTGTATTCATTGCTGATTTGTTATTTGAGAAAGAAATATATTCTATCAGAGTGGTAGTTAGAGTAGATAGACAAATGAATTGGTAATCATAGTTTGTATAATTGCCCAGAGGTCCTGCAAAGATTTTCTTTCTCTTCATTTTTTTTTTAACCAGAAAAGGTATAGGATCAAAAGGAGAAACCTGATCAGTTATTTTCCCAGAGTATAATGCAAATAGCGAGACATGTAATAGATTTGTTTTCAAAATACAGATTGTTTGTATTAAAAGCTTATAGAGTGAGCCTTGTTAAGTTGAAACCCCCTTTGTACAACTACTTGAAAATATTTTTTAAAAATTAAAAATTGATGAAGGAAATATTTTGAAAAAGATGTGGGAAGTCATGAGAGCCTTAAACTCCAGAGAGAGAGGTCTGTTTGCTGTCTAATTAATAGCTTTCAAAATATCTGCCATTCAACAACAAATGCTGGAGGGGTGTGGGGAAAGAGGAACCCTTCTCCATTGTTGGTGGGAGTGCGAATCAGTACAACCACTTTGGAGAACAGTATGGAGGTTCCTCAAAAAGCTCAACATAGACCTACCCTATGACCCAGCCATACCACTCCTAGGCATCTATCCTGAACAACAGGTCTCAAGATATCAAAAAGACATCTGCACTTCCATGTTTATCGCTGCACAATTCACAATAGCCAAAATATGGAAACAACCCAGATGCCCCTCCACAGATGAATGGATCCAAAAAACATGGTACTTATACACAATGGAATACTACATAGCGATTAGGAATGGTGAAATATTGGCATTCGCAGGAAAATGGTCAGAACTTGAACAAATAATGTTGAGCGAGACAAGCCTAGAACACAGAAAACAAAAGGGCATGATCTCCTTGATATATGGCTGTTAAGGTAGGGGGAGGGGGAGACAGTATAGACCAGGTCTGCAAAACCAAAAACCTCTTGTCAAATGGTATTTCCCACAGGTTTGGGTCAGCGACCCTGCATTATGTAACTAAAACCAAACAACTACTCAACATATAAAGGTCAAAAACAGACCTCTCAGTGGATCACAACAGCTCAAAAGCTATGTATGTATGTTCATATAAGACAAGGATAAGCAAACTCTATTGTTGACGTTACATTTAAAGTCCTTGGTGAATTCCCTTTGGCATAGGCCACGTGGCTACTGTATGTTTTTGGTACACTATGTATTGTATATATGTCTACCTGATCTAGGGAAGGGAAAGAAAATCAGGGTGTAAGATATCACAAGAAATGTACACACTGCCCTATTTTGTAACTGTACCCCTTTTACACAACACCTTGTCAAAATTTTTTTAATTAATAAATAAATTTTAAAAAATATCTGCCATTGCTTTCATTCTGCCCTTCATTCCTACCTTCTCATTGGTTAAGGCTGAGTATAGAACTGAGCTACTGTTGGAGCCTTTGAAACTTGCTCTGAGATTAGGAGAGCACCCAGGACCTCCTTCCAATTCTTACTCTACCGAATGAATGGAGAAGAAAATCAGGAATGGTCTTTACTGCCATATTTTACTGGAGATACAAAATAGCTATAGTCAACTTTGATTTCCTTGAGATAACTGCCAACCCCCTCTTATAAAGCAATAGAACCTGGGAGGGGGAAGGTGGGGGGGTGGGGGAAATGAGGGAGGAGGTAACAAGTTGAACAAGAAATGTACTCACTGCCTTACATAAGAAACTGTAACCCCTCTGTACTTCACTTTGACAATAAATAAAAAAATAAAAAAATACAAATAAAAAATGTACACATATAATACATATGTAAATATTTTTAAAAAAGCAATAGAACCTATGTAGAAGGCAATAGTGGTCATTCAATTACAAGAAGTCATTCGAGGCAACATGTTTTCATGACTGAGATGAAATATTAAGAAACAGCACATTTTAAAATGATTCTGTAACAGAATTGATTAGGGAATGCCACAGTAGCAAGTAGATACAAATTAAAAACAATGTACCAGAGGTGAGTCATAGTGACTCAGCAAAGATAATTTGGTACCTAAGACAGAATGTTCTTTCTTGTCCTGTCTTCTTTTTTAGAGGTGAGGAAGGAAAGGAGAGACTGAGGAGAAAAATCAATTTAATGTTTTACGTTAATGTGAAATAAATAACAAAATGACTTTTTCTTGTTTTCTTGGGGTTTGATTTAATGATGAATAAGCACATGTTTATTTGATAGAAATTCTATCACTCCTACTTACACAGTCTGGAATCTTCCTATGAAAAAGAACCTGTTATTCCACCTCAGAATAGGGGATAAGGTAGCTTTAACTTTTTATTTTTTGATCATTTTTGGCATAGAAAATTTGCAAAAATCATATGAAGGTTTTATCTGTATGTTTTGTTCAATTCCCCTAAAGTTACCTACTTATATAATCGTATAATTATAAAAAACCAGGACATTAAAATTGGCACATTGCTATGATCTGAACTATGAACCTTACTGAAATTTCAGGGTCCAATTTAAAGCTCTGCATTGATTGTACGTAGTTGTATGTCTTTATTTTCCTCCAACATTGCTGTTTCTGAAGAATAATGGTTTGTAGAATTCCTCTCCATTTGAGTTTATTTAATGTTTCTTCTTCTTTTTTTTTTTTTTTTTTTGCCAGTCCTGAGCCTTGGACTAAGGGCCTGTGCACTAGTGTCCCTGGCTTCATTTTGCTCAAGGCTAGCCTCTGCCACTTGAGCCACAGCGCCACTTCTGGCCGTTTTCTATATATGTGGTGCTGGGGAATCGAACCCAGGGCTTCATGTATACGAGACGAGCACTCTTGCCACTAGGCCATATTCCCAGCCCTATTTAATGTTTCTTTATGAAGATATTTATGCATTTTGACAAGAATATCACAAAGTCATCCATGTCCAATGTACACCATAACTGATGTATTTGTTAAACTCACTTTGATCACTTTGTTAAACTGGTTGTGCCAGGTTTCTTCACTGCCAAGGTAAGAATTTCCCTTTGTAATTAATAGCTATATTGGGATACTTTGAGAGAGTATGTTAATATTCTATCATTCCTCCAATTTTTGTCTGCTAAATTCTTCATTCGTAGGATCTAGCCTACAACAATTTTATTGCAGTATTTGTCTAATGGCAGCTGTCTTATTCTCTCTACATAGTACAAATTATAGTTCTCTACAAAGAAATGCTGTCCTTCCTGCCATTTGTTTATTTGATTACTCAATTATATTAATGTGGATTTCTGAATATTTCTTTTATGGGTTATAATCTAATACTCTCATCAGGCAATTCAGTTGTCAAATTGTTCAAGATTTGTGATACCTTTGTGAGCTACCACTTACTGGCTCCTCTGTCCTCTTGACTTGCTCCCATTCTTTGTTATTTTTTTATTTTTGAATGATTTTTTTGTTTCCTAGTAGCATGAACTTATGCAGACTCATGTTATCACAGCCCCACAGTCCTGCACTGCTGTCTTCCATGGCAGGCAGTTTTGGGGTGTGTTGTCCTTTTATACTTGGATTTTTTTCGCCTCTGATTTTGTCTTTGGAAAGACACACAAACTAATTCTGAGCCAATGAAGCATTCCCGGTGCGTTCCTTGTGTCTTCCATTTCTTCTGGAACTATGGGTTTGCTTTTCCTTGCTACTCTGTATCATGAAGAAACTTTTTGCTACTCTTTTATATGATCTGTGACACTTGGATCACAATCTTGTTTACTGTACTGATGGACTCTGACACTTCTAGACTTAGGTTCTGCCCAGTAATATTAGGAGACAAAACTGGGTACTGGGGAAGAATAAAGTTTCCAGTTAACGTTAACTGTGCTGATTAGATTCAGAGGTGGGGAAGGGTAAACTTGCTTTTCTCTCTGGCCCTCAGGGAGTCTGGGGCTTGAACTCTTGGTGGTAGAGATGTAAGAGCACGCTTCATGATTGAAGAGCTTGAGGAGGTAGTGCCAGGCCAGGACCCCTCCAAAGCACCCTACCCCAGGTTGTAGAATCTGACGATTGTCACTTCTAGTACTAATTGTCTTACCTGTTTCCTAGTTCCTGCCTGTAATTCTTTTTTTTTTCTTTTCTTTTCTTTCCTTTTTTTTTTTTTCCCCGCTAGTCCTGGAGCTTGAACTCAGGGCCTGAGCACTGTCCCTGGCTTCTTTTTGCTTAAGGCTAGCACTCTACCACTTGAGCCACAGCACCCCTTCTGGCCTTTTCTGTATATGTGGTGCTAAGGAATCGAACCCAGGGCTTCATGTATACAAGGCAAGTACTCTACCACTAGGCCATAGTCCCAGCCCCTGTAATTCTTAAACTTTAGGTTAAATTTTATTCCTAAGTGTGGCTTCACACTAGTGATGTGTAAGGGATTTTAATGGAGTGCTGTGCCATGGGGATGGAAATACAAGGGCAACAGTATCTTCTTCCTTGAGGAATTACAATATGTGGGGAAGCATAGTTGGACCACCATGTTTAGTGTTGTGGCAGTCTCATGCAATAGCAGGAGTGTGGTATTCTGGTAAAGTGTCAAAGCAGAAAAACATAAGCACACTGCAAACTGGGGAACTCTCAGGTAGTGATTAACTACCTGAAGTTACACCATCCACTATAATTTTCATATCTCATCAAGTGTGACGTGGGAACTTATCTTGTGAAAGTCTAGAAATTTGGGATAAACCTACTTATCTTACTTGTTTATCTTGCTTGTTGAGGCCAAACATTCTAGTCTAATAATATCAGGTTGATTTTTGTTTTCAATGCATTTTGCTGTTGTAGTGATTTTCTTCTCAGTTATAATTTTTCATCGAAGTCTGGAGGGAAAGTATTGACTTATAACAGTGATTTATGGTAGCCACTGTGGCTTGCTATATGGTGAGAAGAACCGTGGCTCAATCTGAGTTTTCTAAATTCTACCCTTTTCCATCTTTTAGAGCTGAGAACATCGTCTTTCTATTTCATGACTCAGGAATCTTTTCCATAGTTCATAGATGCTCTAAGATTTCTAGAAATGACTCAGAGACAACCTTGACAGGTTCCTTCTTAGCATCAGAACATGATTCATAGTGGTTTGAATATTTGGACTTACCTAAAATGGCAAAGTGGTCCTCCATGGAACAGTCATTTATTGATCATTAAGTAAAATGTTAAAAGGTGAAGTGCCCTTCAGTGCAAGTTGAAATCTAAAAATGCTTGGCACATATGAAGTGCTCAGTAGCTGATGGACAAATAGATGAATGGATGACTAGAGGATGGTTGAGTGAGTGTTAGTGATCCCTTTGGAGGTTGGCAGTGAAACTGTTTCTTCTCAAGAAGAAAGAAACATGACTTGGGGCTGGGGATATGGCCGAGTGGCAAGAGCGCTTGCCTCGTATACATGAAGCCCTTGGTTCGATTCCCCAGCACCACATATACAGAAAATGGCCAGAAGTGGCGCTGTGGCTCAAGTGGCAGAGTGCTAGCCTTGAGCAAAAAGAAGCCAGGGACAGTGCTCAGGCCCTGAGTCCAAGCCCAGGACTGGCAAAAAAAAAAAAAAAAAAAAAAAAAAGCATGACTTATAGAAAATAAAATATTAGCTTAGCTAATAGGGATGCTATTTTAGCTACTTATAAATTGCATATCTAAGTAGATTATGTGTCTAAGAACTTGATCCTCAACCTTTGAACTAGCAGAACGTTTTTTGTCTGTAAACATTACATTTTATTACTTATTAGCATTATCCATCAAGGTGATTTGTATGATTAGGTGGCAGAATTATTCAAGATATGTTAATCACTGAGTAGAAAGGGTAGGATATCTTGGAGAGAAAGATGGGAGATGACTATAGAAGATACCTAAAACCCCTTCCAATCTAACATTTAACATTTTCAAAATAAACTTTATTGAGACATATTTGCATACAAAAAGAATTCCTTTATCTGAAAGTATAAGTTTTCTCTCTCTCTCTCTCTCTCTCTCTCTCTCTTTCTTTCTTTCTTGGGCTTGGACTCAGGGCCTGGGTACTGTCCCTGGCTTCTTTTTGCTGAAGGCTAGCACTCTACCTCTTGAGCTACAGCGCCACTTCTGACCTTTTCTCTTTATGTGGTGCTGAGGAATCGAACCCAGGGCTTCTCATATGCTAGGCATGCACTCTACCACTAAGCCATATTCCCAGCCCCTGAAAGTATACATTTTAATAAGCCTGACTAAAAGACAATTTTTAAACCTACTTAGTAGATGAAGACTATGAAGAATTCTGACTCTAACATACTTTTTGTTTTTTTTCTTGAGTACTGGGTTTTAAATTCTGAGCCTTATGCTTAAGCATTCTACTGGTTGAGCCACAATTTTAACTCTGTTTGCTTTAGTTTATTTTTTCAGATACAGTCTCACACTTTTTACCTGGGGACAACCTTGAACTGTGATCCTCCTACCTATGTTTCCTAAATAGCTAGGACCCCAGAAGTGTACTATCATGCCCAGAAAATGAGATAGGGTTGCACTAGGTTTTTATCCAAGCTGGCCCAGATCTTTGATCCTCCCAATCTTTACCTCCAGAGTAGTTGCAATTATAGGCACAATTACAGGCACTTGGCTTATACTTCTTTTTATGAAATAATATTATTTGAATCCTTTGCATTTAGCTTCAACATAAATATCATTAGAATTTGCAAGGTTGCAAGTTCTATTTTGAGATCACTAATAGAATGTAGGAGTACATAGTGTCCTCATCTGTGTTTAGGTTATCTGAGCCATACAACTTTTTAAACCGGACCATATATATTTCATAAGGAAAGTAGGTTTCTCCCTTCATCTCATTTATGAGTACTTTTAATAATAACATCAACAACAACAAAGTCTGCTGTGTTTAGTTATTATGTTACTGAATTAGTTTTAACTTTATTTTTGTAGCTCAGGCTGGCTGTGACAGCTTTTAGGTACTGAGTCACATGGCTAAACAAAATTGAAATATGCAAACGTGTACAAAGGCAAGTTTTCCTCTCACCTCAGGCCCTCATATGTCCAGTTGCTCCCCCACAACCTGAAATTATTATTTATAGATTCTTGGGTGTCTCTAAGCATTGATTCATTTAGATATGAGTAAATATACAAATCTGGCACCCTTTAGGTTTCATTAACATTCCCTAGCAATCCATTGGCCATTTTTCCTTTTGTTTTACCCTTTGGAAAAAAGTGGTGTTTTTTTTTGTTTGAATTTCAGCTCCTTCAGACTAAACTTTCTTGCAATGGAGTGTAAGAATTCTGCTTTAAATGTTAAGCTAAGAAAGTATAAGCGATGCATAAAATATCATAGCAATTCAGGGCTGGGGATATAGCCTAGTGGCAAGAGTGCCTGCCTCGGATACACGAGGCCCTAGGTTCGATTCCCCAGCACCACATATACAGAAAACGGCCAGAAGCGGCGCTGTGGCTCAAGTGGCAGAGTGCTAGCCTTGAGCGGGAAGAAGCCAGGGACAGTGCTCAGGCCCTGAGTCCAAGGCCCAGGACTGGCAAAAAAAAAAAAAAAAAAAAAAATCATAGCAATTCAAACAAGGGAGAGGTTTGGGTTGAGGAAGTTTCTAGGAGTCAATAGCCTTTGAGCTGAGCCATGAAAGTTGAGCATATGTACCCATGGAAGAGGGGTGAGGGCAAAGGAAGAATATTCTATGTTTTGTATTCACACTGTGGTTAGAAATCAATAGATACTCCAATTAGTCTAAGCAATAAATGAGAAGATGCATTGTTACCTTCTGTAACCAAAACCCAGAAAGACAAGACTGCATCAACAGCATGCAGTGACATTACCAGGGTTAGCATTTCCACCTGCATTCTGGGCAAAGGTATGAGGACAGTCAGCTACAGGCCATAATCTGGATGTACTAAGAAGTTCAGTTATAGTCCAGAAGGCAATGGAGACTGGGTGAGGCATCTGTGGGAAAAAAAATTAAGGAGATACATTCTCAGGTATAGAAAATGTCTCCTTAACTTCAAGCAACATGCCTCAGCCTAATCCCCTGTTTGGAGAGTTCATGAATAAATTGAATAGTTTGAAGACCAAGTAGAATAATCTTTGAGGCAACTGCTGTAATGGAATAATGTAGGCAAAAACCAAATTGAGGTTAAGAAGCAAACAGAGAGAGAGAGAGAGAGAGAGAGAGAGAGAGAGAGAGAGAGAGAGAGAGAGAGAGAGAGAGAGAGAGAGAAATGGAGGCAGGAGGCAAAAAAAAGGTGACATTGTCATGCAGTATGGTGGTAAAGGAGATGACAGAGAGGGAAGCTTAAGGAGCCTGGACAGTTTTTCTTTAAAAAAAAAACAACTTTAAAATATTTGGTAATATCTGATTCAGTCAGCAGTCATCTACTTCATTGGAATGATTTGAAGGGTTCTTGGCTCCTTGCCAACCCAAAATAATTTTCTGGTAGCCCACCAGTGATGTCTGAACTGCTACCATTTGTGATTTGGGTTATTGAATTAAAGGATTATCTTCTAGCAGTTAGTAAGTACCTTCCCAGGCCCCCATCTGTGGATAATTCATTAAGCTTTTAGCAGCTATTTGTATGTTGATGTGAATTGGTTTATCTGACTTTTTTGTTGTTGTTACAACTGAGAGTGGATTATAATAAAGGGAGGCCAAAAAATACTGGAAGTGCTTTTTATTAAATTTATTATTGTTAAATAGTTGTACAGAGGGGATTGAATTGAACTTTTGAACTTATAAGTATAATACATTTTGGTCAATGTCATCTCTTCCCTCATCCTCCCCCACCTATCCCAACCCTAACTATCCCTTCAAATTACCTAGTTCCATTTCCAGATATATACATTGAATATTATGACTGTATTTATCCACTAACTTGGGAAGTGGCATCTGTAGGTCAGCAAGGTGGGGAAGGACAGGAAATCAGGTTCAGGGGGGATAACTTGTCCTCTTTAGAACATTCTATCCAGCTAGCTCTTCATTGGTAATCTTACACACACACACACACACACACACACACACACACACACACACCTCTCTATCAGTGAGTCATTCTTAAAATTAAAAAAAATTAAAAAAAACCTTTTCACTGTCAAATTTTCTGGGAAAATATGTGGTTTCAGGTGATAGAAAAAAAAATACTGGCATTGGAGCCAGAAACTTATTCTCATCAGTCACTGTTTATGCAGAGGCAAAATTACCTAGAGGTAAATAGTGCTTCGGTTTCCAGATCCTGCACTTACACAGGCCCCTCAAGTGGTCCTAGCAATATGTTTGTATTTTTGGAAAATAAGGTAATTTAACTATAATTGACCATTTTCTCTTTCACTTGTATTTTCGATTTCTCCTCTGTTGGGTGGCCTTGGGGTAAACATGGTTGCTTTGGAGATGTAATCACTGAGAAAAGTTGAGCTGGAAATGTACTCACTTCTTTTGGGTTTAATGGTGTATTGTTATAATCTGTGTCACCTCTGTGCAAAGTTGCTAGCTACTGTGGTAAAGGAATGTGTGGCAAGAATATTCTTGGTGCCTACTGTGCACAACGCCATGTCACAACTATCATACTGGTTATTGAGTGCTGTCATGCAGAGTTAGAATATCAGCACTGTTCAAGGAGAGGGGAAGTGCTGGGAAATCTTATTGCTCATTTTCAAAAGATAATCATTGAGACTTTCCCAAATTTTATATCACTAAAAAAGTGATATATGTCATTACCAACAATGAGCTGTGGGAGATACACAAAAATTTCTAAACTATCAATAATAATAAAAAAGAAATTTCACTCAAACCATATGAAAATGAAGACTTCTGTGGGTGGTTGGAATTGGAGTTTGAACTCATGGCCTCAAGCTTCTGCACTGTAGCATTGGACCCATACAGTTCTTTTTGCTTTTTTTTTTTTTTCTAGATTGGCTCCCATGCTTTTGCCCACATATCTGAGGTTACATGCGTGTACCTATCTTGTTTTTAAGATTAGTGGTTTGACTAACTTTTATGCGGGGGCTGGCTTTGAATAGCAGTCCTCTGTATCAATTTCCCATATAGCTGGGATTATAAGTAGGTGTCATTAGGCCTACTCCCTGAATTATCTTACTATTTGAGGATATACTATAAACTTGATGTCATATAAAGAAGCAATGAAAGACTATACCAAAAAATGTAAGGAAAAACTATGCTATATATATATATATATACATATATATGAGTTAAAATAATTTTACTATCTTGTGATTTGTTGCATTCATTAGGTTCAAAACTTTGTAACTACTGTAATTTCTGTCCTCATACCCAATTTTATAGTCACAATTTGCATATGTTATCCTTTTCTTTTCTCTTAGGTGTGGGTGTTGATGGGAATTGAACACAGGGACTTGATATGGTAGGCAAATGCTTTACCACAGAGTTACAGCTCCAATTCTATGTTTTGATCTAAAGAATACTTCCCTATTTCTATATTGTGTAAGTTTAAATCCCACAGGATATGAATTCTTCCCTGGTCTTGTGACATTAAGCAAGTAACATGAACTAGGTTCCTGAGTAAAAAGGGAATAACCCTGTTTCCTCACTTATATAACAGGGTTCTTGTGAAGATGTGAGACAGTACAGGTGAAAGGATTTTTATCACTAGCTATGAAGTGCCATACAAACATAAGTAAAAAAAGTCACTATTTTTCCCCAAAGAAATAGATTTTTACATTTTCCTCATACTTGTATATATTTTTTTGTTTTTTGTTTGTTTTTTGCCAGTCCTGGGCCTTGAACTCAGTGCCAGAGCACTGTCCCTGGCTTCTTTTTGCTCAAGGCTAGCACTCTGCCACTTGAGCCACAGTGCCACTTCTGGCCGTTTCCTATATATGTGATGCTGGGGAATCGACCAGGGCTTCATGTATAATGAGGCAAGCACTCTTGCTACTAGGCCATCTTCCCAGCCCGTATATTTGTCTTTATCCGGGCTTGCATGCTGGATGGACCAGGATTCCTTTGGAGAGCTGCAAGTGAATGATAAGCAGCTTCAGACTGAGAGAAGAGCCTAGGAAAGAATGATGGTACATTAACACCAACCCATCCATTGCCATTGTTTGAAAACTAACATATTAAGTCTTCCTGCTGAGCGTGTTGAACAAAATCATCAGTATGACTAGGTGTGGCTCAGTGGTAAAGCAGGTGCTTAGCATGTGTGATGCTTGAGATTCAATAGATACAATGTGTACATGCACACACAAAAGAAATGCATTCCAAATATGTAGATAACACCTGTTAAAATCAATTTTTAAGCAGCGTGTGGTGGCAAATGCCACATCTGTTGTCTGTGAGAGTCTGTGAAAGATGCTTTATATGCATGATTCCAGCGTCAATAAAAATATCATTGGATATTAATCATCAAGCCTCATTTCTAGAAATAAAACCTAAAGCTAGAGAATAGAATAATTTGCCCAGATTCATAATGATTAGATGCTTCAAGCCAGGTTTGTTGAATTCATCCTGTGATTATAGTTTTCTTTTTCCTATTTGCTTATCTTTTTTAAACTGATGAGTCTTACTTATACAATCACCATTATTAAAAAATAATTTTGGAAATAAGATGTCTAGTATTTATGCACAGTTCAAATACATAATTTATCATGAATACAGAAATTCATGCATATACTCCATACAATAAAATATGCTCTCAATGGTGCTTAATTTAAATATACAGTAACTGATAGCAATCTAAAATATCTAAAAATTAAATGCGTGACAAGCTAGTTTATTACCAACCAAACTTTTCATATACCAGATTAATATGGGCCACCTGAACTATATCAGCACCTTAGTCTAGAAAATTCGAGACTAATCTGGTCAGTGAGAAAAACAAATAGCCAATCAGTTAGTGCCAGGCCATGACTTTCTAAGATAAGGCATATCTATTTTTATCAGAAATAAAAAATTGTAGACAGTTCACTTGCTTCTGCTAATTAAATTTTAAAATTGAACCAAGTTTATCAAGTAGATTTTCTAGGGCTTTTGTAATTCAAGATTTAAATGAAAACTCTGCCCTCCCCCCCACCCCAGCACAGGGTGGGGTTGGGAGTGGAGATGGAATTGAGGCTAGGGGTGAGATCCTAATCCTCAAAATTGGATACTGTGTCTGAGTTTGAGATTTTTTTTAAGTGTTTGCTTTTTATTTGTTGGTCAATACTGGAGTGA
The DNA here is from genome assembly GCF_023159225.1 of Perognathus longimembris pacificus. Taxonomy (NCBI): domain Eukaryota; kingdom Metazoa; phylum Chordata; class Mammalia; order Rodentia; family Heteromyidae; genus Perognathus; species Perognathus longimembris. The sequence goes on along the minus strand of NC_063174.1, from coordinate 29,976,665 downwards.
GAATAAAAGGAAGAGGTGGAGGAGGGAAGGAGGAAAGAGGAAGGAAGAAAATAGAAAGGGAATCATTGTCTTAGTTTTCTTGGCAATTCGTAAATACAGAATTCATTTTTCATAGTTCTGGGGGCTGGAAATTCCAAGATCAAGCCCCAGTGAAATTGTTTAGTAAGGTAGCATGGACTGGCTCGCTCTGCTCTAACATGATGCCTTCAGGAATATCAAGAGTCCATATTGCATCCTCTATGGCAGAAGGGTGAAAAAGAACAGTTTCACTGGGTCTTTCATAATAAAGACACTAATCATGAGGTGTGAGCCCCTATGACTTACGCACTTTGTAAAGCTCCCACCTCATAATACTATTACATTGGGGATTACATTTCAACCTGAATTTTGGAGGGACACAAACATTTAAGCCATAGCACATAGCTTCCATCACTCCATAACCAAGAAATCACTAGGAATTCTATTGTATAGGATTTAGCGAATATAATAGCTAGAAAATTTGAAAACTAAAAGATAATTCTTACCCTACAGTTTGGGGAAATGTGTTCTGTGATAAATTAATTTTCATGTTATGAACTGAAGCCACAAAATTCTGGGAGGAAGAAAGAAAGAAAGAAAGAAGAAAAGAATGATAGAAAGAAAGAAAAAGAAAGAGAGAGAGAAAAGGAAAGAAAGAAAGAAGGGAAGGAAAGAAAGAAAGAAAGAAAGAAGAGGAAGAAAGAAAGAAAAAGAAGAAAAGAAAAAAATGCCCTATATGCCTAGCTGGCAAGAGTAATAACGTGAGCATGGAGGTTTTACATCAGCTTTAGATGGATCAGTGTTCGTTGTTTGCTGTTTGTATGAGTTCTGAGTTGGCAAAAGGTCCCCACTTATGTGGAACAGACTTCAGAGAAGACTCGTGAATTTATTGGGTTTTAAAATGTTTGTTGAGTACCTACAACTTAGGCTAGGTACTGGGGATACGAAAAATGAGATTCAGACCTTGCTGTTCAAGACTTACGGATGGGTAGAGTACACAGAAATGTTACAAGCACTCGAACAGTCACGTAGATGAGCTGTAGGGGGAACTCTGAGCAGAAAGGGAACAATCTGTGGGGAGCTCAACGGTGGAGAGTCGTGGTGCAGGTGGGGCAGGCCAGGTGGATTGACAAGTTAGCAGTGCTGGTAGGGAGCGGTACCCACCCAGCCAGTGAAACCGCTTGAGCCTCCTCGGTCCCTCCGAGTCTGAAAATACTTTTACTTGTTTCCAGACAAGAAGGTGAAAAGGGGAAGAAATTCAGTTTATGTTTCTCCTGGTGAGATACATAGATCCCAGCAAAGGGATGGCAAGGCAAGATCTAGCCAGAGGACCAAAAGAGTTTACAGTGGAAAGTGGGACTCTCAGAGTTTTCTAACGATGGGGGAATCCTAGTAGCTTGCCAGGCTGACAGGCGCGGCCGCAGACTTTGATCTGAGGTGGAGTCCCAGCCGCTTGCCAGCTGGATCTCAGCGATGGCGAATCCTGCTCCTGGAGCCTGGAACTTCTCTGCTCTCCCTCAGGCCTCTGCTGAGCGACTGGATCGGCACTACCTGGAGCGGTGCCGACTACGGACAACTACGGCGTGCGGCTAGCGGACCCCGTGTGCGGCAGACGCAGGTTCAGGCCCTCGCGCGCGGCTGCCCGCGCTCCCTGGCCGGAGGCGCCCCAGCGCCGGAGGCCCCAGACCGGATCCGGCCGGGCTGTTCAGCGCGCACCAGTGCACGAGTGTGGTGTAGGCTCTCACCTGGGTGTTCACAGACTCCTGTGGCAAGCTGTGAGGGAGTTGTCGCCTGGAGAGAGTTGAGTGTGCAAATGACAATCGTTGTGACTCAACGCCCACACGTGAGCGAGGTCCCTGGGCACTAGGTGGAAAAGGTGGGTGCGCTGAGTTAAGTCCCACACAGTTGCGACCAGAGCTGGAAGGAAAGACCTTTCTTCCCAGGACTGTCATACTCGGGCAGGTTTCTCCTTGGGAACTAAGTTTGGGTCCTACCATCTCTTCCCTGAGGGGGCCTACGGGGCACCCGCAGCTCTTCGGGGGGTCCTCTCCTCCCCGTCGCCTTCCGGTCCTGGCGCTGCAGGGGGAGGGGTGGGCGCGCGACAGAGGGACTCGCCTCAGCGCTCCGGCGCCCGGGCTAGTGCGAGGACAATGACCCCTTCTCCCCTGGTCGCCGCCTCCTCCGACGCCCCTCTCTCCCCCCCCTCGCAGCCCACAAGCAAACCTATTAGCTATTCAGGCTGACAAAACCCCGCGGCCCCGAGCATTGTCCCGCGGAGCGCCCGGCCGCTGTCATTAGCCCTGATTACGCTGAGCCGCCTGACAGCCCGGCGGGCCGCTTGGCAGACCCCCCATTCACCGACGCCCCCCGGCCCCGCCTCACAATGGGAGCGGAAATCGTCCGCGCCCGGGGTCCCTGATGAATAGAGCGAAAAGCTGCTTCTCTCCTCCTCCAGGGCCCCAGTCTCATTCTCTTTTGATACAATATTTTTTTGCTTTTTGTTAAAATTAGGGAGAGAGAACGAGGTCAAGGAAGACCTTTGCTCAAGCTCTTTGCCGGTCATTTGTTTAATGTAAACAAAGAGCTAGTTCTCCCACCCCCAGCCTCTCCCCCCCTCTCTCCCAGATTTTTATAAACAAACTAGTGAAGGGAAGGTGTGGGGCTGGTGGGAGCCGAGTGGGTCATTAAAGTGGAGGCAAGAAGCCCTGGAGTTGGGGAGCTGGCGTCTTGGATGGTTGGGTGAACCAGAGTCTGAGCTGAGGCTGGGGGTTAAAACATACCAGATTCCTGACTATTTAAAAGCTGCTTTAGTGTTCCTTTTGAGGAAATTTTGACAGAAAACTTAATTGCCTGGGTGAAAGGAAACCCATCACATGGAGATTTCCCAAATCCAGAACCTTCAAGTCTTTTTACTACCTGGATATTTTGTTGCTATTGATGTTTATAAACACTCTCTAGGCCAGGATGAAAGGGATCCAGGAAAGCATTTAAAAGAAAATGTTTATGATAAAATTTAATAGGAAATTCTGGACTGTTAATACATAAGGGCAGGTGCTCAGTGATGGAGCACTTACCTAGTTTGTGCAAGGCCATGGGTTTTAACACCAGTACCACAAGAATAAAAATAAATCTCTGTGTGAAGATATGGACTACTTCTAACATGTGCTCATCAAAGAATTGATTATCTCCAAAGAAAGTTAAATAGGGCCCAATTTAAGATAAACACAAAAACTTTTAAACAATATAGCACTTCCTTAAGATCCTAAAGTAAAATTAAAGGAATAAGTCTCCAGATTGTGGAAACACTATAGCTATTTTAAGATGTAACTCTTGGCAGCATGTTGATTTAAGTAAATGGCATATGTCCTTTCAAGCAAAGCAGAAAAAAAAAATTTAAGTCCATTGCTGCTTAGCCTTTTCATTTTCTCTAAGCAAGTTACATGTAATTTAAAAATTACTTTGTAAAGGGAAAACTTACTTCCTAGCTGTGTTACTCCATTTCTTGAGATTGCAGAATGAATACTTCTGCTTTTAGGTATCACATGAACTGGTGAGTGGACTAGGATTCTTTGAATCTTAAATTCCTTTACATCATTCCACCAAATGATCATTTTCCCTATTAAACCTGGAATCATCAAAGCAGGAGATAAAATTTACCCACAAATTTCTCCAAATATAGGTTTTGAATAAATCTATAGCTAAAATAGGGTGGAATTGGGGACAAGATTGAGAATCCCTGGACTTTTCACTTTACTGCTGATTCAGAGCTAGGGTGAGGCAGGAGAGACTCCCCCACCCCTCTCCCCAGTCCAAAATTTAAGGAAGCATTCAATCACAAGTGTCCTGTACTTCCAAAGTAACCTTGAGAGTGAAGGCCTCCTTAAGTTTTGCAACTGTAAAGACCTTCCTCGTCTCTGAACCCTGGCACTCCAGGAGCTATCTGTGGCTTCCGAGTCAAAACTTTGGGGAGAGCTCTACCACCCAAGCCATTCAGGACACACTAAAGGGCCTTTACTTGCTTGAGGAAGAACACCGGTTAGACAAAAGACTTTCCCAATCTTTCCATCAAGGTACTCCTCATGAATTCTCCAGTAAGGGGGATTGTACAAAACAGCAAGCATTTAATAAAGCTCAAACAAGCTGAATCAGTTTAAATGATTTAGAAAGCAAGTATCAATCCTTACTGATGTTCTGGCCTTCTGATGCATATCTTTCTATTTGACATTTTTTTTTGTCTTCTTCACTTTAGTTCTTTTTGTTTGGTTTATAATTCAACATAAGAAATGTTAGCAAGCTTCTGACTTGACCCAAAGAACATCTTGACTAGGGTTGGTGAATCAAATTAAAAGTGCTCCAAAGGGGGTGAGAGAAAAGTCCAGCTCAAGTGATTGAAAGATCAATGTCAAGTTTTGTAATTTGCAATCAGTTTTACTAGGAAACAAGCTTAGAGACTTTGGGTAACATTTGTTTTTATAGTACAAAGTAGATAAGGTTTTTAAAAAATTGATGATGTGTGTAGGTGGGTGTATATGTACTGCAGGATGAAAAACTAAATGTTAAGAATTTATTTATTTATTTATTTATTTATTGTTTTGTGTGTGTCAGTCCTGAGGCTTGAACTCAGGTTCTGGGTGATATCCCAGAGCTTCTTTTGCTCAAGGCTAGCATTCTACCACTTGAGCCACAGCTACACTTCTAGCTTTCTTTTTTTTTTTTATTTGTTGGAGATGAGAGTTTCATGGACTTTCCTGCCCAGCCTGTCTTTGAACCTCAATGGTCAGATCTCAGCTTCCTGAATCGCTAGGATTACAGGCATGAGCCACTGGCTATTTTATATTTTTAATTGATGCCATTACTAAGACATTGTAGTTATGGATAGTTTCCTGTTTAATGTGGAGATCAGAAATTTAAAATGTCGGTCATTTTCTGAAGCCTCCTTTTACCCTCAATGTATGACAAGATTACATACTGTAACTCAATGAAATTTTTCTTGTTTAAAATTATTTATTTGAATATAACCCACAGGATGATCTATTCTAGTTATCTCCAGCCTTTTGGATTTTTTGTTTAAATAAAAGCTCAAGTCTAAATGCAGTGCATGCTTACTCAATCTGGTCCTGTGAATGCATTGGTTTAGAATGGAAGAGGGCCACAAACGAGGTGGAAAACCCCTTTATTTACAGAACCTATGTGTCAGAATAGTTTCACATTTTTAATAAAATAAGATCCACTACCTGAGCCCCAAGTTTGGCTTTCTTATTTCTTTCTGAAAACTGTTAATACTTTATAAAAAATGGATGCCAAGCGATAATCCATAATTACGTATCCTGGAGATGTGGGAGACTGCATTACAGAGCATGCTCAGGTTGCCAATTTCTGTGTTTAAATATGTTGTATATATATGTATGTACATGTGTACACACAAACATATACATGACATTTGACCTGGAAGGTGGTTATAGACCTACCAAGTGGCTGTTTAAAAATATATATACAGAGGGAGACATCACAGAAGCCATATGATACAGAGAAGACCTGGTAAGACTGTTCAGACAAGATTCCAATCCTATATGCCCGATAAAAAGAAATCAGAATGATTTTTAAAAAATCTAAGATAACAGTTCCCTTAATGAAGAAAGATTGCCCACCAAGTTGTTTTATTGTTAGGCTTCTCTACACTGAGGGCACCTGCTTGACCATTTAGAAGCAGCAAGGAAGTTCCCCAAGCTGCAGAGAAACCAACCATGGCAGTCAGTCCTTAAATAAGTAAATAAACGGCATATATGTTTTGTTTAAAAAACACTTTAAAGCAAAACTTATACATACATACATACATATATGTATCAGCGTCCTTTCGACATGAAATACCCACAGAATATTCAAGGCAGATGCTCAGCGTGCATTTTGGGTTCCCAAGGGATCTTTTGCCGCAAAATCCTTCAGAAAAAAAAAAAAAATCAAAGCAAAGAGAAGGTGGCACTGGGCCAGGCCTCACCGCGGGTCCCCGTAGTGGAAGCCAACCGGTGCTTCTGGAGCGGGCTGGCGGTGGAGCCGACACTGCAGCTCAAGCCCACCGGTCCCTGGCCACCTGACTTTCTCCAGCGCTGGATCTGTTGGTCTCTCGCCCTTTCTCTTTCCTTTATGTTGCTGACCACTTTTCACTGGATTCCGTTTTTTGAGTATGATGGGTGGGCAACTCAGATTTCACACTCACTGTCGCTGGACGTGATGGAGATGGCCGAAGTGGCCGCCTTGCTGGATAGACTGGCAGCGGGGCTGGCGGCACCGCCCAACACCTCTGGCGCGCCCTCGCCCTCGGCCCGAAGCGCCCGCCCGGAGCCCTGCGACAGAACCTGCTGCTGGAGTCTAGGGGGGGACGGGAAGGAAGGGGACAGGGGTCACAGTGCGTAACACAACCGCTCCGCATAGTCTCCTTTTCCTCCTAGTCCGCCTCCCTCCATCCATGTGTTCGGATCTTCCTTCAACCCGGACAACTAGTGTGGGGGAGACCGAGGCCGAGGCCCCGCAGGAGTCTGCGCCTGGGGTCTTGGGGCGGCTTCCTGCTGACGACCTACCCTTCTCGCTTCCCCTGCCTTTGGGGGTGCTGGGATCACTGGGTCTTCCTCAGCTATTGCTCACCTTTGGGAGATTGACGGGACTGTTAGGTTCTAGCTGGGAACGACAGAGAAGGCTCCGGGATAAGGGACTCCTTTCCCAGTGGTCCATCTGCCTGGGACTCGCGCATGAGACTGGATCTGCTCAAGCTAAGGACAGAGACCGCCTGATATTTGCATTGGGAGTTTGAACCCAATGGAGATTCTAATGGAGATCTAATGGAGAACTTAATGGAGATCCACACGCTGGGAAATGGGACTCTTTGGACCACTGGATCGCTCCTTCGGGACAAGGCTAGCTAGGATGTGGGTAGAAGAAAAGTCGCCTTTTTCGCCTCTTAGGATGAGGCACCTTGGAAAACTGCATTGTGCGAGGATGTACCTGGGATTTGAAAACTCATAAAGCGGACACATTGCAAATGAGTTAGATTTCAATTAGAATGTAAGAGGCTGGGCCCAGTCTCACAAGGAGTAGCTTTGGATGTTGGAGAACGTTAATTGTTTCTGGGATTTTAATCATGATTTCTCTCCCACCTCAATGAAGCCTTGGTTGTGGTGCCTGGGACCAGCTTTTGCCTGGCTCCCAGAACCAAGAGAACAGGGACAGAGAGAACCAAGGAGCGGGAAAACGAACCCTTACACTGGAGTCCAGAACAAGACTGCAATCCCAACTCCTGCAGAATGGGAAATCTGGCCCGGGTAAGGGCTCCTGGAAAGCCTCCCCAAGCCCTCTCTGGTGAACACAAAGGCCTCTAGATACCAACCTGTTCTTGGCTGCAGCTGCTCGGTCCCTTTGTCGGCGATTTTTGAACCAGTTGCCCACCTGCGTGGGGGTGAGTCCGGTGGCCTGGGCGAGCTCCCGCTTTTTGCTGGGATTGGGGTATGGGTCCTGCAGGTACCACTCTCTGAGCAGGTGCCGAGTGCGCTCCTTGAAGCAATGCGTCTTCTGTTCGCCATCCCAAATGGTACGGGGCAAGGGGAACTTCTTCCTCACGCGGTACTTGTCCACGGGCCCCAAGGGCCGTCCACGGAGCTTCTCAGCCTCCTGATAGTGCGCTTCTAACCACAACGCCTGCAGCTTGGCGTGCGACTCCTTGGTAAACTTGTGATTTTCTAGGATGTGGTAGAGCTCGCGGTAGTTGCCACCGTGAAAGGCCACGATGGCTCGAGCGCGCAGCACCGACTCATTTTTGTTGAGGGCCTCGCAGGCCGCAGGGGCCACAGGCAGCGACCACAGGAAGCGACCCAGCCTCTCCACATCGCCACTCTCCTCCAGTGTCTCGCATACCCCGGCCACTTGCTGGGGGCTGAAATTCAAGATAGGCAGCTGGAACATCGAGGAAGAGCCGGCGGCAACGGGGAGGGAGGGGGACACTGAGCCCCGGGCGGGACACGCAGCAGATGTTTGCAGGCCTAGCTGGGTGCGCTAGGCTCTCCTGGGTGTGGTGGCTGTGGGGGGGTTACACCGCCAGGAGCGAGAGTCCCCAACTGGAGGAGGTGTGGGCTGCTTGGGTAGATTTCGGCGCGGCCCTCTCCCCGCACGCAGGCAGGCTAGCAGGCGCAGCTACTGGGGTGGGAGGATTTGCAGCGCCGGCGCCATGGAGACCCCCCTGTCAGTCACTGGCCAACTCTGCCAATCAAGGCTGTGACCAAAGCGCCTGGGCCATTTCAGCACCTCCCCGTACCCGACAGCGCCCGCCGTTTGTGGGTGGACTTATCTTCAGTATTTTGCAGAAGCTGGAGGATGAAAGGACGGATTGAGTGGCTGGGGAGAGAACACTAGCGAAGACAGCGGCGTTTCACTCCCTTCTCTTTCTTCCTCTGCCTTCCCCTCTCTCTTGTTTACCATCAAAGACGCCGGGGGGGCTACAGAAATTCGATTTGGGGGTGGGGGTGCTGTGCTTCGGATCGATAGATGGACAGGTCTCCAAAAGACAAAGAGATTTGGCCAAACTCAAAATCCTGGAAGACTCTCTAGTTTAGTTGTAAGGAAACAGAAAAGTTTTGGGGAGCTCTCCCACCACGAAGAGGGAAAGAGAAGTGGATTTTTCCAGGTCTTCTAAGCATCCATCCCAGCTCCCATCCCTCCTTTTCCAGCTGCCAAAGCAGCTGACTGAGAAACTAATCTGCAGCAGAAGGATCAGAACGAGGGATCTATAGAAGAGGTCAGTTTGACTTTATCCCCACTCCCTTCAAAAACTTTCTAAAACAATTTTAAAACGAAAGCAGGAACATGCTTACAGTTGGCAATATAGACACTGATCATAAAGTCAAATACTCGAAGTCAGGAGGGCTGTAGGGGTCTCACTCAAGTAAATATTATACTTCTAGTCCCTTCCCCCCTTTAATGGACTTGAAGAAATGCACAGCATAGTCACATTTAGAGTGAGAAGTCATTGCTAGGTCAAGACAGCAACTTAAAAGCTCAGCGACTTAAAAGACGTGGTTACTGTATACGGATTTTTGGTTACTGTATATGATTTTGGTACACTGGGTATTGTATATATGCCTACCTGATCTAGGGAAGGGAAAGAAAAATGAGGGTGTAAGATATCACAAGAAATGTACTCACTGCCTTATTATGTAACTGTACCCCTTTTGCACAACACCTTGTCAACAAAATTCAATTAATAAAAAATGTTTCTAGAAGGCTAATTTTGCCCCCCCCCGCCCAGTACTTGAACATACAACTCTTGGGCTTGAGATAGGAATGTTGTCTTGTTAACCCAAAAGCAATTCAGTAAAAGTAAAGGAGAGGAGATCCACAACAAGGTGTTGGAGGGGGATGGTGGTAGTGGTGGCTAAAAAAAAACAACAAAAAACCCAAACACTTTCTAAGCCATTGGCCACTGACCCCTCCTGCAGAGAGGAAGGGCTTTCTTGGCAGCTCTTCCTTCTGGCCAGTAGACTGGATTGGCAATTTTTATTGATTTCCAATTGACATCCACATCATACCATATTCTGAGGCCTTGGTCACAGAAACCAAAGCAACTCTCATCCGGGCCTTTGATTAGGGGGTTATTTAGTTTGAAGAAAATAACTTGATTGATGGAGTGTCAATAAAAATGCCAGGAAAGATTGGAGGAGACTCATCTGACTGAAAATCAGATGGGAAAGTTCACCACCAAACTGGACTGGGCCAGGCTCCTTTTTCTTTAGTATCAAGTACAATTTGTATGTGGCTTGTACAGATCTGGTAAATCAGAAGGCAGATAGATAGCACAGATGGTTGGAAGTGTCAGGTCAGATCATGCTATGCCTGAGTGCAAGGCAAAGCTTGTTCTGACGGAAAACCCTGATATTATTTTCACAGATCTTCACAGTTCACTCAAAAAAAAAAAAAAAAAGCAGGGGGGAAAAAAAGCCCTGCAACCATTTACATCATTCTGCAAGATCGCCAGCCGCCTCAGCAGAGAGGCTTTCTTTTCTAAGAGCTCATTTTCTTGAAATGCGACGAGGGCAGGGGCAAATAAAAAGGACACTGGGAATAATGACAAAGCATAAACCTTCCCTAGCTAGGAGGGACTTTCGAATCAGCCCACAGGACAAATTTGAGTGAGAAAAGTAGCACATAGGGGCTCAGAATGCATAAGCAGGAGAGAATCTGCGCTGTGAAAACCCCTGAGGACCAGGCGGGTAGGGCAGGGACCAAGCCAGCAGCATTCCCTGATCCGGCGGGCCAGGCAAGGAAAGCAGACTCTGACTCCAGTCTCCAGAGTTTTCTTTATTCCCAGGATCCTACCTCGAGTCCCCAGCAGACCCGATCCCAGTGCTTGGGGTGGGGGGGTGGGGGGGGGGAGGCTGGCCCCAGTTAGTTTCCCCATTGCTCTTTTGCTGGACTTGCAGTGTTTAAAACCGAAGGATTCAGGCACACCTGGTTTTTACCTTTATTTTCCGAGTCTGGGAGCCCCATCTGGGAAAATGGAACATTTACCCTACTGTCTCAATTCATGAATAGTCCGATTATTAGCTTTTGTGTGTTTGAGGCTCGCGTGCAACTGGGATCTGGAGGTCTGGGTTAGCAGCGGGGTCAAAGCTCCCAGTAACGGAGCGGGCTCCTGGTAACTAGCGTCTAGTTACCCGAGGGAGGGGCCTGGAATTGCGCGGACATCCTCTCTTCCCCATCGCTGGGAATTTGATTTAATTTTATTAACTCAAAGGAAATTTTATTAACCCAAAGGGCCCATTGGAATCACTTATTTGTTCATCAGTTTCACGCAGAGACAAACAGGAAAAAAATAAGTCGGTCGAATTCTCATCTTTGGGCATTCAGGAGCTTCGTGGGGTTCCGTAGAAATAACACTATTGAGAAAAGGGCAGTGACCCTTACCCCGTCCTCAAAGCGCTCTTACTGCCGGTTTGCCAAGAAAGTAGTCCCTTCAGGTTGATTTTTGGTCGTGGTAGGGCAAGATAGATTTTTAAGAAAATCCAATTTGTGGGCTTTGTGCCAACCCTCTAGGCAACTCTTCACTCCTCACACCCCATCCCCCATTCTTTTTATTTTTTCCTTTGCACTTAACAGAGGATATGCAGAACGGGCGGCAGCAGCCCTTGGCTTCAGACCTGTCACCACTTCCTAAGGGTCATCTTCAGCTAAGAGATTCAGAGCAAAGACTAGGGCAATGCTTGACTCTTGCTGGGAATCTAGAGAATGTTATTCTGCTCTCTTTGGAGTCAGGAATGGGGAAAGAACAGGGAGAGCGGGCCATGCCCTAGGGCACATTCTACGTGCAATTGTTTGATGCTGGGTTTAGTGGAGTTCCATTCCTCTCCACACCGGAATTGTGAAGTTTTACGCTAGACATTTTCAGAAACTAGTGCTACACTTGTGTTCATGTGGGCATCACACCCATGGGTCTGAAGTTGCTGATTGTTCTCTCTGATGACTGCTGAACTGTAGCTCACCTTTGTTAGAGGTGTGCAGTGCTTCGAAGTCAGCACACCCTTACCTCAGGATTCTGTTCTTTTCTTGTTTTATTTTATTTTTCTTTTAGGATGGACTTTTATTATACCAAATGCCTTAAAAATAAGCTTCTCTTCCCATGTAATTTTGCAGCCAGGATTTTAAGAATGTCATAATTGAAGCTATCTGAATTCCTTGATAAAGACATTTGCAGTGCATCGGGAGGGACAGGAAATTAAGAAGGCTCCTGTCTTTTGTGAGTCCATTTGGATTTTTGAAAGAGATCTTGGTTTTCTTTTCCTGTGATGAAAGCCCAGTGTTGATGGTGAGAGCTGCTTTTTCTTCCTTAATTTTTCACTTCTAATTTTAAAATTATTTAAAAAGTGATGACAATTTAAAATAGTTGAGTATAGCCAAAGAATTCCAGAAGGCTTAATTGGCATTTTACAGTCCTTGAAATAATAGTAATGAAAATTTCGTATTTTCAAATACTTAGCCATTAATCAGTAACCTAATTTCCAGATGATACTTTGCACATAAAGGAACATGTTTACTTATGAATTTAGTGAACCATATCTTCAGATTATAGAATGAATTCAGATAGCGTTCCATATTCCTTACCCCCCCGCAGGTATACAGTGTAACTGGGTTACTAGAGGCACCCCAGAACAAACCTGACTTAAAAAATTATTTATAGATATCCTAATGCTGTGCAATTAACTGGAAAATAAAGCATTCCAAGGAAAGTATCAATCTAATTTTAAGGGATCAGGATATTTTGAGGTTATTTTCCCCAGCCGTTTTAAAATATGATATTTACAAATGTCACAAAATTTCTTCTGCTGTGTAAATGGAAGAAAAGTTCAAAATTTAAGTGTAAGAAATGTGCTATTTCAAAGTAGTGGTTAGTCAGTAGTAGTAGTAGGATTTTTTTTTTTAATGTTAAGCTGATTATACAACTCTGTTTTGACCTCTAGTTTGTGGTGAATCCAAAACCTTTGGATGAAAATTTGCATTTTAAAAAGTATATTATTAGTTATAACCCTTGTAATATGGGCTATGACCTTAAATTTGCATTTTCTCATCTTGCTTCTTTAGGGCAAGTCTGAATGTACACAGGTCGAAGCAAACTACAGCATCACTTGTTTAGAGCAGTGTATCAATGGGCTCTTGTCTGAGGATTAATGCTTAACAATGCGACCAGCCTGTCATTTATAAACACAGTATTATCAATCATGAAACATTAATTGTATGACTGAAAAATGGCTAAATCACAGTTCTCTATTAAGACAGTATTTTTACCAACAGTAGGTTATTATTATTTTTTACCATTTTCACATGTAAGATCAAATTATCTTATTAAAACATGCACAGAAACTTTAAAATTACATGGCATAAATGACTATAAATGTGTTTAGTATAAAACTGTTTAATGTCCTCTGGGATTCGGCAAATATTATTCACATTAAGTTATATATCATATTACATGTTTTAAATACATGTTTTTATTTTACTAAGTCATAATTCCTTTCCATATACTGTAAAGTCAAATAAGGACAGTAATCTTTAATAAATATCTTAAATTCTTCGAGTTGATGAAGCCAGTTAGCAGAAAATAAGTTTAAAATTGCATTATAGAAAAATGTATTTATATGACATTTTATACTTCCAAGTAGCCATTCTCAGCTGAGGGCAATTTTGGGCCCCTACCACTCCTTAATTTGATTTGGCAATATCTGAAGACATCTAGATGGATCGAGCTAGAAATGCTGCTAAACATCTTATACTGGAACCAAACAGCCCACAACCAAGCCAATAACATTATTGTAAAGAAACCCTGATTAGGATGTGGTGCTGTGGCTCAATTGGCAGAGAGCTCTAGCCTGGAGCTGAAGAGCCTGTGGGACAATGCCTAGGCCCAGAGTTCAAGCCCCATGACTGACCAAAAAAAAAAAAAAAAAAAAGAAAAAAGAAAAGAAAAGAAATCTGGATTAAAGGGTCTTAAAACATATAACAAGGCATTTAACAAGACCTGCAAAAATTCTATTTATTCTAGAGTTGAAACATTCAAATCATTGTACTTTTAATTTCACCTAAGTCTAGGCCATACTAATAAATTTTCTAGGAATGTACTATATAATTTTATTTAATTTTTCCTTAAATTTTACTGTGATATTAGTAGCAATACTTATAAGCTTATCAGTGTCAGTGATAGAGTGGGATTTTGTTTCTATCATAGTGAAATCTATGTTCTTTTAAGTCATTGGTATCATAGACAACCATTGTTGAGAGCCTTTCTCCAATTTACAAACAAGTAAAATATGAAGATCCAAGACTTTAAGGTATTACCAACATGACACAACTAGTTAGTGGTAGAGGAAGAGGGTAAAATAGATTCAAACTTCTATCCATTGTGCATCTTACTTTCTTCACTAAGGAACTCTGTCAAATTTCAGTTGAGGGCAGAAGATGTTAACCACACAAAAGTGTTTGCTGATGCCTGTAAGCGTCAGTGCTGTTTCATGCTGCTGTGATTTTAGAGTTTGGAAACATTCTCCTTCAAAGATCCCAAGAGAGATTTTCAACTGCCTTGGGCCTTGTCAGGTGATGTAACCCTTACAATCAAGAGTCCCTGAATCAAAATGTGGCTCTGGGACCTTCATTGTCTTCTTTGGGGAGTGAAAAATGTTAAGAGTCTGAAGCTATTGAAGACCCTCTCCTGAGTCAGCACAGTCTACTAACAAGGAAATGGAAGTGAATGCAGCCTCTAGGGGAGAAGAGATTGGACTTGAGGTGTTGTAAAGCTGGGTTTAAGTGAAAAAACTCTGAACTCTTTTGTCAGATTTTTCAAAAGAATAACAGTGATGCTCACAAGCATTTCTATAATTAACAAGCTGTCAACATTTCTATTACGACTCCAGAAGTCTATTACAGACCTCAGAATTGTGATAAATGTTTCTTTAGGTCTGAAATGTTAGCCTTCATCTTCTTTTCAGCCTAAGGGCAATTTTTGAAACCAATTTTGTTTCAATCATTTTGGATCAGTTGTGTGGTAATTTTGGAAGTGCAGATGCTCTGGGCCCACCTATTGAAATAAAGATTTTTAAATGGAAACACAGAGAGAAGGCTGCTTAAGCCACAGTGGGGACCAGCTGCAAAGCCCTGGCAGAGAGTTATATAAGCAGACAGGGGGAATAGATTTAGAAAAAAATTCAGGGACAGAGAAATGCATTCACATTTGCTTTACCAGCAGAATTTTTTTCTCTCATGTCCTCTATATTACAATTTTTGTTTTTACTATTTCTTTCTTTTTTTTGTATTTTTTGTTGTTACCTAGGTTGTGCCTAGGTTTTGGTGACATTAATGCAAATGAATCTGTGATAACATTAGTTTTGAGACTGAACTGAATTTTTAGAATTTTAATTATTTTTTCTCATCATTTAGATAGATTTTCTTCTATTCCGTTCATCTCCTTTCTATTAACACCGTTTTTATCCTGATTAGTTCTTTTTGTGGTCTCAGGCAATTATCTTATTTCCTAATGATTGCATCTCTATATTGTAATAATTTATATTTATATTCTTTCTTTTTTAGTTGTTCTGACTCTGTGACTCCTTCCTTCTGCGTCCTGGTCTCCAACTGCCTCCTAAGTAGCCTAAGCCATCTTAAAATTGAGAAAGAGAAAAAGACAAATGCTTAACTTATGACAGATTGGGGGGGGGGAGGTAAGAAGTGGTTATCAGAGAGGGAGGTGTGTAATCATTGTAATGATATTTTACAGCAGTGAAGTTTCTCAAACTAAATTTTATAGAAGCAGGTAAAGTAGTAGATCACAAAGGACTTTAGATAGTTTATGTTTAAATCATTGTACTAACTACATAATTTTAGGCTTCAGTTTCCTTACCTGATAAGCAGTATAATATGGATATAGTAGGCATAGGGATTTAATGAAATTATAAATGACTATTCTTTACACAATGCCTGACACATTTTGTAAAATTTTGACAAATATTAGTTCCCCTCTTATGGGCAACCAGCTACTTCATCTGTCCATTAGGTCTTCTAGTCTGTCTATAGGAGATCTCATCTGCCATCTTGTCCTTGGTTTCATCATCCTTTGGTATTCTCTCTGGTCCTTTTTTTTTTTTTTTTTTGGCCAGTCCTGGGCCTTGGACTCAGGGCCTGAGCACTGTCCCTGGCTTCTTCCCGCTCAAGGCTAGCACTCTGCCACTTGAGCCACAGCGCCGCTTCTGGCCGTTTTCTGTATATGTGGTGCTGGGGGAATCGAACCTAGGGCCTCGTGTATCCGAGGCAGGCACTCTTGCCACTAGGCTATATCCCCAGCCCCCTCTCTGGTCCTTTTGAAAGTTTTCAAGTAATGGGTTCTTTTGAAGTAGGCATACTTATTCAATGGAACACTTGGGTACAACAGATTAATCAATAGATAGCTTGTATGGAATTCCTCACATGATCTCTATATTTGCTTCTGGTGGTGGTTGTAACAAATTACTACAAACTGGGTAGTATAAAAAAATGAAAAGTTATTCTTTTTTTTTTTGCCAGTCCTGGGATTTGAACTCAGGGCCTGAGCACTGTCCTTGGTGGCAGCTGCTTCTGCTTCTTCTGCTTCTTCTTCTTCTTCTTCTTCTTCTTCTTCTTCTTCTTCTTCTTCTTCTTCTTCTTCTTCTTCTTTTTTGCTCAAGGCTAGCAGTCTACCACTTGAGCCAAAGCACAGGAATCTCCTGGGTAGTTTAGATATGCTCATCCTCACAAGATCCTTAACGTAATAATTCCTTTTGATATATACATCCTTTTGATATATATCTATCTATGATATATCATATATCATAGATATATGATATATAATAGAGATATGATATATGATATATATCATAGATATATGATATATCATATATAGATATATAGATATATCTATGATATATCTATATATAAATATTCTTAGATTCTGGTGACTGTGCAGTGAGTATATCTTCAGAGGCTTTATTTCCCCACTGTAACCATGCCCAGTTAAAAATGAAAGAATAAAATAGTAAGAGAGCAGTGTAGAAGTTGGAACATAATCTTTTTTTTTTTTTTTTTTCCAGTCCTGGGCCTTGGACTCAGGGCCTGAGCACTGTCCCTGGCTTCTTTTTGCTGGAGGCTAGCACTCTGCCACTTGAGCCACAGCGCCCTTTCTGGCCGTTTTCTATATATGTGGTGCTGGGGAATGGAACCCAGGGTTTCATGTATATGAGGCAAGCACTCTTGAAACTAGGCCATATCCCCAGCCCCAGAGCATAATCTTTCTGGTATTATAAAAATTGTAAGCCAGGCTCTGGTTACTCACACCTGTAATGCTAGCTGCTCAGGAAGCTGAGATCTAAGGATTCAAAACCAGTCCAAGCAAGAAAGTCTGTGAGATTTTTATCTTCAATTGGCCACCAAAAAGCTGGAATTGGTAGAGTGTCAGCTCTGAATAGAAAATGCTAAGGGACAGTGTTCAGTACTTGTGTTCCAGCCCTCGTACTAATTCACAAATCTAAGTAGAAATGTGTTGTTTACTTGTATTTTGTTTGTTTCAGGGAGTTGAAAAGAAGTCTTCCATTTTTCCCTAGTGGAAATGTATAAAAGTAATCTTAATTGTTATAGAAAAAAAAAGAGTCAGAAACATCTTATGACAAATCTTATGATTTGGTTCTTCAATATAGTTTACTTACTGTATGACAGCGAGCTGCTTATTCAGGTTTAATAAAAATCCAAGTTGGCTAAGATTCTATTTTATTTTGCTTAGTCTTTCTTTTCCATTTGAAGCAGAAGGGAAGAATTAATTATTATCATAGCAATAATGCTTCTGTTTAGGTCTGGCCATGTGGAAAACAAGATGTCAAAAAATGTGTGTATATTAAAACTATCTACTAGATTCCACAGAGTACCTCCTAGGCATAATTCAGACAGTTGACTTATTTTCATCATATACGCAGTGTTTTCTTATTTTTCCTGTTCTCGTAATTAATGATAGGTGTAGCATGGCCATTATCTATAACTAAGACATCTAATAAATGTCTCCCATCAGGATATATTATTTTTTTCTTCCACAATACTCTCATTTGTCTATTCCTTTCAACAAAATATAAGCCATTTTACTCCTCAAGTTTCCTCTTCCTCTGTTACTCCAACCCTAAGGTTTTCTGAAATGTGTAGAAACTAGTTTCCTTTTAGTAGCCCTCTGTTTAAAATGTTTTTGTAATAATTATGTCACATATCTCCAGGCATCTATTCTTACTACACATACTCACATACACACACATGCATATTCTCTCCCTCCCTCACTCCTTCTCTCCCTCTCTCTTTCTCCTTCCCCTACTCTGTTCTTCCTTTTGCTCTACTTCATGTATTGATATTTAGATTTTTTCTCACTTATTTTCCTCATCTGGGTTACTAGTTTTTTTCCTACTAGAAATACATTTTGATTTCTTGTAAACGCTCTATATTCTTATTGAAATAAAAGTCAAACACTAAAGCTTCAAATTTATGAAAGCTTCCTGTAGTGCTGTGATCACAGAACTAACAAACTATTAGTGCTAAGTGTATATATATCTGGACAGTTTTTCCTCCATGTATAGAGATATACACTTTTTCCATGTAACGGAAATACTATAATAATATGCATACTATTTTGCAGCTCTTTTGTCATAACACATCTTGAACATTTTTAAATGTAAATACATGTTATCATTCTTGAGTGATTGCAGTGTTTTCTACTGCAAAAACGTTGTGACTTACTTAACCAGTTCCTATTGAGTTTTTATGTGGGCAGATACCTACAGTTCCAGTGAGTCTGACTTTAATTCTAGGTAGCATTATCTCTGGTAGGCTGCACCACTCTTAGGCTATGAGTACATCATGGCAGCAGGTCAACCATAGTATGGTGGATTTTGACACTGTTTGGTCTTGGAGGGCTGTGGGGTCCAGGCACATCACATGTTGTGAGGCTGGTGCTCATGGGACTGCATAGCTCACCCATTCCCCAACTACAGGCAACACAACACTGAGTCAATATCTGCTGGGAAGCAGAGGAAGGTCATTATCTCAAATGGCAAAGGAGGCACAGGAGATCATTTGTTGGATGCAGGTTCAGCTCACTATGATGTCGGTGGCACTGTTCATGAGGATATCAACATTACATGGTTATAAGAGTATTTTGTAGATTGCTCTATCAGGAGTCCTTGGTCAAGGCATTCATCTTTTTCTTCTAATCTACTTTTCAGTAGTTGATCATGCATTTTTCTTCATTATTCTGCACAGTAGTCTGGTTAAAGGCTAGAGTTCTTGTGCTCAACTGGAATGTTTACAGAAGAAAGATATGATATGATGTGATAGAATTTTGCCATGTATCAGATGTCAAAGTAAGTAAGAGAAGAATACGTAGACTTATGACAAACACCAAATAAAGTTCCATTTGGGGCTAGATACAAATGCTTTAGGGCAGTTCTCCTTGCTACTGCCCTGCTACCATGGCCACTGCCATTATATATCAGGATGGTTAACAGGTATTATGAGAACAAAGATGTTTTAAAGAGAAACTGCCTTTAAAAATCTACTTCTAGAGCCAACATTTTTAGTTATGTGAGCTTGCCATGGTCCCTCCTAGATAATCTCTTTTGACCTCCCAAGTCGAATTTTCTTGGCAGCCATCACAATGTAAAACCAGTAGAACTAAGTACTTTTACTTATTTCCTTATACTTTTCTAAAAGGAGTAATTTAAACAATTATAATAAGAATAAGGTTAACACCTAAAATATATAAATTAAAATAACTCATGAACAAGAAAACAAATAAATTTATTAATAAACAGGTAAAGAACCTGTATAAACAATTTTCAAAAGAAGGCATATAAATAATATCATAGACATAATGATAATTATCACTATTTCATAACTGATTTGGCTTGAGCATAGTTTGAGTGTGTCCCTCAAGGCTTCATGTGTTAAAATTTAACCCTCCCTGTGAAAACAATATGACTAGGGTGTTTAAAAGTGGGGACTTTAGGAGAGGATTAGCATTAGATAAGGTCATTAGGATGGATCTCTCCAATTGAATCCTGGTGGCTATTTAACAAAAGGGGAGAACACCAGAGAGACACATACCTGTGGTACCCTCTGTCTCCTTGAACTGCGTTGGGACTTTGCTAATCAAGAAAGCTGTCACCAGATTTGGCCCATCAACTTTGGATTTCCAGGATCTGTAAGTCAAAATAAATTTATTTTCTTTATATATCTTACCCAGTCTGTGGTATTCTGTTGTCACTAATAGATGAGTACAATAATGTGCACATCAAAATATACACCATAAATACATGCAATGTTGCCAATTATAGCTCAAGAAATCTGGAAAGAAAAGATTTTCATTCAGAGAGACAAAAAGATAAATCTAGTTGAGTTCTAATGTCATCCAAACAAACTACCTTTAGTGGTTTGTTATCATTAATACTTATTAGCGTGCAACATTACAAAACATTATAATAAAATTAATTATGGATAGGTGAACTGAGCTAAACAGAAAAAAACTTAAGCACATTTGCTTTTCATGATATGAAATCATTTAGGATATGGTGACTTTAGGTAATTATTGAGATCATTTAGGATTAAAAATGTTTCTACCCAAAATACACAAAATTAAAAGCAAGGGTATAGATCAGAAGTTGACTGTAGGCTTAGTATGTAGGAAGTCCTAGGTTCAATCTCCAGCATCAAACCAATTTAATCAAAGCCAAACAAACAAATAAACACCACCACCACCACCAACAAAATCCCAATCAAACAAAAGACAAACAAAACTCAAAAATATTAAGACCATTTGGGGTGCTTATTTTTTTCCTCCATCCTATTATCTCATATAAAATTTACCAACAGCTGGGGCTGGGAATATGGCCTAGTGGTAGAGTGCTTGCCTCCCACACATGAATGAAGCCCTGGGTTCAATCCCTCAGCACCACATATATAGAAAACGGTCAGAAGTGGTGGTGTGGCTCAAGTGGCAGAGTGCTAGACTTGAGCAAAAAGAAGCCAGGGGCAGTGCTCAGGCCCTGAGGTCAAGCACCAGGGCTGGCCAATGAAACAAACAAAAAAGTTACCAACAGCATTTTTGGACAGGAAATATGCTTTATTAGAATTTTGCTGGCTTTTCGGTAAAAGTTTTGAAACGTTAAATTAAAAACTGAATTTTGATAATGTTGCAAGCACTACTTCTTGTGCTTAAACTAATATCCATTTTGCTGCTAATCTCCAAAATATGTCTAAAAAAATGTTTACAAGAGACTGGATCATCCTTAAAATTCACTTGAATTTAAGGCAGCAGATCCCCTGCTCCATTCAAGCACCCTCCTGACTTCTGCACTCTCTCTGCGGGGTTTAAGGGCAAGACCCAGGCCTGCACTGGGAAGGCAGGGTCTCTGCATGACTTGGTTCTCGCGTGGTCTTGTTAGTCTCGCGTGGAGTGTGATGTCACTCCAGCGCTAGCGGCTTCCACCGCAGAGGCTGGCGTTTGAAGGCGAGGCTCAGTTTGGTTTCTTGGAGCTTGTGGCTTAGGTGAGGCCTTGGCGTCGTGGACTCCTCTAAGAAAAGTGGGCGCGGATGTTTGTGTCCAGAGGGGCCATTTAGGTGGGTGGGAAAGAGCTCAGTATGGCGGTTAGGCCGCTGTGGGCCTCTGGCCCTGAGGGGAGTGCTGCGGCCCGGCCCGAGTCATTCAAGGCCCTGGGCCTTGGGCAGCTGGGGTCGCATGACCGGGGCACAAGGAGGGATGAGGCACGGAGGGCTGAGGCAAGGTCTTAATAGTACCAAATTGCCCTATTGGTGCAATTAAGACCTAAAAAAACAGTGTGGGTGGGTGGGTGGGGGAGGCAAAGTTCTGGAAAAGTAGAATTTGATTATGTTTTCTATCATTTAAAAGAAACACGTTTTGAGAAACCAGTGGATTAAAACTTATTACAGTTTCCATGCACAGTTGGAAAGGTTGCCTAACCTTTCTGGAAGTTTCAGACACGCATGTCCAACAGTTATTTAACAATCAGGGCTCATCAGTATTAGGCCAGAGACAAACTTCACTGAAAGGGTGTCCTCCCCACCACATTTACTTGTGAAGATACACTGTATCAGAAAGGTGCTCGCTTTTATATACGCTGTTCTGTGCCTGACCTCAGAAAACTCTTAACATATGTATTTTTTCATATAGTATCCAAGATGAATGATGGCCTGTTTGCCAGTTTGGACAAGCTTCTGTTAGAATTTGGTAGGTGTAAAATGAAAATGAACTATTTGTATTATCATTGAACTGTAACAGTGAAACAAAAAATTTTAAATAATTGTTTTTAATTTAGTTTTTCAGTATGAGCAAGACAGAAGTACTAAAGAAGATATGGTTCAAAGAATTAATAGTAAGTAGTTTCATGTGGCAGAGATATTTTAGTCTTTTAATTTTTATGGCATATAGCATAATACATGATTTCCCTGTGGAGGGTAACTTATAGTTGGCATTGTAACTGCTGGTTGTCCTAAGTAATATAGTGACTTAACTAGTTTTCAACAGTAAATTAGTTCATTCAGAATTTAATTACTTATGAATTTTCTTTCATAGATTACTTCTTAAGTGCAATTGAAAAGCTGTTATTTTTATCAAATAATAAGATCGTTTCAAATATAAAAGAATTGTTTTCTTTTTTCTCTGAAGTTACCAAAAATAAGGGACCAAGATTGGATAGATGGAACATTTTCAGGAATAATAATGCTGAAAAAAATCACAGTATAAGTAAAATTGGAAGGTTAATTAAACAAATACTTTAAGTTCTTTTTTATTGTTTTAAATTTTTATTGTCAAGGTAATGTGCAGAGGGTTTATAGTTACATATGTTAGTAGTGAGTACATTTGAAGTGAGTAATTAAGTGAGTAATGAGTACATTTAAGTTCTTCTATACACTCAACCTAATTTTAACTTTCAGGACTATCAACTTCTTAGTTAATGTAGAATTTGATTATCTTCTGCAATTAAAAATCTCTTCTATTAAGTTATTTTAATATTTTCAAAAATATCTTTGTAGTTGGTCACTCATAACAAGTTAGTCAAAGGTGTATCTATAACCATGTGGAATTGATTAATAGAAATTTCACATTTGTTAAAACTGAAAGCTTTATGTTATTACCAGTAATATAAATGTTTACCTGAATTCACAGTATCAAAAGATTGGCTAACTTTAAATGTCACATAATCTAGTGACCTTCTGATAAAAATGAGGGTAAGGGACATTTATTTCTCTTTAGTCTCAAAACATAAATCCTTCTTAGCTTCTGAGTCAAGTATTAGGCCTGGTTGGGGTTTTCTACTTTTTAGTGTAAGAGCCTTTTCATCCCAGGCCTCTTTTCCTTTATGTTCTCTGGCTTACCTCCTTTTAGGAAAGTTGCCATACACTTTTATCTAGTTTATTTATTTTGAATTTATTATTTCTACATTAAAAAGTAAACATTTCCCTTTCAGAATGTTTTGAAGATATTAAAGAAAACAAAGACACTATTCGTAAGATACATGAAACCATAAGTACAACAGATGAGGAAATTACTCATTACTGTAAACATAGTAAGGAAATCAAAGACAGCTGTAGTAAGTGAGTATTTAAAAGAAATGAACTTTCAACAATTGTGACTTGATTCTTTTGCTCAATGTTGAAGACATTATTGCTTTAAAATAGTTTTGTTGCTGGGGATTAGTGCACAGGGTCTATTCATGGTTTTGTGCATAAAACCTTTACATATTTCCTTACCACTGAGCTAGTCCTAAAGTAGTGTCTATATTAGCAAAATAACAAATCGCCTTTCTTCATGCTTTAAAAATTTGTTTTTAATCATCACTTGTTTATGGTTGGTGGGATTAGTATTTGAACTCAAGGGCTCATGCTTGCTAGGCAGGCACTCTATCACTTGAAGCATACCTCTAGCCTATAAATCAGTTGCTTTTGTTATATGCCACTGCAGAAGGATCGTTGAAGGCTCAAAAAAAATGGAAGGGCTGTAATATCTTAATAATTTAAATTTAGTCTATGTACAGAATTTTGAATATAATCTGAGCTCAGGATATAAAATTTTATTAGATAAATTTGAAATCATTTCGATATTTGACTTTTCAAAAGCTTAGTTTTATGAAAGAAAGTTCAATCTAAAATAATTCAAGATAAAAGATTGCTAAAGAATGTCATTTAAAGTCCTTTCCCCTTTTTTGTTTCTTTTTTTGAGTCTTGGGACTCAGGGTCCGAGCACTGTCCCTGGATTCTTTTTGCTCAAAACTGGCACTCTAACTCTTAAGCCACAGTGCCACTTCTGGTTTTTTCTATATATGTGGTGCTGGGGAATCGAACCCAGGGCTTCATGTATGTGAGGCAAACACTCTACCACTAGGCCATATTCCCAGCCCCTTTGCTCATTGTTTTAGTCTTCCTCCTATTGAATTGCTTGAGTTTTATTTGAACCTTTCTTTATAATATGAAAACATTGGCTATAACTTTTTATTTATTTATTTTTTGGCCAGTCCTGGGGCTTGGACTCAGGGCTGAGCACTGTCCCTGGCTTCTTTTTGCTCAAGGCTAGCACTCTACTTCTTGAGCCACAGCACCTCCAGCTTTTTCTGTTTATGTAGTGCTGAGGAATCGAACCCAGGCTTCATGTATGCAAGGCAAGCACTTTATCACTAGGCCATATTCCCAGCCCTGGTAACATTACTTGGGTAAATGACTTAATACAATATCCATATTGTTGAACACTGGGTAGTCAATGAAATTATGACAGATGTGTGTTTGACATGGAAAGAAGTGAATGATACATTACAAATTAAAGCAAAGTATAAAACATTTATAGTAGGAACTAAATTCATAACTATATAGGTCTAGAGAATCTAGAAAGATGAACATTAAATTGCATATAGTAAAATTATCTTCCTAGTGAACCTGTATTTCTACTATAATCATCAAATGCTCAGAATATATGTATGTAATAATCTTTGGACTTCTTTTCTTTTTTTTTTTTTTGCCAGTCCTGGGCCTTGGACTCCGGGCCTGAGCACTGTCCCTGGCTTCTTTTTGCTCAAGGCTAGCACTCTGCCACTTGAGCCACAGCGCCACTTCTGGTCGTTTTCTGTATATGTGGTGCTGGGGAATCGAACCCAGGGCCTCATGTATACGAGGCAAGCTCTCTTGCCACTAGGCCATATCCCCAGCCCTAATCTTTGGACTTCTAATTCTATTTTGGAGGATCTTTTCTAAGAAAATAGAAATTCAGGCAAATATTTAAATACATTTTGGTTGGTAAATAAAGGAGAATAAGTTGTATAGGTGAATATGATTTTAATTACATGAAAATGTATAATGTAGCAAGTATAGCAAGAGCTGGAGATAATTTATTAAAATAATAATATTTAATATGGAGAATGTTGATGATAATTATTTTCTTGTATATATTTTCTGTGTTTCCAAAGTGAATATACTTTTTAAATGAAAAAATTAGTAAGTTTGTATTTTTCTTATTGATAGTATTTTTTCAATTTATACAATAAAAATATGTATGATAGACATTCATTTTATCCTTTCTGCCTGATTTTATGATTCAGTTTATCCTAATTTCTTTTTTTTTTTTGTTTTTAGCTGAAGAGAGTACAATCACCTAAATGTAAAAGGAGGAAAAAAACCTCTTTAACACTTATCCTAGCCCTTCCAATGCTTATTCCAAAAGAATTTATTGGTCAAGATCTTTTGAAAAATCTATGAGAGAGAAAGATTGATGTTAGAGATAATAATTGAAGAGTATTACTATAATGGATAATAGATGTGCTGTTGTGGTACCACATTTGTTCTCTAGTCATTGGAAAAAATTTTATGTAAAATTATTAGCATTTGTTCATACGAGTACACAATGCTAGTAGTGATGATTTTAAGGTATGAGAATATTTTTCTTGGTGTAAACTTGTGGTCTATAAGTGGAGACATTCATTTAAAAACAATTACTAAAATTACCTTTGTCAAGTTGTTTAGTCTGAAATGCTTACTATAAGTATACATTTTTTTTATAGTTGGAAGCCAACATGTGATGTCTTTCATAAACATGAAGATTATATGCAGGACCAGTTTACTGTTTATCAAGAAACTATTGAAAATGACAAGTATAATACATATATTAATTTAAGTATATTAATTCCATAAGTGATTATTACTAGGACTTGCTTTGTAGTAATAGTAATTGAAAATATAGAAAGTTTGTATTCTGAAAGAGGTTCTTTTTTAGGTAAGTGTAGTAATTGGGGCTCTGTGTGTCATTTACTTATTGTAAAGCTCTATGTAACCCTGAATTTGTTTAGAGAGTGCCTCAGGTATAAACTATTTCTTAGCAGTAATGACAGCATAGTCTTTCAATTAATGGTTGCTGTGAGTTATAGGCAAACATCTAGAATGATAATTGTCTGTAGATTTTAATTTCAGAAATGTTGGAACAAAGGGTAAACTAATAAAGCAGTGATACTTATTAGACGTTATGTTAAAAAAGAACTATACAACTTATAGGAGGGGGTCATCAGGGAAAAAACTGGGAGTAAACAAGGGAGGAAGTGACACTGTTCAAAAGGAAATGTGCTCATTATCTGACTTATTTAACTGTAACCTCTCTATACATCACCCTTATAATAAAGTTAAAAAAAGAAAGTGTCATTAAAATAGCAAAGTTAAATTGAAGAAGATTAAGGAGTAAATAATTTAGAAAGAGAATAGGTGAAAAATATGATAGGCTAAGGGAAAGTTTGAAGGGCAGACAATATTGAGGGCAATTTAGATAAGTAGATATTTAACTTGCTTTTTGTGCTTAATTTAGTAGAGCGTAAGTGATATTTATAAAGTTTTAAAATCTGTTCATTTCTTTTAATTTTAATAGAAAAATGTATCATGATTATATCTGTCAGTATAAAGATGTTTTGAAGCAGTACCAAGTGAAATACTCAGAAAACCATATTTCACGTGAATATTATGAGAAAAAAAGAGAATATGAAGAAATTCAAAACAGAGTAGTGGCTTGTAGTGAACAGCTAAAAATGCATGAAACTATTCTCATGGAATTTCTAGGTATTAACATTTTGTTATATGTTACTTTAATTATAGTATATTAGTAATAAATAGAATAATTGCTCACTCTCAACTATGATTTTGTTTTTCAGTACCTGCTCCCTTTTCATCACTTACCAAATGGACACTATATATGTATCCACAATAGTATTTCTGCTTATAATTTTTATTTGATAATGTAATTTCCATATTATAGTTGTTATGTACTGTGTTTTCTAGATGAGAACCTCATGGCTTTGCTTTTTGTGTTTAATTCATATTTTAAAGGTCACTTAAAATTTGTATTTCATTTAGATAGTAGCAACTGTAGTTTTCATATATGTCCATGTCAAAAGCAAGCAGTTTTAGAGAGAATCCAATGATATCTGCATCTGCGTCTTAGCAGTCATACCAGTGAGAAAGTCACGTTGCTGTCTTAACAAAGAAAGCTCCCATCAAATTATTTCATTAGTGGTCTTAAGAATAGATGGCGTTACAATTATTTATCTTTAGAAAATTTTTGAGTTACCTCTTGTGTGCTAGGCAATACTGAAGAAGTTCAAAAGCTCTTTTTTTTTTTTTTTTTTTTTTGCAGTCCTGAGGCTTGAACTCAGGGCCTGAGCACTGTCCTTGGCTTATTTTTGCTCAAGGTTAGCACTCTACCACTTAAGGCACAGCACCACTTCTGGCCTTTTCTGTTTATGTGGTGTCGAAGAACCAAACCCAGGGCTTCATGCATGCTAGGCAAGCACTCTAGCACTATGCCACATTCCCAGCCCATTGAAAAGCTCTTTTTAAGTTCCCAGTTTAGCATGAAAAACAGACATATCAATAAGTAATTCAAATTCATTACCACTTAATACTTGAATAAGCTTTGTGCAGTGGCAGTATCATAGCCAATGAGGTTTATCCGAGGCACAATTATTGCTAATTGAAAACTTTTCCCAATACTTGAATAATTCCTAAGTCTCACCTATTTATAAGAGATCTTCACTGGTAATGAACTTGGTTTAGTCTTCTTTCAACCTCCACAATCCTTTATATGCTTTCCTATATCATATTATAATTCCACTGTTGGTAGTAAGTGTTCTATCCATCATAAATCATTCTTCTAACTCCTCTTCTACTTGTTTTTTCTGTTTTAGAGTATTTTTTTTTGTGGGAGGGGGTCAGCTCTTCATTGCTGCCCTTGTGAGCATTTTCAGTGGAAAGGGGCACCCAGGTACAACAAGGGTTTAGGAAATTGCATGTGAGTTCAGATGAGATAGAAAGTTACATGATGTGTAGGAAGAGAGGTAAGTACAGATACAAAGAATTGCAATTTGGGATCTAAAAATCTATAAATAACACATTAAATTGATCCAATTCTGTAACAATATAGCTTTATGTTATGTTGTTCAGATGAACCATATTCACCTGAGGTTTTGTGTGCTAGCATGTAAATCATATTTTTCAGGCAGGATTTTGATCACTGTTGGGTATTTAAAAATTCTTTAAGTGGATTGTACAGTAACTTAGAAAATTGTATTACCTAATAATCATGCAATATATCTATTACTAGATAAAAAAATTTAGTTGAAGTTGAATATATAACCAGTTTGAGCACAAAGCCCAGGAGGAAGCTCTTCTGAGTTCTGCAACGTACATTGATGAAGTTTATAGGACAAGAAAGGGGAAATTGGGTACATTTTTAATGTTGACTTTGGAACAGATAAATAATAGGAACGTAAAAAGTTAAATATGAACTTGAATAGTGGTCAGATGACACAGTGAACTTACGTAAAATGAACATGAAGAAGAATACAAGCTGGGTGCTGTTACACATATAACCCTAACTACTCAGGAGGCTGAGATCTGAGGATTGTGGTTCAAAGCCAGCCCACGCAAGAAAGTTCATGAAGCTCTTATTTCCACTAAACTACTCACAAAAAACTGGAAGTGACACTGTGGCTCAAGTGGTAGAGCTCAGCCTTGAGCCAAAAAAGCTCAGGTAAAGTGCATAGGCTCAGAGTTCAAGCCCCAGAACCTGCCAAAAGAAAAAAATATATAAATACATAAATTCAGTAAATAACATTTATAAACAACATATCTTCTTGCCTGCATGCCAAATACTTAGTTTTGCTCTTGTTTTCAGGTAGCCTTACTATTATTTATTGCTTACATTAAATGTACCTATAAACAATATATAAATATAATAGCAGCTATTTATATTATAAATGTGAAATTTACTTGAATGACATAGTTCCTTAACATGAACAGAGTTAATTTGAGAAATGAAACAGAAAATATTCTTAAAAGTGTCAACAATATCACCAAAAGTTCATCTGAATTGAAGAAAAAAATAGGTGAAATGGAAATTGAAATTAATTCTTTAAACAAGGTATATATTTTGTTACATAATACTACTGCATGTACTAGTGTTTATGTTAAAATATTTTTTGAAACCTGTTTTTAAGTTACAGATATGGAGAAAATCAGTTTATTGGTCTCAAATTACTTTTGAAGCCAAGTATATTTTGGATATTGAAATATATGTATACATATATATATACAATTAAAAATATATTTTGTTTTGGTCCTGGAGCTTGAACTCAGGTTGCTGTCCCTGAGCTTCTTTTGCTTAAGGCTAGCACCTTAAAACTTGAGCCACATCTCTACTTCTGGCTTTTTGGTAATTTATTGGAGATAAGAGTCTCACAGACTCTCCTGCTGAGGCTAAACTTCATATCCTCATATATTAGCCTCCTGACTATCTAGGATTATAGGCATGAGCCACCTGTACCTAGCAGGTATTGAATATACTTTAACTCTGACTTTTAAGGGATAGTTTGTCTTTCTTTAGGGTCTGAGGAAAGAAGGTGAGGAAAAAAAATGTAGATTAGGTACACAAACTTATTTTGTGGTTGTGTATGTGTGCATGTGTTTGTGTTTGTGTGTGTGTGTGAGAGAGAGAGAGAGTGAGTGAGAGAGAGAGAGTCAAACCTAGGGTCCTCTTGCATGTTAGGTAAGTCCTCTACCACTGAGAATAGTTCCAGACCTACAATACAAATTTAAAGGCTTTGGAAAGACAGCTGTGCTTTCTTATTTATTTATTTATTTTTTATTATATTTAAGTAGATATACAAAGGGGTTTCATTTAAATAAAGGGAACAGAGCTGGGTGCTGGTGGCTCACACCTATAATTCTACCTACTCAGGAGGTTTTGATATGTGAGGATTGTGGTTCAGAGTCAGTCTGGGCAGAAAAGTCTATGAGACTTTTTTTTTTTTTTTTGTCAGTCCTGGGGCTTGAACTCAGGGCCTGAGCACTCTGTCCCTGGCTTCTTTTTACTCAAGGCTAGCACTCTGCCTCTTGAGCCACAGCACTATTTCTGGCTTTTTCTGTTTATGTGGTGCTGAGAAATTGAATCCAGGGCTTCATGCATGTTAGGCAAGCACTCTACCACTAAGCCACTTTCCCAACCCCTATGAGACTCTTTAACCACTTAAAAGCCAGAAGAAGGAGGTCTGGTTCAAGTGGTAACAGTATGAGCCTTGAGTGGAAAAAGCCAAGTGAGAACTCAAGGCCCTGAGTTCAAGCCCCAGTACCAGTACAAATAATAAGAGGAGGAGGGCAAAATTGTAAGTAATTAAAGAATTTTTAATCTTAAAAAATTATGATTATACAATTATGTTTAAAGAGCTAGGGTAGTTTAGCCTATCAGATTTTTTTGGAATAATTTTTGGTGTCATTTATTTAGTTATGGCTTTAATTTGGGTAGGTTCAAGAACCCATCAGAGCTATGTCTAAATTTTGAGGAAAATTTGAATATAATACTTAATTTTTAATTTTTTTGCAAATTATGTTAAAACTAATATATATTATCCAGGCTTGGTGATTTATACCTATATCCTAGCTACTTGGGAAGCTAAAATCAGCATTGCAGATCAATACCAGCCCGGGAAAAAAGTTCATGAGACCCCTGCTTAAGTGTGGTGGTGCATACTTGTTACCCCAGCTAAGGAGGAAGCATAAACAGGAGGATCACAGTCTTAAGTAGGCTTGGGGGGAAAAATGAGACCCTATTTGAAAAGTAGGAAATGCCAAAAGAACTGGGGATGTGGCTCTTTGCCTGGCAAGCACAAGATCCTTACTTCAAACCCTAGTTTTGTGTCTCCCCAAAAGATTATATATATATTATATATATACTGTATTATATAATATATATATTATAAAAGATTATATATATTATATATTCATAGATAATGAAGTACCAAGTAACAGTAACATAACTTTATTTCATTTTATTTTTGCCATATTGTGGAAGCACTTGGGCCTGAGCTTTCTAGAAAGTACCTGATCACTTGAGCAACAAGCTTAGCTGTTTTGTTTATATATTCAGTTTTTGAGCTAGTGTCTCATAACATTCCCCTGCTCAACCTAAATTTGTGATCCTCCTATCTACCCCTTAGCAAGGAATTATAGGCATTTACCACCATATCCAGCATAACATAATTTTAGTAATGAGATTTAAAATTTTTATTTCTCTTAAAATATGTAGTAACTATGTCCCTAAGTAAAGAGTCAGTGTCTATTTTACTCATCACAATTTTTTGTTTTACTTTTAGCAGCAGCAGTGACCTGGCATGTGCAAGGCACTTATTCTACCACTTAAGCCATGCTCCCAGCCTTTAGTGCTTTTCATATTTATTGTATAGGGTCTTGAATTAATTATCTGGATTGGCCTGGATTATAGTACTCCTACTTACATTTTCTGCCCCTCTGTGAACAACAACTACTGTTTGAGATGGGGTCTTCTAAGGTTTTTGCCTGAGCTCATCTCAAACAGTGTTCTGTGATCTGTCTCCTAAACATCCTCTCTTCTCCCTTCCTCCACATCCTTCTCTTTCTCTATTTTCTCATGTTCTTCCTCTGATTACTCCTCCTCATTTTTTTGTTTTTTTGTTAGTGCTTGTCCTGAGGGCTTGAACTCAAGGCCTGGTCACTGTCCCTGAGTTTTTGTGCTCAAGGCTAGAACTCTACCACTTGAGCCACAGATTTACTTCTGGCTTTTTCTGGTTAATTGGAAATAAGAATCTCGTGGACTTTTCCTAACTGGGCTACCTTCAAACCACAATCCTTAAATCTCAGCCTACTGAGTAACCAGGATTATAGGCATGATCCACTGGCCCCCCCCACCCCCAGCACTCCTCCTTAAGTATGGAAATTCCATGAAATCCATGTACTAATTTAGTGTTGAGGAAAATATAAAGTAGTCCTGGTGTGGGTGGCTCACACCTGTAATCCTAGCTACTCAGGAGGCTGAGGATCGTGGTTTGAAGCCAGCCCAGGCAGGAAAGTCCATGAGACTCTTACCTCCAGTAAATGACTCTGAAAAAGCTGGAAGCTTTGTGGCTGAAGTGATAGAGTGCTAGCTTTAGGGAAAAGTAACTCAAGGACAGTACCTAAGCCTTAAGTTCAAGACCAGGACAGGCACAAAAGAAAATTTAAATATATGTATATGTAAAGAGGTATCCTGTAGTATTTATTTTGACTCTTAACAACTTTCAGTAAAAGTGAATACTATAAAAATGCAAATCTGATTCAGTAGGAAAAATTATGTTTAGTAGTTAAGAAAAGCATATATCCTATTGCTTTGTAGGTAATTACTTTGTTTTGCTTTCCCATTTTTCTTTTTAGCAAATCACACGATTTTATGAAACTAAGACTCTTTCAGAAACTTTGGAAGAAAATAACAAAAATACAGAAAAGAGGAAGGAATTGAAAGAAAGGTACGGATCTTATGTAGACAAATATTTTGCATCTAAAAGTATATTTTTGTAAGTCTATTCAAATATAATTTTGTGCAGGTTATTTTCTAATAAAATATTAATTTAAATACTTCTTAAGTGATTTCTTTATACAAGGATATTATTAGAATATCCTTATTTAATAATGCAAGGATATTATATTGAGAGAAATAGGGTAGAAGCAGCAACACTTCTGTGTTCTGTAACCTATCAGCTATATAATTTATCCAGTTTTCCATGACAGATCATCAGTAGCAGTTATCAAGAAACAATGGTAGGCAAGATCAAGTAGGCTTTATCCCACAGACGCAAGGCTGGTTTAACATTCACAAATCAATAAATGTAATTCACCACATTAATAGAGCTAAGACCAAGAATCACATCGTCATCTCAGTTGATGCCCAAAAAGCCTTCACCGAAAAACAACACCCATACATGTCAAAAGCCCTGGAGAGAAAAGGAATCTTTAAAACAATAAAAGCTATATACAACAGACCAACTAACATATTAAATGGGGAGAAAATAAAAGTATTTCCCCTAAAATCAAGAACAAGACAAGGATGCCCACTCTCCCTGCCTCTAGTCAACATTGTGCTGTAATCCCTAGCCATAGCAATAAGGCAAGAAGAGGGCATTCAAGGGATCCACATTCATAAAGAAGAAATCAAACTATCCCTATTCGCAGATGACATGATCTTATACCCCAAAGGACCCAAAAAACTCAGTCCCCAAACTCCTAGAACTAATAAACCATTTTGGCAAAGTAGTAGGTTACAAAATCAATCCACAAAAATCAGCAGCTTTTCTGTACACCAGTAATGTACAAGCAGAAAAGAAAATTATGGAAAAAGTACCATTTGAAATAGCGAAAAAAAAGAGAATAAATTACCTAGGGATTAACCTAACCAAAGACATGAATGACCAATTTAATGAAAACTATAAAAATGCAAAAAGAGAAATCAAAGAGGACACCAGGAGATGGAAAGACCTCCCATGCTCATGGGTAGGCAGAATCAATATAAGTGAAAATGGCCATGTTGTCCAAAATGTTATACAAATTCAATGTATTTCCCATCAAAATCCCATCTACATTCTTCACTGAAATAGAGAAAACAATCCATAAATTCATATGGAACAGCAAAAGAACTAGAATAGCCAAAACAATTCTAGGCAAAAGAAGCAGCGCCGGAAGTTTCACAATACCAGACTTCAAGCTCTATTATAGAACCATCTTAACAAAAACAGCCTGGTACTGGCATAAAAACAGACCTGAAGATCAATGGAATAGCATAGAAGATCTGGAAATAAATCCGCATACTTAAAGTCAGCTGATATTTGACAAAGGAGCTGAAGACATACAATGAAAAAACATAGCCTCTTCAACTACTGGTGCCTGGAAAACTGGGCAGCCACATGTAGAAAACTCAAAGGGGACCCTAGCCTATCACCATGCACTAAGATCAACTCAAAATGGATAAAGGACCTCGACATCAGACCTGAAACTACTGAAGGACAGAGTAGGAGAGACACTAGAACTTATAGGCATAGGCAGGAACTTCCTGAACAGAGTCCCAAGGGCACAACAGATAGGGGAGAGTCTTGACAAATGGGACTACTACAAAATAAAATGTTTCTGCACCGGTAAAGGCATAGCCACTAAATAGACAGCCAACCATATGGGAAAGGATCTTCAGCACAGCAACAAAGGCCTAATATCAACAGAGAACTCAAGAAACTAACCCCCTCCAAACCAGTAAACCAATTATTAAATGGGCAAAGGAGCTAAAGAGAGACTTCACAAGAGAAGAACTAAAAATGGCAAAGAAACATATAAGGAAATGTTCAACATCCCTGGCAGTAAAGGAAATGCTAATAAAAACAACCCTGAGATACCACCTCACTCCAGTTAGAATGGCCTGTATGGTGAACTCAGGCATCAACAAATGCTGGAGGCAATGCAGAGAAAGAGGAACCCTTCTCCACTGTTGGTGGGAGTGCAAATTAGTACAACCACTTTGGAGAACAGTATGGAGGTTCCTCAAAAAACTCAGCATAGACATACCCTATGACCCAGCCATACCATTCCTAGGCATCTATCCTGAACAACAGATCCCAGGATACCATAAAGACATCTGCACATCCATGTTTATTGCTGCACAATTCACAATAGCCAAACTATGGAAACAACCCAGATGCCCCACTACAGATGAATGGATCCAAAAAATGTGGTACCTGTACATAATGGAATACTACATAGCTCTTGGAAATAATAAAATAATGGCATTCACAGGGAAATGGTCAGATCTTGAACAAATAATGTTGAGCAAGACAAGCCTAGAACATGGAGAACAAAGGCACATAGTCTCCTTCCTTGATATAT
The DNA here is from genome assembly GCF_023159225.1 of Perognathus longimembris pacificus. NCBI lineage: Eukaryota > Metazoa > Chordata > Mammalia > Rodentia > Heteromyidae > Perognathus > Perognathus longimembris. Next base: position 29,941,838 of record NC_063174.1, on the reverse strand, counting down.
GATTATTAGCGGGGGTGGAGAACAGTAGAGATCAGGTCTGCAAAATAACAAACTTCTTTTCAAATGGTATTTTCACATGTTTGGGTCAGCGACTTTACATCATGTATCTAAAACCAAACAATTACTAAACAAACATAAAAAGGTCTAGGATAGACTTATCAGTGGATCACAATAGCTCAACAGCTATGTACATATGATTATATAAGATAAGGCTAAGCAAAATGAACTCCAAGAAAAGGAAACAGGAGGATTTTATTGTTGTTGTTAATGTTTAATGTACTAGGTGAGTTTCCTTTGGTGTACCCCTTGTGGTTACTGTATATGATTTTGGTACACTGGATATTGTATATATGCTTACCTGAACTAGGGAAGGGAAAGAAAAATGAGGGAGGGTGTAACAAATATGACAAGAAATGTACTCATTACCTTATTATGTAATTGTACCCCCTCTATACATCACCTTGTCAATAAAATTTATTTAAAAAAAGAGAAAGTGGTAGGAACAGTAATGTATTCACCTGTTAATCACCCTATGACCAGCTTGACACACAGAGAGTAATACACTTCTGTGTATTTGGCATCATGTATTTTTCTTGTCCTTTGTTCTAATGCAAATACTGTAGACATCACTGGTGAAGGCATTAAGAAAAAGCATTGGGGGCTGGGAATATGGCCTAGTGGCAAGAGTGCTTGCCTCGTAAACATGAAGCCCTAGGTTCAATTCCTCAGCACCACATATATAGAAAATGGCCAGAAGTGGCGCTGTGGCTCAAGTGGCAGAGTGCTAGCCTTGAGCAAAGAGAAGCCAGGGACAGTGCCACGAAAAAAAGAAAAAACATTGTTTCTTTTTGTAACCTGTTATTGTGTGACAGGAAAAGAGATGTATTATTATTGTCATTTCTAATCAACGTTCTATTTTTTCTACTCATATCCTTTTAGTTGTTTTTAAACTCCTTTCTTAGACTCTACTGCCTTTATCTTTATTTTTCACTACACTTCCCTCTTGAGTTAATCTTCCTGATCACTTGTTTGGATTTGTTCTTTTTTTGGTCCCCAACTCTGCATATCACACCATGGCAGGGTGGTTTTAATTTATGATGAACTTGGTTGCAAAAATAAGCAAATGTACAGAATTTTACTTTACTCATATTTTACTATTATAAAGACTATATTGTAAAGAGCTGATCTAAACCCATGTTCATTTTTTTACTTAATATATAGTAGATTCCCTTTATCCATAGTTTTGTTTTCTACCATTTCATCTACCTGTGGCAAACCATGGTCCAAATATATTAAATGGGCAATTTCAGAAATAAATTTCACAGGAGTAGTACGATAAAATTCAATGCCATCTTGATCTGTCCCACTTGGGATGTGAATCTTCTCTTTATCCAGTGTATCTATGTGTTATACACCACTTTTAACCACTTTGTATTAAATTGACCATTGTGATATCATTGTGCTACGTGCAAGTAACCCTTATATTTTAAAATGGCCCAAAGCACAAAAATAGTGATGCTTATAATTTTGGTACATCTGCTAGAAAGCTATAACGTACTTTCTTAATTAAAGAGGTCAGAGTTTTCACTTAGGGAAGAAAACAGTCATATGCTTAGATTGCTAAAATATTTCAATAAGAATGAATCTTCTGTCTGCCCCATTGTGAAGAAGGAAAAAGCAATTTCATGGCCAGGCGCCAGTGGCTCATACCTGTAATCCTAGCTACTGAGGAGGCTGATATCTGAGGATCATGGTTTGAAGCCAGACCAAGTAGAAAAGTCTATGAGACTTTTATCTTCAGTTAACCAGTAGGAAACTGGAAGTGGCACTGTAGCTCAAAGTGGTAGAGTGCTACCCTTGAGCTCAGGGAGAGTGTCCAGGCCCTGAATTCAAGCCCCATGACCCCGCCCCCCCCCCAAAAAAAAGAAAAGAAAAAAGAAATTCATGCTAGTTTTCCTATTACACTTCACATTGCAAAAGTTGTAGCACAATGTGTACTAAGTACTTAGTTAAGAAGGAAGAGACATTAAATTTGTGTATTATGTATAAGAAAAAATATGTGAAAAACATATAACTGGGAGAGAGTGAGGGAAAGGGTAACATTGTTCAAAAGGACATGTACTCCTTACCTGACTAATGTAGCTGTAACCCCACTGTACATCACCTTTATAATAACAATAAAACTTTAAATAAACATATCTATCAATGATGAAAGAGAGTGAGAAAGAGAGAAGGAAGGAGTGATGAAGTGGGGAAAGAAGGAGGGAGAATGACAAAGGGAGATAGAATTGGGTTACAGCTATCCACTAGGGATCGTGGAATGTGTCCCTTGCTGATAGAGAGGTGTGATGTATTTTAGTAGTGTATATTCTAGTTCTTTGATTTAACTCAATAAAACTATCCTTCTAGCAAAAAGCCTTAAAAGACATTTATGATTGTAATAGTGATTTAATAATTTATATATTTATGCTAGCTAATTTGTTTCTAGGTTTTTTTAAGTTTGAAGTAATTTGAAATCTAAGACATGTTATTTATGATATGATTAACGTTTTAATTTAACATGTTTTGGTTCTGTTTAAAAATATCTTTTAAACTGGTTATATTCTAAAAATAAAAATATGATATACTGAGCACAAGTATGTTTAGCACTGATGCTATTACCAAGTAATTTAATAATATTGAGTAAGTCTGTTAAATTTCCTGGAATTTAGTTAATTATCTGCAAATATAAAAGATTTTTTTAACTATACACAATCAAAATATTTCTTCTAGATTTCAACTATATTAATATTTACTTGGCTAATATTGAATGCAATCCGTTTTACTCTTTAGAGTTTTTGAAAAAGATGAACATGTGCTTGTATTGAATAATCCTTTACAAAGCAGTGAATTATTTCTGCCTTATGAATCTCAGAAATTACTGAGACCAATAAAGATGCATTCTTCACGACCAAGAGTTACAGGTACAGAATTGTTTTTTATTTAAAAACTTTTTTCTTTGCAAACATAGGAGAAATAAAAAGGAGTTTTAGTTATCATTTTGTATAAGCAAGGAAACAGTTCTGGGGATCTGCAGACTGAGGAAAGTACTATTTTGAATCCTGAGAGCAAATAAGATCTGAATTTCACATCTGTCTTTTTTTTTTTTTGAGAAAGAAAAGCTTTGCATGATACATTAAAAATTCAGCCAATAATTAATTGTATATATACCACAAAATTATGAAAGTAAGGGAGTGGAGGGGCTGAAGGGGGACTAAGAATGTTGAAGGGTGTGACACTGATCGTGACACATTGTATTCATAAACTGCTTTGTTAAATGGCACCTCCTTTGTGCAGTGACTTAAAGATAATAAAGAATTTTAAAAAGTGTTCTGGTCTGATAGTTGTCAGAGGAAGATAAATAAATAACTACATTTTTAGTTGAGATCTTGTATATTACCAGTATGTGTGATTTAAGTGGGAGCAGACTTGTGTTAATAGTATTTGTAACTTGGTCGCCAAAATGTGAAAATTATATTTCATTCCAGTGGGTCTGCAGATTAGACTACATGTTTTAGACTGACTACCTTGGATTGTCTGTTCGTTACATATCATTAATATCACTACTGTAAATCTTCTTTGGTTATTCATTAAAAGGATGTAGTTTTTTTCATTTAGTCTTTTCACATTAATAGTTATTATAATAACATATAGTGATGAATTGAGTAATTAAGTGAATTATATAATTTTATAATTCTGAATCTTAGATATTCATTTAGACCTGATTTTCTCAGGTACAAATTTAGAGTCAAACATTAGAGGTGAAGGCTGGGGTGTAGGTTCAGAGGAAGAATGCAAGCTTAGCATCTTATTCTCACCACCAAAAATGAAGAAAGCAAAAAGGAGGGAGGAAGGGAAAAATTGGAGGGAAAGATGGAAGGGTAGTTGGAGATCATGTTTGATTCTGTCTTCCGAATTAGATGAAGAAGAAAGTGCCATCAAACAGTCACAGATTGCCAATGTTGACTTCAGACAAAAAGAAAATGATATACAAGTAGGTATTTATTTTTTAACAGCACAAATATTTGCTCTCATTAAATGAAATAATGAATATTCTGCATCTGGGATACAGAAGTTGTATGTGTGTTAATTATATCAGTCATTAGTATAAACTCAAAGTCTAAAAATTTAACATTTGAATATGGAATTCTGAACCTACACTGTAACTAGTCCATTTTCTCTTAAAGTGAGAGAAAAGATGCTTTAACATACCAAACCCTGACATGACAACTTATACACAACTTTAGGTATTCACACACAGTCAGACCAGAGGATACCAGGTGAAGAAGCCAAAGGTGAAATTCCCCTAAACATTTAAAATACTGTTCATTGAAACATACTCTGGGAAATGAAAGCATGGGTTATTTATGTTGTTGTTGGTGTTTATGTGTGCTCTTTTTTTTCCCTTCTGCTTTTTTTGGGGGGGGGGGGTGGGGTGGATGCAAAAAGGGAGGGAGGAAAGGTAAACAAATGCAATCTGGTATTCAGTATATACTAGATGGAAAATGAACTATTTCACTGTGGGCAGGGACAGGAGGGCAAAAAAGGGGAAAAGTGAAGGAAAGGGTGACAGCATTCAAGAGAAATACATACATTCACTGAATTGTGAAATGGTGACTCTTCTGTATAACACCTAATAACAACAATAAAATAATATTCAAAACATACTAAGCCCTGTGCCTAGTAGACCAGAAACTTAGAGAAATCTCTGAAATTAGAAAGGAGGATTGATTTGAAGAAGGAAATTATCACCTGGGATATGCATATTCCACAAAGGAGAGATCCAGAGACAGTGATTAGGGTGATTGGTTAGGTATTTGGCTAATCATTGTTTCTTCCATATCCATTCTGCTTTTAGTCTGGTATGAGCAAGAGGAAGCAGGAGTTTGAGTGAGAAAGATGAGAGGCAGTTTTTGATACTTGTGAACTACAAGGAATTCACAACCAGAAAGTTAATTGCTGATTTTGTACATCTTTTTGTCCCTTTCTCCTCCCTGGAAACAGTTCAGAGGGAAATTTTTTGATGAGAAATATAATAAAAATATAACAAATTCACAGTTAATAATATAAGTGATAACTTATACATGATAAGGTTAACCAAAATAATTAATGACACTTAAGTCTAAATGAATATTAAGTATAAAATCTAAAATTCTGGTACTGAAAGTCTTGATTGTGTTAATTTGGAATGAGGAAAGGAAGATAAATGAAGAAAAAAAACTAAACTCTTGGGATCTGTGGGATGGAGCTGGGAAGGGAGAACACATGAATTCTGATTAATTTTATCCATTTGTGGAAAAATTCAAATGTTTGAACATGTGTTAAATATTTAAGGGTAACCATCAAAAGACAAAAGGAAGGCATAAAATTTAAGGCAGTAAAAAAAAAAAAAAGATAAAGCAAAGCAAATTAGGCCAATAAGAGAAGACTGGGAGAGGATAGAGCAATTATAAAGCATTGAAATAGAAAACAAGACCAGATGTATTTCTGATTCATAAATATGTGATTCAGTTAGTACCATCTTTAAAATATCCTTAGCTGTTTCACTTAAGGCAGGCACTCTACCACTTGAGCAGAATAGCTAGGATTACAGGTGTGAGCCGGTGTGAGCCACTGGTGCCCAGCTCCCATACATTTTTTTAAATTTTAAAGATTATTTTTTTGTCAGCTATAGGCTTTGAACTCAGGGTTTGTGTGCTGGCCCTGAGCTCTTTTGCTCAAGGCTAGTGCTCTACTACTTTGAATCACAACACCACTTCTGGTTTTCTGGTGATTAATTGGAGATAAAAGTCTCACGGACTTTCTTGCCCGGGCTGGCCTTGAACCATGATTCTCAGATCTCCGCCACCTGAGTAGCTAGAATTACATGTATGAGCTACCAGCACCCCATTTCCCATATGTTTTTAAATATTATCAAAGCACAGTGTGGTCTGGAAAAGACAAATTGATCAATTATCCAAATAAAGAACCTGTATAACAAAAGACACCAGCAAAAGTTAAAATGTGACAGAATGGGTGAACAATGTATAAAACATAAAAACATATAGAAATTCTTAAAAATTTATAGAGACAATAAAAAGGAAGCTAGAATCTTTTAAACTATGTTATCATTTCATTAGCCAGAACTTAGTCAGAGGACCACCTCTGTCTTCAGAAGTTGAGAAATACAGTTTATAAGAAAGTAATTAACAGGAAAGAAATGAAATCACTGAAATAAAAAGATTCTTGACCACAGGAGTATATCTACTTTCATCTATCACATTAACCAACATTCAAAAATCTCAGTATAGGGGCCGGGAATATGGCCTAGTGGCAAGAGTGCTTGCCTTCCATACATGAAGCCCTGGGTTAAATTCCCCAGCACCACATATACAGAAAATGGCCAGAAGTGGTGCTGTGGCTCAAGTGGCAGAGTGCTAGCCTTGAGCAAAAAGGAGCCAGGGACAGTGCTCAGCCCGAGTCAAGCCCAAGGACTGGCAAAAATAAAATAAAATAATAAAATAAAAAAATCTCAGTATAACTTTGTGAGGTTAAGTAGGACTGATTCACAATATTAGTAATAAAATGCAGATAACAAGCTTAATTCTAAGTTCTAAACTGTGTCAAGGAGACATATACAAACATGTATTGCTTAAAACATGGATCAAAGCAGTAACTGCATTTGTTCTTTAAGGGAAGGTGACACTTATTCTAAAAGGATAATAAAATGATAGATTACATTAATCTGTTTAACAAAAATGAAGATGAACTTTCCTTTTAAAACAAAGATACTTTCATTTTGAATTTAATAAAAAATTAGGGATTCTCCCAAATGAGTCAGGAAAAATGAAAGCTTGAAATAAAGCAGTGGTTTAGACAATATTAAACTAAAGTTAAAAGTGAAATACTAGTTCTTTCATATGTACATTAAAAAGAAAGCTCTGGCTTTAATTTGTTTTCCTTTCCTGTGTTCAGTTTGAGAGATTATAAAGGAAGGAAGAACATACAAATCAGACTGGACCAGACCAGGCCACATCTTTTCCACTTTTCTGTGAGGTAGAGATAAAAAATTGGAAGTTTGAGGCCATCCTCAGCAAAAACCTAGCAAGACTCCACTCTGCTACTTGAGCCACAGCTCCACTTCTGGCTTTTTGGTGGTTACTCGGAAGTAAGAATCTCATGGATTTCCCTGTCTGAACATGATTTGAACCCAAATCCTCAGGTCTCAGCCTCCCAAGTGGCTACAATTACAGGCATGAGCCACCTGCATCCAGCTATTTTTAATTTTTTAAAAATAGTTTTCCATTTTTGCCTGGGGCCAGGCTGTAGCTTGATGGTCTTTCCTGTGCCTCTCATGCAGGTAAAACTATAGGCACATGCCACCACATCCAGTCTGTTGGCTGAGTTGAGTATCTTGCTAACTTTTTGGCAGGACTAACTTCTTACGACAATCTTCTCGATCTCTACCTTCCAAGTAGGTGGAATAACAGATGTACACCACTCACTATTTCCAGCTAGCTTGAGAGTCTCTTTTTTTGTTTCTCAGAATTTGACTTAGTTTTGATTGTAGTAGTTTTAATAAATATTTGTAGTTGTTGATGTTGATAATGAGTGATGATAGAAGAATGAAATGTTAATATAATGAGAGAGCTCTGAGCAGCTGTGGTATATGCTTATTGTTTTATATAGCCAATTATAATGCTTAATTTCTTGCAGGTATTTTCTGACTCTGGTATGAGTGATATTACAGCTATTAAAAGTTCACAAAGTTGTTTGCAATTCAGGTAACTTTTAAAAATAAAATTCTTGAGGGGCTAAGGATATATCTCTGGTAAAGCAAATATGTTCCATATCCAACACAGAAAGAAAGGAAATGGAGAAAGAGAGAGAGAGAGACAGAGAGAGAGAGAAAGAAAGAGAAAGAGAGAGAGACAGAGACACGGAGAGACAGAGACAGGGTGGAAGAGGGGTGGGGGAGGTATGGTGGGAGGGAGGGAAGGAAAAAAGAAGGAGAGAGAAGGAAAGGAAGGAAGGAAGGGAAAGAAGGAAGAAGGGAGAGAGAGAGAGACAGACAAAAAGAGAGGGAGGGAGAGATGGAGGGAGGGAAAGGGGGAAAAGCAAGGGAAGGGGCCAGAAGGGAAGCAGAAGAAGGGGAGGGAAAGAAAGGGAGAGGAGAGGAGGAGAAGGGTAGGGGAGGAAAGAAAAGGCTTTAATTTCTGAAATGTTTAGTAAATACTAAGAAAATAATATAAAGTTATGCTTATTGTATTTGAGGTTAACTTTACAGAAAAAAGCAAGCTGTAATCAGTGGTTTGAAAAAGAAAACACAGCCATTTCAGGTATTTGCTTTTTATATTTTTCCTAAGAGTAAAAAATTGTGTGTGTGTGTGTGTGTGTGTGTGTGTGTGATTCAAATAAATTATTCGGGTGTTTTCATCTTTGGTTAATTGCCCACACAGGCCAAGCATTAAAGTATGCTTTTTTTTGGCTAGACCTGGGGCTTGAACTCAGGGCCTGAACATTGTCCCTGGCTTCTTTTTTCTCAAGGCTCGCACTCTACCACTTAAGCCATAGCACCACTTCTGGCTTTTTCTGTTTATGTGGTGCTGAGGAATCAAACCCAGGGCTTCATGCATGCTAGGCAAGCACTCTACCACTAAACTACATTCCCAGCCCTAAAGTACACTTTCTCCTTAATATAGTCCAAATGCATTTCCTTGTAGGAAATTTGGAAACCAAAAATATAAAGGAATCAAAATACCATCACACAGACATAGCTGATGCCCATACTTACTGGTACATATTCTTTTAGTCTATGCATACATATTTTTTGTTTCCACCCTGAATTTGAATCATATCTCATATAATTTTATATCCTTTGTGTTCCTACTTGACAAACTATTGAGCTTGTTTCTCTAGGTCATTAGTTTTATTTGTAGTAACTGTATGATGGTTTATTGTGTGAATATGCCATAATTTATTAAGCCACTTTCTCACATTGAATACTTGGTTGTTTCTAGGATATTTGTTTTGCTGTTATAAATATTGCTATACTCTTTTGCAGTAATGGTTAGTATTTTATCATCTTGGGCCATTTTCTCTGGAAAAAATCATAGAGGGCTCACAGAATATATGTGTGCATTTGATATCCCCAATTCAGCTAGCTATTAGAATTTTGATCCATCTTTGAAAATACTTTTTTCCTCTCCCTTCTTATATATATCATATGTACACATACATATGTATGTGTCTATATGTATATAAATACATGCAAGAATATGTATATGTGCCATATATGTATACCACACACATTTTGAAAATACATTAATACATAAAAGTTATCCCACATATTATGCTATATAAATATCTGCAAATTTTGTTTGATTACTGACTCTTATTTTGGAAATACCTCATTCTGAAAACATGAAAGTTTTGTAGATATATACATTTTCAGAATGGTCAATTTTTTGTTTCTTTCTGGTACTAGGACTTGAACTCAGGGCCTGCAATTCTCACTTGGCTTTTTTGCTCAAGTTTGGTACTTTACCACTTGAGCTATACTTCCACTTCTGGCTTTTTTGGTGGCAGATTGGAAATAAGATGTTTCTTCCTGGATTAACTTCAAACCATGTTCCTCAGATCACAGCCTCCTGCCTAGCTAGGATTACAGACATGAGCTACAAGTGCCTGACAGAATAGTCATATTCTTTCAGTGTTATTTTTTACTTCTATGGGATTCACCCACACAGATAAATAGTTTCCATGCTTTTTTTCTAGGTAAAACTACAATCTTACTTTTATAGGTAGGATGTATATTCTTATCTGTATGTTCTATCTGTTTATATCCTTTCTATATCCCAAGTTGAAAGTACTAGACAGGAGCAATATCTAATATCTAGGAACAATAAACCCTTAAAATAAAATGTTGGAAATGTATATAACTGGCATTGTTCTAGCTATTATTGAACACATGTAATGAAGACATATAATTACTTTGGAAGACAAAAAGATAACTTTCAGCAACCTCTGTACAATGTGATGAAATATGTGGTAAAAAGTGATAATTGTGACTCAAATGCAAAAGGCAAAAAAATGCAAAGGCTTTAGAAGATCACATAGAGAAACAGATGTATGACTTAAATATGGGAAAGGATTTTTAGAATCCTTTAAAGTTTCAAAAATTTTTTATCATTAATTGTAGAGGGATGGGAATATGGCCTAGTGGCAAGAGTGCTTGACTCGTATACATGAAGTCCTGGGTTCAATTCCTCAGTAACACATATATAGAAAAGGCCAGAAGTGGCACTGTGGCTCAAGTGGCTAGCCTTGAGCAAAAAGAAGCCAGGGACAGTTTTCAGGCCCTGGATTTAAGCCCCAGAACTGGCAAAAAAATAAAATAAAATAAAAAAATTTAAAAAGTAATTGTAGAAAGTCTTTACATAATTATAAGTCAGGTTATACGTATAATGTATCTTGGTCAAAAATCACCCTTTCCTTCATTCGCCCCAGTTTTTCCTCTCCCAATGGTTTGAAGTGTTTAAGAATTTTTAAATAATTGAAAAGCCTAGTTATAAGAGAAAAGTGATAAATTTAACTATATTAAAATTAAGAACTTTTTAAAGTCAAAAGAGTAGCTAAGGCGAGTCATCATGTCAAAAGATATATTTGCAATACATAAAACTTTCAAAAAGAGTAGTCTACATGATGTGAAAAGAACAGAATCAAGAAGAAAAAAAGATAGACTCAGTGCAGCAGCACATGGACTAAAATTGGGATGATGCAGAGATGATTAACATAGCCCCTGCACAAGAGTTATACAAATTCATGAAGCATTCCATATTTTTAAAAGATAATAATAGTGTAATAAAAAGAAGGAAAAGACAACCCAATTTGAAGCAATGTGCAAATATGAATAAGCAGTTTAAAAAGATAAGTATTTGTGGAAGATAAACATGAAAAGATGCTCAGCAACTCATGGAACTGTAAAAATGACAGTGAGATATTCTTACATATCTACTAGATTAGTAAAATGCAAAAGTATGACCATATTAAATATTAAAAAGTAGTACTATTGGGGCTGGGAATGTGGCTTATCAGTAGAGTGCTTGCCAGCATGCATGAAGCCCTGGGTTCCATTCCTCAGCACTGCGCTAGCCTTGAGCAAAAAGATTAGGAACAGTGCTCAGGCCCCGAGTGCAAGCCCCAGGACTGGCAAAAAAAAAAAGAAAAAGAAAAAGAAAAGAGTAATAGGGAACTATCCTTTATAAACAATTAAAGAATTGAAACCATACCTAAATTGTAATTGAACTCAGTAGTTTAGTCTTGTGAGATTAAATGATTTCTAGACTGGTTTGTTGTTAGAACAAAAACTAGCACAACTATCTGGTATTAGAAGATAGATAGCTGGGCATGGGTAGCTCATGCCTCTAATCCTAGCTACTCAGAAGGCTGAGATCTAAGGATTCTAGTTCAAAGCCAGCCCTGGCAGAAAAATCCATGATACTCTTATCTCCAATTAACCACCAGAAAACTGGAAGTGATGCTGTGGCTGAAGTGGTAAGAGAGCTAGCCTTGAGATAAAGAGCTCAGGGACAGCACCCAGGCCCCGCGACTGAAAAAAAATAGACCTACAGTATACTTCCTACTTCTACCTCTTAAGTACATATTTAGAGAAATATAGCTATATCCACACAAAGATATATCTAAGAGACTATTACAGTATTGTAATAACTTTAAAAGAAACATCAAAAATACTCATTTGCATTAGAATGCATAGAAAACATTTGACAAAATATCTTAATAAGAATGAGAAAATTGTTTATATTCAACAATATGTTTATATTCAACAATTTTACATGCATATTGCTAAATAAAAAGCAAGGCAATAAAAACATTTCATCTGATTGTTTTTTTTTTTTTTTTTTTGGCCAGTACTGGGCCTTGGACTCAGGGCCTGAGCACTGTCCCTGGCTTCCTTTTTGCTCAAGGCTAGCACTCTGCCACTTGAGCCACAGCGCCACTTCTGGCTGTTTTCTGTATATGTGGTGCTGGGGAATCGAACCTAGGGCCTCATGTATACGAGGCAAGCTCTCTTGCCACTAGGCCATATCCCCAGCCCTCATCTGATATTTTTAAATGGAAAAATAAGGTAATAATTTTTATAGTTTATCATATACAAGTTAGGAAATGAATATCATGAAGTCAGATAGGGATTACTTTGAGGAAGGAGGATATGGAGAATTTGAGACCTTTTGTAGTGTTCACGATGCTTGATTTCCTCATCTGAGTGGTGGTCACGAGTGTTCTTTTTATAATTTTGTTTGTTAAGCTATAAATATGTTTTGTTCTTTTATTTGTATTTATTGTGTTGAATCATATGAAATTGCCCTTTTTGTAGGTTAAAAGTTAAATATTGGCAACTTCATACTTAAACATTTATATTTTACAATAAAATTGAAAAAGAACAACCTTTTTTTTTCTTATATAACAGATGCAGAATGTGGAGATAAAGGTACAGTAAGACAATTGAGAGAATCAAACTGTACTTCACAAGTAAGTCAAACATTTGATTTCTAAGTAAAATATTGTAATTTTATACTGGTTCCATTTTAAACTTTTATTTATTTATTTATTTATTTTATTTTTTTTTTTGGCCAGTCCTGGGCCTTGCACTCAGGGCCTGAGCACTGTCCCTGGCTTCTTCCCGCTCAAGGCTAGCACTCTGCCACTTGAGCCACAGCGCCGCTTCTGGCCGTTTTTCTGTATATGTGGTGCTGGGGAATCGAACCTAGGGCCTCGTGTATCCGAGGCAGGCACTCTTGCCACTAGGCTATATCCCCAGCCCTAAACTTATATTTAGCACAGTGAGATTTATGTTAGCTGTTATTTGGTTGATAATCAGAATTCTAGAGAGATACAGGTTCTATTTTTCAGATTAAAAAATGAAGCCATAGAAGTTTATATAAAAATACAAAAATTAGGGCTGGGATACTGTAGCTCAGTGGCAAAGCGCTTGCCTAGCAAGTGCAACGTCCTGGGTTCGATCCCCAGTACCAAAAAAGAAAAACCACACAAAAAAATACAGTTAAAAAATACAAAAATTATTATTGATAACATATATTGGTGCCACAACTACATTATAATTGAAAGAAAATTTGTTTAATAAGACTGAATGATTTGCTACTGCAATTCAAGAACAGTTGTTGCTATAAAAGTATCTTGAAAAAGTATTTTTGAATATTAGAAAATGTTAATGATGATACATATTGACAATTCTCCTATATCAAGTTTACCATAGCTAATTGGGGTTAAAACAAGTCCAATTACGTGATTAAAAAATTGCTGTAAGGAAATACAGGTAAAAGGCACATTTTTGGGGTGAGGAATGTAGCTTAGTGGTAGAGTGCTTGCCTAGCTAGCATGCATGAAGCTCTGGGTTCTATTCCTCAGTATCACATAAACAGATAAGGCCGGAAATGGCTCAAGTGGTAGAGTGCTAGCCTTGAGCCAAAAGAAGCTCAGGGACAGTGCCCAGAACTGGCCAAAAAAAAAAAAGGCACATTAAAATTTTTTTGACAGATTCAAAAATTTTTGTAAAAGAATTTATTGTAGTGTGTATCTGAGAAATAACATCTCTGGCCTACAAAATCATAAACAAGAAAATTGTTATTTCCGTTCTCAATATTTATGGAAAAGGTAGTATAAAAGAGAAAAAAAAAAGGACAGGGACATCATTTGTGTTAGTAGCTTTCTGCTAACTGTTATCTGAAATAATAGCTATCTAGGATAACCAACTATGAAGAGAAAAGATTTGTCTTGGTTCACAGTTTTAGAGCTTGTGGTAGATGTTGTGCAAAACTGCTCACATCATGGATAGAAAGTGAAAAAAAGAGGAAGTGACTACTAAGGTGCCATAATCCCCTTCCATTACATACTTCCCCCATCCTTCCAATGACCTAAAGATAATCTTGCTAAAGTTTCCATTATCTGAATATAGTTCCAAGCTGGCACTCAAGCTTTTAACACTTGGGTCTTTGAGGAAGAATATTCCAGATGCAGACTCTAACATGAACCAAATGAGAGCAGAATTGCTTAAATACTTTCCCCTTTCAAGTTCATAGACAATTCTTCAGAAGGCAATGTTGTAATTTTAAAGAAAACTACTCTTAAGTATTTCTCCTCAATTTCAGTATGCTCAGGATGCCAGTCCCGGCTTGAACTCAGGGCCTAAGCACTGTCCCTGTCTTCTTTTTGCTCAAGGCTAGCACTCTACCAGTTGAGTCACACCGCCACTTCTGGCTTTTTCTACATATGTGGTGCTGAGGGATTGAACCCAGGCTTCATGCATGCAAGGCAAGCACTTTACCATTAGGCCCTGACCACTGGCTGTTTTTAGATGAGAATAAGGAACATGAGAGCCAGGAAGAAAACAAAAATTAAAGATAACTAGCTTTTAAAAAAATATGTATATTTAGTAACAGTTCACTAATTATTTTTAATTTACTTATTTTATCTGTGAAATGATCATATTAATATGATGATTTCCTGGAAGGACTTGGAAAAAGTTATACTAAGTGAAGTGAGCCAGACCCAAAGAAACATGGACTCTATGGCCTCCCTTATTGGGAATAATTAGTACAGGTTTAGGCAAGCCATAGCAGAGCATCACAAGGCCCAATAGCTATACCCTTAGAAACACATAAGATGATGCTAAGTGAAATGAACTCCATGTTATGGAAACAAGTGATATATCACAGTTGTAACTACTTTCAACGTCCTATGTGTATGTGTAGTTTCTATTATTGATAATGTTTTGTATCACCTTCCTATGTTTGTACCTACACTATCTCTGTAATCTTATCTGAGTATATTGGAAACCATGTTTACTGGTATTGGAAGTAGGAAATTCAAAGGGAATACCAAATTCGAGAGACACAGGGTAAAAAAAGAGAAATAACTACAAAAGCAATACTTGCAAAACTGTTTGGTGTAAGTGAACTGAACACCTGGGGGGGGAGGGAAAGGGGGGGAGGGAGGGGGGCATGAGGGACAAGGCAACAAACAGTACAAGAAATGTATCCAATGCCCAACGTATGATACTGTAACCTCTCTGTACGTCAGTTTGATAATAAAAATTTGAGAAAAAAATATGATGATTTCCTACCTTGTATATTTTGTGTCATTTTATTAATATAGTAACATTTATTACTAAAGTTTTCTGTTACTTTGAATTGCAGGCAACATGTACAGAACAGTTTGAAAAGCCAATAGAAAATACTAGTGACAAAGTAGAAGAAAGGGCTGAAATGTTTTCACAAAATCCTGAAACTCCTATATTTTTAAGAAATGAAGCTGTAAAGACACCTGAATCTTTGGGGAAAATACAGATTCCAAAAAGTCCCTTGTTTGAAATGTAAGGTTTTAAGTACTATTTATAATTAAATTATCTCTCTGCTGAGTTATATAACTCTTGTACGGGGCTTATTATGAAATGAATGCAAAGGAGAGAGGCTAGTATAATGAAATTCCATATAGACACTCCTCTGAACAATTTTTAATGTTTTAGTGTTTCATAACAAAACATTTTTCCTGAAGCATTTATTTAATTGAAGATATGTAGATTCTGAGTATTTATTCCATATGGTAGTATATAGATATAAGATTTTCCAAAGAATGAGAAAATTATGAAAAAATTAAAAAGGTCAAGCCAAAGATCTACTGTCATTTGTGGAAGATTATGGATTTAATATTCATTAATGTTCTAGCAGTTATTTTCCATATGTTGTGGTGTCTGAAGCAAGACTTGCCATTCTGTTAGGCATAAATATCTAACACAAATATTTAACTGTAAAATACAGACTTGTGGTTTGTAGCCAAGAAAGTAGTGCTGCAATTAACCTTTTTTATTTAGTTCGGTCTCTTCTTTAACATTGAACCATGAGTTTCTCCTAAGACACATGTCAAATAGACTTTATTTCATCAGGAATCACTCCCCTGTGTTCTATATCTGTATTTTGAACTACTAGTAAGAATTTTATATATTAATATCATGGGTGTTGACATACACAGCATGTTCAAAGTATAAATCATCACATTTGAAATCTGTGAATGTTATATGCTAAAACCTCTCTTCATGGATGAGAAAATTATAATCTGGAAAGTTAATATATATGTAAATACACATATAAAAGTATATTAGGTGCTAAAGATTGAACCCAGTACCTCTTGCCTGCCAAATACTTACTCTACTCATGTGCTACAATCTCAGCTCTTACTATATTTTAAAAACACTTAAGCAACAGTATGTGCAAGTCACTATTCTAGACACTTTATAAATAATACTTATTTACAGTTCATAACAACTATTTAAATTGTAGGCATGTTATCTTCATTTTCTAGATGTGAGAGTAGAATCTACTGATAAAACTAGTCAGTGTTATAGTTGTGATTTTAAACCTAGACAATTTTGGACATAAAATCCTTATTTCTAATTACTGTGTTATATACCGTCTTGTCTAATTCTTCTCAGATCATTTTATAGTTAAACTCCTTTAAATAGCATTATTTAATGTCTGCCTTCTCTGTAAGACACATCTTGTGACTGGCTTTTGAGATCTGGAAGACAATGTCAAGGTTAAGTGTTCAGACTTTGAATCTGAATTGTTGCATTCAAATTTCAACTCTAGTACTTCTTTTCCATATATCATTTAGCCATTCTTTCTTCCAAATTCTTGTACTGTAAAATGAAAGTTAGAACAGTGGTACCTACCTATCTCACTGAGTTATTGTGTAGAATAAGTTATTCTTATGAAAGTACCTGATTGAATTGTGCCTGATAGTATATTCTCAGAAAGTATTCTTATTATCCTCAAGTTGAATTTTCTACATTATTTTCCACCCAAACCATCTTTTTCCCATAGGTTTGTCACTTTAGTAGCTACTTGCTATTTTTTCTGCTATACTAGTTTTTATCTCTATGCCACTACTTATGGTACTTAACAGTCTGCATTGTTCCAAAATAGCTTTTTAATATTCTAATAACTTCTTAATTTCTCTGTAACAGAAATAGAAATACAGTACCTGAAGGTCAAACACAGAAATCTCCTGGATTTTCAT
The DNA here is from genome assembly GCF_023159225.1 of Perognathus longimembris pacificus. Classification (NCBI taxonomy): domain Eukaryota; kingdom Metazoa; phylum Chordata; class Mammalia; order Rodentia; family Heteromyidae; genus Perognathus; species Perognathus longimembris. The sequence goes on along the minus strand of NC_063174.1, from coordinate 29,924,705 downwards.
TTATTACAAGTTTTGCTACTAGATCACCAGGATTGAATTTATTTGACTCCTCTGTATTTGATTCAGAAAACTCATCAGATCAGGTAAAGATATGAGTCAAAGTTTTATTTCTGAAAATTGTACACCGGAGCTTAATATAATTTTAATTGTTTAGTACCAAACTATTTTGGGACTAAAATAAAACCAATTGTTTAAAAAATCTTAATATAGACCTGAAATGTAGATTAGTAGTAGAGTGTTTGCCTAGCACAGGTGAGGACTTGGATTTGATACCCAACACTGTGAAAATAAAACAGAACAACAAAAATCCTCAAAATAGGGATGATTTTTGTTGGGGGGGGGGCTTGAATTCAGGGTCTGGGTGCTGTCTCTGAACTCTTTTGCTCAGGGCTTTTCTACCACTTTGAGACACAGTGCCACTTCTGGTTTTTGAGTGGTTAATTGGAGATAAGAGTCTTATGGGGACTTTTCTGCCCCATTGGCTTCAAACTGTGATCCTCACATCTCAGCCTTCTGAATAATTAGGATTACAGGTGTGAGCCACTGATGCCCAGCTAAAATCGAGATGATTTAATTTGTAGTTTTAAATTAATTTGACTTTATAATTAATGTCTTTAACTTCTAAGCAAACTACATATTATCAATTAACCTAAAATGCTGTCATAAGTTGGTCTTTTCAACTATATATGTGTACCTTGCAACACTATCATTGGTTAGTTTTAAAAGATAAATAATTCTTGGGCTGGAAGTGTGGCTCTTATGGTAAGTTGAACACTACCCTAACAACTACAAGGTCCTGAGTTCAAACCTCAATATTGCCCCTTCCCCAGAAAACAATTTCCTCCTAATATTTCTACTGTGCATTGACATAAATCATGATAGATTATTTCTGTATTTAGTGAGTACATTAAAAAGTTAAGATATGCTGTTAGTAAGAGTAGAGAAATACTGTGTAGTGGTTGAAACTAGACTATGAAGTCAGATAATAACTTGGATATGTTTTGCATGTGGTATTTGAAGTAGAGAAGCTCTGTTTCCTTATCTGTAAAATGGAAATAATAATTTTTATGATAGGGTTTGTATTAAATGAATTTATATACATAAAACACCTTTTTTTTTTTTTGCCAGTCCTGGGCCTTGGACTCAGGGCCTGAGCACTGTCCCTGGTTTCTTTTTGTTCACGGCTAGCACTCTGCCACTTGAGCCACAGCGCCACTTCTGGCCATTTTCTGTATATGTGATGCTGGGGAATTGAACCCAGGGCTTCAAGTATATGAGGCAAGCGCTCTTGCCACTAGGCCATATCCCCAGCCCATACATAAAACATCTTGGAAAGTACCAACCACTTAATAATGCTATAGAAGTAGTAGTATAATGAAAGTATTCTTATTATTGCTCATTTAGGTATTTTTATGTAGATTAAAAGTTTTAACTGCTTTGTCATCCTACAGTAAATGGTTGAAACTTTTTTTTCAAGAAATGATATAGTACATTTCATATATTGCAGGTCTTCAACTTTTGCCTCAATTTTTATTTAAGTGCTTATTTGAAAAACTACTGAAGTAAATTCCTAGAAAGAATGGACTAGTGATGAAGAAAATAACAATGACTAAATTCTCATTTATAGCTATAACAAATGTACATAATGTAATAGGAAATGTGCGTTTTAAATAAAGAAAACTACAAAACCACAGAAGAATTATTGAATACATAGATATATGAATGCATATTTAGGAAGACTATGTTGTAAAAATGAATTCATTTTCAGGTAGTTAATGAATGTATTTAGAAGAATAGCAAATTTATATTTAATGTTTTTTTTGGCAGTGGTAGAGCTAGGGAAAGAGACTGACCAAATAAGAAAATGTTCAAAAGTAAAACATAATAAATTAAGATAAAATTCTATTTTAAAAAAGTAACAGCAAAGGAAAAAAAAAAACTTTAGCCAGACATAGTAGCTCATGCCTATAATCCTAGCTAATGGGTAATCTGAAATCAAGAGGATTGCAATTTTTGCTAGCCTAGGAGAAAAGTTCATGATACACTTTCCCAACCAATAAAAAGCTAGACACAGTGGCATACACCTTTTATCCCAGCATAAATAGGAAAATTCAGGCTAGCCCAGGCAAAAAGTGAGACCTTACTAAAAAATAACGAAAGGAAAAAAAGCTGAGGCACATGGCTCAAGTAGTAGTAAGCCTACCTAGCAGGTACAAAGCTCTGAGTTCAAACCCCGGTATCACCAAAAAGTTTTTTTTCTAAGGCAGAAAAGAAGGAACAGAATAATAAAACATAAAAGAATCAAGATAAATAGTAAACTGTTGTAGAAAATTAGAACTTTATAATAATTCCATCAATATGAATGAGTTAAATGCTCCATTAAAAGGCAAAGAATGAACCAGGCACGTTTGGCTCATGCTTGTAGTCCTAACTACTCAGAAGACTGTGATCCAGAAACAGTGGTCTTGAAACCAGTGATTTTGGAGACCCCATCTCCAAAATAACCAGCAAAAATGCTGGACTAGAAGCACAGTGGTAGAGTGCCAGCTGAGCAAGCAAGCTGAACAAATGGAAGGCCCTGAGTTCAAATCCTGTTACTGGCAAAAGAAAAAAAAAGTGGGAGGGGGTGGCAAGGGATGGCTAAAAATTCTAGTATAAGATAAAACAGAAATACCGGAAGCCCGGCACTGGTGGCACATGCCTACGATCCTAGATACTCAGAAGGTTAAGATCTGAAGATCTAAGTTTGAGGCCAGCCTGGTCAGAAGTCCATAAGACTCTTCCTCTCCAATTAACTATCAAAAAGCCAGAAGTGGAGCTGTGCCCCAAGTAGCAGAGCCCTAGCCTTGAGCAAAAAAAACCTTGCTTATTTGAACCAAATCTTTCTATGTAGCTCAGGCTGGTGGTCCTCATCCCAAGTTCTGGGATAGACCTTATTTTAATGTGGGTAAGAGATTTTGAAGATACAACTCTCCTTTTATGCTGAATATTGAACCCAGGTCATCATGTAGCTAGACAAGGCTTGTGCCACAGAATCATATACCCAGTCCTAAAACAGAACTTGTTTTAAGTGCAATTCTATGTTATATAATTATGACTTACTGTAATTCTACATATTAGATCTGCTGTATATACTGGTCTACTTATTTCACAAGTAATAATTTGTGGGAATTATTTTCCAGTTTAATGAGCATTATTCTGCAGCAAATTTAAATCCTCCCTCATCACAAGAAATTGGTAAGTGATTTGAAGTTTGCTATATATAAAAACATGTTAATTTCCACCCTACTTTTATAACACTCACTGATCTTTCCTTCCCCCTTCCCTTCCCCTCCCTTTCCCTTTCTCCTCCTCGCCCCACCTTTCCCCCTCTCTCCTTCTCTCCTACTCCAATTTCTTTCCTTCCTTCTTTCCCTCTCTCCCCTTCCCTTTCTCCCTCCTTGCCTTTCTTCCTCCCACTTTCCCTTCCCTTTTCCCTTCTCCTTCCTTTTTCTTTGTATATGGAAATAGAAATAATACAGAAAAGTTCACTTAGAGAGATGAGAGAGGAAGCAAATTATGTCAGTCTACAGACTTAAATTTTTTTATTTTTCTTCTGAGTGAGACGGGAAGATATTAGAGGGTTTTAAGCAAAAGACTGAAATGATCTAACAGGTTTTAAAGAATTACTCTGGATGGCAGAGGGAGAGCAAACTATGGAATAGAGTAAAAGCAGAGAGAGAGGTTAGGAAGCTATTAAAATAATGCAAATGAGAATTGATGGTTGAGATAGTGACAGAAGTGGAGAGAAAACACTTCATTTGAATTATAAAATTTCCTGAAGGTAGAGATGGGAGCATTTGCTTATGGATTGAATGTAAAGATTAAAGGAAAAAAAAAACACAGGATTTTGATGTCAGTGATCCAAGACTAGAGCTTCATGAAATGTGATTGGCTGAAATGTGGGAAGACTGGAGTTTAGTTTTTGAAAGTATTATTGAAACACTGATTTATTAGATACCTAAGTGAAAATAAACTAGGAAATTGTTTATATGTATCTGGAATTTCATGGGATAGAATAAAAGTTTTGAATTTTCTTTTTAGTATAAAATGCATTTCAAGGTCAGACCTATAATCCTAGCTATTCAGGAGGCTGAGATCTGAGGATTGTGGTTCAAAGCCAGCCTGGCAGGAATGTCTGTAAAATGCTTATCTCCAATTAACCACCAGAACACTAGAAGTGGTGCTGTAGCTCAAGTGGTAGAGCTTGAGCTGAAGAGCTCAGAAACAGCGCCCAGGCCCAGAGTTCAACCCCCACAACCAACACACACACACACACACACACACACACACACACACACACACACACGCGCACACACACGCACATGTACACACAAAATACATTTCAACTTTATTGAAATATCACTCAATCTTCATATAGGAATTTTTTAGTTTTACTTTTTATTATTGTAAATGGACATACAGAGGGGTTACAGTTACATAAGTCAAGTAATAATTACATTTCTTTTTGAACAGTGTCACCTCTTTCTTCGTTTTCTCCTAGTATTCCCCTCCCAACCTCCTTCCCGACACAAGTTGTATAGTTCATTTTCAACATAATGTCTAGTACCAGCTGCATTTGTTCATTCTTTGTCCCACCATTTTTGTGCTCCCCTGATCCTCACCAAAACCAGTAAACTTACATAGAAGACAAAAGATACAGAAATAAAAAACAGCAACAAAGGAGAAAAACAAATAGAAACAAAAAGCAAAATAACAAGAACCTCTTATTTCCATTTCTTGGAGAGTTCATCTCCATAAACATCATTTTATATGAGCATATGCACATAGCCATTGAGCCTTTGTGATCCTCTCCTGAGAATATCCTCCTTTGGTCTCGCTATGTGAATGTCTGGGTATAGAAAAAGTATAGATAACTTAGATGACTTATTTCAAGTGAGGCTTTACTGTTGATTTTAAATTTTTTAGTGATGATTTTAAATTAAACCTAAGATGTTAAAAAGACATACTTATAGCTTTAAATAATATAATGAATAAAAAACAATATTTTTTGTTACTGTCAATTTTGAGAGTCAACAATCAAATAACTGTATATGTGAAGTTAAATTAAAAAGTTTCTTTTTGGGGCTGGGAATATGGCCCAGTGGTAGAGTGCTTGCTTGCATACATGAAGCCCTGGGTTCAGTTCCTCAGTACCACATATATAAAAAAAGTCAGAAGTGGTGCTGTGGCCCAAGTGATAGAGAGTGCTAGCCTTGAGCAAAAAGAAGCCAAGGACAGTGCTCAGGCCCTGAGTTCAAGCCCGAGGACAGGCAAAAAAAAAAAAAAAAAAGCCCAAAACCAACCCAATATTCTTTTTAAAACTGTAGAAATCTTTCCACTGTTCTGTCTATTTCTATTAATAATGTCATAAATAAACATTGTTCTGGCTAATAAATATTAGTTAAATAAGTTTACTTAGGCAGTATGTCTCAGATTCAACTTTTTTTTCCCCCCATTTTCATTGCTATGATGGTAGATGAGGTGAGATTTTTGCTCTCTCTTTCTGGACCATAGATTTTTTTTCCCTTTTATCTGTCTCTATTTCTAGGCTCTCCTATTCTAACCTTTTTACACCTGCTCTTTTGAGTAAACGTTATGAAGCTGTTCAAATTAGGTCATAAATGCTTAATGATTTTCTTTTAACCCATTAAATAAAGGCCATGTTCTATAGTGGGACATTCAGCAATTTTTCTAAGCTCACCATTATTAATTCTGATTTAATGTATCTTTTTTATTTCTCAGTGCCCCTGCCAAGTTGAATTGATTGTAGTTACCCTAATCTTCTATGCATGCCTATTTCTGGGTCTTTGTGCTTTTATTTCCACTCCATATTTCACTATGTACACAAGTTTCTTGTTTCTTGCAAGTTGGGCTTAAGTTTATATCTTTTGTAATCTTCCATTGTACCAAGGACAATGCCATGCATATAAGAGAAATATGTTAAAAATATCTGCTAAATAGAAAAACACTTGGATGTTACTATATTTATTGCATGTAGTATGCTATAATCCATTAGGTTATATAAATTTTATGTGCTGAATGGCATGATCTCACTATGTTTATCTTCTACAGGAAACTTATTTGGGAAACCAGAAGGAGAAGATGCCTTTATGTTTTCTTTTCCATCAGACACTTCAGCTCATACATTTGGAGCTGTAAAAGATGATTTTAGCTTTCCATTTTCTTTTGAAAAAAGTCAAAACACACAACCATCCTCTTTAAAAGATTTTTCACCTTCCTCACAAAATACAACACAATTTACATTTTTTTGAGCTAGTTATTTTTAAGTATTTTACTGCTCTATAATCTTCTAGGGTATAACTTTACATTAATACTGAAAAATATATTTTTGTTGATTAATAGGTTAGTTTCTAGTTACTTTAGTTTGATTATATTTATTTAAATATTAAACTACTAAATTTACTGTGGCATTAGCTAATTATTTTCATTTTGCCTTTATATGCCATATTCAGGCAGAACTTTCATTAATCTTAATACAATTCAATACTTTGCCCATTCATCTTTATTATAAATATTAAGCCTACTTCTCACAAGAACATAAGTTCTATTCTTAAATTACTTCAGTTGCATTGATAAGAGTGTAAATTCAAATATCAAAAGACTGTTTAATGATAACTGTGCCAAACAGGGCTCAGGAATGTTTTAGCAGCCAAAAAAGACTTTACAAGTCACTGGGAGCCAGGTGTTTGAGAAGGAAGACATATGAGGTTTGCAGTTCACAGCCAGTCTGAGCAGGAAAGTTTGTGAGATTCTCTTATCTCCAGTTATCCACCAAAAAAGCCAAAAGTGGATCTGTGACTTAAGTGGTAAAGTTCTAGTCTTGAGCATAAAAGCCCAGAATAGGCCCTGAGTTCAAGCCTCAGAACAAGCACACATACACACACACACACACACACACACACACACACAAACAAACACAAACACACACACATCACTAAGGTTCACTTTATTATTGCAGTATGCATGATGGTATTCTAATTCTAATTTCAAAATTTATATTGTTGATTGTTATGTCTGTCAATATTAAAAAATACAACAAGTGGTAAAATTCGAATCTTACTAGTTAGAATCTTTAATGGAATAAAATTAAATGTGAAAGACTAATTTTTGAAACATTTTCAGTGGTAGAACTGTTATTTTTTTTTTGTAAAATCTATTTTGAATAACACTTAGGATTTTGATTCCTATCTTCAAGAAACATGTCATATTTTTATTTTGTTTTAGTATTGACACATTTATATTGTATATGCAGCTTAATTATATGAAACTTATGTATCTTTAAGTTTAAATAAAACCATAAATATTTTTCAGTATCTATATTTTAGTTGTATTGATTTATCAAGCAATAAAAATATGACTTCATATTTGGATATCTAAATATTTTTTAAAAACCTGTTTGTTTCTGCCTCCCCTTCTGCTCCTCATCTGGTCAAGGAAGCTTGTGTCCTCTTTTAGTTCAGTGCTAGCAGGAAATTCCTGACCTCTTAGCCATGATAAGAACCCAAATCCACTCACCTTTCTCTGATTTCTCAAGACATTTTCTTGCCAATTTAGAACTTCTTTCCTTTCCCCCAGAAAATCCTGTTGCATGAGTATGAAATTATTTTATAGTATATTTTTTTGTATGTGTACATGTCCTTTATATGTCTGAATATACAAACCAATTTTGGGTGAGAGTCTATGCTACTTTTTCAGAATATCTACAACATATCAGAATTGTATAAAATTGGGCTGGGAATATGGCCTAGTGGCAAGAGTGCTTGCCTCCCATACATGAAGCCCTGGGTTCAATTCCCTAGCACCACATATACAGAAAACGGCCAAAAGTGGCGCTGTGGCTCAAGTGGCAGAGTGCTAGCCTTGAGCAAAAAGAAGCCAGGGACAGTGCTCAGGCCCTGAGTTCAAGCCCCAAGACTGGCAAAATAAATAAAAATAAATTTATTTTTTAAAACAGAATTGTATAAAATTAAGTCTTTCCAAAGGCTTTTAAGATGACTGTTTTAACTAATGACAAGATTTAAGACAAATTTAGACTGTTAAACAAAACATTTAATAACTAGGTAAAGATGGTAATTCCAGTCAAAAAACTTTTCATACCAGGTATTTTGTGACTCCATGACTAAATTAATTGCTAGTTTTGATTTATAAACAATAGAGACTCAAGCAGGGAGCCAGTGGCTCACACCTATAATCCTTGCTACTAAGGAGGCTGAAATCTGAAGACTGCAGTTTGAAGCCAGCCTGGGCAGGAAAATGAGACTCTTATCTCCTATTAACCACCAGAAAAGCAGAAGTGGCGCTGTGGCTCAAGCCGTAGAGTTCTAGCCTTGAGCTAAAGGATCCCAGGGACAGCACCCAGGCCCAGAGTTTAACCCCAAGACTGGCCAAAAAAAGAAAAAAGAAAAAGAAAAAGACTCTATGAGAATGCCGTAAAAATTATAATTGATTTGTTATTTAAGATTCAAAATTGATTTCAGCCTTGAGCAACCCAATAATTACATGGTTTTTGTATTTTAAATAGATTAGGATTTAAATTTATTGTATATCAATAAATGAGGAAAATATTTTAAAGTAGCTACAGTGGCTGAGCATGGTTATTCAATATCTGCATTTCTAGCTCCTCAGGAAGCTGAGATCGAGAAGATCACAGTTGAAGATCAGCCCTGGCAAATGTTCCCAAGCCTCAACCAATAAGAAGCTAGGCATGGTGATATGTGCCTGTCATATGTGCTATCTGGTCCATGCCAGTCCTGGCAAAAACTGGAACCCAATTTGAAGAAGAAATGATAAAGTACTGGAGGCATGGCTCAGGTGCTAGAGTGCTGGCCTATTAAGTGCTAGGTCCTGAGTTCAAACCCCGTACTGTCAAAAAAGAAAAAGTAAATTTATATATATGCCATTTTGACAATATATAAAAAGATCTTGATGTAGTATTACACTTAAGGAACTTAAAACTAGAATGAAGGGACAAAACTTAGGAAGCAAGATATCCATGCCAATAAAATAGTTAAAATTGTTTCTATGGGTTATAACTTGATCTGTGATTGAGAAGACACCAGTTGCTTCAACAAATAGAAAAAGAGCATCATAAACTGGAAATGCTTGGAAGTAACTGAACAGGCAAAATTTTAATTAAGACTTTTTAAAGGTATGCAGACCATAATATTCTTAACTATAAGATTGATGCATTTTTGCACTTTTTTTTTTTTGGCACTGAGGAATGAACAGAGCCTGCTCATCCATTGAGCTACACCTCTAGTCCTGAGTTGATGCCTTTTCAGCTTTACAATTTTTGTTGCCAAACTCTTAATGGCTGATGTTCAACATAATTTTAAACACTTCTGAATAGGGTTGAATTGGTAAAGGAAACAATCTTCTAGATAAGGTTTTTAGGTAAGTAAAAAGGACTAAGATTAAACTGACAACACAATCAGAGGAGAAAGGAATTCAACTATGTCATTCATTTTAAGAGCCAATGTTTTAAAACAGTGACCTTCAGAGAACTGGAACATGTCGTGTACATGTGTGCTTGCGTCCAGCAGCCAGTCAGCCAGCTAGATTGATGTTACATGAGAGGTCAGGATTGTAGTAGTAGCAAGCTCAATATAGCAAGACAGTGGGCTGGAAATTCAGCCAGTAAAAACTGATGTTGCACTCAATTGCAAAGTTCACAGTACAGATAAGGCAGGCTGGCAACTAAAGGGTTTTTATGTTGGACTCTTGGGAAGAATTTCCTCTTTGAGAAAACTTACATTTTTCCCTTAAAGCCTTCAACTGACTGGATTAGGCCCACCCGCATTTATGGAGATTAATTTGCTTTTTGCAAAATCTACTATGTTAATCAAGAACAGCATTGCAGCACCCCTTCTGTCTCGGCCTCTTAAGTGACTGAGGCTATAGGACCACTTAAGCCCAGTGCTTACAAGCCAGCCCCATAAAGGATAACAATTGGGGCTGGGAATATGGCCTAGTGGCAAGAGTGCTTGCCTCTTATACATGAAGCCCTGGGTTCAATTCCCCAGTACTACATATATAGAAAATAGCCAGAAGTGGCGCTGTGGCTCAAGTGGCAGAGTGCTAGCCTTGAGCAAAAAGAAGCCAAGGACAGTGCTCAGGCCCTGAGTCCAAGCCCAGGACTGGCAAAAAAAAAAAAAAAAAAAAAAGTAATATTCACAGATCCAGGGATTAGCTTGGTTGGATATCTTTAAAGAGGGCATTTACCTATATCAAAATAGAGGTTTTCCAAGTTACTTAGCTTAATTCCTCTTTTCCATTCCCCTTAAGAATATCGTAACAGTAGTTATATTCAGCTTTGGTTCTCTACATTACATCTTTTCTATCTGAATTCTTGCTTGGTTTTAAAATGTGTGTATATATCTAGATCTGTCGATCAATATACATAAAAAGATCTATATAGAGAGATGGAAATTGTTACATTTCTTCCTAACATGCTGTTCTATGGGCCTTGATGAAGTCGTATGCCCATAATACCATACCAAAGAGTTGTACTACTCCCAAATATTCCAGTGCATTGAACCCTGGAGCCAAACCTCCCCCTACTTCCAAATGGTGGATATTTACAGATTTTTTTCTGCCTCTACAGTTTTGTCTTTTCCAGAATGCTGCAGAAATAGAAACATATGATATGTAACCTTGGCTATCTGGCTGCTTTTATGTAGCAAAATGAATTTAGGCTTTATCCATATTGATGTATGAATAATAGACTATTCCTTTTCACTGCTAAGTAGTTCACTGTGATGTATAAGCAAAGTGTTGTTATAGCCAACCTGTCAATCTATGGATGGAAAAAAGAAAACTAATGGCTTTTTGTGATTATAAATATTGCTGCTATGAACATTCATATGCAGGATTTTGTATGACTATGAATGTCTCAGTCTGCTAATAACAAAACATTATAAACTAGGCAGCTTGTAAATAGTAGCTTATTGTTTCTCATACTCTTGGAGGCTGAGAAGTCCAAGACCCAACACATCGGCGAATTTGGTATCTGGTGAATGCAAAATATTGATATGTTTTTCATTTTTCATATAGCCAATAAGGCTCAAATTTCCTTTGGGACTTCCTTACACTCACTTAAAAGCTTGCTTATTTAATTTTTACATATTTTGGTAGGTTTTTCAAATGTCTTTCTGTTATTTCTGTTTTAATAGCATTATAGACCAAGAAATTTGTGTAATTTGTGAAGGGGCAGTACTGGGGTTTGAACTCAGGAACCTATTTAGTAGGCAGACACTCTGCCACCTGAACCAGGTACCTAGTTCTTTTTTTTTTTTCTCTCTTTCTTTCTCTTTTTGTTGGTCATAGGGCTTCAACTCAGGGCCTGGGCACTGTCCCTGAGTTCTTTTTGCTCAAGGCTAGTGCTCTACCAGCCACGCAGCACTGCTGGCTTTTTGCTAGTTAATTGCAGATAAGTGTCTTATGGACTTTAATTTTGTTTTTGTTATTATTTTTTATGTGGTGGTACTGAGGAATTGAACTCAGAGCCTCATGCTTGCTAGGCAAGCACTCTACCACTAAGCCACATTCCTAGCTCCCTCAGGGACTTTAATGCCCAGACTTGCTTCAAATTGTGATCCTCAGATCTCAGCCTCCTAAGTAGCTAAGATTACAGGCATGAGCCACCAGCACCCAGCTTGCAGTTCTTTTAAAATTTATTGAACATTGTTTTATGTCAAAGCATATAATGTACTTTGGTGAATGTCACATGGCACCTAGGAAGAAATTTAATCTGCTGTTTTGGGATGGAGTTCTAAAAATGTCAACTAGACTGACAATGTTGTTTTAATAATCTAGATTATTATCTTTGTCAGGTTTTTTTGTTTGTTTGTTTGTTTTGTTTTTTTTGGGGGGGGGCAGTCCTGGGCCTTGGACTCAGGGCCTGAGCACTGTCCCTGGCTTCCTTTTTGCTCAAGGCTAGCACTCTGCCACTTGAGCCACAGCGCCACTTCTGGCCGTTTTCTGTATATGTGGTGCTGGGGAATCGAACCCAGGGCCTCATGTATACGAGGCAAGCTCTCTCGCCACTAGGCCATATCCCCAGCCCAGGTTTGTTTGTTTTTTATTTTATTTTTACATGTTAGGTATCAGACCCTGAGTCGCACATGTTAGGCATGTCCTCAACTCCTCTGCCCCAGTTATGTCATTTTTTTGTTTCATGTATCTTGAAAGTGTATTGTTAGGTGTACACATTTAATATTGGTATGGGTTTGCAGAGAATTTATTCCTTTATTATTATACAATAACCCTCTGAAGTCTACTTTGTTTAGTAGTAATATTTATCTCTTTATATTTAAAATGAGTTTCCTTATGGACAACAAATAACTTTTACATTTTATCCAACCTGAAAATCTCATTTTATTGGTGCCTTTAGGCCATTTTCCACCCAATACTGAGGTTTGAACTCAAAGGTTCATGCTTGCTAGGCTGGCACAATACTGGTAAGCCAATATTCAGCCCTCTTCTTTTTTACTGCTTATTTTTTGGATGGAGTTGCTTTTCCACCTGGGTACCTGCCTGAGCTTGATCTGCCTACTTTAGGTGATCTCTGGGATTACATGTGCATACCACCATATCCAGGTTCCCTCTGGAGAGACCTTCACATGTACTTTTCTGCCCAGAACCAAGAACTACAGGCCTAGAACCACAGTTCTCCTAATTTAGCCTACCACATGGCTTGTGATGAGATTGTTTACCACTACACTCAACTCTGTGTTGAGAAATAATCTTGTAAACATTTTATGCCTAGACTGGCTTGAGTATCAATCCTTTCATTCTCAGCCTCCAAATTGCTAAGTTACAGGCATGAATTATCAGTCCATGGAGTAGACCATTCATGTTTAATGTAATGATTAAAAAATTTTTACCATTGATAAGTCTGATAATAAGTACACTTCTCCTTTTTGAGACTGTCACCCCTTCCTTCACTTTGTAATTACTGATTTTTTTATTAAAACATTTTTTTTCTGGCCCTGGGCTTTGAACTCTGAGCCTTGGTGCTGTCCCTAGCTCTTTTTGCTGAAGGCTGGTACCACTTGAACAACAGCACTGCTTTGAGCTTTGTCTGTGATTGATTGGAGATAAGTGTCTCATGGACTCTCTTGCATGGGCTGGCTCTGAACTGCAATCTTCACATCTCAGTCTCCTGAGTAGCTAGGATTACAGGTGTGAGCTACCAATGCCTGGCTATTAAAACCTTTTTTCTACCTGTTTTTAAAAATGTATTCCATGTGTTCTTTGTTTCTTCTTTCTTGTCTTCTCTTGAACACTGTAAAGGGATTCCATTTTGTTTCTTGAATTATCTTACTTTATAAACCACAGTGTGTGTATACAGTTTCTCTAAAATTTGGTTTTATTAAAGTTTACATTCAAATACTATTATATCATTTTATGTATAGTGTAAGCATATATTTTTGGTTCCACTCTTGGTTTTGAGCTATTTTTAAAAGCTTGCTTTTACAATTAAGCTACAAACATGTACTATCCACTAAAATTTTAGCTTGTCAATTGTCCCTTTTTATCCATTGAAATGGAGAAAATAATTATTTTATTATCTTATATTCAATTTTAGTGCTCTTTACGTAAGTAAATTTTGTCTAGCATCATGTATCCTTTCTGAAGAACTTGCTTTAATATTTCTTATATAACAGGACTGCTAATAGTGTTGTTGTTTCAAATAAATCTTACTTGTTTCTTTTCAATTTTTTATTGCTGCCATCCTGGGTGCTGTCCCTGAGCTTTTGTGCTCAAGGCTAGCGTTGTACCACCTGAGCCACAGCTCCATTTCAGCTTTTTGGTGGTTAATTGGAGATAACAGTCTCATAGACTTTCCTTCTTGGGCTGGCTTGAAACCCACCCTCAGCTTTCAGCCTCCTAAATAACTAGGATTACAGGTATGAGCTGCTCGAACCCAGCCTTTTACATTTATGACATATTTTTTACTGAGTCTAGAATTTTCCATTTATAAGGTGTTTTTGTTTGCTTAGCTCATGGTTTTTCTTTCTCTAATAAACAAAAATATCACTCTGTAGAGCATGGGGGCCTATAATCTCAGCATTTAGGGATGGTAAGACCAGGGGTTTATGGGCCACATAGCAAGACTCTGTCTCCAAAATAATGATTAATTAATTGGTTTTAAAGTCACTCTGCTTTTTTGTTTCCCAGTCATGGGGCTTGAACTCAGGGACTGTGTGCTGTCCCTGAGCTTTTGTGCTCATGGCTAGTGCTCTACCACTTGAACCACAGCTCCACTTCAGCTTTTTGGTGGTTATTTTGAGATCAGAGTCTCACAGACTTTCATGTTTGGACTGGTTTTGAACCCCAATGCTCAGATCTCAGCCTCCTGAGTAGCTAAGATTACAGACATGAGCCCCAGGCGGGAACCAGCCTGAAGTCTATTTCAATTTTTACCTTTTTTCTTTATATGTCTTTTTCTCTCTGCTGCCTCCAAGATTTGCACTTTTGTCCTTTAATTTCTGCAGCTAGAATATGATATAATTAGAGTTTTTTTTCATTTGGGGTATTTATCCTATTGGAAATTTTCCTGAGATTTAGTGATCTCTTAGGTTTATTGTTTAGTATGTGTTACTGATTTGGAAAATTCTCACACATTTGTTTCTTCAAACATTTTTTCTGTCCTTTTCTTTATCTCTCTTCTATCTTTCTATCTTCTGATCTTTCTATCTTTCATGTATGAAACCACAGCTCTAGGAGTCCAGCTTTCTATCAACTCTTTGATTGGTGTAATTTCTACAGACATCAAATTCACCGACTTGTTCTTCTGGTGCCTTGAGTCTGATGAACATATCAAAGGCATTTTTTATCTTTGTTATTGTGTTTGTTTGTTTAACATTTCCATTTGATTGCTTTTTTCTTTTGCCAATACCAGGATTTGAACTCAAAGTTTCTTCCTTGTTCAGCTTGCTTGCTTGACTGGAGTTCTACCACTTAAACCAACCTCTAGCCCAGCTTTTTGTTGGTTATTTTGGAGATGGTGTCTATTGAACTTTTCTGTCTATGCAGTCCTGCAGATCTAAGCCTCCTGAACAGGATTACAGGTGTGAGCCACTGTCACACAGCATCTTTTTGATTCCTTATTTTATTTTCTATCTATTAGAATTATCTTCTTTTTTTTTTCTCTTGTCAATTTTCGTTTTATTGTACTACTTGTGCCAAGGAATACAAACTGTGCAATTATGTTTAAGGGTTTAGTTATTTAACAAATTCGTTTAAAAGACAAGCAGCTTAAATACAAGTTTTGTGATTATCATTAAAAAAGTAAAATCGCAGTCAGTGAAGCTTTGGACAAAGCAATGACGCGCACACGACTCGCACATGACTGACCTGACTGAACAGGCCCCACCCGCTCGGCCCCTCTCACCCTGTCGCTGGGCGCAGGCTGCTTCCCTGCCTTCTCCCTCTCCACGCTGCTATGCAGGGACGTGGGAAGAATGCAGCGAGCCTCTAGAGCGCTGTGCTTCTCACTACAGCAGCGGATGGAAGCCGCTGTGTCTAGATGATCAATTATTAATGGTCCATTCATCTGACACTGCCAGTTACTAGTTATAGCTTACACTTACTTATTGATGAATTTCCACAGCCCATACAGAGGGTCAGGACCTCCCTTTCCATAGTAATCATTGTAATTTTAAAGTATCAAACATGGTTATAATATCTTTGTGAGAAAATATCAGATGATTACTTTTCTCCTAAGAATGTATTATTATTTCTATTTATGCTTTATGCTTTTTGTTCAAAATTAGGCATATTATGATATGCTGAAACAGGATTAAAAGAGTACATTTTGGGACCTCAAAAAGGAACATCTTTCTTTTCCTAAGTCTTTAGTACAGTGCTTTGATTTTATGTATGTATGAGTTTAGCTGGATACAAGATTTGTTGTTGAAGAAGTTAGTTTCAGTGCATCATATATTTTATTTTTCTAAGGGAACCTTGTATTTAAGGTACTAGCTCATTTTCTGTGGAGATTATTATTTTCTTATTCTCTGTCAGCCTGCCTTCTGTGTGGAATTTCCAGCTTGGGTGGGGGGAGAGATTGAGAGAGAGAGAGAGAGAGAGAGAGAGAGAGAGAGAGAGAGAGAGAGAGAGAGAGAGAGAGAGAGGAGAGAGAGAGAGAAGAGGAAAGAGAGAGAGAGAGAAGAGAGAGAGAGAGGACCCCAACCACTCCTAGGTATTTTGCTATAAAGGTGTTCCCATAGCGTTTATACGATTTTGCTACATGTCTCAACCTTTTCCTAGGTTTTGGGCTTTCTCTAAGTTTATGATTTGAAGAGAGAGCCAGTAGGTAATATGTGATGAAAATGTCCATTATCAACTTGATTGGATGGAGAAGCACCTGTGATTAGTAAAGCACTCTTTTGGGGATGTCCAGACAAAATTAACCAGGAGAAGAAGAGTCACCCTTAATGTGGGCAGCACCATCATATAGGCTGGGGGCCTGGGTGGAATGAAAAGGGAAATAAAGGCAGCTAGGATGGGCATTTTCCTCTCTGCTTCCTGGCTGCCATTCTGTGAGCTGCTTTGCTCTTCCATACCCTCCTGACCATGATGAACTAAAACATCTGAAACTGTAAGTTAAATCATTTTTCACTTTAAGAATTTTTTTGGGGGGGTGAGGCATTTTCTCATAGCAATGGAAAGTCCAACACAACATTTTGTTTCTTTTTCTTTGTTTTATATGTTTATTCTGTTTTGTTTTTGGACTTTTTGAGACAATGCTTATGTTATTCAGACTGGCCTTGAACTTGCTATGTAGTCCAGTCTGGTCTCAGATTCATGATCCCTCAGTCTCTGCCTCCCAACTGCTAGGATTATCAGTATATGACTCTATGCTCAGTTTTTTGTATTATTTTTTAATAAAGACTTTAGATTTATTGGGAAATCTATACAATACAATTTGGGATAATTACATATCTTCTATTATCTTCTTCTGTAAGTCCTCAGTCTTTTTTGAGGGGGAAACAATATTGAGGTTTAAGTTCTTATGGCCTTGCTAGGCAGACACTATACCACTTGAGCCAGTCTTTTTTTTTTTTTTTTGCTTTAGGTATTTTGAGTATAGGGTCTATGGTTTTTACCCAAAGCCAGCCACCAACTTGTGATCCTCCTCCTATCAGTGCCTCATACCTAATCAGTATAGAATGTATTATCAGCTATATTCACCATGCTGTTCATTAGATCTCTGTAATTTTTCATCCTGCCTAACTGAAACTGTACCTTTGACCAACATCTCCTCATTTCCCCCACCTCTAGCAGCCACCATTCGACTCTGCTTCTATGAGGTTGACATATAAATGACTCAGTATTATATTTTTCTGTGCCTAGCTTATTTCCCTTAGCATAATGTCCACCAATGTCATCCATGAAGGATTTACTTTTTTTTCTAGTAAAGGCTGAATAATATTTGAGTATGTGCTGATCACATTTTCTTGAATGGATAGTTGTTCAAATTGATGTTTCTGCCAGAGGATGAGCACCAGTAACCTTTGGCACTATAAATTCGGCAGTGTTTCGAAACTCTGAAACTAATGTAAACTTAATTAAATTGGATCAAATGAGTTTGAAACCATAGTATCATTACCTAGAAATTACTTGACTATTGAGTGTTTAATTCAGTATGAAACTAAGGCAGTTTTAGTATTCAAATGGCCTTACCTTTTTTTTTCTTTTAAGTGTTCTGGTAGCTTTTAAACAGTGTCATTTATGTCAAACAAAGTTTTGGGAATTAACTAATTCTCTGTGTATTATAGCATTATTATACTTAAGCATAATCAGGAAATAAATTGTAAATCTGACTAGAGTAGATGAGAATGTGTAGATTACTATCTATAAAATAGCTCTATGCTATTATGCTACTTATTTAGAGTTATGTCATTTTTGGTGAGCGGAAAATATAAAGATTAGTAAAATGTAAAGATTAGCATTTGCTCATGTTAACCAAGTAGACATTAATTTTTCAAGGGCCTATACATGTACACAGAGCTTCTGTGGCCAGCTTTAAATGACCAGAGTGCTAATAATTTCGGAATACTGTTATTACAATTTTAAAAATAAAACTTCCGGGGCTGGGGATATAGCCTAGTGGCAAGAGTGCCTGCCTCGGATACACGAGGTCCTAGGTTCGATTCCCCAGCACCACATATACAGAAAACGGCCAGAAGCGGCGCTGTGGCTCAAGTGGCAGAGTGCTAGCCTTGAGCGGGAAGAAGCCAGGGACAGTGCTCAGGCCCTGAGTCCAAGGCCCAGGACTGGCCAAAAATAAATAAATAAATAAATAAATAAATAAATAAATAAAACTTCCTTTTTTTAAAAAAGAAAACAAACAAGGTCTCATTATGTAGTTGTGGTTGGCCTTGAACTTAAGATCCTCCTGCTTCTGCTACCTCCCTTATGCTGGGATTACAGGAATGATCCACTACTCTTAGCAAATTTTCTGACCTTTTCAAGGAATCAATGAGCAAGAGATATATAATTTAAAGATAGTGAGCCTGGCATGTTGCTGCTTTCTCTTTGAATTTCAATTGCTGCCATAGAACTTGCCTTAGAGGCTGAATGGCTCATTTAGAAACATCTCCATTGCCTTACTTTCCATTTTGCTATGATTTCCCCGAAGTTGACACAAGTCACATGTAATCAAATCTATGTTTCTGGTGGACAGGCTTGTCCTAATATTCTCTGACTCACACCCATGTTGTTTGTAGCTCAGCAGTTCTGCTTCTAGACTATCATTTTTGTTTTTAAGAGATCTTTTTATAATGCCGCCATAGAATTTGTTATACTGTTAGTTGAAAAAACTTAAAAAAGCTAGACCAGACATGATAACCTAAAACAAAATTTTAAAGTTAGAATATTATTTTGTGTAGTTTGTATTCAACTATGTCAAGATGTAAATATATAAGAAAGATTTTACTATGTTAACAATAGGTTTTATTTAATGTAATAATTTTACTATTTTAACCCAATTTTCATTTATTTTTATGTATCTGTGGTGCTGGGAATTGAACCCTGGACCTTAGGCATGGGTAAGAAGTGCTTTGTCACAGAGCTACATTCTCAATTCCTTATTATTTTTGTTTGTAATTTTTAAAATAAAAATCATATATTAGACAATATTCTTGTATCAATGTTGGATTTCTTAGGTGTGATAGTGATATTATTATTATATTGAAGAATGTTCCTAATGGAAAATATATATCTGCTACTTATTTTCAAATGACTTTTTAAGAGTTTTATTTTTCTGTAAAGGTGATATACATAGAGGTTACAGTTATATAAGTAAGGTAATGAGTGCATTTCTTTTTGAACAGTGTTACCCCCTCCCTTGTTTTCTCTCATTTTCATCTCCCCCAACTCTCCTACCCCCCCAAGTTTTTCTAACACAGTATCTAGTGAGTATCTCTGTTACATTGGTTCACCTTTATCCCACCATTTCTGTGATTCCCCTTCCCCAAATCAGATATAAATAAGATTTATAAATAAGATAAAGGGTACTGAAATCAGAAACAGTGTCCACAGGGAATAAACCAGCATGAAAAAAAAAGACAGAAGAAATAACTGCATCTGGCTGGGGATATGGCCTAGTGGCAAGAGTGCTTGCCTCATATACATGAAGCCCCAGCACCATGTATAGAGAAAACAGCCAGAGTGGCGCTGTGGCTCAAATAGCAGAGTGTTACCCTTCAGGAAAAAAAAAAAAAAAAGAAGCCAGGGACAGTGCCCAGGACTGGCAAAAGAAAGAAAGAAATAACTGCAAAGAGTACAGTAAAAAACAAAACAAAACAAAAAAACCCTCTTGTTTCCATATCAGGGAGTTCATTTCAATTAGTGTCATTTTATATGGTCATATGTACATAGCTATTGGGCTATTGTGATCCTCTGTTAGGACTTCCCTGGATGTATACTAATTATTACAAATGAGGGAAACCATGGAGCCTGTTTTTCTTTGGGTCTGGCTTATTTTACTTAACATGATTTTATTTTTTGCCAGTCCTGGGGCTTAATCAGGGCCTGAGCACTACTCCTGTGCTTCTTTTGCTCAAGGCTCTACCACTTGAACCACAACACCACTTCTGGCTTTTTCTGTGTATGTGGTACTGGGGAATCGAGCCCAGGGCTTCATGCATGCAAGGCAAGCACTCTACCACTAAGCCAGATTCCATGCCCACTTAACATGATTTTTTTCCTTTTTTAACTTTAGTTTTTCGTCTTTTTATTATAAAATGCACAAAAATACAAATACACAGAAATAAAAATTACCATTTTAATCATGTTATATGTCTGCATTTCCTCTATTTTAGGGCTCAATGATATTTCATGTATATGTATGTCACATTTGCCTGATCCAACCATCTGTTGATGTGTACCACTGCAGTCAGCTGTTGATTGAAATGAGGTTTTGCAACCTTTTTTGCCTGAATTGGCCTCAAGTTGACATCTTCCCCGTCTCACTCTCCCTACTAGCTAGGATTGCAGGCATGAAACAACACCATCTGGCTTTCATTTTTATTCTTCTTCCCTGCCCTTTTGATGATACAAACTATTTCAATTATGAGTAATGAGGACTTTAAAATAACTAATAGTAATCTGCCTCTCTTGAATTAGTGAGTCTCTTCTTATTGTCTGTTCCTGATAGGTAGAAAAATAAAAGGGGTAAAATGTTACTGTCCTACTAATAACAAATTCAAGAAACTAAGGTCTACTACATGGAAAAGATAGGCAGAGTATAAGGCTTGAATGTCTACAGTGTTCTAGGTAATGAGCATAATGTAGGCAAAGATGCAAAGTCAGGAACTTGACATTTTGAAGAGACAGAAGTAAGGTGTGGCTGGAACATAATGAATAAGGGACAGGGAGAGGGGAGTAACAGTTGTTTTTCTTATTTAAACTAAGCAAAAATTTGTCCTCCACAGTAACAGGAATGCCTTCTAAGAACCTGAATTTATTTATGTAAAATCCTAGTTTTCAAAAACTAGTTATGTTACAAAATTTTAGTCCTACATTTCAGCATAACACAAGAATAACTTGTGACTATGTTTCCAATGTCTTCGAAATGTAATTAGCTTTTCATGCATATTATACCAAACAATGAAACCGGGTATTCTTTTTCTGCGAGTACAGAACTAGAGCGGAAAGTATCTCTTGTGTGCTTTACTAAATAAAATACCACCCATGTGCTTTCCACTATCCTTTAAAATTTTATCTTAATGACACCTCTGCAATATCCTTTCTAATTTTACTAAGCACTAGCACTTCTTGTGTGCACTAAAAATATTTGATTGATGCCTTGTTGCAACCTTTAAAACATTCTTATAATTTATCTAGTTAAAAAATTAGATTTTGTGTTCCATAAGTACAAAGATTAAGTTATAGACATTTTACTGTCTATCTCCAAGTACAGTAAGTTTTAATTGTCTCTATAATCTTGGACACTTCCATTTTTTCCCTCCTGACTCTAGTATGCTTACTATTGCTTCTTCAAAGTCTAACTTAGTACCTAGCTCATAATAGATGCCCAATAAATATTCTTTAAAATATTTTTTTATTATAAAACTGATGTACAGAGAGGTTACAGTTTCATATGTTAGGCATTGGATACATTTCTTGTACTGTTTGTTACCTTGTCCCTCATACCCCCCTCCCCCTCCCCCTTACCCTTTCCCCCCCTGAGGTGTTCAGTTGACTTACACCAAACAGTTTTGCAAGTATTGCTTTTGTAGTTGTTTGTCTTTTTTTACCCTGTGTCTCTCAATTTTGGTATTCCCTTTCAATTTCCTAGTTCTAATACCAGTATACACGGTTTCCAATATACTCAGATAAGATTACAGAGATAGTGTAGATACAATCACAGGAAGGTGATACAAGAAGATCATCAATAGTAGAAGCTACAGATACACATGGGATGTTGAAAGTAGTTACAACTGTGATATAACAATCGTTTCCATAACATGGAGTTCATTTCACTTAGCATCATCTTATGTGATCATAAGGGTATAGCTATTGGGCTCTTGTGATCCTCTGTTGTGACTTGCCTAAACCTGTGCTAATTATTCCCAATAAGGGAAACCATAGAGTCCATGTTTCTTTGGGTCTGGCTTACTTCACTTAGTATAATTTTTTCCAAGTCCTTCCATTTCCTTACAAATGGGGCAATGTCATTCTTTGTGATAGAGGCATAAAATTCCATTGTGTATATGTACCACATTTTCCTGATCCATTCGTCTACTGAGGGGCATCTGGGTTGGTTCCAGATTCTCGCTATGACAAATTGTGCTGCAATGAACATTGTTGTGCTGGTGGCATTACTGTGATTTTGTTTGTGGTATTTTGGATAGATACCCAAAAGTGAGGTTGCTGGGTCATAGGGGAGTTCTACATTTAGCCTTCTGAGGAATCTCCATACTGCTTGCCAGAGTGGCTGAACCAGTTTACATTCCCACCAACCATGAAGTAGGGTTCCTTTTTGGCCACATCCCCTCCAACAATTGTTATTGTTAGTTTTCTTTTCTTTTTTTGGCCAGTCCTGGGGCTTGGACTCAGGGCCTGAGCAGTGTCCCTGGCTTCTTCTTGCTCAAGGCTAGCACTCTGCCACTTGAGCCACAGCGCCACTTCTGGCCATTTTCTGTATATGTGGTGCTGGGGAATCGAACCCAGGGCCTCATGTATACAAGGCAAGCACTCTTGCCACTAGGCCACATCCCCAGCCCCTAGTTTTCTTGATATATGACATTCTTACTGGGGTGAGATGGAATCTCAATGTTGTTTTTATTTGCATTTCTTTTATGGCCAGTGATGTAGAGCACTTTTTCATATGTCTCTTGGCCATTCTCATTTCCTCATCAGAGAAGTCTCTTTGTAAGTCTTTAGCCCACTTGATGAGGGGGCTATTGGTTCTTTGCGGTTTTGTTTTGGAAGAAGGTAATTTTTTTAGTTCTGCATATATTTTAGATATGAGGCCTTTGTCCGTTGAATTACCGGTAAAGATCTTCCCCCAGTCTGTGGGCTTTCTGTTTATCTTGTGAGCTATGTCCTTTGCCCTGCAGAAGCTCTGCAGTTTGATGCAGTCCCATTTGTCCAACCTTTCTTTGTTTTGTCGCATTTCTGGGTCTTTGTTAAGGAAGTTCCGTCCTGTGCCAAGGAGCCCAAGTGTTTCTCCTACTCCTTCCTTTAGTGTTTTCAGGGTGTCTGTTTTGATTTCGAGGTCTTTAATCCATTTGGAATTGATTTTGGTTCAGGGTGATATATAAGGATCTAGTTTTAGTTTGTTGCATGTGTTGAGCCAGTCTTGCCAGCACAATTTGTTAAAGAGGCTGTCTTTCTTCCAAACTATTGTTTTAGCCCCTTTATCAAAGATTAAGTAGGCGTAGTTCTGTGTGTTCATTCCTGGGTCTTCAATTCTGTTCCATTGGTCTTCAGGCCTGTTCCGGTGCCAATACCAAGCTGTTTTTATTACTATAGCTTTATAATACAACTTGAAGTTGGTTATTGTAATTCCTCCCGCACTGTTCTTTCTGCTTAGGATTGTTTTTGCTATTCTAGGTCTTTTATTGTTCCATATGAATTTCTGGATTGCTTCCTGTATTTCATCAAAAAATGGTGTTGGGATATTAATGGGTATTGCATTGAATTTGTAGATAGCCTTTGGCAATATTGCCATTTTGATTATATTAATCCTCCCAATCCAGGAGCATGGGAAGTTTTTCCATTTCCTTAGTTCTGACTTAATTTCGTTTTTCAAGGTTTTAAAGTTCTCCTCAAAGAGGTCTTTCACTTCTTTGGTTAAGGTTATTCCTAGGTATTTTATGTTTTTAGGGGCTACTGCAAAGGGAGTTGCTTTCCTGATATCAGCCTCGGTCTTCGGGTTGTTAGCATAGAGAAAGGCCATTGATTTTTTGAAGGTTTATTTTATATCCTGCCACTTTGCCAAAGTTTTGGATCAGCTCTAGTAGCTTGGGGGTAGAGTCTATGGGATTCTTTAGGTATAGGATCATGTCATCTGCGAAGAGAGAAAGTTTAACTTCATCTTTAAGTACTTGGATCCCCTTTATATTTTCTTCTTGCCTGATTGCTCTGGCTAGGAATTCTAGTACTATGTTGAAGAGCAGGGGAGAGAGTGGACATCCCTGCCTTGTTCCTGATTTTAAAGGGAATGGCTTTAGTTTTTCACCATTTAGAGTTATGCTTGCTGTTGGTTTGTCATAAACTGCCTTGATTATATTCAGGAATGTTCCCTGGAATCCCAGTTTTTCCAGGGCTTTTAGCATAAATGGGTGCTGGATTTTATCAAACGCTTTTTCCGCATCCAGAGATAAAACCATGTTGTTCTTTACCTTGCTCCGGTTGATGTGGTGGATTACATTAATTGACTTGCGTATATTAAACCAACTTTGCATGCCTGGGATGAATCCAGTTTGATTGTGGTGTATGATTTTTTTGATGACCTGTTGAAGTAGATTGGCCAGAATTTTGTTGAGAATTTTTGCGTCTATGTTCATCAGGGAGATCGGTCTATAGTCCTCCTTCCGTGATGAGCCCCTGCCTGGTTTTGGGATGAGGGTTATACTGGCTTCATAGAATGAGTCTAGAAGTGAACGTTCTCTTTCAATTTCATTGAAGAGTTTGAGAAATATTGGTGTGAGTTCTGTTTTGAAGGCCTTGTAGAATTCTGCAGTGAATCCATCTGGACCTGGGCTTTTCTTGGATGGGAGATCATTTATTGCCGTTTCTATTTCAATACTGGATATGGGTCTGTTTAGAAGGTTTAAATCTTCATAGTTCAGTTTGGGGATATGAATTTTTTCTAGGAAATCATCCATTTCTTCCAAGTTCTCGAATTTGTTGGCATAAAGGTTTGCAAAATAGTCCCTTATTATTTTCTGAATTTCGGTTATTTCTGTGGTGATGTTACCTGTTTTATCTCTTATCTTGTTTATTTGAGTGTGCTGCCTTTGTTTTTTGGTCAGGTTTGCCAGGGGTCTGTCTATCTTGTTGATTTTTTTTCAAAGAACCAACTCTTTGTTTTGTTGATTCTTTCAATGTTTTTTTTCATCTCTAATTGATTTAATTCTGATTTGATTTTAATTATTTGCTTCCATCTATTGATTTGGGGTTTGGCTTGCTGTTCTCTCTCAAGGAAATTAAGGTGCTTCCTTAAATTATTGAGTTGCTGTTTCTCCAGTTTGTTGATGTATGCACTCAGAGATATAAATTTTCCTCTGAGTACTGCCTTTGCTGTGTCCCAAAGGAGCTGGTACTTTGTGTCCTCAACTTGGTTGAATTCCATAAACATTTGAATTTCCATTTTAATTTCTTCAATGATCTTCTGATGGTTCAGCAGTGTGTTGTTTAGTCTCCATGAATTGTAGCAATTTCTGTGGTGGCTGTTTGAGTTGAGCTCTAATTTTATTCCATTGTGATCTGAGAGAATGCAGGGAATGGTTTTGATACTTATGAATTCGTACATATTTTCTTTGTGCCCTAAGATGTGATCTATTTTGGAGAATGTTCCATGTGCTGCCGAAAAGAATGTGTATTCTGTCCTTGCTGGGTGGAATATTCTGTAGATGTCGATTAAGTCTAGTTGGTCTATGCAATTGTTTAGTTCTGTGGTTTCTTTGTTCAGTTTTTGGCATGTTGATCTGTCCAGAGGTGATAGTGGAGTGTTAAAGTCCCCAACTATCAATGTGTTTGGGTCCATGAGTGTTTTTAGAGTCAGTAGTGTTTGTTTGATGAAGTTGGGTGCTCCTGCATTTGGTGTGTAGATATTTAGAATGGTTATATCTTCCTGTAGGAGAGATCCCTTTACTAGTATGTAGTAACCTTCTTTGTCTCTTCTTACCTTTTTTAATTTGAAGTCAATTTTGTCTGATACTAGGATTGCAACTCCAGCCTGCTTATGGGGGCCATTTGCTTGATAGATTTGTTTCCAGCCTTTCACTTTTAGAAGATGTTTACTTTTGCTGGATAGATGTGTCTCTTGGAGGCAGCAGAAAGATGGATCTTGATTTTTGATCCAACTTATGAGCCTATGTTGTTTGATTGGAGAATTAAGTCCATTAATGTTGAGAGTTAGGATTGAGAGATGATCGTTTGTTCCTTTCATTATCACTATCTTGTTTAAAGCTGTGTCTTCCCATTTCTTGATCTGATGTTTACTATTTAGGATTCATTTCTCTGTCTGTATTGGGATCTTGATTATTATCCCTGTATAGTACATCTTTGAAGACTTTCTGTAAAACTGGTTTGGTTGAGATATATTGTTTCAGTTTTTCCTTACTGTGGAAGACTTTTATTTGACCTTCCGCTATGAATGAGAGTTTGGCTGGGTACAGAATTCTTGGTTGGTAGTTATTTTTATTTAGGGTTTGGTATACTTCATTCCAGGCTTTCCTTGCTTTCATGGTCTCTGCTGAGAAGTCTGGGGTAATTATTGCTTTTCCTTTATATGTGATTGTTTTCTTTGCCCTAACAGCTTTGAGTATTTTTTCCTTGCACTCTACTGAACCTGTTTTGATCACAATGTGTCGGTGGGATGTTCTATTCTGGTCTGGTCGATTTGGGGTTCTAAATGCTTCTTGTATCTGTATAGGCCTTTCCTTCTGGATATTTGGGAAGTTCTCAGCTAATATTCTGTTAAATACGTTGCCTATCCCATTAACCTCTTTCTCCAAGTTTTCCTCAATACCTATTATCCTTAAATTGGGCTTCCTGATCATGTCCTGAATCTCCTGTAGCGATCTGTTTTGTTGATTGGACTGGATTTGTATTGATTTTTTATCTTTCTCCATAGAATCTAAGGAATTTTCAGTTCCTGAAATTTGATCCTCTGCTTCAGTTAGTCGGGACTGTAGGCTAGCTACTTGATTTCGAATCTCTTTTGCTTCTGACTGGTCTTTCCTGATAATTTCCATTTCATTTCTTAGGTCTTGTATGGACTTCTTTACTTCATTAACTTCATTACTTTGGTTTTGAGAGTTGTCTCTCAAATCTTTAAGCTGGTTAGCTATCTTTTCATTTGACTCTTGAAGTTCATTTATCTTTCTATTTGTGGACGCCATGAAATTCTCCATTAATTTTTGCTTTGCCTCCTCACTCTCTAGAATAATTGACTGAAGAGATTCAAACTTTTCATTTATCATGTTTATCAGTAGACTTTGTAGAGCTTTATGGGGGTTCTCTTCGATGTCTTTGATTGACTGCTCTGCTTCCTGCTTGTTTTGAGTGGGGGATAAGACTTCATTGTTTGCCATCTTTCTTGTGTTTCTTCTGCCCATTTGAATTGGGGATTCCAGTCTACCAGCACCTGTGAGCACCGTTTAAGACCCAAAGCAGCCTTTACCAAGCACTGTTGTGTAAATCTTACAAGTTCACAATTATGTACAGATACCCTGTATACCTGTCTATAAAATTAGATTTGGTGTTCCTAAAGAATACAATTTCAATATAACAACGGATCCTGGCCCCTGTATTCAGTAGTTACTTATTTACTGTTACAACCCTATACGCAATTCTTGTTTTTATATTAAGTTCTTTTAGGACTGGCTTTCTCTATGAACCCCTTTGATTCACTCAGATTAAGCTGGGATACCCTCTATCCAATAACCAGGAGTCATTGGAGACTGGAGGTCCAGGCAGTAAGTCAGGAGGGTAAGTTGGAGGTAGTAAAGAGAATAGAGTAAAATGTATTGGGGAGGGGAGGTGGTGATTTTGGTTTAGTTTCAGTGATGTGGAAATGTGGAGAAGAGTAGAATCAGTAGAGAGAACAAGGTTGCAATGATAGATAATGGAGAGTTAGCAGAAAAGAGTGGAGGTGTTCTTCATAGGAAAGTAAGTTTTAAAGAAAGAGAACGCAAAGAGAGAAATAAAGTAAAAATAGTGGGAGACAGATGCACACAACAGAGAAAAATTATTTAAAAAAGAAAATAAAATAAAAGAAAATAATCAGAAAAGGAACAACCCAAACAAGCAGAAAAGAAAAAAACCTTGATAAAAAAAAACAGGTAAAAATAGAAAACAAGGAAAAAAAAAAAAAACGAAGACGTTTCCGAATTGAAAAAAAAAAATTTTTTTTTTTTAAGTTTAAAAAATGTTGAAAAGAAAAAGAAAAAAAAATGGAGTCTTTCTTGTTTGGGTGGTCTTTCCCCAGTCTCTGGTTTCCTTGTGATGGTCTGCAGTCTATATTCCTGATTGTCTGGGTTTGGCAGATTTCAGTTTGCTCCTCTGTCTGCTGCGTGGCCACGGCCTTTAACGCCTGGCTTTGAATAGGCTTTGGACTGAGCAGGGCGGGGTGCCTGTGGCCTGTTTTACCCTCCTGAGAGTTGCTTGCCTGTGTGAGGCTTCTGTCTCCTGGGTGGGCCGGCCTCCTTGGCGGAGGTGGCTATGGAAAGCAGCTCCGTGTCGGGCTGGGAATTGGGCTTCCTCTGTGACGGGACCTTTTAACTGTCTCAGGATCTATTGGTTCCTCCGTCTGGGGTTTCCGTGCTGCCAGGAGCTGCTGGCTGTTGTCGCGTTAAATTTAGACGTTCTGGCGGGCAGGGCGGGCACCTCTGGCTAAGCCGTGGCCCTGGACACGCCTCCTGCCTGGGCAGGGGGCGTTCTCCTGGGCGGAGTTGGCTCTCACTGTTCGGTCCCTCTTGCCCTTTTCAAAGATGGCTACTTTGACCTCACTTTTCCCAGGCCCACTTTAGTTCCAATCTGGTCTGATCCTATGCCAGTGGCAAAGATGGCGCTTTGCTCTGGTGGTGGGGGAAGGGCTGCCTTGCAGAAGCTGCTCTGTGGGTGTGAGTGAGAATATCTTTCGTGGGGTACTCACGCTTTCTCTGCGATTTCAGGTCGTCCGTGCTCACCCGCCTCCTGGTCTCCACTGTGTGCTTTACCTGCGTGGAGTGCAGGTTGCTGTGCCGGGCGCTGTGCCGGTGCCGGCACTGGCGTGGTGGTGGGACACCGCCCAGAGCTTGAATCTGTGTTTTCAGACGAGCAAAGTCAATTTTTCCTTCCTGGCCAGAATCCCTGTACTGTTACAACTGACGCTGGTTGTCTTTCTAGTAGTAAAAGTTTCTATGGGATGAGAAAAACTGCGATGCTGGAGGGAGCTGAGCTAGTGCACTGCAGCTCCTCTGCTGTCTTCCCGGAAGTCCCCAATAAATATTCTTGGGGAGATAAATAGTATGCACTAACTAGGCTAGCCCATTAGATAAAACACTAAAAAATCTTAAATTTTTGTGGTCCAAGAGTCTAACCTTACAGTTTTGTAGAAGGTAGTTTTTGAGAGAGCTTATCCTAGATGGGAGGTCTTTGAGAATAGTACTTGGTCTTTGATCTGTATAACTTTATGGCCTGGTGCTCAGCAAATGTATCAGATTACTATACAGTGTTTTGGATACTTTTGGTAAATGAATATGCCATGATTCTTGGAAAAGTAGTCTTTTTTGATAGTATGTAAAATTATTTAGTAGTAGTTAAATCTGAAATGTTCTTATTTTAACAGATACTTTGCTTGATCTCAAGTATACTTTTTCTGAAAATTTTTCAGTATGAAAATGCATAGATCTTACATTAATTATGATTGTATAATTATATTTGGGAGGAAAGAGGAAGTAAGCTTAAAAATTACCTATGAGAAAGCAATTGCTTGAAATTCATGTCACACAACAACCTAAACCCAGGTAATAATGGCTATTTTTTTCTTAAATACCTTAAACAAAAGTGATTCAACATTTTAGTTGATATAAGTTACAGACTCCCAACTCAGACAAGGATAGGATAATAGTAACTATAGCGATGACTTTAGGTCTGGCAAGAATTATTGGCTTTGTTTCTAGTATCTCTACTGATACATGTATCTTCCTCAAAATAAATCTTCACTGGGCACTGGTGGCTCATGCCTGTAATCCTAGCTACTTGGGAGACTGAGATCTGAGGATTGCAGTGGAAAGCCTACCCAGGCAGGAAAACCCGTGAGACCCTTATCGCCAATTAACCACAGAAAACTGGAAGTTTGTGGAGGTGTGGATCACAGATGTAGAGTGCTATTCTTGAGCACAAAAGCTCAGATACAGCACCCAGGCTCTGAGTTCGAGCCCTAGAACTGCCACAATATGTCTTTCTAATTTAATAATGAGCAAGCTATTCTATTTCAAATCAAGAAAAGGGATGTGGTTCTGGAGCAAGCATTTTCTTTGTATTTCAAGAATTGCATTTTTTTTAGAAGGCACAGCAATCTGAATAGAATAAGGATTACAATGATACACTAGTATCTCGATTCATGATATTTAAAATTTTCACTTGTACATAAACCAGGATGAATAATTTTTTGGTTTAGATAAGCAGAGATAATTTTTTTTTTTTTTTGCCAGTCCTGGGCCTTGGACTCAGGGCCTGAGCACTGTCCCTGGCTTCTTCCAGCTCAAGGCTAGCACTCTGGCGCTTGAGCCACAGCACCGCTTATGGCCGTTTTCTGTATATGTGGTGCTGGGGAATCGAACCTAGGGCCTCGTGTAGGGCCTCGGATACACGAGGCCGGCACTCTTGCCACTAGGCCATATCTCCAGCCCAAGATAATTTTTTTAATTTAATTAATTTATTTATTGAACACAAATTTTTTGGACAGGGTGTTGTGCAAAAAGGGTACAGTTAGATAGTAGGGGAGTGTGTACATTTCTTGTGATATCTTACGCCCTGTTTTTCTATCCCTTCTCTAGGTCAGGTAGACATATATACAACATACAATGTATCAAGAACATATATAGTAGCCACGTGGCCGGGCCCAAGAAAGTTCACCTAGGGCTTTAAATGTAATGTCGATATTAGACCATATGTCGACAGTAGTCTTTTTTTTTTTCTCAAATTTTTATTATCAAACTGATGTACAGAGAGGTTACAGTATCATACGTTGGGCATTGGATACATTTCTTGTACTGTTTGTTGCCTTGTCCCTCATGCCCCCCTCCCTGCCCCCCTTTCCCTCCCCCCCCCCAGGTGTTCAGTTCACTTACACCAAACAGTTTTGCAAGTATTGCTTTTGTAGTTATTTCTCTTTTTTTACCCTGTGTCTCTCAAATTTGGTATTCCCTTTGAATTTCCTACTTCCAATACCAGTAAACACGATTTCCAATATACTCAGATAAGATTACAGAGATAGTGTAGGTACAACCACAGGAAGGTGATACAAGAACATCATCAATAATAGAAACTACACATACACATAGGACGTTGAAAGTAGTTACAACTGTGATATATCACTTGTTTCCATAACATGGAGTTCATTTCACTTAGCATCATCTTATGTGTTCCTAAGGGTATAGCTATTGGGCCTTGTGATGCTCTGCTATGGCTTGCCTAAACCTGTACTAATTATTCCCAATAAGGGAGGCCATAGAGTCCATGTTTCTTTGGGTCTGGCTCACTTCACTTAGTATAACTTTTTCCAAGTCCTTCCATTTCCTTACAAATGGAACAATGTCATTCTTTCTGATAGAGGCATAAAATTCCATTGTGTAAATGTACCACATTTTCCTGATCCATTCATCTATGGAGGGGCATCTGGGTTGGTTCCAGCTTCTCGCTATGACAAATTGTGCTGCGATGAACATTGTTGTGCTGGTGGCATTACTGTGATTTTCTTTGTGGGCTTTTGGATAGATACCCAACAGTGGGGCTGCTGGGTCATAGGGGAGTTCTATATTGAGCCTTCTGAGGAATCTCCATACTGCTTGCCAGAGTGGCTGAACCAGTTTACATTCCCACCAACAATGAAGTAGGGTTCCCTTTTGGCCACATCCCCTCCAACAAGTGTTATTATTAGTTTTCTTGATATATGACATTCTTGCTGGGGTGAGATGGAATCTCAATGTTGTTTTGATTTGCATTTCCTTTATGGCTAGTGATGTAGAGCATTTTTTCTTATGTCTATTGGCCATTCTCATTTCCTCATCAGAGAAGTTTCTTTGTAAGTCTTTAGCCCACTTGATGAGGGGGCTATTGGTTCTTTGCGGTTTTGTTTTGGAAGAAGGTAATTTTTTTAGTTCTGCATATATTTTAGAGATGAGGCCTTTTCGACAGTAGACTTATATGAACGTACATTAAAAGCTTTTGACCTATTGTATTCCCCTGAGAGGTCAATTTTTGACCATTATGTGTTGAGTAATTGTTTGGTTTTAGTTACATACTGTTGGGTCGCTGCCCCAATCCTGTGGGGAATACTATTTGACAAGCAGTTTCTGGTTTCACAGACTTGGTCTCTACTGTCTCTCTGTCTCCCTTTCTTAACAGTCATATATCAGGGAAATCATGCCCCTTTGTTTTCTGAGTTCTAGACTTGTCTCGCTCTACATTATTTGTTTAAGTTCTGACCATTTCCCTGCAAATAACAATATTGCGCCATTCCTAATTGCTATGTAGTATTCCATTGTGTATAAATACCATATTTTTTGGATCCATTCGTCTGTGGAGGGGCATCTGGGTTGTTTCCATATTTTAGCTATTGTGAATTGTGCGACGATAAACATGGAAGTACAAATGTCTTTTTGATATCTTGGGGTTTGCTGTTTAGGATAGATGACTAGGAGTGGTATGGCTGGGTCATAGGGTAGGTCTATATTGAGCTTTTTGAGAAACCTCCATATTGTTCTCCAAAGTGGTTGTACTAATTTGCACTCCCACCAACAATGGAGAAGGGTTCCTCTTTCCCCACAGCCCCTCCAGCATTTGTTGTTTCCTGAGTTCAGAGTATAGGCCATTCTAACTGGGGTGAGGTGGTATCTCAGGGTTGTTTTTATTTGCATTTCCTTTACTATCAGGGATGTGGAGCATTTCCTCATATGTTTCTTTGCCATTTTTATATCTTCTCTTGTGAAGTCTCTCTTTAGCTCTTTTGCCCATTTCCTAATAGGTTTATTGGGCTTGGAGGAGCTTAGTTTTTTGAGTTCTCTGTAGATGACAGATATCAGGCCTTTGTCTGTTGCTGTGCTGGTAAATATCCTTTCCCATATTGTTGGCTGTCTTTCTATTTTGGTGGCTACGTCCTTAGCTGTGCAGAAACTTTTTAATTTGTAGTAGTCCCATTGGTCTTTCCCCTATTTGTTGTGCCCCTGGGACTATATTCAGGAAGTTCCTTCCTGTGCCTATAAGTTGTAGCGTCTTTCCCACTCTGTCCATCAGCATTTTCAGCGTTTCCCGTCTGATATTGAGGTCCTTGATCCATTTTGAGTTGATCTTGGTGCATGGTGATAGGTTTGGGTCTACTTTGAGTTTTCTGCATATGGCTGCCCAGTTCTCCCAGCACCAGTAGTTGAAGAGGCTATGTTTATTCCATTGTATGTCTTTAGCTCCTTTGTCAAATATCAGCTGACTGTAAGAGTGTGGTCTTATTTCTGGATCTTCAATTCTAATCCATTGGTCTTCTGATCTGTTTTTATACCAATACCAGGCTGTTTTTGTTATGATGGCCCTGTAGTAGAGCTTGAAGTCTGGTATTGTGATACCTCCTGCACTGCTTTTTTTGCCTAGAATTGCTTTGGCTATTCTAGTTCTTTTGCTGTTCCATATGAATTTATGGATTGGTTTCTCTATTTCAGTGAAGAATGTGGCTGGGATTTTGATAGGTATTGCATTGAATTTGTATAACAATTTGGGCAATATGGCCATTTTCACTATATTGATTCTGCCTACCCATGAGCATGGGAGGTCTTTCCATCTCCTTGTGTCTTCTTTGATTTCCCTTATTAGATTTTTATAGTTTCCAATAAATAGGTCCATCACGTCCTTGGTTAAGTTGACCCCTAGGTACTTTATTCTCTTTTTGGCTACTGTAAATGGAATTGTTTCCATAATTTCCTTTTCTGTTTGTCTATTGCTGGTGTACAGAAAAGCTGCTGACTTTTGTGGATTGATTTTGTATCCTGCTACTTTGCCAAAATGGTTTATTAGGTGTAGAAGTTTGGGGACTGAGTGTTTTGGGTCCTTCAGATATAAGATCATGTCGTCTGCGAATAGGGATAACTTGATTTCTTCCTTGCCGATATGGATCCCTTTGATGTCCTCCTCTTGCCTTATTGACATGGCTAGGGATTCCAGCACTATGTTGAAAAGAAGTGGGGAGAGTGGGTATCCCTGTCTTGTTCCTGAATTTAGGGGGAATGATTTAAGTTTCTCTCCATTTAATATGATATTAGCAGTTGGTCTGTTGTATATGGCTTTTATTGTTTTGAGGAATGTTCCATCTATTCCTGTTCTCTCCAAAGCTTTTATTTTTTATTTATTTATTTATTTTTTTTTTGGCCATTCCTGGGCCTTGGACTCAGGGCCTAAGCACTGTCCCTGGCTTCTTCCCGCTCAAGGCTAGCACTCTGCCACTTGAGCCACAGCGCCGCTTCTGGCCGTTTTCTGTATATGTGGTGCTGGGGAATCGAACCTAGGGCCTCGTGTATCCGAGGCAGGCACTCTTGCCACTAGGCCATATCCCCAGCCCCGACTCTCCAAAGCTTTTAATAAGTATGGATGTTGTATTTTGTCAAAGACTTTTTGGGCATCGACTGAGATAACAATGTGGTTCTTGATTTTAGTTCTGTTTATGTGGTGAATTACGTTGATTGATTTACGGATGTTGAACCATCCTTGTGACTGTTGGATGAAGCCTACTTGGTCATGATGTATGATTTTCTTGATCAGTTTCTGGATCCTGCTAGCTAACATTTTATTGAGGAGCTTTGCGTCTGTGTTCATTAGTGATATTGGTCTGTAGTTCTCTTTTTTTGTTGGGTCTTTGCCTGGTTTGGGAATGAGTATGATATTAGCTTCATAGAATGAGTTTGGGATTTCTCCCTCTGTTTCTATTTCGCGGAAGAGTTTGAGGAGTATTGGTATTAGCTCCTCACTAAAGGTTTTGTAGAATTCGTTGGTGAATCCATCTGGGCCTGGGCTTTTCTTTGTTGGGCGGTTCTTGATTACCTCCTGTATCTCACTGTAAGTTATTGGTTTATTTAGTTGATTTATTTCTTCTTGGTTCAGTTTGGGCAGTTTATACTTCTCTAAGAATTGATCCATTTCTGTAAAATTATTGTTTTTTACTGAGTAGAGGTTCTGGAAATAGCTCCTTATGATTGTTTGAATATTGTGTGTACTTATAATTTTTCCGGTGGAGTCCCTGATTTTGTATATGAGTCTCTTCTTTTTTTTGTAAGTCTTGCGAGGGGTCTGTCAATTTTATTTATTTTCTCAAAGAACCTGCATTTAGTCTTATTTATTTGTTGAATGGTCTTTCTATTTTCAATCAGATTTATCTCTTCTTTAATCTTTGTGATCTCTCTCCTCGTAGTCGATTTAGATTCGGTCATTTCTTGTTTCTCCAGTTGTTTTAGTTTCATCGTGAGGTTATTCACCTGCTCTGCTTCCATTCTTTTAATATGAGTGCTGAGAGCAATGATCTTGCCCCTCAGTACTGCCTTAGCTGTGTCCCATAGGTTTCTTTGTGATGTGTTTTCATTGTCATTGTGGGTTATGAATTCGTTGATTTTATCTTTAATTTGGTCTGTGGCCCAAGTGTTGGATAACAGTGTGGGGTTTAGCCTCCAAGAATGTGTATAGCCTCTTTGGTAACCGTTGTTATTGAGGGTTACCTTTAATCCACTGTGATCAAATATAATACATGGGATGACCTCAATACTTTTGTATTTGCTGAGGTTCTTTGTGTGGGCTATGACATGGTCTATTTTGGAGTATGATCCATGGGCTGCTGAGAAGAAGGTGTATTGGGTCTCTCTAGGGTGGAAGATTCTATATAGGTCTGTCAGATCCATTTGGGATATGGTGTTACTTAGGTCCTCAGCTCCCTTGCTGATCCTCTGGGTATTGGATCTGTCTCTTGGAGAGAGTAGGGTATTAAAGTCACCCACTATAATTGTGTTTGCGTCTATCTTGTTCTGTAATTCTGTGAGAATTTGCTTGACATATGTAGGGCCTCTTTTATTCGGTGAGTATACATTTATCACCATGATGTCTTGATTCTGGATTTTTCCTTGTATTACAATATAGTGTCCTTCTTTGTCTTTTTGAGTTGATTTTAATGAGAAGTCCAGCTTGTCTGAGATCAGGATGGCTATACCTGCCATTTTGGTAGATGTGTTTGCTTGGAAGATCTTGCTCCATCCTTTCATTCGGAGCCTCTTTTTGTCCCTTGCTGTAAGGTGTGTCTCTTGTAGACAACAGATGTCAACTTTTTGTTTGCGAATCCATTCTGCCAGTCTTCTCCTCTTTATCAGAGAGTTTAAACCATTTATATTCAAAGAGATCAAGGATAAGTGTGTTTTTTCTCCTTCCATTTTCTTGTTGGGCTGTTTTTCCTCTTTTATTTGTTTTTTTGTTTCCTTGTTTCCAGTGAGCTGTTCTTTCTGTTGGGCTTTGGCTATTGTAGTTTCTTTCTGTTTCTGTCTGTGTCTCTTGTATGATCTCTTTTAGGTGGGTTTCCCCTCTTAGAATTCGCTGCAGGGCTGGTTTTTTATTCACATACTCCTTTAGCTCCTCTTTGGTATGGAAAGATCTGGTTTTCCCTTCAAATATGAACTCCAATTTCACTGGATATTTGATCCGAGGTTGCATATTGTTAGCCTGTAGTACGTGGATGGTGTTCTTCCACTCACTTCGCGCTTGGTAGGTTTGTGTGGAGAGGTCTGCTGTTAATCGAATCCTCTTCCCATTGTAGAAAATTTCTTTCTTTGCTTTGGCTGAATTCAGAATTTGCTCTTTATTCTTGAGATCTGAAGTCTTGAATATTATGTGTCTTGGGGTGGCTTTTCTGGGGTCTGGCCTGCCAGGTGTCCTATAGGCTTCGGTTACCTGGATGGGGTCCCTTGTGAGGTTGGGGAAGTTTTCTGCAATAACTTTATTGAGAACATGTTTAAGCCCTCTGTTCTGGTATTCGGCTCCTTCTTCTATTTCAGTTATGCGCAGATTATATCTCTTGTCTTTGTCCATTAGTTTCTGGATTAGTCTGCCCTGAAGCTTCACCGTTTCTTGGAGTGTGGTAATTTTCTGGTTGTTGTCGGCTGCTTCATTGTCCACACGAGAGATTCTGGATTCCATGTGGTCGATTCTTTGTGCTGTGGATTCAATTGCGGAGTTTATGGATGTCAGAGAGCTATTTATGGTTGTCAGATCAGCTCTGATCGTGGAAATTTCTTCCTTTAAAGAGTTGTATTTTAAATCGATTTTTTCATGCATTTCACTTCTCAGGATGTTAAGGTCTTCTTTAAAGCAGGCTTGCATTGTATCCATGTTTGCTTCCATTTCTTTCTTGGCTTCCTGGATGTCCTTCAAGACTTCCCCTCTAAAATCCTGGAATTGTTTTCTGGTTTCAATTCTGACTAGTTCTCATATTTCTGTTAACATGGCCTCATTTGCTTTTTTATTCTCTATCTCCTCTTCAGTCGTGCTGCTTTTTGGAGCTGGGGAGTTGGCTTGCTCTTTGATGAACTGTGTTATATTTCTTTGTGATTTGCACATCTGGGGATCTGTGTGTGGCTTCTCTGGTTTGGTTTTGTGTTGTTTCCTGCTGGTCCGCCGGTGGGAGCCTTGTGTCCTGGTGACCTGGCTCTGGGTTTGTGTTTGGCTGTTGAACCTTGCTTCCCAATGGGTGAGCGTGACCTTCTTGGTTGTTGCTGAGGTGTTCACTCTCCCTGTTCTTGGGGGCCAGTAGGTTCTGTGTCTTTCTCTGCGGGACAGTGTCCTGGCGCTGTGCTGTGCTGACCCTAGCGTGCCCCTGGTTGGGTTTTGCTGGTCGCTGATTCAGCATGGCATGGAGGCTTATCTCTTCTTTGGTTCTTTTTTCCATTCTGTATCTTGGTCAGGGGAGTTCACATCTCAGGCAGTTTGCCTTCCTGTGTGGACTGCTCCAGGGCGGGTGTTGTTGAGGGGCAGCCCACCCACTTGTGCGGAATGCGCCAAACTGAGTGGGCATGGGCTGATGGACAGCTCTGCCCTCCTGTGTAGGTGTGCCCACCAGAGTGGGCGCTGTCGCCGGGGGCCCCGCCCACCTGTGCGCTGCCGCTGTGGCCCCGTCCACCGGAGTGTGGTACGCCTACCAGTGCGAGCCCCAGGTTGTTGGGTTGTGCTTGCGCCCTCCCGCGAGTCCACTGTGGGGGGCGGTATGTGTGGGGCCCAGTGGGATGAACTGTCTGTGCACGGGATAGCGCCCTCAGACTGCGCCTCCGCTGTGAGGAGGGTGCGTGATCGGGTCCAGGTGTCCCTGCTGTGCTGGTATTGACCACCAGCGCCTGTGATTTTAATTGTAAAAGTCTGTGAGGTCCAGGCACCTCAGGTGGGGCTTGCACTGCCAGCCATCCCCTGGCCCTGGTCCTGGATTGTGTGTGTGACCCTTGCCGCCATTGGTCCTTCGGGTGTGGCGAAAGGTCGTGGTGGCGTCCCCAGCTCTCTCCTTCCGCACCTGTGGGTTTCCTAGCCGCTTACGTCCGTCCGTTCCAGGTGTGGGCTTGAACTTCCCATTGCCGCCGTCACCGTATGTCTTGGTCCGCACTCTCCCTAGTGTCCGTGGAGTCCCGCTGTCTGGACTCTGCGCTCCCGGCAGTCGGTCTGCCGATCGCCCGGACCCCTTTCCCAGCCTGGCCCTGTTCGGGCCAGGGTCGGCTGGTGGGGAGAAGGTGCCCCGTAGATTCTCCGGCTCCGTGTAGGTTTTCAGCTCTTCTTTTTTACTCCTTTTTGTTTTCCTGTGTTTCTCCACTGCTCTGGCTGCTGGTTTTGCTGGATTCTTCATGGGGTGTTGGGTGCTGGAGTTCCCAGCTCACTATTCAGTTGGAGTGAGTTGGGGTACCTCCCTACTGTGGTGATGCCATCTTCCTCTCCAGAGATAATTTTTTAAAGGCATATGTAAAGGAGATTCATTACTTCATTTAAATAATTTAACACATGTCTTGTCCTATTTCTTACTTATTAAAACTAAGATCAGTCTAAACTAACTATTTGGAGTTTGATAGGACCTTCTGGATGTTTTCCTTTCTTTCTCCAAGGAAATGACACTGTAGAATTAAAATCACCCAAGGCTAGATCAATTGTAAGTACTGACATAATGTAAAACAACTACTCTTATTGCTGTTTTTTGTCATTTATGCTGCTTGTTAGTTACAATGATTCCTTTGACAAGAGAAAGCTGAAGGCTTAGCAGTTTTTTCCAGGACTTCAGATGTAGTTACCTTTTATATCTAGGCTGCCAATATATGAGAGATGACATTTAGTGGGTAATGTTTTTTACCATATCTTTGTAAGTTAAGAAGTGGGATTGGATATAAATATATCTACTTCAATTATGCTAATAAGAACAGATTTATAAACTACTAATAACAAACCTATTTTCTATTAAATTATTTCAATAACATATGTTAGCAATATAAGAGAGTGATATTTCCCCACAAAGAAACCTTTGTGAGGCTGCCAAGTCCAATAATACAAGCACATAAAGAAAAATAGCCCAAAATGTATTCAGATAGTTTTATAAGCAAGTAGTTTAAATGTGTTACTGCTTTTTCTTTTTTTTTTTCTTTTTTTTGGCCAGTCCTGGGCCTTGGACTCAGGGCCTGAGCACCATCCCTGGCTTCTTCCCACTCAAGGCTAGCACTCTGCCACCTGAGCCACAGCGCCCCTTCTGGCCGTTTTCCATATATGTGGTGCTGGGGAATCGAACCGAGAGCTTCATGTGTAGGAGGCTCTTGCCACTAGGCCATATTCCCAGCCCCACTGTTACTGCTTTTTCTATTTTGAATCTGCTAAAAGAAGTTTTATGATATTTTAGAAAACTTTGGATTGACTGTAACCAGTAAGTTAGAAGATATATGTATATATGTATATATATATATATATATATATATATATATATATATATATATAAAATGGATTTTATATTTCATTGATTAGTCAGATGCTGGTGACTCACACCTCTAATTTTAGATACTCAGGAGGCAGAGATTTGAAGGTCATTATTCAAAGCTAGCCTGGGCAGGAATGTTTGTGAGACTCTTATCTCCAGTTAGCCACGAAAAAGCAGTAGAGAGAACTAGGAAAGTGAAAGGGAATACCAAAATCAAGAGACAAAGGAAAAAAAGACAAACGACTACAAAAGCAATACTTGCAAAACTGGTGTAAACCAACTGAACAAGTCATGGGGGGACAGGGAAAGGGGGAGAGGGAATGAGGGAGGAGGTAACAAACAGTACAAGAAATGTACCCAATGGCTAGTATGAAACTGTAACCTCTCTGTACATCACTTTGACAATAAATAAGAAAAAAAGAAAAAAAAAAAAGCAGTAGAGCTGTGGCTCAAGTGGTAGAACACTAGCATTGAGATAAAAAACTCAGGGACAGTGCCTAGGCCCTGAGTTCAAGCTTCAGATCCACAACAACAACATATGTGTGTGTGTGTGTGTGTATGATTATAGAATTATATATATTATTTATTATATGTGCTATATATGTTATATTTCACTGTGAAATACAATGAAATAATTTTTTGCAGATACTTTTTATCACATTGAAGTTCTTCCCTATTCCTGCTTAGCTGAGAAGTTTGCTGTTTTATTTTGGGCAGTATTGGAATTTGAACTTAAGGCTTCATGCTTATGAAGCAGATGCATTACTACCTGAACTACTCTCTGAATTTTGTTTTGTTTTTAATGAATGGATACTATATTTTTCAAATGCTTTTCCTGCTTTAACTGATAGAATCATTTGATTATTCTTTTTAGCTTATTGATATGGATTAAAGTTAATTTCTTTTAAATTTGAACCAATTTTTAATATGTGGGATAAGTCACACATGTTTAGGAAATACGATTCATTTTATACATGGAAAGCATCAAACTTGCTAATCTTTTGACTGAACTTGTATGCTTATCATCATAAGAGATCTTTTCTGTAGATCTTTTTGTTTGGTGTAGTTTTGGTACTGTCTTTGTCTTTTTTAATTTTAATAGCAAGGTAGCAGACTTATAAGATTAGATGGGGTGTGTTCTCTTCTATTTTCTGGAAAAGATTACATTAAAATGATATCAGTCCTTCAAATGGGTAGAATTGGACCTATGATGTCATTATTTAAAGATTCTACAATTACAAATTCAACTTCCTTAAGGGATTTAGTACTATTCAGTATTTTTCTGCTTTTGGTTGAATTATCATAGTGTGGGGGTGGGGAAGATAGGAATTAGTTCACTTCTAAATTTTTTTCTTTTTCCACCCAAGTCAGGCCTCCAGTTCTTCAGCTTTTAGTTTGTTTTTCAAATAGTGTCTTGCACTTTTGCCCAAGACTGACCTCTGACCATAATCCTTCTATTTCTACCTCCCTAGTAGCTGGGATTATACATGTACACCATCATATCTGGCTTATTTTTGAAATAGGATCTTGTTAACTTTTTATATTGTCTGGCCTTCAACTTGAATTCATCTATTTCTGTCTCTAGAATAGTTGGAATTACAGATATGTAGCACCAAGCCCAGATCTTTTAAATTTTTTAATTCATAAGCATAAAGTTGTTCATAGATATGACAGCTAATGTTACAGGTCACTTTAGAAGGATCATAATATTTATCTTTGGTCCAATATTATTCTCCATATTTCTGTATGGATTCTGTTTGTGTACCTGTACTGAGGTTTGAACTCAGTACCTCATTCCTTTTTCATTATTAGCTTGTGTTCTACCACTTGAACCATGCTTCCACTTCTAGCTTTTTGTTATTAACTGAAAATAAGAGTATCAAGAATTTGTCTTCCTGAACTGGCTCTGACCCTCAATTCTCAGATCTCAGTCTTCTGAGTAGCTCAGATAATAGATAGGAACCACCATTGCCTACCTTGGTGGATGTTTTTTTAAATAAGATTAATATTTATACTGGAGACTTTGAGTAAAGCAGGTTGTCTTCTTTAGTACTAGTGGGCCTTATCCTGTCAGCTGAAGGCCTGATTTGAACAAAAAGACTAGCATTCTCTGAGCAAAGAACACTGCAGCAATGGACTGTCAAAAGGTTTGGAGGAAACAGGAAATGTTTAGTTCTCAGAAGGGGATGCAGTTAT
Organism: Perognathus longimembris pacificus; assembly: GCF_023159225.1. NCBI lineage: Eukaryota > Metazoa > Chordata > Mammalia > Rodentia > Heteromyidae > Perognathus > Perognathus longimembris. The sequence continues at coordinate 29,882,545 of NC_063174.1, read as the reverse complement.
TGTCCTACTTCTGGCCCATGAGAACTTTAGGAGGCCTTCTCTTTACTTCTGAAATGTGTGCAAACAGTAGTCTCACTTTGCTCTGGCGCTCTGGATGATGAAGGTGACTCCCCATCTTGGCTTGTGGTCTCTTGAGCTTCTACTCAATTTGAAGCCCAGTTCTTCTCAACTCTGGGATCTGGATTTCCAAAGTAGTAGCTAAATGATACAACATACTACATAATTTCAGATTTGGGTCATCAAGTCCATCTCCTGAAATTATGTAGTTCTGTTTGAAACATCATGTACCTTAGCTGCTAAAATATCTATTCTAGGCATCCAGAGGCTTTACCGAGTCTGATATCCACTTCTAAATAACAAACCACTCTAAATTTGTGATCATGTTCACGAATCTGTAGTTGGGCGGGACTCTCAGAGACAACTGGTTCTTCTCTTGTAGCAGCTGGGACAGTCTGATAACAGGGCCTTCTGTCTATGGTATGAAGGCACCAATAGGTAAGGGCTGGAACTTCAAGCATTCCTCAGTCATCTTTCCCAGTAGACTCTCACCTGGTGGCTATTTATTTGTTTGTATATTTTGTGTTTGTCCTAGGCATATCCTTGAGCTTTTGTGCTCAAAGCTAATGCTCTACCACTTGAGCCACAATTGTACTTCTAGATTTTTCTGGGTTCACTGGAGATCAGAGTCTCAGACTTTCCTGCCTAGGCTAATTTAGAACTATGATCCTCAGATCTCAGCCTTCTGAGTAGCTAGGATTTATAGGAGTGAGTCACTGTTTCCTAGCTTTGGCTATTTATTTTTTTAAAGAAGCCCAGGAAAAACATGATTAGTAGTATTCCACACATAGAAGATTCTCAGTTAACATGTGTGAGGGAAGGAAGGGAAGAATGAGAATTAGGTATACTACAACAGGACCGTGATCTTATACATTATAATAGATGCATCATGATTAGTAGTCTTTGTCCAACATACTGAGAAAAAAATAATAATTTAAAGTCAACTTTATTTAAAGGAATGTAATGACATTTGGCACACATGGTTTTCTAAGAATTAGAATTTTTGAAGAGTTACTTAAATGTCTTTGCTGTAAAAGAGCAACACTCAAACACAGGAAAAATCATGTCATATGCTTCTTTAAAACTAAGTCATATTTGACAAGGGCATTTGAGCTGTTGATTTTGTTAGCTACTACCATTATGTATCAAAAGTGGTAGGACCAATGGGTATATCATTCTATTTGCAATAAAACTGCGTGAAATCTCTGGATGCTGAAGATACTTCTTTTAATTGCAATCCCATTTTCCTGGTACACTTTGTTCAAGGATAAATGATTTTCAAATATTTTTAGAGTTACATTGATTTTTTTTACCAAAATCCTAGTGACTGATCTTTATATCATGAGATGAATCAAATTATAAGATATATTTGGAGGGGGGAATGAAAGTGGGAGAAAATGAGGGAGGGGGTAACAATGACAAGAAATGTACTCATTATCTCTTTAGGCAACTCTAACCCCTCTGTAATCACCTTTACAATAAAATAAAATAAAAATTTAAAAGATATATTTCTGTTTAAACAGAAGATCATTATGAAACATCCTTCTTTTTTACCTATTAGACATAGAATCATAGTAAGAGTAATAGTTTGACACGAAACATGCACAAAATATGGAGAAAATAGCAAAACAAAGTTTTATCCACACAAATATGCATAAATTTCTGAAAAACAATATCTGAAAGGGATTATTACAAAAGAATGATTAATAATTAGTGTGGTTAGGTTTTTAACAAACGCAAAAGAATATTAAAATAATCCTGTTAGTGCATAGCTCTCATTATGCATACTTATGTCAATTAGAAGAACTTACTAAGTGAAAGGTGAGTTTTCGCAACAAATGAAAAATACACTCTCTGCTGCAAAATCATAATCGACCACCAAGTATCAAAATTTATTAATGAACTTTATTTTGTGCTAATTTTCTCTAATTAAATTTGAATAACAAACATAATTTAAATAATGGCTCCTGACACATAAATGTAACTATTTGTTTCATTCTTTGAAAATATGCATTAGGCTGAAAAGATATATACTTTCAAGCTTATATTAAATGGTGAGCTTTTATGCTGTTTTCCTTTTGCCAGTCCTGGGGCTTGAACTCTGGGCCGAGGCACTGTCTCTGCGCTTCTTTATTTCTATCAGTTGAGCCGCACAGTGCCACTTTGGGATTTTTCTAAGTAGTTTAGTGGAGATAAGAGCTTCATGGATTTTCCTGCCTGGGCTGGCTTCAAACTATAATCCTCAGATCTCAGCCTCCTGAATCACTAGTATTACAGGCATGAGCCAGCAGCACCTGGCTCTTTCATGCATTTTTAACTAAGGTGATCACCTATATATTAGAGAATAAGAATATTTTTTATTTAATTAAAATATTAATTCCGGGGCTGGGGATATGGCCTAGTGGCAAGAGTGCTTGCCTCGTATACATGAGGCCCTGGGTTCAATTCCCCAGCACCACATATACAGAAAATGGCCAGAAGTGGCGCTGTGGCTCAAGTGGCAGAATGCTAGCCTTGAGCAAAAAGAAGCCAAGGACAGTGCTCAGGCCCTGAGTCAAAGCCCCAGGACTGGCAAAAAAAAAAAAAAAAAAAAAAAAAAATTAATTCCCCTGTGTCAGGGAAAAGCAATAGGTATAAGGGCTTTAAAATTACCCGTTTTAATGTTGTTCCACCCTTATATGGACACAGAAAGATTATCATTGCTGAACTCACTTTACTCCATAATTTTAAGTCAAGGACCAGCCAAATCTCTACACAAATCACTGGAAAGCTGGGAATTTAGCACACATGAGGGCAGCTGGAATGAAATTAGAATGTGGAAAGTCAAGTTTATAGTAATCCTTCACATTTCCTTTCAAGTTATATTTCAATTAATTCTAAAAACTACTGGAAAAGGTATTTGGGGTATGGCTCAGGGATAGAGGGCTTGCTTAGCAAGTGTGAGGCTCTCTCCCAGTACCACCAAGAAAATACTGGGAAAGTATGAATTCTAGGAATCTAATAGAGGATGCCAGCACATCCTTTTAAATATATTTAAATAAATAAGTCATTTGCTTACCAATGTATTGTTCATTAGTATGACATGAACAGTTACTGCTACTGCATCAGATTCTGGGATTATAGTGGCAAGTGACTGATTCTTGCTTTCATGGAACTTCAGTCTCATGAGACACATTATCTGAGTAACTAAAAACATGGTAGGCTGAGATCCAGTAGCTCACATCTACAATCCCAGTTACCTAGGTACGTTTGAAGAACTCAGTGTGAAGCCAGTCCATGGAGACTAATCTTTGAGAATTTTATCCCTAATTAATGAGCAAATAAATAAAAGTTTAAAAGAAACATGGTATGGAGCCTTACAAACTAAGTTTTAAAGGTATTTGGGACAAACTCTTACACAAGTATCCAAATGTGTTATAATTCTGTAAGTTCAATTAAGATAGCCATTCAGCCCTTTTCAAAAGCAAGAAGAGAAACAAGTCATTTTTCTACCACTCCATACGTGAATTAGCAAGAATCATCACAGAGGCAGCACAGCACAGAAATGTGCTGTGTATGCTTCGTTGTACTACTGCCATAGACTCACAGAATTATTTGAGGAAGTAAAGGCAAGTGAGTTTGCATTTTCTCACTTACAAAATGAGAGTTGTTTATTACCCATGAAGTCTTTTAAGATGGGTGAGAGCAGATGCACATGTTGGTATATACCTGCAATCTCAACTACTCAGGAGGTAGAGGCAGGAGAATTTTGAGTTTGAGTTCAGTTTGGGAAAAGTTGGGGAGACCCAGTCTTGAACATAAAACAGAAAACAAAACAAAACAAATAAAGTCTGGGGGTATTGTCCAAGTGATCGAGCACTTGCCTAGCAACCAGGGGGCCCTAGTTTGAATCCCCAGTACCACTGTGAGAAAGAGAGAGAGCGAGAGAGAGAGAGCGAGAGAGAGAGAGCGAGAGAGAGAGAGAGAGAGAGAGAGAGAGAGAGCTCATATATGGTGCTCAGCTGAGCCTTCAAACCACTGCTGGATAGTCTGTTATTGCTGTCAATAGGAAAGATAAGGAGGCAATATCCAAACATAAAGTTGACTGATTTCAACTGGGCCTTTTAGCTCACTCTCCAACTACCTGATCTAGAGGTGTTCTAGTTGTTCTATTATGTTTAGTGGTGACAGGGACCAGTGGACTGAACCTACTTCTCCAACAATGTATCTGATCCTTTCTCCATCATCGCATAGTAACAGATTTGCAGGCAGCACATTTTATAGACATGTATTAAAGAGTCAAAGGCAAAGAATTAACACCTGCACAAAGGATGCAAACCAGGCCATCACATTAAAGAGTATAAATTGATCAAATGAAAATGTAGTAAATGACATCCTAATGGTCCCTATTCTGGCTTCCTAATTCTCAGTGCGTACAATGCTTTTATGCACCACTGAAGTACAGCCATCACAACCTCCAACTAGCCCCAGTTAGTTTAATTACACCCTAATGCTCTCCAAATATGTCTGGCATAAAAGCCCATATAACTGCCTATCCTCAATTTAGATGAGTCAGATGGAGCGCTTTTAAAAATCTAAACTTTAGTATAACCTTCAGTACACACAAAAATGTTTTTGTAAGACGTACACTGTAAGCTATCTTTGGAATGGTAACCAGAGAGCTTACAGGAATTAGAGGATTGAAATTATGTGATTAAACTGTTGGAAAAACCCTTCATGAATGGTATTGTTTAAATCTCATTGCTATTTTTAATCACTATGGGCATGCAGTTTTGTCTTAAGACATGGAGAAATCAGGTAATTGTTTTATCATATTATCAAAATAAAATAATAGCAACTCGGCTCCCCATGTTAACTCATTTAATCCTATATGATGCATTCAAGCAAAATTGCATAGATACAATTAGTTTACTATCTTAAAATGAGGAAACTAAAGTATAGAAATTAAACTAATTACCTTAGGTCAAACAACATGTAAGTGGTATGCCTGGGATTTGAACACAGGCAATCAATTTGTCTCTAGATCTTTTGACTACTAGCCCAAATTGCCTATATGACTATAGAAATGCAAGTCAAGACTTACTTGCATCAGTAAGGGTTCTTTTGATTATGTCCTAGCATACAGAATGTCCAGGAAGGTCAGAGAGCCAGATATGGAGCCATTTAGCCAGCCACCATGTTGAAAAGTGTAGACACCATCCCTTAAAGCCACTTTAATTTTCCCTCTGAGCAAATGACACTTAAGGCACCCACATTATTCAAGCTGAGTGCTGGATGCTACTACTCTAATCAGTTTTGCAGTGTTCTGGCATCCCTAAGTCTTGCATCCAAGTACAACTTCCCATACGGATGATGACCACAGAGAATTTATTCTGCAAAAAGATATTGAAGGTAATGTGTTTGTTTTGTTTCCGGTAAAACAATTATATTCATCTCTGAGAAAGAACGCAATTTTAGTTGTTGAGACGTGTCATCACTAGGAGGAATTTAAAGTCACCAAGAACATTTCAATTAGGCACCACTGTTGAACTGTAGAGATAATGGAAAGCAGAATTTCCTCAAGGATACATTTTCCATTCGGATTAGCAAGGAGCGTCTTTGAAAATACTCACAGGAAGTGAAGAAATAGCTGCTGAGTCTATTTCTTTCTTTGTACTGTAGAGGGTTCACCTTCTATGACGCTAATGGAGAAAAAAATAGTTTGTTGTTTGAGTGTAAAGACTAAATAATGATAAATTGGTTGCCTGAAGTGCAGTAAGGAAGAAACAAATGGATGTGTGGCATTAACAGAGTTAATTATAGATGCAGATTAAAAGGCGAGATTAAGTAGTGGAAGAAAGGCAGCGAGTCACCTTCGGCCCAGACCAGCCAAGCAGCGGTGGTCAGTCACCTAGCAACAAGTTTCCTCTCCCCGCTGCGCTCTTTAATTCAGCAAATCTGCTCAGGATGGCAGGCTGTTCTCCTGACAAAACGCATTATGTAGGAGACAGAGGGATACGAAAATCCACTGTACACAGCACTCTGCTCCCTATTGACCACTGATCCTTTCTCTCAATCCACAAAAGAAGCTCACATAATGCCCTGAAAGGAGAAGAGTCTCACAGAGAAAACATTTGCTTGTAATTGAGATTGACTACATAATGAAAATGATGTTCTTTTTAAAATTCTGCTTGTTGAGGCCACACTTTTTGTCTCCTGGCACTCAAAACACATCCCCGCTGGGAAAAGGGGCAAACACTGTAAAAACTCAGAACTGTAATTTTTTTTCTTTGCATTGAAAACACCCATTCTGTAACAAAATGGCCAGGTCTCTCTCCTTAGAACTTAAACAAGTGAGAAGAAGGTAAACAGGAAAACTTCTATTCAGAGTTGCTGTGACAAATGTTTGCTTTACTGACAGACAATGTATGCTCATTGATTTTCACGACAACTAGACAAAAATTGCAGAAAATCTGATTTCTTAAAGGTGTCCTCTATGAAGAGACCGTATACTGGCTGGGCAAAATTCAGGCACCATTTCAAATATTTGGACTTGAACATCCTTTAAAATTTTAACCTGGCAAAGTAGTAGTAGAAACAAGGCAAAGCACAAATAGCTCATATTCTTAGTCTTGAGGGCATAATTAAAGTGACATGTGTCGGGCTTAAGTTGATTTCCCATAAAAAGATTATATCAGGGTCTTTATGAAGATTGATCTACCATGAGCACGGTTCTTTTAAAATCAGATCATTGGATTTACGAATTTGTTAAAATAGTACTGAATTTATTCTTAGATCAGCAAGCCCTAATATAAATTTCTATGCTTTTATGCTTACAGGGTTTTAGATACAAATACAAATAGGACTTACAAATAGTACTTTCACAAAAATAATTTCTCACATATGAACAAGGTATTATTACCAGAAAATGCATTTGGCAAACATCCACAAGTCATCTACATGTGCCAAGAACTGTTGTAGATTACAGGGATCCAAGATGAAAGAAATACATCATTTTAGTACTAAAGAGAGACACAGGAACATCACACACTTTCCAGCATGGAGTAAATGGTGGAGGGATAGAGTTTGGCACAAAGGACTAAGGGAACACTCAGAGTGATATGTGGCCTAGAAGGTAGGTGGTTGGTCCACCTGCATTAAGACTTTCTGCAGGAAATGACACAGAAACATGACCTCTATCTAAAAGACGTGTGATAAGTGGTTATCCAGGTGAAAGAGAAAGTCTTGAATGAGAGAACACTACATGACCGTGAAAAAGAAAGACATGGTGCTTTAAGTGACTGAGTTCAAGATGGGGGTGTGCAAGTAGTCTCCTGAGCCAGGTTAAGAGCTTTCTTTTTTTAACTTAAATTTTTTTTGCCAGTCCTGGGGCTTGAACTCAGGACCTGAGCACTGTCCCTGGCTTCTTTTTGCTCAAGGCTAGCACTCTACCACTTGAACCACAGCACTGCTTCTAGCCTTTTCTATATATGTGGTGCTGAGGAATCGAACCCAGGGCTTCATGTATATAAGGCAAGCACTCTTGCCACTAGGCCACATTCCCAGCCCTAAACTCAATCTTCAAAATAACATATTTATAGTACAAAGAAGTTTCATTTTGATAATTCCATAGATGCATATACTTTGAACAAGTTCATCTACTCAATGATACTCATGTCTTTCCTCTTCATCACACAGTATTTGGTGGGTTTCATTATACTGTTTTCACACACACACACACACACACACACACACACACACTTTAGTGAGATGATGGAGTTCAGATCTTGCTGAAAACTCTGATGGAAAAAGAATTGTTGGTTTTATTGAGAAGTTCAAGGAGAAAAATAATACTTCAATTTTCTAAACAGCGATTCTTTTATATTATGGAGCTGTGCCAAATTGACAAGGAAGAAAATAGTTCATCCATATGGACATCATTGTTGGGCTTATTAATCAGTTTGTGACAATGTTGAAACCTGAATAAGAAGGGAAAGTAGGTCATTTTCTGGCTTGAAGAGTCTTACAAAATAAAAGTTTCTATGTGTTTATGATGAAAAACCCAGATACTTGATTGGTTGTATGCACTATAACCATTTATTTTTCTGGGCAGAAAAGTATGAGATTACATACAATACAGAACAGACCACCAAAATGTCAATTTATCACCTACACAGAGGCATTATTGAAGACATGTCATGAAAGTGGGCCTATGTACTGTCAGCAACCATGAGCACCTGTGTTATCTTTATAACCTCATTCTGTCTTCCCATACCCTGAGGGTTCTGCCTTGTCAAAACAAGACACAAGAGGACTGGTATATCAGAACCAAGAATGAGCCACTTCTAAATAAAAACTTCGTGTATGAGATCATTCATATTTGCTACATTGCTCATAACACCCAACATGTGATCTAGCACAATGTATTCTAGGCACAACATTGCTTCCTCAGATGATTATCTGTATTTTTAATAAGAACTCAAGAGGAGAAACACCACGGAGAAATAAGGTTGCAATACTCGGTCTTCTAAGAACAGGAGTTGTTTTAATAGCACACGGAGCCCTTCTGAGCTGACTCCTGTCTTTGCTTAAGAGGATACGTGTATGTGTATGTGTGTGTACATGTATGTGTGTGAATTCTCTATTCTTCTGTATTCTATTTAATCAAAATAGAATTCATGTTCTAGACTTTGTTCCTCTTCACTTCTAAGGTCCATTGGCTAAAGAACCAGTATTTTGTTTGTGAGTAGAAATAACTGGTTTTAAGTATCTACTCACTAATTAAAGCTAGGATTTGTTTTGTTCCAAGTAAGATGACACTAGGAAGTGTGGAACCTTTGGGCGATAATTAGATTTCAATATAGTCATGAAGGTAGAGATGGCAGGTTGGGATTCCTGCCCTTATAAGAAGAGAAAGACTACAGTTCTCTCCTGTGCATGGAGCACTATGTGAAGCCCAAGAAGAATGCCCTCCCCAAGAACGCAGTCACACCAGCAACCCAACTTCAGTCCTCAGCCTCCAGAACTGTGAGGAAAAAAAAAGTTTGTGGTTTATGCCACTCACTCTGTAACCTGACTGTGACTAAGAAACTCCATTCTCCTTCAACTCCTTTACCTTTATTTCCCCAAACCCTTAAGAACCACTCGTGTGTTTTTGCTTTGATGAATTTACCTATTCTGGATATTTTATATAAATGGAATGATTACAAAACAAACGACTAGGATTTGTTTCCTGAATAGTAAGAGGGTCAGTTCTCAATCCATTGCAGTAAGTGGTTATTAAATTGATGTTGATGGGCTAAGCAAACTTCAGTGTTCCTTTGCTCTTTTTTCCCAAAGCACTTCCAAGCAAAAGCTTAATGGTGGGGATTTGTAGGGCTCCTTTGCAATGGTTTTCTTCTTTGCCAGGTAGAATCCATTTGGAAAACAAAGTCACCACAGTATTGACTCACCAAAGATCAGCTTCCAGTAAAAAGTAAATTCCAAGCTGGGTGCTTGTGGCTCACTTCTATAATCCTAGCTACTCAGGAAGCTGAGATTTGAGGATCATTGTTTGAAGCCAACCTGGGTAGGAAAGTCTCTGAGACTCATCTCTCCAGTTAACCATTAAACGGGAAGTGGCACTGTGGTAGAGTGCTGGCCTTGGGCAAAAGGCTGTCTGAATCAGCACCCAGGCCCCTGAGTTCAAGCTCCAAGCCCAGAAAAAAAAAATTAAAAAAAGATAAATTCCAACTTCCAAGTGAAATTAGGCCATGCCTAATCTGTACAAGGAGTCAAGAGTTGTAGAAATGCAGAAGTCATTAATAGTTCCTTTCAGAGAACACACTTGATAATTTTACAAATACTATCTTCTCACATTTATGTCTAATCAATTAAGCTATGTTATCCACCCTCTTAGTTTTCTCACAGATGATCTGACATGTAGCATCTGCCAACTTTTTTCTGAAAAGGTTAATAGTTCACTAGCCGAAGTTTAAACTATATAGAATTGATCATTCCTAAAACTCCTGGTTGAAATGTGAGGGCTTTGTATTGACAGCCTAAGGGTTGTAATGAGTCTCTAATACATTCTTAAGGCTTGTCTCTTTTGCTCTGTGAATGGGAAGAATAAAATTATAGTCTCTAGGTGTTTTCCACTGTTCTTTCACATGCAGGCTTTCAGACACCAATTAAAGAGATTATGTCATCAAGTGAAAGGAAAGCTATAACTTGTATGTTAATGCTGTGATTGTTTGAGACAGGGTCACAAGACCCAATAGCATAGCAGCTGACCTTCAAAAAATTAACTGTGAGCTCAATTCCTAATTAACCTTTTTCAATACAAGAAAGTGTAATTTCAGGCCATTGCCCCCCTCCCCCAACTTTTTCTTATACAATGAATGGGTCACCAAAATCAATTAACAATTGTCAAAAGATGTTTTGCCTTATGATGTTATCTTTGAGTATAAATTTTTATTACTATTTAAAACATATTCTCTGTGTTTTATAGAAAATAAAATATGCAGGAGACCTACTTAAACTTATAGAAGTTTTAGTGTTAAATCCCTATTGAAGAACAGAAATGTCACCTAATATTATCATCCTTCAGTATCCATTGGGAAATTGATTCTAATTCCTTTCCTCATGAATACCAGAATCCATGGATGTTCAAGTATCCTACATAAAATGGCATAGTATTTGTACCATTGCCTACACACATCTTTCTATATACTTCAAATCATCTCTAGATTACATATAATACCTAACGTAATGTAAATGCTATGTAAATAGTTGTATGCTGTATAGTTTAGGAAATGATGACAAGAAAATCTGAACATGTTTGGTATATCTGTGCTTTTTAAAAATATGTTCTGAGGTTGGTTTGCAGATGCAAACCCTCAGACACAAAGGGCTGACTGCACTGTATTTTGCTGTTGCATCCCAACAATTCAGGACTATCATGGGAGATACGTGTGAATATACACTGATCTTTGAAGTTTACCATAGAATCCAAACATTTCACAATTTGGAATGAAGGTTCTCTCTACTTGAAGTTTTGCTCTGCTGTATGGTATCTTTTTTTATTTCAGAAATTACTCTCTGATAAAAAATGCTTTAATTATACTCACTCGTATTTAGGGCTGAAGTTAATAGCTGATGGATGTCACATTTCTTATATTCTTTGGTCTTTCTGGCTGAACAAAAGAGCAAGTCACTTTCAACACAGTGCTGTACAATGCTAGGAGACTGTTCCTGACAGTCATGGTTTGCCTGTAAAGATTGTGAGGACTCTCTTGAATAAGTGATTTTCTATCATTTCGTAATTACTCACTTTTGACTTCTACATGAAAGCAGCATTTATCAAGTTTTAAGTCTAATTTAGCATTTAATACTATATAGATTTAGGAAATCCTTCAAACCTCCTATATACTTTGAATTGTAGAGTCTATGAACTTGCTCTTTCCTTGACTGCTTTGAATTCAGATTGTATAACACAAGTGAAAACATGGCTTTCTTAATGCTGTTATTCAGAAACTACCCTAGAAACAACTCTATTTACAGATTTTCCCAGTCCTACCCTAGCAGTGCCTTTTACTCTGTAGGCATCAGACTGTGCGGCACCAAACACTATAATATTCAAAGGAAAGAACTCAGATATTTTGCCCTGCTTGTTACATCATCACAACATCTAGTTCTGAAGTGGTTGCATGGTAGAAGTAGAACAATGGGCTTTTAAGTAGGGCCCCACTGTCCTGAAATACACTGGCACACAGGAATTTTTCAAGTATTGTTTTACATCATGACCAATGTACAGAAAAGCACACTGCTGTGTTGTTTATTGGTTATATTTCTTTTGGAGCACACACACATTCCAGGATTGTAAAGAGCAAAGACAATGCCTTGCATAGGTTCCACTCAACTCAGAAAAATGACAGTTCATGGTAGAGAATGCAATAGAAAACAGCACAGCTGAAAAAGTTGCCTGACAAAAACCCTGTAAAAATGTGTGTGTGTGCGTGCGCGCGCACACGTGCACGCACGGGCATGCACATATGCATGCCTACATGTGCTTTTCAAGGAAGAATTGAGCACAAGAGAGTTAGGTTTTAAAATAGAATTTGCAATTTCAGGGAAAGACAAAATGACTTCTAAAATTACCATTCAAAAATTTGTATCATTGCTGGTGAACTCCCTTGTGCTGTTTGGTTCTCTTGAATTCATTTAAAAAGAAACAGTGTGATGATAAGGTTTGAGGTGTGCTAAATAAGCCCATTCTTATATTGTGAATTAGAGAAAGTTCAAGTAAACAGCTAACTTCACTCTTACCATTTCCCTTTATTTGGTCAGCTGAAACAAGTATTAACTTGAAAAAGGTGTCCCATCATTCTAAAACCAGCCATTTCTAATACACTTTTATTAAATATTAGCAAGCATGTGCAATATTTATAACTTGTAATTCTTCAAGAACTTCTGAAATCTTTTTTATCTAAAATATCTATTAGCCTATATACTTTCATTTTACTTTTTCAATAATCCATTGAGTTATTGATGCCTATGGACATGGCAAATCACAAATAAAAAGAAATAATTTGAGATAAAACTTTGGTTTTTAAGTTATAAGTCATACTAATTGGTAGTACACTTAGTTCCAGTCTTTTCTGTTTATTTATTTGGGGGGTGGGCTGAGTCTTGAACTCAAGCCCTTGTGCATTGTCCCTGAGCTTTTTAACTCAAGGCTAGCACTCTACCACTTGAACCATCTGGTTTTCTTTTTTTTTTCTTTCTTTCATTTCTTTCTCTCTTTCTCCCTCTCTTCCTCTTTCTCTCTTTCATTTCTTTCTCCCTTTCTCTTTCTTTCTTTCTTTTTTCATTCCTTTCTTTCTTTCTCTTTCTCTCTCTCTCTTTCTTTCTTTTCTTCCTTTTTGGTGGTTAATTGGAGATGAGTCTCACAGACTTTCTTGTCAAGGCTGACTTTGAACCATGGTCCACAGATCTCAGCTTCCTGAGCAGCTAGGATTAGAGGCATGAGCCACTGAAGCTGTTCCTATCATCTAATTCTCTTCACCTAGAAGATACTGGGAGCAGTAAAATTCTAGTGTGGGACATTGTATAATCCAGTGAAATTCATTGTAATGAAAATGTTTTATTGTAATAAAATTTAATCCACAGATAACTATATGTAAATGTGTGCATATATATAATATTCATATATAAGATTGTATTTTAAATACTAACTTTTGCAAATGTTGGGATGGAAACCCCTCGTAGTCACCACTGGTGCTTGCCATGAGTGCATGGAAGTGCGTGAAAGCAGTTGAAAAAGTGTTAGACAAAGGAGGTTGGAACCTGGCACCATAAAGTTTTCTGCTATGAAGAAGAGGAAGGCTCTGGTAAGAGGAAGAAATTTTTGTTCCCCTTCAGAGCACCTTAGGTGTAGAATGTAATTTGAGCAGTTCCTGAAGGTCAGCTCCTCAGATCAGCAAGCAAGTTGTTATGAAACCTAGGGAGGGGGTGAATACCCAATAAAGACATTCCAGGCTTGGACAGCGCTGTCCTGTTCTCAGACTTATGCCAAACACATCTACTGATTGCAGTGACTTAACAAGAAATTCACTCCAATGAGTAGGAAGCCAGCATTTCTTTCCAACTGAGTAGCACAGAGAGAAGAAAATACAATTGAAAAACAAGTAAAATTGCAACTGCTTCAGATTATTTGTGAGGTGGAAGGAAATTAGTCATGTTATTGATTGAACTTAGTTTGACTTAAGTCTTTATATTAAATATTATTACCAATGCTTTAATAAAACTTTGAATACCGAATCTCTCTAAGCTGATGGGAAGGTTGCAACTTTCTATTTTCAAATGACAAAATTACTGGTTGGATTTGGGAACAAGAGTTGATGTGCCACCTGCTGGCTGATTAGAAATAATGCTGCTCTAAACATTCAACAGTGAATCTCATTTCTGCCTTATGAAACAGCAGTGCTTCTATTTTGTCTCCCTAACATCCAGTATCTCATACAACATCTGTAAACCCAGGATGGAGGGGTTGGGGGAGGGGGGAACAGAGTCCCAGTTTTGCCACTGCCTAATCATCAGCCCTATTCTCCTTCCCTCTACCCATAATGTGTGGGCCTTGTCTCTAGGACAGATGTTAATATGACACACCTAACCTCAGATGGAAACAATGCTTCCAAAACTATCAGGCATTCTAAGAAAAATGCCTGGGCCAGGATAGTGGATGAAATTAACAGCATTAGTTTCCTGCGATATGTCCTTGAGTGGACATCGTCACAAAGCTTTATTCAAGTCCACAGTCTACCTAGAAAAAAATGGCAAAGAATAAATATACATGTTTGTTTAAATATTGACTTGATTTCCTAACTTAGCAAATTCTCTGGCCTATGCCACATCTTCCAAAAACATTTATTCCATTGAAAAGGCTAAAAGATTTCTAAGTCTGCAGTATGAATAGAGAGGGAAAGTACCAGTAATCATAAAAACAAGATTGCCTTCCTGATCTTTTCTAGTTATGTCAAATAGTGTTCAACAGTAACCTTAATAGAATTCAGGGAAACCAAACTGTGATACACAAAATGTAAAAGCCAAAGCAGAATCAAATTTTCACAATGACTTAAAAAAGAAATAAAGAAAAAGCAAGCAATTTCTTGATTTTCTAGCTATGGACTAATCCATTTTTTTTAAACTCAATCAAATTTCCACAATTTCCCCTTGTGAGGGACCCTGTTATTGAGATTTAATAGGACTTTGCAAGCATTCACAAAAGACAGGTCAAGGGAAAAATCACATCTTCCCCAATTGCTTTATTTATTCACATAAATATTTCTGAAAATAGATTTTTTTCCCCATGCTTCTGAGCTGCAATCACTTTCACAAAACAAACAGAATTCTGAACTTAAGTAATCCACTGAATTTGCTTCAAGGAGACAATGTCATCCTTGTCACTTGGTTTGTCTTTTTCTTTTTTTTTTTCTTTCTTTCTTCTGTCTTGTTTTAGACCACCCATGAACCTTTTTATATTTCTCATTTAATCTTTGAAGGGAAGAAAAAGAGACTTGTTGCCCTTTGCAGTTTGAAGACTTGTCTCCCAATTGAGTAAGTTAATTATTTTAACCTTCTGATGAGGGTAGCCAGGGCGGTGGGCATGGAAGGAGGGGAAACAGGTGTTCCACACACCTGCACTCTAGCCTTAATTGCTGTGAAAATCTTGTAGGCTCTCAAGGGCAGTCTCTATTCTTTACAGAAGCTCTGGGAGAGGGGTTCATTTGTGAAGTTCTTAACTAATCATAGCATAAATATGCAACCACTGTTGAGTGAATAAATTATTTTCTTTTAAAATGGACTCCAGGTAAATTTAATTAGCAAAAGGGTGATTGACAGGTATTACTCTGAATGCCATGATTAAGTCCTGATGGTGTTAAAAAGGAAAAGGAAAAGGCACACTCTTTTTTCACTGCAGTGAGCTCAGGTAAAGAAAAGGATGTGGGGTTCTGGAATTCTTCACATTGTGGGAGACAGTCACCACAATTAAGCACCAAAAGTTTCTTTTGTTTTCAATAGGATGCATGGGGAGGACCTGCACTTTAAAAAATACCAAAATGTTATTTAATGTGGTATTTTATGTGTAGTTTAAATGCTTTCGTAAACATAGCTGGTGATAATTTGAATGCTTACCATACTTCCGACAAACATTCTTTCTATGCCCTGTTTCATGTAATCCTGACTCCCACCCTGGAATGCAATTCTCATTATTGGCCTCTTTTTGTAGGCTTGTGGAAGCTGAGGCAGAAGGAAATTAATTAACTTATCCAAGACCAGATAGTAAAAGTCAGAAGCGTCCAGGTGTCCCAACACTGACCTGTTCTCTGGGAAGTTTCTACTTGATAAAGATTAAGATAAATATAAGGTAGACCTTAGAACATGAGTGCTGAGCAAAAGGCTGGAGTTCTGTTGCTCAGCTTGGAGTCAAGGGAACAGTTCTGGGTCACACACTATTAATAAATGGTAGAGGACATTCTACAAAAGCACAGAAGTGAAAGACATATTAGGCCTCCAGAAAAGAGCATTTTCTTTTTAAAAGTCTGGGCTGGGAATGTGGCTTAGTGGTCAAGTGCTTGCCTAGCATACATGAAACCCTGCATTCGATTTCTCAGTATCACATAAACAGAAAAGGCCAGAAGTGGCGCTGTGGCACAAGTGGTAGAGGGCTAGCCTTGAGCAAAAGAAGCTCAGGGACAGTGCTCAATCCCTGAGTTCAAGCCCAAAGACTGGCAGAAAAAAAAAAGCCACTAGGTTAGATACATGACTCAATAATAGAGCAATGAGTTCAAACCCCAGTATCACCAAACAAACTTTTGGCTTGGTGCTGGTGGCTCATATCTATAATCCTGGCTACTCAAGAGTTTGAGTTTTGAGGATCAAGGTTCAAAACTAGTCCAGGCAGACAAATCTGTGAGATATGTATTTCCAATTAGTATATTTTCAGAAATGGAGGTGTGGCTCCTATAGTAGCCTTGAGCAACAATGCAGAGCACAAACACAAGACTCTTAGTTCAAGCCTTAATGCTGACACATACAAAACCAAGCAAAGTTAAGTTTAAAAAAAAAAGCCTGGAGCAAATCCTTTTGTTCAAGGAATAAGCAACTTGTTGTCTAGAGAATTAAGGAAGACCTGAGCAAAGTTTCACAACAGAAGCAGTGTCAGGTGTAAGATTATGATGTAGAGACACTGCTTTGCAGATGAGGAGTGCCCTCTTCCCCCAGTAACCACATTTTTTTCCTCAGGTAAGTGTAAATGACACCAAGCAATTAGACCAACACTTTAAAGACCTTGCATGTGACTTCTTGTGTAATGGTACAAGGGAAAACTGGCAAGGAATACCCTGTGTTACTGATGGGAGTATTTCTCATTGGGCAGCAGCTAATATAGGCTCACTTGACATAGGAAATTTGGGGTCAACCCCAGCCAAATCAAGTAAATATTCCAGCCATACAAAATAGAACCTCAGTTCTTGCTTCATCTTCCCTTGCTGCTGCCCTTGACCTATGTGTTTTCAGGGCACTGTGGAAGTAGAAAGGAGGATTCCTCACTGAGAACTGCTTAGAACTTCGCTCTGCTTCCTGATGGATATCCCACACATGCCTTTCACTAGGCCTGACCTGGCACCAATTCCCTTCTACCTGCCTGTTTCCAGTCTCCTTTATGACTATACATAGATATGTATATATATATATATAATATATACATGTACATACATGTATACATGTGTGTATATGTATGGAAAATAAAAGATGCAATTGCAGCCTATCTCATGGTCTAAAACTTCCCAAGGACACACTAGGTCTTAACATAAGAGATGGCAATATAGGAAACATTTCAAAAAACTTTCCAGAAAAGGGAATTTACAGAATTGGCAGTAGCCCCTCTGAAAGCCCAGTTGGCACAACAGACAAAATCTGAGCACAGAGAGAACTCACTCTTGATAGTACCTGGTTTCATTGAAGGGGGGAAAAAACCCTGGTGTTTGCTGGTCTCTTTGACCAAAAGCTCTCATTCCGGCAAAGAGCCAGCACTGAGTGCCTTAGCCTCTCTTGTAATTGTAAGTACTGGATATTTGATGGGAATTTTCTCTACCTTCAGCTGTGCATACAAGCCACCTGGGAATCTTGTTAAAATGAAGATTCTGATTTAGGAGGTTCCAGGTGGGTCTAAGAGTCTACCCCTGTTAAAAGCAAGTTCTTATATAATTTTGATACTGCTGGTTTGCAGAACATTTGGAGTTACAGAGCAGTAGAATAGCTTCCATAGGCTTAAGAAGGCAATTCAAGGCTGGGAATATGGCCTAGTGGCAAGAGTGCTTGCCTCATATACATGAAGCCCTGGGTTCAGTTCCTTAGCTCCACATATATGGAAAATGGTCAGGAGTGGCGCTGTGGCTCAAGTGGCAGGGTGCTAGCCTTGAGCAAAAAAGAAGCCAGAGACAGTGCTTAGGTCCTGAGTTCAAGGCCCAGGACTGGCCAAAAAAAGAAGGCAATTCAGCTCAATTTTGTGTACAAGTAAATTTATGATTCAAGAAAGGCATTTTTACAAATAATTGTACTTCTGTGTGCCAATAAGTTCTGCTATTATTGTATGCTTCTTGATATATTTGACCTGTTTTTTTCAAATAGTTGAAATGGTTGAGACAATATAAACTACAAAAGTTGATGCCTGATTTACTAGACCTACATGTCCAACAAGTTTGTGTGTGTACATACATATGTATTTATGTATATATATATATAAATATATATATTCTGTAGTTTAAATGTTGGAAGTGTTCAAGAGAATCAGATATATTGTAGTTAAAGTTGTAGTTTGATGACTAAGGAATTTGAGTAACTAATTTGAATGTATAGGAAATTTGTACTATTTTATGTAAATGGTAAAACAATTTAGGGAAATTTAATGCTTTAAATTTTAATTAACTGAATATTAATCAAAGAATAAGACAAAACATAAATAGCAGATTAAACAAAGCATTCCAATATTGAGTATGGGATAAAATAAAATACTGCATATCAAAACAGGTAGGATAAAGCTGGGCACTGGTGGTTCTCACCTGTAATCCTAGCTACTCAAAAAGCTGAGTGCTGAAGATCACAGTTCAAAGCCAACCCAGACAGGAAAGTCAATGGGATTCTTATCTCCAATTAACCACAAAAATCTAGAAGTAGCTAGAGGTGATACAGCATTAGCCTGAGCACAAAAGCTCAGGGACAGCACCAAGGGCGAGTACAAGCTCCAGGAATAGCAAATATATATGATAAAGTTAAATCAACAAGTATAAACACTATAATTTTAAATTCTTGTTTAATTTCTTATTGTGATGTACAGAGCATGATGTATGGAGGGGTTACAGTTACATAAGTCCTATAATGAGTATATTTCTTTTTGCACAATGTCACCCCTTCCCTAGCTCTCCCAGTTTTTTCCTCCCTTCCCTACCTACAAATTGTATAGTTCTTTACCACCGCTGCATGACTTTTAACTTTTATGTTAAAAAAGAGGAGAGGCTGAAGGAATCTAAAACCTAACAGTGAATTTAAATAAACTTGTTATGTGCATGTGACAATATTGCAATAAAACACCTTACAAAGTGTATTATATGTATATTTAGCAACATCACAATAAAACTTAATATAATTAGTTAATGATAATTTAAAGAAGAAGAAAGTCTGGGCGTTATAAAATAGAAAAGGCAACAGGAGCAGGGAATGTGGCTTAGTGATAAGTGCTTGCCTAGCACCTATGAAGCCCTGAGCTGGATTCCTCAGTACCACATAAACAGAAAAAGCCAAAAGTGGCACTGTGGCTCACATGATAGAGTGCTAACCATGAGCAAAAGAAGCTTAATGATAGTGCCCAGGCCCTGAGTTCAAGCACCATGATTGGCAAAATAATAATAATATAATAATAATAATAATAATAAGCAACAGGATAGAGGAAAAAAGAAAATAATAAAAATAAGAACATAAATTAATACCCACTGTTGGTGGCTCATGCCTTTAATCCTAGCTACTCAGAAAGGTTAGATCTGAGGATCACGATTCAAAGCTAATCCTGGCAGGAAAGTCTATGAGACTCTTATCTCCAATTAACCATCAGAAAACCCAAAGTGGAGCTGTGGCCCAAAGTGGTAGAGCAATAGCCTTGAGTGAAAACACTCAGGGACAGCGCCCAGGCCCTGAGCTCAAGCCCCACAAATGACCAAAAAAACAAAAAAAAAAGAACATAAATTAGTGGAATAACCAGAGAGTAGAAAATGAAGATAATCAACAAAGCTAAAACTTGCTATTTGAAAAAGCTTCTAAATAATGATTGATTGAGTAGAAACTAGTGAATAAAAACAGTGTCAGGAATGAGAAGGAAACCTGAACACACGTGCAGCCTAGATCTATAAGCATGGCAATGGCATTGTGATAAACACTTTACAAGTACATTGGAACACAGGTGAAACCAAAAGATTCTAAGCAAAAAAAAAAAAAAGTAAATCATAATACTGACTCAAAAAAACATTAAAAAATGAAATTTGTTTAAAAATTCCCCAGAGCTTAAACACCAGACTCTGTCACATTTTTTAAAATATAATTTTGTTGTTATTATCAAGGTGCTGTACAGAAGGGTTGTAATTTCCTAAGTCAGATAATGAATACATCATGTTTTCTGGATAATGTTATTCTTCCTTCAATTCCCCCAGTTTCCCCCTCTATCCTTGCCGAAAACTTATATAGTTAATTTTCCACATAGCGTATACCGAATAGCCTGATTAGTTTTTCACCCGTCTTCCCTCCCTCCCTTTCTGTGCCCTCAGACTCTGACACTTTTAACAATTTACCAAAAATGAAAGAAAAGATGAGACACAAAGAGAACTCTCCCAAACATGCATCTAAATGGAAAGCATTAGAGACCAAAGATAAAAGGCAAGCTATGGAACTTTAGGAAGATGAGTATCTTTATCACTCGATGTTGGAGAACTGTTTCTTAAAATAGCAACATCACACACTATAGAAGAAGGGATTAAAAAATTTAAGGCATTTATAATAAAATGAAAATTCTAGATATTTCACTGTTCTCAAATTGACAAAAACAGAAAGAAAGAAAGAAAGAAAGAAAGAAAGAAAGAAAGAAAGAAAGAAAGAAAGAAGGAAAGAAAGATGGAAAGAAAGATGGAAAGAAAGAAAGAAAGAAAGATGGAAAGAAAGAAAGAGAGAAAGAAAGAAAGAGAGAGAGAAAGAAAGAAAGAAAGAGAGAAAGAAAGAAAGAAAGAAAGAAAGAAAGAAAGAAAGAAGGAAGGAAGGAAGGAAGGAAGGAAGAAAGAAAGAAAACCTCTTATAAGGCCATGGTAGCTCACACCTGTAATCCTAGCTACTCAGGAGGCTGAGACTTGGAGGATTGTGGTTTGAAGCCAGCCTGTTCAGAAAAGTCCCAGGGACTTCATCACCAAAATAACCATAAAAAATGCATTACTGGAGGCATATCTCAGCATTATAGAACAACCAGCCATGAGTGAAAAAGCAAGTGCAAGGCAGTAAGCTGAAGCCCTAGTACCGATATACACACAGACACACACACAGAGAAGAGCTCTTAGACACTACAAGTGTCTGTGTAAACTGTCACAATCACTTGGGGAAAACAATCTAGCCTTATCAAAAAGCTGGAGACATAAATATCATATGACCTAGCCATTAGATATGTAGGCAAGGGGAGATGGTGCAGATGCACCCAGAAACATACAAAACATTCATAGCAGCAAAACTTATAATAGTAAAAAACCAACTAATGCTTAGTCATCTTAGAATAAATAAATTGCAATAAAGTCATATGGTGGAGTAGTATACAGTATTAAAAGCACACATAACAACGTATTGGGAATGGAATGTCACAGAATAGCTAAAGCATCAGCAAGCATTAGGTTCACATTCCTCTGTCTGGCAATCACATCCTTCCATAATCCATAAAGCCCATCTAATCTATCCAATCTCATATCCTTTCCCAAAGCACATTAAGCCAATGCATCTACTAGGCGTGGCTTTTTCCAAAGTTCTTCTTGCAGGCTGAAATCCTCTGGCCTTGACTTCACTGATGTTTTTCCTGCCCCTGTAAGACACACACTCTTCTGGGTCACCAAATCCCCAGCCTTCAGAGCCTACCCAGCCCTCCACCTTCATGGGAAACCTGCTGTCATGGCTCAAGGCCTCTGAACCTCTAACGAGTTTACAGCCAGGACTATGAAGCTCTGTGGCAAAATGTTTCTAGGAAAATTCAGTTTAACAGGTACATTCTTGACTTGCACTATTTGAAGAGCTTGTGTGAAATGCAGCAAAGGGGCATGAAGACAAATGCAGTTAGAGCAGGACCTGTGGCAACTGTCTAGGAATGAAGGCAGAGCTCTAGCTTGGGCAGGGGGTGGAGGGTGGGGGGTGAGGGGTGGGAGCAGTTGATTTAAAGCAGCAAATGGCATGATGGTATGAACTCCATAGACCAGAGTTTTTGTCCTGACTTCATCTTGTGCATTAGCAGTGTGGCCTGGTAAGACTTTACTTTCCTCTGTTTTAGATTCTCCACCTGTACAAAATGTGATAGTGCTACCCATTTCCTAGCTGTGGTGGCAATCACCCCAGATGATGCAAGCAACACAGCATGCTAATGCAACACCTGACACAGGAAGTAGAGAAGAAAGGCTGACTCCTCAGTAAAGATGGTGGGAAGCTTAGCAGGTACAAAGTGGCAGGGTATACAGGTTTAAGAACAAGCAGAGTTAATAGGCAGGGGAAGTTGCTCTGGTGTGCTCAGATACAGAGTTGAGATGAAAGGTCCAGGTAAGGGAAGTGGTTTGAGGTAGGCTGTAGCGAGAAAGAGATCTACAAATTGTGCATTTAAATGCTGAGGGTTAAGAGTACTGAGCAGGTTGACGGACAGGAAATGCTAGTACAGTAAGTTGCCTTAGACAGAGACTTGCTATATGTGGTTATGACCAAGTATGGTGGAAAATTTGTAAAAAGCAGAAGACATTGTAAAAAATGTGTGTGTGTGTGTGTGTGTGTGCGCGCACACACACATATCCAGGGCTTGAACTCAGGACCTAGGCTCTGTCCCTAGGATTTTTTTTTTGCTTAAGGCTAGTGCTCTACCACTTGAACCACAGCTCTACTTCTAGCTTTTTGGTAGTTAATTGGAATAAGAGTCTCACTGACTTTCCTACCTGGGACTGGCTTTGAACTGCCATCCTCAGATCTCAGCTTTCTGAGTAGTTAGGATTACAGGTGGGAGCCACTGCCCTCTGGCCAAAACAAACAAACAAAAGATGGAATTCATTCTTTTTTTTTTCTTTCAAATTTTTATTATCAAACTGATGTACAGAGAGGTTACAGTTTCATACATTAGGCATTGGATATATTTCTTGTACTGTTTGTTACCTTGTCCCTCATACCCCCCTCCCCCTCCCCCTTACCCTTTCCCCCCCTGAGGTGTTCAGTTGATTTACACCAAACAGTTTTGCAAGT
Source organism: Perognathus longimembris pacificus (assembly GCF_023159225.1). Lineage (NCBI taxonomy): Eukaryota > Metazoa > Chordata > Mammalia > Rodentia > Heteromyidae > Perognathus > Perognathus longimembris. The sequence continues at coordinate 29,859,463 of NC_063174.1, read as the reverse complement.
ATTGCTTTTGTAGTTGTTTTTCTTTTTTTACCCTGTGTCTCTCAATTTTGGTATTACCTTTCAATTTCCTAGTTCTAATACCAGTATACACGGTTTCCAATATACTCAGATAAGATTACAGAGATAGTGTAGGTACAACCACAGGAAGGTGATACAAGAACATCATCAATAATAGAAGCTACAGATACACATGGGACGTTGAAAGTAGTTACAACTGTGATATAACAATTGTGTCCATAACATGGAATTCATTTCACTTAGCCTCATCTTGGGTGTTCATAAGGGTATAGCTATTGGGTCTTGTGATGCTCTGCTATGACTTGCCTAAACCTGTACTAATTATTCCCAATAAGGGAGACCATAGAATCCATGTTTCTTTGGGTCTGGCTCACTTCACTTAGTATAATTTTTTCCAAGTCCTTCCATTTCCTTACAAATGGGACGTCATTCTTTCTGATAGAGGCATAAAATTCCATTGTGTATATGTACCACATTTTCCTGATCCATTCGTCTACTGAGGGGCATCTGGGTTGGTTCCAGATTCTCTCTATGACAAATTGTGCTGCAATAAACATTGTTGTGCTGGTGACATTACTGTGATTTTGTTTGTGGTATTTTGGATAGATCCCCAAAAGTGGGGCTGCTGGGTCATAGGGGAGTTCTATATTTAGCCTTCTGAGGAATCTCCATACTGCTTGCCAGAGTGGCTGAACCAGTTTACATTCCCACCAACAATGAAGTAGGGTTCCCTTTTGGCCACATGCCCTCCAACAATTGTTAGTGTTAGTTTTCTTGATATATGACATTCTTACTGGGGTGAGATGGAATCTCAATGTTGTTTTGATTTGCATTTCTTTTATGGCCAGTGATGTAGAGCATTTTTTCATATGTCTCCTGGCCATTCTCATTTCCTCATCAGAGAAGTCTCTTTGTAAGTCTTTAGCCCACTTGATGAGGGGGCTATTGGTTCTTTGCGGTTTTGATTTGAAAGAGGGTAATTTTTTTAGTTCTGCATATATTTTAGAGATGAGGCCTTTGTCCGTTGAATGGCCGGTAAAGATCTTCTCCCAGTCTGTGGGCTTTCTGTTTATCTTGCGAGCTATGTCCTTGCCGTGCAGAAGCTCTGCAGTTTGATGCAGTCCCATTTGTCCAACCTTTCTTTGATTTGTCGCATTTCTGGGTCTTTGTTAAGGAAGTTCTGTCCTGTGCCAAGGAGCCCAAGTGTTTCTCCTACTCCTTCCTTTAGTGTTTTCAGGGTGTCTGTTTTGGTTTCGAGGTCTTTAATCCATTTGGAATTGATTTTGGTGCAGGGTGATATATAAGGATCTAGTTTTAGTTTGTTGCATGTGTTTGTTGCATGTGTTTGCCAGCACCATTTGTTAAAGAGGCTATCTTTCTTCCATACTATTGTTTTAGCTCCTTTATCAAAGATTAAGTAGGCGTAGTTCTGTGGGTTCATTTCTGGGTCTTCAATTCTGTTCCATTGGTCTTCAGACCTGTTCCTATGCAAATACCAAGCTGTTTTTATTACTATAGCTTTATAATACAGCTTGAAGTTGGGTATTGTAATTCCTCCAGCACTCTTCTTTCTGCTTAGGAGTGTTTTTGCTATTCTAGGTCTTTTATTGTTCCATATGAATTTCTGGATTGCTTCCTCTATTTCATTAAAAAATGGTGTTGGGATATTAATGGGTATTGCATTGGATTTGTAGATAGCCTTTGGAAATATTGCCATTTTGATTATATTAATCCTCCCAATCCAGGAGCATGGGAGGTTTTTCCATTTCCTTAGTTCTGACTTAATTTCGTTTTTCAAGCTTTTAAAGTTCTCATCAAAGAGGTCTTTCACTTCTTTGGTTAAGGTTATTCCTAGGTATTTTATGTTTTTGGGGCTATTGCAAGGAATTCATTCTTATGTGTATTACTCAGTTCAGATGATGTAGAGAAGCTCTCAGCCAAGTCCACATTGTGGTCAGTTGTGTTGATGTTATTGTGTAATATGCTGAATGTCTCTCCTCTGTTAATTTTGTAATACTAAACTTCCCCCAAAAGCAAATGGTGTCCTGAAACTAAGGTAAAACTTATGGTACTCCTTGCAGACCAAAAAGGGCATAGAATGTGCTTAACTGATGTCTTGAAGTCAACTTTATAGATTGTGGAAAGGTGGCCTGTCTTCTCAAAAGTCAGCAATATTGTGGGAAAAATGAATCAAGTAGCTACCGGGCAGTTGTGAACTCAACATCCAGTCTCATGGCTTTCTTTTAAAGTCAGTCTTCTTGGAACCATATGGCACAGATGCCAAGGGTCTTCTCTGTACCCATAAGGAAGTCTGCCATCTTATAAGGTATATAACTTCCCTGATGAAAGTGTACCTTCTGGGCTAGGAATGTAGCCTAGTGGTAGAGTGCTTCCCTAGCATGCATGAAGCCCTGGGTTTGATTCTTCAGCACCACATATACAGAAAAGGCCAGAGGTGGTGCTATGGCTCAAGTGACAGAGTGCTCAAAAAGAAGCCAAGGACAGTGCTCAGGCCCTGAGTTCAAGCGCCAGGACTGGCAAAAAAAAAAAAAAAGGTGTATCTTCTTTAAAAAAAATCCCATTCTTGCAACACTGTGAGGCTGCAAAAAATAGTAATCACAATGCGTTCCTTTCTTCCACAGAAATAATTTGTAGGTATTTCAGTTTCATGAAATGCCACAACTGGTGAGACAGTTCAAAATGCTATATGCAATTACCTAACGCTTGCAAGTGCTCCCTTGAAATAGAAGTGATGGGAGCTGGCCATAATTCCTACCTAGGTAGTATTCTCGACAGCTCCAACGAACTTGAGAAGTGGGGCTCCAACAATGTGAAACAGGCTGCACTGCGAAAAGGGCTTTTCTTTTTTAATTATCTCCCCCTGCCCATTTCTGATACTAGGGCTTGAATTCAGAGCCTGGTCACTGTCCCTTAGTTGGATGGTTGTTGTTTATTTGTTTGTTTTTTGCCAGTTCTGGGGCTTGAACTCAGGGCCTGAGCACTGTCCCTGGCTTCTTTTTGTTCAAGGCTAGCACTCTACCACTTGAGCCACAGCACCAATCCTGGCTTTTTCTATATATGTAGTGCTGAGGAATTGAACCCAGGACTTCATGCATACAAGGCAAGCACTCTATCACTAGGCATATTCCCAGCCCTGTCCCTGAGTTTCTTTTGCTCAAGGATAGCTCTCCACCACTTGAGTCACAGTGTCACTTCCAGCTTTATCTGAGTTGTTTATTGAAGATAAGAGTCTCACAGACTTTTCTGCCCAGGCTTACTTTCAACTGTGACCATCAGATCTCAGCCTTCTGAGTAGTTAGGATTACCGATGTAAGCCACCAATGTCCTGCCTTAATTGTCTTTAAGTAGTTGTACAAAGCAATTTCAATTCAAGAGAATGGCTTAAAAAATAACTAGTGATAGTGCCCCTACTTGTTTCTCTAGTTTAAGAAGCATACAACCATTACAAGAATACAGAGGCATTGCAATCTGTGTGCAGCCGCTTGTCTGTAGCAACAAACATTTGTTGGCAGTGAACCCTTCGCATGTTGTGAGTAATTTATGTGTCAGAATGTATCCCATTCAGTCATAACAGTGGGATTGGAGTTTGTGCTGTCCTTGCCTGCATTTTACAGCAGAGACAGCTGAGGCTTATGCAGGGAGTTGTAAGGTCACAGTGAATTGGAGGCATCTGATGCAGGTTTGTTTCTCTGGTACTCACCCTCTAGCTACTGTGTGCTCTCCATCCTTTCAGGTCTAGCTCATCCCACCCTCTTTCTGAGGACAGTAGGCCAGTGAAGAAAGGTGAAGGACTAGGTCTGGGGCTACAGCTCCCGCTTTGTTCTGTCACTCCTGGGATGACATCTCACTTCTCTCTGCCTTTTGCAGTGTTGGTGATTTCTTTTGCAGTTACTCTAACAACTTTACTCTTGTGGAATGGAAGATGATTCATTGGAGATTAAGAGTCTCACAGACTTTCCTCCCCAGGCTGGCTTTGAACCATGATCAATATATCTCAGCCTCCTGAATAGCTAGGAACACAGGCATGAGCTACCAGTACCCACCTAGGCTAAGTACTTTTAAATGCTTTCTCACTGCACTAACATACATACTTTTTAAGGTATGTTGTTAATGTGTCAGTTTTCAGATGGGGAGGGACAGATAGCAGAAGTTACAGAAGACTATGTAGGGCTGCCTCTAAAACCAAGAGAGACCGATTCTAAAGCCTACATTAATAAACGTCAAGATGCCTTTGAGCTTTACTGCCCCCTGCTGGGGAAAATAAGCAACAGGCCCTAACCCAAAATGCCTCACCTATGGAAGAGCCTAGCAAGAATTACTCTAAAAGGATGCTTTGTATTAGGAATATTTAATGATCTTCTTTGCTTTCCTTTTGAGGAACATGTGACTTTAAGACAGTCAGAAAAATCACAGGGGTAGGAACAACAAGGAAACACACTGAGGGGAGGTAAAGAAGAAAAAGGCAGAAGGTAAAGAAGGCAGAAGAAAGCCTGGTCCCTAGCATCATTGAGCCCCAGGCTTCGAATGAAGTAAGTGACCAAGTCCTTAGCATATCACTTCTGTGGAACCTATAATGGTAAGAAACTGTGTTCTGTCTCCATGAAGCTTCCTAGGTGACCCCCTAAGATAGCCTCCTGGTCCTTACTCACCTCCACTCCAGAAAGTAAATTTTCACTAGGCCCCCAACTTCTTGGGTGCTCTGAAGTTCTGTTCTCTTTTCATAGGGAAGCCTTACAGTGCTAACGTGGTATGCAAATCTGCATGTTTGCCTCCTTTCTAGTCTTCTCAGAAGTGAGGCACTGTGGTTCCCAAGTGAGGGTAGTACAGTACTACTGAAGGTAGTTTGGGGGCGGGGGAGGGCAGGGGAGGAGGAGAAAGATTTTGTGTCGCAACAAAGGCTGGAAGGAGGGGATATTGACACAGAAGACCCAGAACTGGGCTGCTAGAAGTCCTGCTGAAAAACACTGGATGACTGAGTTGAAAAGTATAAATAAATCTACTTTAACTTGTGAAGTTCTGTTCAGTGTGATTCTTGGAATAGAATAACGAAGAGAAGCTATATAGAACCTATGACCTCTATGGAGCTTTTCAAACAAGCATTTCAATTTTGGGTGATTTTCTAAAGGAACGTCTTTGCTTACTGGAGGGTTTCTCCAGTGTGTTTCTTTTTTTCTTTTTCTTTTTTTTTTTTTTTTTTTTGGCCAGTCCTGGGCCTTGGACTCAGGGCCTGAGCACAGTCCCTGGCTTCTTCCCCCTCAAGGCTAGCACTCTGCCACTTGAGCCACAGCGCCGCTTCTGGCCGTTTTCTGTATATGTGGTGCTGGGGAATCGAACCTAGGGCCTCGTGTATCCAAGGCAGGCACTCTTGCCACTAGGCTATATCCCCAGCCCCTCTCCAGTGTGTTTCTAATGCTTGTGAGCTCTGAAAGTTTAAAGCCATAATCACTTTAAACAGATGTCACCAGCTGCTGGTGGCTCATTCCTATAATCCTAGCAACTCAGGAGGCTGAGATCTGAGGATTGCAGTTGAAAGTCAGCCCTGACAGGAAAGACTCTTATCTCTAACTACTAAAAAGACAGAAGGGGATCTGTGGCCCAAGGGGTAGAGTACTAGCTTTGAGTAAGAAAGCTCAGAGACAGCACCAGCCTGAGTTCAAGCCCCAGAATGGGCACCACCAATATCACTAACAAAAACCACACAGATGTCTCATGAACCAGGAAGTGGTCTGCTGGTAAAGTTTTATGGCAAAGTTTTCCTGAGTTGTAGAAATATGTATGGTTTTCTTAAACCATGTATACTATACCTGGTTTTATTTGTCACCTAGTGAGAACTAATGGAATAGTTTTGCTTCTTTGTTTATTAGTGTCCATACTTGGGCTTGAACTCAGGGCCTTGATGTCAATTGAGGGTTTTTTGCTCCCAGTTGGCACACTACAATTTGAGCCATACCTCCAATCTGGTGTGAGCCACTGGTGCGTGGAAACTAATGACATATATGATAAAGAGCAGATTTCAATACTGTAAAACAGTTTTTCCATAACACCAATTGCAGTTGTCTTTTTGGTCCCCTTAAATGAATCATCTACTTAAACTTGAATTATTCTTTACCACTTAGTTTCGTTGTATCTGTGTGCCATGTGTATTATAATTAACTTCATATTTTTCATCAACTCACTTTTTCAAAACTTGTTTATATTATAAATAATTTCTGTGAAATGATAGTTTGATAAACCATATTTTAAAAATGTGTGCACAGCCAGGCACCAGTGGCTCATGCCTATGATCCTATCTACTCAGGAGACTGAGATCTGAGGATTGGGATTTGAAGCCAGTCTGAGCAGAAAAGACTGTGAGACTCTTATCTCCAATTAACCACCCAAAAGCCAGAAGTAGAGCTGTGACTCAAGCAGTAGAATGCTAGCCTTAAGCACAAAAGCTCAGAGACAGTGCCCAGGCCCTGAGTTCAAGTCCAGGACTAGCACCAATACACACACACACACACACACACACACACACACACACGGGGAAGGAGACAGAGAGAGAGAAAATGGGGTTGAAGCTCAGTGGTAGAGTACTTGTCAGGCATAAACAAGGCTTGGATTCCAACTTAGCACTGTAATGCGTCAATCAATTAAAGTTCATTAATTTTATTTTTAAATATTATTTATTTGAAAAATTACTAGCATAAATTGTACAAACATGTAATATATGTTGATAACATTCACAACTATATTACTCTTTCTTAGTTCTCTGTCCCCCTTAACTAGCTTTAGTAAGTTTTATTAAGCTATAATGTACCTTGATCATGTTTACCACAAACCACCTTGTCCTTTCTAAATTATATTTGAACTATCACTATAATCAAAAGACTAGAAAAATCTGAATATTATATAGTTAGCAGAAGAATTGAAACACTGGTAGTAATATCCAAATACTCCTTAATAAATAAGTGGCAATGAACTCGGGCAGTATGCTACAATGGCTTCCTATTGCTGTAGCCAAGGCAAAGAAATACACATACATACCAGCCTTTCTCCAACATGTGGGTCTGTGGGTAAAGTCAGAGTTGGACTGAGAGGCAGTGGGAACATGGAATTCTGTCTCCAATGCCAGGAGCCCGAGATCAGATGAAAAGTCCAGGCCTCCTGTGCAAACCACAGGGTCTTATTAACTCTCCTCTCTTTCTGTCTCCTTTCTCAGACTCAATTCTGTGACCAGTACTATAATTATTCCCTAGTCTCTACCACGGGACCTAAGAGTTGTATTCAATTATTCCTGAAGTGTGGAAGAAGAAGTCGTATCTCCTCCTTAGCTAAGATAGAAGCAGAGGAAGCCTGCTGCTGGGTTCCAAGTTGGAACTCTAGAACTAGGCGCAAGGCTAAGCATTGGTTGAATTAATGAATGAACCTCAGTCTTTCCCAGCATGCAGGGAAAAAACACTGTAAATCAATTGAGGAAAAAGAAGGACCGGGCCTCTAACCTTCAAGAATTAAGGGGTCAAGAAAACAATAAGGTGTGGGGAGAAGGGATTTTATTTTCTTAATCTTTACGTAATTGAACCAAGGAGTAGCCATTAGAGAAGTGGTTTCCCCCCTTGGATTCTGCCCTATGGCTTCCTGGCAGGCATTTGCTGTGGGCTGGGCCTGGCCTCTTCGGGTGCTTTGCAGCCTGAACATTGCACAGAGGTGTTCTGCGGGCACTGGGACTCTCCAGGCTGGGGCCACCCCGAGCCACAGCTGCTCCCACGTGGCCCAATTTCATTGAGTATTTATGATTTTTCCTCCAACAGTAACCTTTAAAAATGTATCTCTGAGAATGTAGCCTGTTCAGCTTTGTAAGATTTCCCCCCTTGAAACAAATCATCCAGTCCTAGGACAGAGCCACTGGACCGGGAAGTTCGTCTTGATCTAGGGCCAGCACCGAGTCCAGCATTCAACTGCCACCTTCATGTTTTGCAAGCCGGGTGGGGAGCGGGATGGTGGGGGGTGGGGGGAGGTTCCTGACCTTGGACAGGCCTCTCCTCCCCCGACCCCCTGCCGGGAAGCCATGAATCAGGCGCCCCAATCTCGAGCCCAGGGCATGGGTCAGAGCCAGAGCGCAAGGGACTTTGGGGGCTTCCAGGGAGGCAGGCTTTTCCTGGGGTGCTCCCGCAGGCGGAACCCGGGTGAGCGGCACCCACACCCCGCAGCCCCGGGCCCAGTGGCTGTCCAGGGGGATTTGTCGGTGCGCCCTATATAGCCGCAGACAGCGGCCATCTGTTATGTTTAGTAACACCACCGCCCCCTCCCCCGGAGGGCGCCTGCCTTGGTCATTAAGCCGGGAAGATATTTTTTAATGACTCTCTTGCAAACTGGCTTCGCCCGGGTCCCGCAGCAGCTCACCCTGTGCACTCAAACGCTCTTTTCTGTGTGCCTGCTGGGCGATCCCCGGTGCTTTCCCCACCGCCCCCACCCCCCACGCGTCCACTGTGGGGGCCCGGCCCCCAGGCAGGCGCTGCCTCACTGGAAAAGGCAGGAGCTTCTCCATCCCCCGCCCCCGTGGGCTCAGTGAAGAGAAAAATCTGTGATGCGTGCACCATTTTAATGCATCACATTTCAGTTCTGCAAATGCAAAGTGTAAATTGGGCTAGAATATGATTGTGAATCAGACGTCATGATTAATTTATCACCATGCTCCAGATACATCAGCTAAAATAATATGAATCTAAAGCAATGGTTCCTCCTGCCTTTGTGTTTGCTGGAGAACTTGAAGGAATAGAAGGAGAGAAGTTAAAGGAACCAAGATGTCACTTCTTTCTTGTATTGGCACAACATCAACAGAATAAAACATCCACAGCCTGGCTTCATTCACTTAAAAATTGTAATCATTTACAGATGATGATGATGATGATGATGATGATGATGACGACGACGACTAGTATTATCTATGTACTACCTTTTATTTTTTATTTTTCCTTTTTTTTTTTTTTTTTTTTTTTTTAGTGCTAGGGACCCAACTTATTACTTCCCTGAATTTCTATCACTGGACACACCATGATGACTAACATTGAAAGGGTGACAAACATTCTCATATTTCAGGCAACATGGGCAATGCCTGAAGTTCTAGATTCTCACCAGACTATAAAAATCAGCCAGGCCTTATCACTGGGAGAATAGCCTATGAAGTAGGAGTATAGAGATCACTACTTTTTTGTTTTTTGTGCTGGTACCAGACCTTGAACTCAGGGCTTTGCCTCTTACTTTGCTTTCTTTCACTCAAGAGTAATGCTCTATTACTTGAGCCACACCTCCAGTCTAGCTTTTGCTTGTTTAATTGGAAATAAGAGTCTTCTGGGATGGCTTCAAGCCAGAATTCTCAGATCTGTCTCCTGCGCAGCTAGGATTACAGGTGTGAGCCATCAGTGTCCAGCTAAGAGTCACTTTGGAGACCCTTGGAAAGCCAAACCTCGGGCTCCCCCAGGGGCAGATGGAACGAATGGAAGCAGATGGAGCAAATGGAAGTCTAAGATTGTCACAAGTCTCCTTCCTCACTCTAAGACTTGAGAAAAACTAATCCGGCTTTTAAAATCACAAGCACCTTTGCCTAGATATCTAGGTTGTTTAGTAAGCAGTCTGAGTGATTCTTACCAGGTGAGCAGTCAGGTTTGGAGGTCACTGGTCTATCAGGCTTAAAGCTCTGATGACTTAAGCTCATGATGTCAGCCACATTGATTGGATGAGTTGAACTATCTCAGTGTGGGCTAGGTTTATCTGTTTAGTCATGCCTGAGTTACACATGCAAAGAAAGCTTATTAATTACAGTGTTTGGTTGAATGACAACACATCTAGGACTCTAATTAGGAGAGGAAAAAACAAACAGGGAAAGGTCTTCTCCTTTTGTAGCTGATTTATACTCTCAGATGCATGAGAATCCATGCTGCCCAAACACTATAACAGTCCCTTTCCTTCAGAAGGATTTAAACTGCTTTAATACAGATGCTTAGCACTGTTGAGCCATGTCTTGTCTAGGTCTACAGTTCTCAATGAAAGAGGGACACGGAGCAGAGGTTCAGAAGAAATCCATAAAAGTTAAAGGTTATTTATTCTTTTTTTTTTTTTTCTTGCTGATGCTGGTACTTGAACTCTGGGCCTGGGCACTCTCCCTGAGCTTCTTTTTGCTCAAGGGTAGCACTCTACCACTTGAACCACAATGCCACTCATGACTTTTTCTAAGTAGTTTATTGAAGATAAGAATCTCACAGTCTTTTCTGCCTGCGCTGGCTTCAAACCTCAGTTCTCAGATCTCAGCCTCCTGAGCAGCTAGGATTACAAGTATGAACCACCAGCGCCCAGGCATAAAGTTTATTCTTTTTTTTTATTTAACTTATTTATTAATTGAACACAAATTTTTTGACAAGGTGTTGTGCAAAAAGGGTACAGTTACATAGTAGGGCAGTGTGTACATTTCTTGTGATATCTTACACCCTGTTTTTCTATCTCTTCTCTAGGTCAGGTAGACATATATACAATATACAATGTATCAAGAACATATACAGTAGCCACGTGGCCACTCCCAAGAAAGTTCGCCTAGGGCTTTAAATGTAATGTCGATATTAGACCATATGTCGACAGTAGTCTTATATGAACGTACATACAAAGCTTTTGAGCTATTGTATTCCACTGAGAGGTCAATTTTTTTTTTTTTTGGTTTTTCATCATTATTTTTATTTTTGTTTTTTTCAAATTTTTATTATCAAACTGATGTACAGAGAGGTTACAGTTTCATACATTAGGCATTGGATACATTTCTTGTACTGTTTGTTACCTTGTCCCTCATGCCCCCCTCCCTCCCCCCCTTTCCCTCCCCCCCGCACCCCCCCCCCCCCCGAGGTGTTCAGTTCACTTACACCAAACAGTTTTGCAAGTATTGCTTTTGTAGTTGTTTCTGAGAGGTCAATTTTTGACCTTTATATGTTGAGTAATTGTTTGGTTTTAGTTACATACTGTTGGGTCGCTGCCCCAATCCTGTGGGGAATACTATTTGATAAGCAGTTTTTGGTTTCACAGATTTGGTCTCTACTGTCTCTCCGTCTCCCTTTCTTAACAGTCATATATCAGGAAGATCATGCCCCTTTGTTTTCTGTGTTCTAGGCTTGTCTCACTCAACATTATTTGTTCGAGTTCTGACCATTTCCCTGTGAATAACAATGTTTTACCATTCCTAATCGCTATGTAGTATTCCATTGTGTATAAGGACCATATATTTTGGATCCATTCATCTATGGAGGGGCCTCTGGGTTGTTTCCATATTTTGGCTATTGTGAATTGTGCCACAATAAACATGAAAGTACAAATGTCTTTTTGATATCTTGGGGTTTGCTGTTTAGGATAGATGCCTAGGAGTGGTATGGCTGGGTCATAGGGTAGGTCTATATTGAGCTTTTTGAGAAACCTCCATACTGTTCTCCAAAGTGGTTGTACTAATTTGCACTCCCACCAACAATGGAGAAGGGTTCCTCTTTCCCCGCACCCCCTCCAGCATTTGTTGTTGCCTGAGTTCAGAGTATAGGCCATTCTAACTGGGGTGAGGTGGTATCTCAGGGTTGTTTTTATTTGCCTTTCCTTTATTACCAGGGATGTTGAGCATTTCCTCATGTGTTTCTTTGCCATTTTTATATCTTCTCTTGTGAAGTCTCTCTTTAGCTCCTTTGCCCATTTCCTAATAGGTTTATTGGGCTTGGAGGGGCTTAGTTTTTTGAGTTCTCTGTAGATGACAGATATCAGGCCTTTGTCTGTTGCTGTGCTGGTAAATATCCTTTCCCATATCGTTGGCTGTCTTTCTATTTTGGTGGCTATGTCCTTAGCTGTGCAGAAACTTTTAAATTTGTAGTAGTCCCATTTGTTGAGTCTTTCCCCTATTTGTTGTGCCCCTGGGACTCTATTCAGGAAGTTCCTTCCTGTGCCTATAAGTTCTAGTGTCTTTCCTACTCTGTCCTTCAGTAGTTTCAAGGATTCAGGTCTGATGTTGAGGTCCTTGATCCATTTTGAGTTGATCTTGGTGCATGGTGATAGGCTTGGGCCTACTTTCAGTTTTCTGCATATGGCTGCCCAGTTCTCCCAGCACCAGTAATTGAAGAAGCTATGTTTATTCCATTGTATGTCTTTAGCTCCTTTGTCGAATATCAGCTGGCTGTAAGAGTGTGGTTTTATTTCTGGATCTTCAATTCTAATCCATTGGTCTTCCGATCTGTTTTTATACCAATACCATGCTGTTTTTGTTATGATAGCCTTGTAGTAGAGCTTGAAGTCTGGTATTGTGATACCTCCTGCATAGCTTTTTTTTGCCTAGAATTGCTTTGGCTATTCTAGGTCTTTTGCTGTTCCATATGAATTTATGGATTGTTTTCTCTATTTCAGTGAAGAATGTGGCTGGGATTTTGATAGGTATTGCATTGAATTTGTATAACAATTTGGGCAATATGGCCATTTTCACTATATTGATTCTGCCTACCCATGAGCATGGGAGGTCTTTCCATCTCCTTGTGTCTTCTTTGATTTCCATTATTAGATTTTTATAGTTTCCAATAAATAGGTCCATCACATCCTTGGTTAAGTTGATCCCTAGGTACTTTATTCTTTTTTGGCTACTGTAAATGGAATTGTTTCCATAATTTCCTTTTCTGTTTGTCTATTGCTGGTGTACAGAAAAGCTGCTGACTTTTGTGGATTGATTTTGTATCCTGCTACTTTGCCAAATTGGTTTATTAGGTGTAGGAGTTTGGGTACTGAGTTTTTTGGTTCCTTCAGATATAAGATCATGTCGTCTGCAAATAGGGATAGCTTGATTTCTTCCTTGCCGATGTGGATCCCTTTGATGTCCTCCTCTTGCCCTATTACTATGGCTAGGGATTCCAGCACTATGTTGAAAAGAAGTGGGGAGAGTGGGCATCCTTGTCTTGTTCCTGAGTTTAGGGGGAATGATTTAAGTTTCTCTCCATTTAATATGATATTAGCAGTTGGTCTGTTGTATATGGCTTTTATTGTTTTGAGGAATGTTCCATCTATTCCTGTTCTCTCCAAAGCTTTTAATAGGTATGGATGTTGTATTTTGTCAAAGGCTTTTTGGGCATCGACTGAGATAACAATGTAATTCTTAATTTTAGATCTGTTTATGTGGTGAATTACATTGATTGATTTACGGATGTTGAACCATCCTTGTGACTGTGGGATGAAGCCTACTTGGTCATAATGTATGATTTTCTTGATCAGTTTCTGGATCCTGTTAGCTAATATTTTATTGAGGAGCTTTGTGTCTGTGTTCATGAGTGATATTGGTCTGTAGTTCTCTTTTTTTGTTGGGTCTTTGCCTGGTTTGGGAATTAGTATGATATTAACTTCATAGAATGAGTTTGGGATTTCTCCCTCTGTTTCTATTTCGCGGAAGAGTTTGAGGAGTATTGGTATTAGCTCATTACTAAAGGTTTTGTAGAATTCGTTGGTGAATCCATCTGGGCCTGGGCTTTTCTTTGTTGGGAGGTTCTTGATTACCTCCTGTATCTCACTGTAAGTTATTGGTCTATTTGGTTGATTTATTTCTTCTTGGTTCAGTTTGGGCAGTTTGTACTTCTCTAAGAATTGATCCATTTCTGTAAAATTATTGTTTTTTGCTGAGTAGAGGTTTTGGAAATAGCTCCTTATGATTGTTTGAATATCGTGTGTACTTGTAATTTTTCTGGTGGAGTTCTTGATTTTACGTATATGAGTCTCTTCTCTTCTTTTTTTTTTTGTAAGTCTTGCGAGGGGTCTGTCAATTTTATTTATTTTCTCAAAGAACCAGCTTTTAGTCTTATTTATTTGTTGAATGGTCTTTCTATTTTCAATCAGATTTATCTCGTCTTTAATCTTTGTGATCTCTCCCCTCCTAGTCGTTTTAGATTCTGTCATTTCTTGTTTCTCCAGTTGTTTTAGTTTCATCGTGAGGTTATTTACCTGCTCTGCTTCCATTCTTTTAATGTGAGTGCTGAGGGCAATGATCTTGCCCCTCAGTACTGCCTTAGCTGTGTCCCATAGGTTTCTTTGTGATGTGTTTTCTTTGTCATTGTGGCTTATGAATTTGTTGATTTCATCTTTAACTTGGTCTGTGGCCCAAGTGTTGGATAGCAGTGTGGGGTTTAGCCTCCAAGAGTGTGTATAGCCTCGGTGGTATCCTTTGTTGTTGAGGGTTACCTTTAATCCACTGTGATCAGATATAATACATGGGATGACGTGAATACTTTTGTATTTGCTGAGGTTCTTTGTGTGGGCTATGACGTGGTCTATTTTGGAATATGATCCATGGGCTGCTGAGAAGAAGGTGTATTGGGTGTCTGTAGGGTGGAAGATTCTATATAGGTCTGTCAGATCCATTTGGGATATGGTGTTACTTAGGTCCTCAGCTCCCTTGCTAATCCTCTGGGTGTTGGATCTGTCTCTTGGAGAGAGTGGGGTATTAAGGTCACCCACTATGATTGTGTTTGCGTCTATCTTGTTCTGTAATTCTGTGAGAATTTGCTTGACATATGTAGGGCCTCTTTTTTTTAAATTTGTTTATTAATTAAGCACAAATTTTTTTACAAGGTGTTGTGCAAAAAGGGTACAGTTACATAGTAGGGCAGTGTGTACATTTCTTGTGATATCTTACGTCCCGTTTTTCTATCCCTTTTCTAGGTCAGGTAGACATATATATATATATATAATATACAATGTATCAAGAACATATACAGTATTCACAGACTTGGTCTCTACTGTCTTTCTGTCTCCCTTTGTTAACAGTCATATATCAGGTAGATCATGCTGTAGGGCCTCTTTTGTTTGGTGAGTATACATTTATCACCGTGATGTCTTGATTCTGGATTTTTCCTTGTATTAATATGTAGTGTTCTTCTTTGTCTTTTTGAGTTGATTTTAATGAAAAGTCCAGCTTGTCTGACATCAGGATGGCTACACCTGCCATTTTGGTAGGTGTGTTTGCTTGGTAGATCTTGCTCCATCCTTTCATTTGGAGCCTGTTTTTGTCTCTTGCTATAAGGTGGGTCTCTTGTAGGCAGCAGATGTCAACTTTTTGTTTGTGGATCCATCCTGCCAGTCTGCTCCTCTTTATGGAGAGTTTAAACCATTTATATTTAAAGAGATCAAGGATAAGGGTGTTTTTTCTCCTTCCATTTTCTTGTTGGGCTGTTTTTCCTCTTTTTTTTTCCTTGTCTTTAGTGAGCTGTTCTTTCTGTTGGACTTTGGCTATTGTAGTTTCTTTCTGTTTCTGTCTGTGTCTCTTGTACGATCTCTGTTGGGTGAGGCTCCCCTCTTAGAATTCTCTGTAGGGCTGTTTTTTTATTCACATACTCCTTTAGCTCCTCTTTGGTATGGAAAGATCTGGTTTTCACTTTGAAAGTGAACTCCAATTTCGCTGGATATTTGATCCGAGGTTGCATATTGTTAGCCTGTAGTACTTGGATGGTGTTCTTCCACTCACTTCGTGCTTGGTAGGTTTGTGTGGAGAGGTCTGCTGTTATTCGAATCCTCTTCCCATTGTAGAAAATTTCTTTCTTTGCTTTGGCTGAATTCAGAATTTGCTCTTTAATCTTGAGGTCTGAAGTCTTGAATATTATGTGCCTTGGGGTGGCTTTTCTGGGGTCTGGCCTGCCAGGTGTCCTATACGCTTCGGTACCTGGATGGGGTCCCTTGTGAGATTGGGGAAGTTTTCTGCAATAACTTTATTGAGAACATGTTTAAGCCCTCTGTTCTGGTATTCGGCTCCTTCTTCTATTTCAATTATGCGCAGATTATATCTCTTGTCTTTGTCCATTAGTTTCTGGATTAGTCTGCCCTGAAGCTTCACCGTTTCTTGGAGTGTGGTAATTTTCTGGTTGTTGTCTGCTGTTTCATTGTCCAGGCGAGAGATTCTGGATTCCATATGGTCAACTCTTTGTATTGTCGTTTCAATTGCGGAGTTTATGGATGTCAGAGAGCTATTTATGGTTGTCAGATCAGCTCTGATTGTGGAAATTTCTTCCTTTAAAGAGTTGTATTTTAAATCTATTTTTTCATGCATTTCACTTCTCAGGATGTGAAGATTTTCTTTAAAGCAGGCTTGCATTGTATCCATTTTTGCTTCCATTTCTTTAAAGGAGGCTTGCATTGTATCCATTTTTGCTTCCATTTCTTTCTTGGCTTCTTGGGTGTCCTTCAAGATTTCCGCTCTAAACTCCTGGAATTGTTTTCTGATTTCATTTCTGACGCTTTCCGTCATTCCTGTTAACATGGCCTCATTTGCTTTTTTATTCTCCATCTCCTCTTCAGTCGTGCTACTTTTTGGAGCTGGCGAGTTGGCTTGCTCTTTGATGAACTGTGTTATGTTTCTTTGTGATTTGCACATCTGGAGATCTGTGGATGGCTTCTCAGGTTTGGTTTATAGCTCTGCCCTCCCTCCTGTGTAGGCGCGTCTACCAGAGCAGGTGCTGCCACTCTGGCCACGCCCACCTGTGCGGGGTACGCCTACCATAGTGGGCGCTGTCGCCAGGGGCCCCGTCTACCTGTGCACTGTGCACCCGCTACAACAGGAGCTGGCACTGTGGCTCCGTCCACTTTAGCGGGGTACGCCTCCCAGAGCAAGCCCCAGGTTGTTGGGTTGTGTTTGCGCCCTCCTGCGAGTCCGTTGTGGGGGGCGGTATGTGTGGGGCCCAGTGGGATCGACTGTCCGGGCGTGGGTTAGCGCCCTCAGACCTTGCCTCCACTGCGAGGCGGGGGCGTGATCAGGCCCAGGTGACCCTGCTGGGCTGGTATTGCCCACCAGCACCTGTGATTTTAGTTGTAAGAGTCTGTGAGGTCCAGGTGCCTCGGGTGGGGCTTGCACTGCCAGCTGTCTGCCAGCCCCTGTTGGGAAGGGGACAGGGCCGATTCTGCCAGTTCAGGATCCTGTGTAGCCTTGGGGCTGCTCCTCCCTTCTCCTGCTAAACTGACTTCCCAGTGCTGATGGGAGCTTCCCACCTGACTTGGGGGTTCTTCATTCCCTCAGGGTGGGGAGGGGGAGGTAGAGAGATCTAGCTTCTTTATAGGGCTTGGGTCTCTGATAGCTGGTCTCCCGTTGGGTGAGGGGGTAATGGGGGACTCACTGATCCTGGATTGTGTGTGTGTCCTGCACAGCCGTTGGTCCTTCAGGGGGTGGTGAGGTGTCGTGGTGGCGTCCCCGGCTCCCCCCTTCTGCCGCGCTGGGTTCCCCAGCCGCCGTCTGTCCGAACCCAGTGTGGACCCGAACTTCTCGTCGCCGCCGTTGTATGTCTTGGTCCGCACCCTCCCTAGTGACTGTGGGGTCTCCCGCTGTCTGGATTCTGCGCTCCCGGCAGCCTGTCTGCCAATCGCCGGGTTCCCCTTTCAGCTGGTCAGCTGGTCGGGGGAGGGTGCCCCGGAGATTCTCCGGCTCTGTGTAGGTTTTCAGCTCTTCTTTTTTACTTCTTTGTGTTTTCCTGTGTATCTCCACTGCTTCTGGCTGCTGGTTTTGCTGGGTTCTTGATGGGGTGTTGGGTGTTGGAGTTCCCAGCCCGCTATTCAGTTGGAGCGAGTCGAGGTGCCTCCCTACTGTGTTGGCGCCATCTTTTCCTCCTAATGTCCATAAAGTTTATTCTTAAAAATCCAAAATGAGCCAGGCACCTATGGCTCAAATTTATGATCCTAGCTGTCCAGGAGTCTGAGATCTGAGGGTCACCATTGAAAGTCAGCCTGGGCAGGTAAGTCCATGAGACTCTTATCTCCAATAAACTACCAAAAAAGCTGGAAATGGACTTGTGGCTCAAGTGGTAGAGCACTAGCCTTAAGCAAAAGGAGCTCAGGGACAGTGCCCAGGCCTTGAGTTTAAACTCTAGGACAGACACCAAGAAATAAAGGAACCTGAAATTGTGGAGCATTCACTAGAAAATGCTTATCTGCCATAATACCGGCTAAAATGAACCCTAAAATGAACAATAGCTTCAGATATATTTACTTGAAGAGAGGAAAGGAATATTATAGTTAGTAGAAGAAGAGGAAAGAATGCCCCCAGCGTGTGGGGCTTAATCTCCACGTCCCCCCTGGGGAGACGTCAAGCCTCTAATTGTGGGGGACACTCGGCTCTGCGCACTGCTCCCGCCGATGGGAGGGCAGAGCGTGTCCCAGTCGGGCCAAGCTGAGAAGAGATAGGGCTGCCAAAATCCCCGCGCGTCCCCAGCCTCCCTTATGTTTAAGAGAAGGCATTGCACAGGGAGATTCCGTAGGAGCCGTCTGATGGCCTACCGGCTTCCAAAGGGTTTTATTCAAGGGAGGGGTTTATATAACAGTAATAGCAGCAGGAAGAGGAGGGACTAACTGGGTATTAACGATTGGCTAATGAACTGTCCATCACGGTGATGTAACAAAACTTCCTCTATGGGCGGAGACCACAGCCCCCTAAGGACTGGGCCTCTGGGGTCTCCGGCGCCATTACAAGACACGAGCTCACAGACGAGAGGGTGGGGCTGGTTTGGCATCTCTTCCGTAGAACCAGGAAGGAGATGGGAGTGGCCAGCATCCAGGTCTTAAAGGTAAAGCCATCCCCTACACCAGCACACATTTGAGAGCTCACTTTGGCTGCATGGTTCAGGCCCTGAGATATTAAATCTCTCAGCACCTTTGCAGATGAGACACAGGCTTGGCAAGTGACTCCAAGGCACCTTTGTCTTCCATTTTAATATCATTGGCACCATCTAGGGGCTTTTAAACATGCAGATTCCAAGTCAGAAAGTCTGGGGTGGGGCCACCCTTTCTGTACTTCTAAGGAACGCACAGGTGATAGATAGCAAAACTGTGGTCCATGGAGCAGGCTTTGAGTAGACAGGGTCTAGAGGAGCTTGAAATGAGACTGAGCTCTCTCCCAGAAAAAGACTATGATCTTATGTTCAGGCCATCTCAAGTTCCTACAATATTATGATGTTTGTCAACATGTCAAAAGGTAATTCCAACCACCTCATACACCAATGAAAAGAAACCCAGGTCTGTGGTGTAGCACAGTGGTAGGTAGCTTGCCTAGCCTGTGCAGAGGCCCTGGGTTCAAGCCTCAGCACTAGGAAAGAAGTAGGAGTAGGCAAGCCAATGAAAGAATGATACCATGAAAGAAAACATTTAACCATGCACTTTCATCCACTTCAATTGCAAAGTACCCCCAGGAGAATTCAAAGGAAAGAAAATATTCTGGGCAACATTGCTGTCCCTATTTTCATGTTAGGATTTCCTCAAGATGGCTCAGCAGTAACAGAGCTGTCATCATGTATATCTAGTGCAGATGGTCAGATTCAGGAGCAGCTGGAGAGCTGCTAGTAACATCTGGTCCAGGGTTGAGCTGCCTCAGAACCTAGAGTTTTCATTAGCCTTTAAGAGGGCCAGGCACCTTCAGGGGCAAATTCATGCACCAACACACCCACAGAATTGTCTTTGCTTTTCTGTCAACTAAGACTATTTAGAGAAACTTTCAAAGAACCAGCCAAGGTCATCAAACCACTGTGACCCATTCTAGGCACCTAGAGAAAACCTGGTGGATTACAATATTAACCTGAGCATGTCCAGAAGCACTTGTGTGTACCTTCTTAATGTTTTGAACAGGTGCTCTGTAATCTAGAGAATGCATAGAAATGTGTGGCTATCTTCCCTTCTGGAACTGTGACCTTAAACTGAGCCACTCAGAAATGTATGCTTTACACCGAGCATGCTCAAAAATGTCCCCTACCTCTAAAGTGCTTTCCTGTAAGAGTGTGTAGAGACTTCTGGAATAAAATTCCCATGCTTCCATGTGTTCCAGAGGTCATTGCTTTGGAAATAACTGCATTATTTATTGCAGGTAATAGGTCTCCTTTACTCTTTTAATCTATTATTGTTATTATTATTATTATGCTCTACTGGAGATTAAACTCAGCATCTCAAGATTTCTAGATGGATGCTCCACCACTTAAGCCACATCCCTATTCCCTTTTGCACTGATTATTTTTGAGGTAGGGTCTCACTTTATGCTTAGGCTAGTCTGGACTGTAATCCTCCTACTTTACTTGTGCTTCCCTGTGTCACTGGGAACAACAGGTACTCTCCACCACACCTGGTCATTGGTTGAGATGGAGTCTCATGAGCTTTTTTTTGTCTGGGATGAAGTTAAACCACAACCACCCAATCTCTCCTAAGGAAGTAGGATTAAAGGCTTCTTTTTTTTCTCCTGGTTGTGCTTTTGGCTTTGCACATCCCAATGTACAAAACCTTTGCATTTAGTGACAGTTTCTCTGACTTCTAGACTTAAAGAAAAGCAGCCACTTTGTCACAAGACCCCAATTCAACTATCAACATGATTTCAGCAAGTAGGTAAGGGAGACTTAAAAAATTAAACTAAAAAATATTCACAAAGCAGAGTGTTAGCTACTCAAGAGGTTGAGATATGAAGCTCATAGTCTGAAGCCAGCCCATGCAGGAAAGTCTATGAGATTCTTACCATGAATAACACAGCAAAAAGCTTGAAGCAGAGCATGGCTCCAGTGGAAGAGTAACAGCACTGAGTGAAAAAAGCTGAGTAAAAGCCTCTGTACTGGCACCACACCAAAACAAATGTTCACAGTGGGGTCTGTGGGCTAAGCAGTGGTAGAATTCTTGCCTAGCATGTGCAAGGCCCTGGGTTCCATCCCCAGCATCAAAAACAAAACAATTGTCTGCAGTAGTATAGTTAGCCTAATGACAGGACTGTAGTATCAATATTGCTATGATTCATATTATTCCTATTTTACAAGACAACAGAGCCCAGGAAGGCAAGACAGGAAAAGTAAACAGCAGGAAATCTCAGAATCTCTATATTAAACTCAAACATGTAACAATAATCTAAGCTTGATCTTTGAAATATTCTGTAGGTATTTCTGCTATTACCAGCAATGTGTTCATGTATTCCTTAGGCTTTGCTCTAAGTATTCTTTTTCAAAAGCAGCCTTTTAATTTTTAAATTGGCTTAGTTCCCCAAAGATAAACTCTTTAAAGGTCAGATGTTAACTTAATCTTCTTCGAGTTATCATTGAAAAAGATCAGCGGGATTGACCTTGATCAAGCTGCCTCTGAGGCATGGGAACAGTCTCTTCCACCTCAATGAGTATAGACAGGGCTGTTATGAGAAGAGGCATTTTCTATGCCTTTGATAGCAGGCAGAGTTGTTTTTCTTGACAAGACCTGGAGTAAAAAGACTTAATATCCATCTTCCATGTGAACTGAATTGTGCCCTACTGACACTAGATCCTCAGCCCCAGGGAGCACCAGGCTGGCTGCCGTGGGGCTGTATTAGGCCAGCTCAGTGACCATGAGAGGAAACGGAGCATGACCAGAGCTGAATTACATCCCAGAAAGGGTAGGCTCTTCTCATGCTCCCAGACCTGCCTCCACTGCGGAAGCTACTCAGAGAAACAGTATAGCAAAGGCCCATGTCTCTCATCATACTTATATAAAGATGGTCAGGATTTCCAACAAACTACCCCAATACGCAGAGTGCCTAAACACAACCTGTCAGCTATGTGTCAACATGTTAACAACTT
The DNA here is from genome assembly GCF_023159225.1 of Perognathus longimembris pacificus. Classification (NCBI taxonomy): domain Eukaryota; kingdom Metazoa; phylum Chordata; class Mammalia; order Rodentia; family Heteromyidae; genus Perognathus; species Perognathus longimembris. The sequence continues at coordinate 29,837,855 of NC_063174.1, read as the reverse complement.
TATACACCACAAAAAGACTTTGTTGTCCCAGGATTGTGCCAGGTCAAGACAAATAAAATTCGAATGCAAAGGGCATCCAAACTGATGTATATCCTTGCTGAAGTCCTAGGGTTAGAGTGAGAACAGCTGTGGCCATTCTCCCCCAGCCTGCCTCCCATTGGCTGGTCAATCTCATCTGAACCAGTCAGGATCCTTCCTTGGAATTTTTGAAGTGGGAATGAAAGAAGGAATGTATCTCCCTCAGGGCAGTGGTGTTAGAGGCTGAGACTTGGGAGCTGTCAGCCTCCTTTCTCCTTTCTATGTACAGGGAGGTAGCCTGACCAACAAGGAAGAAAAAAACAGGGAGAACATATGGAGAGCATTTAGGTACCCAATTCCAATTCTCCCTGAATTGAACTGCATACCTGTCTAGCCACAATTATTGACTGTAACCTACTGTGAGTTAACTTTCAGTCACATATACCAGCTAGAGGAATAGGTGAAAGGATCTTAGCCCCTCCCACTTCATTTCTATGTCTTCACCTTTTTTTTTTTTTTTTGGCCAGTCCTGGGGCTTGGACTCAGGGCCTGAGCACTGTCCCTGGCTTCTTTTTGCTCAAGGCTGGCACTCTGCCACTTGAGCCACAGCGCCACTTCTGGCCATTTTCTATATATGTGGTGCTGGGGAATTGAACCCAGGGCCTCATGTATATGAGACAAGCACTCTTGCCACTAGGCCATATCCCCAGCCCCTGTGTCTTCACCTTTAACGGGGATAAGGAGACATCTCTTACCATCTTATCATCTGCCGGATGATAGCTTTATCCCAAAAGATCTAGTCCTTGACAGTCATGTGACTTTAAGAAAAAGTTAAAGTTTTTAAACATCCCTTCTTTGGCTAGGGGCTGGTGGCTCACACCTGTAATTCTAGCTACTCAGGAGGATCATCGTTCAAAACAAGCCCAGGCAGCAAAGTCCATAGTCTCTTATTTCCAATTAACCACCAAAAAGCCAGAGTAGACCTGCATGGCTCTCCCAGCCTTGAGCAACAAAGCTCAGGGACAGTGCCCAGGCCCTGAGTTCATGCCCTAGGATTAGTACCATACACATACAAAATTCTAAACTTTTCCTGAAAGGATATGTCCCAGCCATCCCAGGGGACCATAGGGAGATAGTCACGGACAAGAGAAGAAGGTTCATAGGTGCTTTATTAGTGGGGCCATATCTCCCATGGGAAAGGGAGCAACATAGCATCTGCACCTTGTCCAGGTGGCAGCTTCTCTCTGGGGCTAAAGAGGAAGTAGGTAGGTCTTAATAGTGAATAGGAGTGGCCCATTAGGTACAGGTGGATCTGGAGGCTAATGGGAGGAGTTGAGGACCCGAGGCAGGGGAAATGCCAACATTCCCCCATTTGTTGTTTATTAATTACTGGGGAAGGGTACCAAGCCAGGAGTATGGGCGAGGTTGTTTCTTCTGGAGCTACTTCCTGCTGTATAGGGTCAAAGTAGTCAGGGGGTCCCTGATTCACTGTTTGGCCGAGTACCATCCAAGAAGTATTTGTTTGACAGTTTGGTTGGTCAAGGTCCTCATCATTTCCATGAGGATGGTTATCAGAGCCAATGGGTGTCTCATGGTCTCCTCTGGCTATCTCCTGCAGCTTGGGCATATCAAGGAGTCACTGGGGATGAGGTCTTCAAGATACAGATCTGCGCTGGACAGAGCAGTGTAAGTGAAGCCTCCAGTTGCCTGTAGTAACAGGATGACCTTGAACCGCAAGTTTCCAGGTGGTATCCTGGGTGAGGGATGTTATCATGTTAAAAGAGACTTTTGAAAAGGTCAGGCAAAAGGCTGACAAGTTCACAGGACCAGTTAACATGAATGACATGGGAGAACACACCCTGGCCATGAGCCAAAAAAGTTCCATTTGGAGCATAAACCCAATTGTGGCCCATTACAAGAAAGGAGGAATAACTGGACTGGGGGCAGGAAGGGAGTGTTTAGGGATAGTGGATTGGTTGGGAGTAACCAGTCAGAGGCCAATACACACACACACAAATAGTAAGTAACAAAGGCAAGAATGCAAGTTCCTGTCCAGATGGAAAATGGATAGCTATGGACATTAGGTGGGCAAGCAACTATTCCTCTTGATCTCCTGGCTGATTAATTTTGAAAGAGCAAGTTTAAATTGACTCCATTTAAGATGAGACTTCACCTCCTCTTACTCCTCCCCATGGTTCCTCGTTGTCAGGAATGACCTTGTCCTGAAGGTCTAGGTGCTCATTACGGGGTTTGAACTCAAGGCCTGGGCGCTATCCCTGAGCACTTCTGCTCCAGGCTAGCACTCTACCACTTGAGCCACAGTGCCACTTCCAGCATTATGATATGAGTCTCTTGAGCCAAGCTTCCAGTCTGGCTCTGATAGATGGAGTTTTAGAGGGATTTTTTTTTTCTGCCCAGGCTGGCAATCAAAGGAGTCTTAGCCATAAAAGCCCTTTTTATTTCCAATTAAAGCAACAGGAGAACAATAGGAGTAGAGCTTCCCTGTAACTTGTTAAGAATTGACCAACAAATACTTGCCAGAGTTCTGCAATGACAAAACTCAGTAGATGTGATAGGAGTCTTCAAACAACAACTGGTTAACATTTTAGAGTTCCTTGGGCTATTTAACCACTAGCATTGTGCCAAGATTCCAAACTTGGCACCTTTTTGCTGTTTACCAAAATGCATCTAACTGCAAAATAGCATTAAAAAAAAACAACATGCAAAGGCCACCAGGTAGGTGCTCACAAGAGTCATCACACTATAGAGAATGGCAGACTGAATGAGTTCCATGTACCATTAAATTATATCATTTAACTTTACCGGCAAGTGGAAGAGAACGCAAACGAATAATAATCAAGAGGGCAAAGGGTCAGGACATGTAAAAGTCTCAGCTTCAGTGGATCCGAAGTGGCTGTGTCTTCCATCCCAAATCAGCAGGCTTTGTTAGTCATGTGTGAAAGCATAGGTCTTGGCCATCCCAGAGGACCATGTGGAGATAATCACAGGCAGAAGAAGGTGGTTCATAAGGAGGTTTATTAATGGGACCATAGTTCCCATGGGAGAGGGAGCTACATGGCACCTGCACCTTATCCAGGTGGCAGCTTCTCTCTCTGGGGGTAAAGGGGAAGTAGTTAGGTAGTGAGTAGGAGTGGCTCATTAAGTGTGGGTAGACCTAGGGGCTAGGAGGAGGAGCTGAGGACCTGAGGCTAGGGAAATGCTAACAATGTGTGATGGAGGCAGGCAGGAAAGATGGGTTGGATCTGGACAAGGCTGTAGTGGCATCTCTCAGAGTCCCTTGGATAGATTGTCACACCTCCAGCTATGTTGCTTGCAAATTTCTACACAGACTGGCTAAAGACATTTGAAATCTCCCAGTATTCCCTGGTTGCTTACTCTGAATACTCTGGCTTTTGCAGGCTGGTGCCCTACTTGTTTAAGCAGGGTGACACCTTTAAAAAGATTTTAGAAGGCTTGGGCCTTTAACCATCTTCCTAGTCACAAAACCCACACAGACCAAAGGCCAACCAAGTCTGCTCTCTGCAGCAGCCAACAGTTTCTGAAACATGGAGGGGGAAGACACCAATGCTACCCCAATGCAAACCTGTGGCCACCAAACACACCTGCTATAACCCCAAATCTAATCTTGGAAGTATACACAGGTCTGAGTCTTTGAGAACTGAGCAGCTTGGGGCAGGCAGAGCCAGGGCAGGAGCACTCTGGGCCTGTCAAAACCTTCACAGGAGAAAAACCAGCATCCAGAAGCAGTGGAGAAACGCAGGAAAACAAAAAGGAGCAAAAAAGAAGAACCGAAAACCTACACGGAGCCAGAGATTCTCCGGGGCACCCTCCCCCCACCAGTCGACCCTGGCCCAAACAGGGTCAGGCTGGGAAAGGGGAACCCGGCGATCGGCAGACAGGCTGCCAGGAGCACAGAATTCATATAGCGGGAGACCCCACGGACACAAGGCAGGGTGCGGACCAAGACACACACCGGCAGCGAAGAGAAGTTCGGGTCCACACTGGGTTCGGACAAGGGAACCCAGCGCGGCAGAAAGAGGGAACCAGGGAAGCCACCACGACACTTCGACAACCGCTGAAGGGCCAACGGCTGCGCGGGACACACACACAAAGCAGCAAAAGTGAGTCCCCCATTATCCCCTCCCCCAACAGGAGACCAGCTATCAGAGACCCAAGCCCAACAAAGAAGCTAGATCTCCCTCCCTCCCCCTCCCCACCCCCGAGGGAACAAAGAACCCCCAAATCAGGCGGGAAGTTCCCATCAGGCGCTGGGAAGTCAGTTTAGCAGGGGAAGGGAGGAGCAGGCCCAAGGTCCCACAGGTTCCTGAACTGGCAGAACCGGCCCCGCCCCCTTCCCAACAGGGGCCGGGAGACGGCCGGCTGTGCAAGCCCCACTTGAGGTGCCTGGAGCTCGCAGACTCTTACAACTAAAATCACAGGCACTGGTGGGCAATACCAGCCCAGCAGGGTCACCTGAGCCTGATCACATCTGAGCCTCCTCGCAGCGGAGGCGAGGTCTGAGGGTGCCAAGCCACACCTGGACAGTCGATCCCACTGGGCCCCACACATACCGCCCCCCCCAACGGACTCGCAGGCGGGCGCAAGCACAACCCAACAACCCAGGACTCGCTCTGGGAGGCATATCCCGCTAAAGTGCCTGTTGTAGTGGACGCACAGCGCACAGGAGGGCGGGGCCCCCGGCGACAGCGCCCGCTCTGGTAGGCGTACCCTGCACTGGTGGGCGGGGCCACAGCGGCAGCACCTGCTGCCGTAGACACGCCTACACAGGAGGGAGGAAAGAGCTACAAACCAAACCTGAGAAGCTATATCCACAGATCTCCAGATGCGCAAATCACAAAGAAACATAACTCAGTTCATCAAAGGGCAAGCCAACTCGCCAGCTCCAAAAAGCAGCACGACTGAAGAGGAGATGGAGACTAAAAAAGCAAATGAGGCCATGTTAACAGGAATGATCGAAAGCGTCAGAAATGAAATCAGAAAACAATTCCAGGAATTTAGAGCAGAAATCTGGAAGGACACCCAGGAAGCCAAGAAAGAAATGGAAGCAAAAATGGATACAAAGCAAGCCGCCTTTAAAGAAAATCTCCACATCCTAAGAATTGAAATGCATGAAAAAATAGATTTAAAATACAACTCTTTAAAGGAAGAAATTTCCACGATCAGAGCTGATATGACAACCATAAATAGTTCTCTGACATCCATAAACTCCGCAATTGAAACCATAACACAAAGAGTGGACCATATGGAATCCAGAATTTCTCACCTGGACGATGAAGCAGCTGACAACAACCAGAAAATGACCACACTCCAAGAAAAGGTGAAGCTTCAGGGAAGACTAATCCAGGAACTAATGGACAAAGACAAGAGATATAATCTGCGCATAATTGGAATAGAAGAAGGAGCCGAATACCAGAGCAGAGGGCTTAATCATGTTCTTAATAAAGTTATTGCAGAAAACGTCCCCAATCTCACAGGGGACCCCATCCAGGTACTGAAGCCTATAGGACACCTGGCAGGCCAGACCCCAGGAAAGCCACCCCAAGGCACATAATATTCAAGACTACAGACCTCAAGATTAAAGAGCAAATTCTGAATTCAGCCAAAGCGAAGAAGGAAACTTTTTTCAATGGGAAGAGGATTCGAATAACAGCAGACCTCTCCACACAAACCAACCAAGCGCGAAGTGAGTGGAAGAACACCATCCAAGTACTTCAGAATAACAATTTACAACCTCGGATCAAATATCCAGCGAAATTGGAGTTCACATTCAAAGGGAGAACCAGATCTTTCCACACCAAAGAGGAGCTAAAGGAGTATGTGAATAAAAAACCAGCCCTACAGTGAATATTACGAGGGGAACCCCACCCAACAGAGATCGTAAAAGACACACAGACAGAATCAGAAAGAAACTTCAATAGCCAAAGTCCAGCAGAAAGACCAGCTCACTAAAGACAAGAAAAACAAAAAGAGGAAAAAACAGCCCAACAAGAAAATGGAAGGAGAAAAAACACCCTTATCCTTGATCTCTTTAAATATAAATGGCTTAAACTCCCCGATAAAGAGGAGCAGAGTGGCAGAATGGATTCCCAAACAAAAAGTTGACATCTGCTGTCTACAAGAGACCCACCTTACAGCAAGGGACAAAAACAGGCTTCGAATGAAAGGATGGAGCAAGATCTACCAAGCAAATGCACCCACCAAAATGGCAGGTGTAGCCATTCTGATCTCAGACAAGCTGGACTTCTCATTAAAGTCCACTCAAAAAGACAAAGAAGGACACTACATATTAATACAAGGAAAAATCCAGAATCAAGAAATCACGGTGAAAAATGTATACTCACCGAACAAAAGAGGCCCTACATATGTCAAGCAAATTCTCACAGAATTACAGAAAAAGATAGACGCAAACACAATCATAGTGGGTGACTTTAATACTCCTCTCTCTCCAAGAGACAGATCCAACACCCAGAGGATTAGTAAGGGAGCTGAGGACCTAAATAACACCATTTCCCAAATGGATCTAACAGACCTATATAGAACCTTTCACCCTACAGAGACCCAATACACCTTTTCAGCAGCCCATGGATCATATTCCAAAATAGACCACATCATAGCCCACACAAAGAACCTCAGCAAATACAAAAGTATTGACGTCATTCCATGTATTATATCTGATCACAGTGGATTAAAGGTAACGCTCAACAACAAAGGAAACCACAGACACTATACACACTCTTGGAGGCTAAACCCCACACTTGGGCCACAGACCAAATTAAAGATGAAATCAACGAATTCATAAGCCACAATGACAATGAAAACACATCACAAAGAAACCTATGGGACACAGCTAAGGCAGTACTGAGGGGCAAGATCATTGCACTCAGCACTCACATTAAAAGAATGGAAGCAGAGCAGGTGAATACCCTCACGACGAAACTAAAACAATGGGAGAAACAAGAAATGACAGAATCTAAAACGACTAGGAGAGGAGAGATCACAAAGATTAAAGAAGAGATAAATCTGATTGAAAATAGAAAGACCATTCAACAAATAAATAAGACTAAAAGCTGGTTCTTTGAGAAAATAAACAAAATTGACAGACCCCTTGCAAGACTTACAAAGAAAAGAAGAGAAGAGACTCATATACGTAAAATCAGGGACTCCACTGGAAAAATTACAACAAGTACCCCCGATATTCAAACAATCATAAGGAGCTATTTCCAAAACCTCTACTCAGCAAAAAACAATAATTTTACATAAATGGATCAATTCTTAGAGAAGTACAAACTGCCCAAACTGAACCAAGAAGAAATAAATCAACTAAATAAACCAATAACTTACGGTGAGATACAGGAGGTAATCAAGAACCTCCCTACTAAGAAAAGCCCAGGCCCAGATGGATTCACCAACGAATTCTACAAAACCTTTAGTGAGGAGCTAATTCCAATACTCCTCAAACTCTTCCGCGAAATAGAAACAGAGAAATCCCAAACTCATTCTACGAAGCTAATATCATACTCATTCCCAAACCAGGCAAAGATCCAACAAAAAAAGAGAACTACAGACCAATATCACTAATGAACACAGACGCAAAGCTCCTCAATAAAATATTAGCTAACAGGATCCAGAAACTGATCAAGAATATCATACATCATGACCAAGTAGGCTTCATCCCTCAGTCACAAGGATGGTTTAACATCCGTAAATCAATCAGCGTAATTCACCACATAAACATCTAAAATTAAGAATTACATTGTTATCTCAGTCGATGCCCAAAAAGCCTTTGACAAAATACAACATCCATACCTATTAAAAGCTTTGGAGAGAACAGGAATAGATGGAACATTCCTCAAAACAATAAAAGCCATATACAACAGACCAACTGCTAATATCATATTAAATGGAGAGAAACTTAAATCATTCCCCCTAAACTCAGGAACAAGACAAGGATGCCCACTCTCCCCACTTCTGTTTAACATAGTGCTGGAATCCCTAGCCATAGTAATAGGGCAAGAGGAGGACATCAAAGGGATCCACATCGGCAAGGAAGAAATCAAGCTATCCCTATTTGCAGACGACATGATCTTATATCTGAAGGACCCAAAAAACTCAGTACCCAAACTCCTATACCTAATAAACCAATTTGGCAAAGTAGCAGGATACAAAATCAACCCACAAAAGTCAGCAGCTTTTCTGTACACCAGCAATAGACAAACAGAAAAGGAAATTATGGAAACAATTCCATTTACAGTAGCCAAAAAAGAATAAAGTACCTAGGGATCAACTTAACCAAGGACATGATGGACCTATTCAATGAAAACTACAAAAATCTAATAAGGGAAATCAAAGAAGACACAAGGAGATGGAAAGACCTCCCATGCTCATGGGTAGGCAGAATCAATATAGTGAAAATGGCCATATTGCCCAAATTGTTATACAAATTCAATGCAATACCTATCAAAATCCCAGTTACATTCTTCACTGAAATAGAGAAAACAATCCATAAATTCATATGGAACAGCAAAAATCCTAGAATAGCCAAAGCAATTCTAGGCAAAAAAAGCAGTGCTGGAGGTATCACAATACCAGACTTCAAACTCAAGGCCATCATAACAAAAACAGCATGGTATTGGTATAAAAACAGATCGGAAGAGCAGTGGATTAGAATTGAAGACCCAGAAATAAAACTGCACTCTTACAGCCAACTGATATTCGACAAAGGAGCTAAAGACATACAATGGAATAAACATAGCCTCTTCAACTACTGGTGCTGGGAGAACTGGGCAGCCATATGCAGAAAACTCAAAGTAGACCCAAGCCTATCACCATGCACCAAGATCAACTCAAAATGGATCAAGGATCTCAACATCAGACCTGAATCCTTGAAACTACTCAAGGACAGAGTAGGAAAGACACTAGAACTTATAGGCACAGGAAGGAACTTCCTGAATAGAGTCCCAGGGGCACAACAAATAGGGGAAAGACTTGACAAATGGGACTTCTACAAATTAAAAATTTCTGCACAGCTAAGGTCATAGCCACCAAAATAGAAAGACAGCCAACGATATGGGAAAGGATATTTACCAGCACAGCAACATACAAAGGCCTGATATCTGTCATCTACAGAGAACTCAAAAAACTAAGCCCCTCCAAGCCCAATAAACCTAATAGGAAATGGGCAAAGGAGCTAAAGAGAGACTTCACAAGAGAAGATATAAAAATGGCAAAGAAACACATGAGGAAATGCTCAACATCCCTGGTAATAAAGGAAAGGCAAATAAAAACAACCCTGAGATACCACCTCACCCCAGTTAGAATGGCCTATACTCTGAACTCAGGCAACAACAAATGCTGGAGGGGCTGTGGGGAAAGAGGAACCCTTCTCCATTGTTGGGGGGAGTGCAAATTAGTACAACCACTTTGGAGCACAGTATGGAGGTTTCTCAAAAAGCTCAATATAGACCTACCCTATGACCCAGCCATACCACTCCTAGGCATCTATCCTAAACAGCAAAACCCAAGATACCAAAAAGACATTTGTACTTCCATGTTTATCGCGGCACAATTCACAATAGCCAAAATATGGAAACAACCCAGATGCCCTTCCACAGACGAATGGATCCAAAAAATATGGTACTTATACACGATGGAATACTACATAGCGATTAGGAATGGCGAAATATTGTTATTCGCAGGGAAATGGTCAGAACTGGAACAAATAATGTTGAGTGAGACAAGCCTAGAACACAGCAAACAAAGGGGCATGATCTCCCTGATATATGACTGTTAACAAAGGGAGACGGAGAGACAGTAGAGACCAAGTCTGTGAACACTGTATATGTTCTTGATACATTATATATTGCATATGTGTCTACCTGACCTAGACAAGGGATGGAAAAACAGGTCGTAAGATATCACAAGAAATGTACACACTGCCCTACTATGTAACTGCACCCTCTTTGCACAACACCTTGTAAAAAAATTTATGTTCAATTAATAAAAAAATAAATTAAAAAAAAAATAAACCTTCACAGGAACACCACCAGTGATTTCTAGATTCCCTGAGCAGTTTCCCATGCAAGAGAGACAGAATAGGGGCTGGGGATATAGCCTAGTGGCAAGAGTGCCTGCCTCGGATACACGAGGCCCTAGGTTCGATTCCCCAGCACCACATATACAGAAAACGGCCAGAAGCGGCGCTGTGGCTCAAGTGGCAGAGTGCTAGCCTTGAGCGGGAAGAAGCCAGGGACAGTGCTTAGGCCCTGAGTCCAAGGCCCAGGACTGGCCAAAAAAAAAAAAAAAAAAAAAGAGAGACAGAATAAGGAATCACTAGTAGTGAAACCAGGCAATTTGAGAGCAGACTGTGGAGGCAGCTTCCTGTAGTCACAGGCCGCCACAGTCCACGCAGCTAGCATACATGTACACCTGCAGCCTATAAAGCAAAATATCAATCCTGGGTCAGGAAAATCAAGGTCAGCACCCACATCTGCACACTGGTTCCACCATGACTCTGGTCCCTTGGTCTTAATGAGTTTATGAGAGCACAAGAGAGAAAACTGAGAAGCAAAATTCTTAGTCTATACCAAAGAATTGTCAGGATCAGATGTACATTTGGCTTTTAGCATAGGTGGACATAAAGAATAACACACTGGTTTTACAATGTACTTATACCATGTGCTACATATTTGAACCTTTTGGAGTTTTTCTTAGACACATTTGCTTGCATCCAAACATGATCAGTTTGGGTTTAAAACCTGGGTTTTTTCCTTTTGGCTTAGAGTCAGGTGACTGGAGGTTTGCCTCCAGGCTGTTTACTGTGACTCCACCCACAGGCTTCAAGGACCAGTTTAACACAAGACTTAAAGTGAGTTAAAATAATAGTCAAAAGCAAGTAATTTTGAAACCATGATGCTAGTTTTTACATATTTTACACACAGACAGACATGAAACCATGATGCCAGTTTTTACACATTTTACACACAGACAGACAGACAAGTGTGCATAAGCTTTGGGGTGTGCTTAAGTTTTGTTTTTTTAATTGGCGATGTAAGTGTTCTGGAATTCCAGTGGCAAAATGACATTATTTTGCCCATATTTTAGAACCACATGATCAGTTAGAAAACAAAAGCTTTTCGAGTGAACAAAAATTTTCACAGATATGGTGAGGAAACAGAGAAACCACATTTTGAGAAACCAATTCAGCTCCAATGTGGAGGATGCTATGACCAGAGAAGGTCCAGGAGACGGGAGACAGGACACAAACAGAACATGGCATGGCATAATGGTGGCAGAACTGGTCAGGGCCTTAACAGGGTCACAGCAAGACACCTTCACCTTTGAATATTTGAATTACAAGACCACAGTTACAGAGTTCAGGGTGGGGGCAAGGTTACAGGGAACTTGAGTTTCCACATCCCTGCCCTGCCTCTAGGAATTCAGCATGCTCATTGGTAGGGGGTGGGGGGGAACCTCCACCTCCTAGAGTTTTTTGGAACCTAGATGGAACCAAGATGGCGCTTGTTAAAACCAATTCTATTTTCCACCATGTGGTCAATGCTAGAGAAAACTTAGGATTTAGCCAACAACAAGCAGAATTTAACAGAATCTCCAAGCTTAACAAACATCAATAACAAGAACAGAAAACCTTCCTTTGTGTCTTCCAAAGCAGATATTAAACAAACATTGGTACCTTTGGAAGCTGGTACCAGCCCATCCTATATCATAGGCAGGAAGGCAGGTAGGCAGTTTAGCGAGAGAGGCAGAGAGAGAGAGAATTCCAATCTTTCCAAGCACCCATAGAAGTTATATAAGTCCTGTAAAATATCAGGGGTCCAGTGTCCCATGAAGGGGCCACATGGAGTTCCAAATTTGGGGCCAAATTTGATTGCATGAGGCTAAGATTGGGCTCAAACTTGAGCAGCTTTCCTGAAGCATTTTAGACTGTCCCCCACCCTGATGAGTGACCAGCGGAGCTGAACTAGAGCTACCCACCACCTCCCAGTGGGGCTCTGTTTAGTTGACTCCAAAATGGAGTTGACTGTGAGGGAATAAACAGCTAATTGGAGACGTCACCCGCAATTGCTGATTCCCTTGACCTAGCCTAGTGACTTAAGGTTGATGGCCCGTTGGCCTTTCCTGGGAGTGGGGTTTGGAACTTGGTGCCAAGATTTCGGACAGTGCAGAGGCCCTGTGGTCTTATGGAAAATTGGATCTGAGCCCCCTGACTAATGGTCACTCACCCTGGTTGGAGGTTCAAATCCATCGTTGTTGTGGTGGATGGAAGTAGAGTGCTCAGTCAGCAGAAAAGTTACCTTAGTGGTCCTCCGGGTGGGCTTAGGTCAGCAGAATAGGTCTCAGAGGCAGCTTGGACCCCCCAGAAATGGGGGAGCAAATCCACCGGGGAACCTATCCTGGGTTTTGGCACCAATGAAAGGATATGTCCCAGCCATCCCAGGGGACCATAGGGAGATAATCACAGACAGGAGAAGAGGTTCATAAGGAGGTTTATTAGTGGGGCCATATCTCCCACAGGAGGGGGAGCAACATGGCGTCTGCACCTTGTCCAGGTGGCAGCTTCTCTCTGGGGCTAAAGAGGAAGTAGGTAGTGAGTAGGAGTGGCCTATTAGGTATGGGTAGATCTGGGGGCTAATGGGAGGAGCTGAGGACCTGAGGCAGGGGAAATGCTAACATTTCCTCCTTAAGATTGTCAAATAAATGGAATGGTTTCAACTTAGTCAGTTTATAAATGCAGGAACCTTGGGAGAGTTGAAGTTTCTGTAGCTCAAATGACTTCACCATGCTGATCCTACAGGTGAGAGGTAGAAAGGGAAAGCCATGCATAGAATGTCTCCTCCTGCCTGTTAATATGTGAGGCATATTTTGCAGATACTTTTTTCCACTAATCCTCTCAATCTGCTTACCCGTTTTATAAACACAGTTGAGAAATACTATTTTAATTACTTTTAACTTCTTATTCCTTAACATGTATCCTTATCTTACCATTCAACATCCATGAAAACTTCCTATATGCTCTCCCTTTAGGGCACCACAAGAATAATTAGAAAAAAGAAAGAAATTCTTGATGGCCACGTGTATAACTAGGACTCTTAAAGTGTGTTTATTTTTTGCTCCTAGCCCCCAGTTTTTCCTCTATTGAAACCTAATGCTCACGTCTGCACACTGAAGATGGCTGAAGATAAGTTGCTGTCTTCCTACCACACATTCTCCTTTCTCTGCTATCCTGATGAATTCTGCTATCACTTTTACTGCATTTAGTGACTTGCCTCAATTCCCTGGCTGGAGTTAAGGACTGGTGTAGATAGTGTCTCTGTAAGTATATTGCTTTATGACTTCTTTTGTTTAGTGGCTATAAAAGTTCATGTAACCTAGCCAAGTACTGGCAGCTCATGTCTGTAATCCTAGCTACTCAGTAGGCTGAGGTCTAAGGATCACAGTTCAAAGCCAGCCTGATCAAGAAAGTTCATGAGACCCTTATCTCCAGTTAGTCACTTAGAAACCAGAAGTGGAGTTCAAAGTGGAAGAGCATTAACCATGAGAAAAAAAAAAGTTCAGGGATAGCACCCAGGCCCTGAGTTCAAGCCCACAACTTACCAGAGTGGGGAAAAGTTCTTGTAATTTCTTCCGTGGAGAAGCACATCATCCACAGTAACTTGAATCTTTGGCCCTGGGCCATGTATCTCATATTTGAATATGAATGAACTAATTTTATGACTGTCTTTCTCTTTCCTCTCTCTTTCTGGTGCTGGTAATGGGGCTTGAACTCAGGCCCAGGTGCTGTTATGCCAGATTTCCGTTCCCCAAAGACCACCAAGGAGCCGATACCTATGCAAACGCATGAGAGTCTTTATTGCAAGCTCGAGCTTGGACCCCCCAACCGTCACCGACACAGTGGATCTGGATTGATAGCCCCGACCCTCAGATAGGCAGGGTTTTTATTGTGATTACAACAGGGGCAGGGTATTTCCAACTTGGCAGATACTTGATTAGATGGCATTTAGCAAGCAAGTCTTGTCCTATTTCTATTGGCTATCTACCCTTTCAGTTATCTATTTTGGCTTTGATATTGGGAACTGGCCTTGATATCAGGAATTGACAACAGGTGGTCACGTAGCACTGATGCAGGGGGTTAGTGCAGGGGGTAGAGCAAGTCACAAATGGGTTAAGCAAGCCGTTTACAGAAACAGAATATTGCGGTCAGGCTGACCTAGTACCAACTTTATTTGAACAATTGCGATCATGTTTTCCCATTACCACTAAGCAAGCTTGAGCGGGCTAAAACAATCCAATACTCAATCATAAGTAAACCAACCCAACAGTTACCATGGCATTTCTACTACTATTATGGTTATTTCTATAGTCTATGACTATGAGCATTTTTTTACTGTCTGTTACCATGGTTGCTATCCAGGTATAGAGGTGAACAAGTGCTCCCTATATTTTTAAATGTCAAACTACAAAAAACTAGTCTCACGGGTGGGGGTGCAGCCCTCTATCATGGAGTCATCACCAGAGTTTAGAAGCTGTTATAATTTTAACACTAAAACATATTTAGTTACTCCAGTTTTCAGATCAGCCCTAACAGTGTCATCCTTTAGTTTTTTCTGTTCAAGGCTGATTGATGATCAGTGGATCATCACAGCTCCACTTTGGCTTTTGGTGGTTAATTGGGGATGTGAGTTGCACAGACTTTTCTGATAGGGGCTGGCTTGGGATGGAGATCCTCTGATACCTGCCTCCTGAGTAGCTAGCATTATAGGAATGAGCCTGTAATGGGGCTCTTATTTTAAGAGAGCTCATCTGGTTCCTAAATTATCATGTGAACAGCCACAGGGTTGGCGATGTAGCTTGGTGAAGTAGAGCTAGCTGGGTATACAAGAGGCCCTGGGTTCTGTAAGCTTATAGAATGTCCGCCCCACCCCCCCTCATACAGAAGGTCTGCCCTTTGCAATGCAACTCCGCCCTTGGCTGATGATATCTGAGGGGCAGGTGGAGCACCTCCCACCTTAGTTGCATGAGGGTATAAAGACCCCCCCTGAGAGAGAGAGTTCAGGCGCCATTTTCCTTTCCTCTGTGGAAACTTGGCCTTGCCGGCCCTGCTGGCAATAAACTCTTTTGCTCTATGTGACTTCACCTATGGTCTGTGGTTCTTCTGGGATAATTTTCCTTTCAGGTTCCATCTTCAACAAACAAGAGGGCTACAGAGCAGATTTAAGAGATTGGATTACTTTCCAGGTTCGAAATGCTGTAATACCACTTCCAAAATTATAAGGGGTCACAGAATCAGTCTAGTGTGCGAGACAGTTGACCTCATGACATGTGTTCCCAGTCCCATCTCTCCCTTCATCATTATCACCAGTCTGTAGAGTAAATCCTTGGACTGTTCAGATATAACACAGATCCAAAGCACAGCACAGGGTTGCCACGAGGATGCTTTGAGAGCTTTGAATTCTGGTCCTCACAGCCCACCTTGTTGGCTGGGAAGGACAAAGCTATCTAACATGAGGAAGGAAAAAAGGAGCCTGACAGAGGAGGGGGGAGGAGGGAGGAGGGGGGAGGAGGGGGAAGGGGAAGCGGAGGAGGCGGTGGGGGGGGGGGAAGACGAAGGGGAAAAGGAGAAGGTGGTGGTGGTACAAGGTGGAGTGAGGGGCAGTGAGAGAGACACTCCCAATCCCTTTTCCCGGCCCCAGCCCGTGCCCCGGGGTTTGGCCGGGCCTCCCTTCTTTCCTCCTGTGAGCCAGACACCAGGTGCACGGGCTCGCCTTTGCCTTTATCATTGTGGAGCTGGGAATGGCAATTTGCCCACCTCGGTGGCTGGGTGACTGAATCTAAGTGCTGGCTAAGCTGGGTGTCCTGTTACATCACTCCTAGCCGGAGACAATGGGAGAGGAAATGGAATTTACCCGGGGAACAAAAGAGTCAGCAACTCACTTTTCTTTAGCCCAGGGTAACAGGTGGGGGTTGCTGCAGGCTCTGGGGGACACAGGCTGTGCCCACACCTGGAAGGGCCTCCCAGGAAGGAGGGGGGGGGGGCTCCCCAGGTGGGTGTGACCATCCCCAGGGCTTCTACTCAGACACCAAGTTGAGATGAAGCAAGGAAGCAGAGATGTTGTTCACCTGCGCAGCCCGATGTTAAGTGGGGACCACGGGGCGGTTAACAGGCTGGATTTAGAGCCAGACTTCTTGTTTTAAACCCTGGCCTAAGCAATTTGATTGTGCTGCGCAGTGGGCAGAGCACACTCATTCTCCAAATCTGCTTCTCATCTGAGCGATGGCGAGGCGAGCTTTCTGCTTGGCTGGTGGGGTTTATGCTGAGGATTTCAGTGCAAGCCTCCTGGGAAGCACTTGACATAGCTTCTGTGGGACTGGTGGCAGTGAGGATCAGGATTGGCCTGGCGTGGAAAGTACCTGGGGAGAGAGCAACTGTGGTCCCATGAGCAGATCCCCTTCTTATAAGTGGGCCTTCCTGTCTCCCCCTGTGGATCTGGCCTTCCAAGAGACAGCTCCCTTCTTTTGCATTGAGGCCACCGTACCAGAGACCCAGTGTTCTACATGGAGAAGGCCTCCACGGAGTTAAAGCAGACCAGGAGGCAGTCACTAGTGAGTAGCTTTCATCCTGGATGACACATTGAAACAGGGTAACTTCAGGAAACAGAGGCCTGGTGAAGGCAACTCAGAAATACAGTTACTACAAACATAGAAGTACTAAATTTGCTGTAAAGAGAGATAAGAGGATGCAATCCTCATCCCAAGAATTAACACTTATCTGACAGGATGGATGCCTTCCTCAGAAAAATGCTTCCCCAAACTTAAGCCACCTCTTACCCCAAAAGGCAGATAGCAGGGTGTCTCCTTGTCTCAAGGATAAAGATGCTTTAGGGCCATGAAGCAGGATAACTTAGGCAAACTGAGGCCTGGTAAAGGCAAGAGAAACAACAGGATGTCTTCCTTCCTGAAGGATTAACAACTGCAATTCTCACCCAGAGATTACCAACTATCCCACAGGATACATTCTTACCTGGAAACTTGGAGAACACCACTAGGTGTGGTTAGAGCAAGCCAGACCCACTTCCTTTACTCTCTAAGTGCCCCAACAGCACAAGGAGCTGGGTGCGGCTCTCTGGGTGTCTCCAAGTGTGTGTGTGTGTGTGTGTGTGTGTGGTGTGTGTGTTCATGGGTGTCTCTTTATGTGTCTCTCTCTTTACTGGTGTCTCTGGGTGTCTGTGTGTATGTCTCTCAGTCTGTGTCTCTCCATGTGTGTCTCTCTGTGTGTTTGACTATCTCCCTAGTGTGCCCCTGCCCTTCTGTTTTCTGCTTGCCTACTTGCTTACTCAATAAAGCTCTGCCATGTTTTCTTACCATTGTGTCTTGTCTAGAAAATCTTATTCTTTGATTGAAATCAAGGACCCTAAGTGAGGAGTTCCTATATTTAAAGGGAAGTTTCACTAAGCTGCACCTCTGCCAATCTGGTGACAGTAGGATGCATTCTTACCTGGGAACTCAGAAAGTAACACCAGGGGCTGGGAATATGGCCTAGTGGCAACAGTGCTTGCCTTGTATACATGAAGCCCTGGGCTCGGAGTCCTCAGCACCACATATATAGAAAAGGCCAGAAGTGGTGCTGTGGCTCAAGTGGCAGAGTGCTAGCCTTGAGCAAAAAGAAGCCAGGGAAAGTGCTCAGGCCCTGAGTCCAAACCCCAGGACTGCTCCACCACCCTCACCAAAAAAAAGAAAAAAAAAAAAAAGAAAGTAACACCAGGTGTGACTAGAGCAAAGATAAAGCACCTGTCTTTGCATAACATTTGAAGCCATCCCCTGTCATTGAATCCTTTAACCTATAAATACCCCAACAGCCTGAGTAGCTGCATGCTCCTCTGGTCTGTGTGTGTGTGTGTGTGTGTGTGTGTGCACGCGCACACTCCCATGAGAGCACCCATACTCTGCTAGTGTGCCCCTGCCCATTTTGTGTGTTCGTCTGCTTTCTGTGCCTGTTTGTCTGCTTGCCTGCTTGTTTACTCAATAAAGCTCTGCTGACTTCTCTTACCATCGTGATTTGTCCAGAAATTCTTATTCTGTGATGGAAGTCAAGGCCCCTAAGTGAGGAGTTCCTGTATTTAAAGGGAAGCTTCACTGAACCTCACCTGTGTTCGGTGAAAACATGACTCAAATACAGGGGAGCCTAAGCTCTGGGACAGGAATGGACTGTTGAGGTGGAGAGGCCCAGAAATCAGCTGGAGCTGCAACAAATCTCAAGAGGCTACACAGAGGGGTGGGGTGAGAGGGTACCCAGTCCCTCCAACATAGATTTTCTTTTTAAGAGCCAGTTCTGGAGAATTTAGTAATCTTATTCTGTGGCTCTTTTCCCATGATCTACTTGTGGTCTTCCTGCATATTGAGGAATGACTCTAAGGACCAATTCCCCAGCCCACGTTCTCTTTCTCTCTCACAGGAAGAGCTCAACTCAAAAGAATCAAATGCAGTTGGGCAATAGTGTTCATGCTTGCAATCCTAGCTACTCAGGAGGTGGAGATCTGAGGATTGTGGTTCAAGCCAGCCTGGCAGGAAAGTCTATGAAACTCTTATCTCCAATTTGTTAGCATTTCCCCCACCTTGGGTCCTCAGCTCCTCCCATTAGCCTCCAGGTCCACCCACACCTACACTCCCTGCCCTAGAACTATAAAGGGCCACTCCTACTCACTATTAAGACCTACCTATTTCCCCTTTAGTACCAGAGAAGCTGCCACCTGGATAAGGTGCAGCGCCATGTAGCTCCCTCTCCCGTGGGAGATATGGCCCCACTAATAAACCTCCTTATAAACTTTCTTCTCCTGTCTGTGACTATCTCTGCATGGTCCCCTGGGATGGCTGGGACATATCCTTTCACAATTAACTTACAAGAAAGCTAAAAATGGAGCTGCTGCTCAGTGCTAGGGCAGTAGCCTTGAGCAAAAACAAAAAGCTCAGGGACAGAGCCCAGGCTCTGAGTTCAAGTTCCAGGAACAACACACATGTGTGCGTGCACGCATGTGCACACACACACACACATCAAGAAAAAGAATCAGGGCTGGGAATATGGCCTAGTGGCAAGACTGCTTGCCTCTTATACATGGGTTCAATTCCTCAGCACCACATATATAGAGAATGGCCAGAAGTGGCACTGTGGCTCAAGTGGCAGAGTGCTAGCCTTGAGCAAAAAGAAGCCAGGGACAGTGCTCAGGCCCTGAGTCCAAGCCCCAGGACTGGTTAAAAAAAAAGAAAAAGAAAAGAATCAAATGGAGTGGTGTGAGGTACCTGGGAAGCAAAGGTTCCCAAGGAAGGACCATATACCTCTCAGGGGAAAACTGTGTTGTTCAGCCTGTGACCTTAGCTCCTGCACATCATCTATTTAAAACCATCAATGCAGGCACCATGGCTCAAGCTTGTAATTAAAACTACTTGGGATGCAGAGACTGGGGGATAGAGATCAGGCAAAAAAGTTTGAGACCCTCTATCTCAACCAATGGCTGGGCATGGTGGTATGTTCTGTTATTCCAGCTCTGGGGAATGTGCATGGGCATACACCTGTCATTCCTGCTAGTATAGGGAAGGGAAGGCTGTACTCCCAAAATAACCAATGTACTTGAGGGAATAAGAGATGTGGAAGAATGATGGAAAGGGTGATCAAGATATATTGTACCCATAAAAAGACATGTTGAATTGGAACTCCTTAGTACAACTACTTATTTATTTTTATTTTTTTGCCAGTCCTGGGGCTTGGACTCAGGGCCTGCACACTGTCCCTGGCTTCTTTTTGCTCAAGGCTAGCACTCTGCCACTTGAGCCACAGCGCCCCTTCTGGCCATTTTCTGTATATGTGGTGCTGAGGAATTGAACCCAGGGCCTCATGTATACGAGGCAAGCACTCTTGCCACTAGGCCATATCCCCAGCCCCGACAACTACTTAATTTTTAAACATTAAAAAAAGTGTAAAAAGAGGACTGGAGGAGTGCCTCAAGTAGTAGATCACATATCTAGCAGGCTTCACACCCTGAGTTCACTCTCCAGGACCACCAAGAAAACGAAAACCAAACAATCAATCATGGTTGACAAATTAGAAATTAGGCCCAAATCAGTCATGGAGAAGTCAACTCTCGGGACCAGCAGGGAATGGGGGAGAGGGCTGGCACCTCAAACTGGGGCCCTAAAAGGCTGACAGCCAAGACTACTTCTTAAAGGCATGCTTATATAGTCATCTATTGTTTGGGGTTAACTAGCTGATTTGAACTGTAGACCCCAATGAACTTTAGAAACAGCACCTGCTGGGAACTATTCCTTGCTCTGCACACTCCGACTCATTCTACTGTAGAAAGAGCCATGCCTCAGGATGGGTCACCCTGCCTGCACTCTGGTGGACAAGGTCCCCCCTGGGCCTTCCTTTCACACAAGTTGACCATGGGCAGATGCAACACAGGCAAGGAACAGCCAATGAAACAAAAGTCCGTTGCTGCTCAGTAGGAACCTCCATGAGCCAATCATGGTGATTTCTGACTTCCAAGTGCCACAAAGAATTTTGAAAACTTTTAGCTTGAGTGGTTCCTAGAAGAGAAGAAAGCATTCAAAATGGCCCAAACTGAAGTAGGTGAACCTCGATATCTGGATCAGGACTCAAGCAAGGAGAGATAGTGGGTTTGTTGGATATCTGATAGTTTTGGAGCAAGAGAGCATTTTTGACTAGTTTCTGCTCTCACTTTGTTGCAGAGGAAGAGGCTGGCCTAGTGCTCCTGGACTCAATAAGGTTTACCACATTTTTATCACCCAGAAGTATCTAGTTTTATCAAACAGTAGATCCCTATTGAAGACCAGTTCCAGACTAGCTGGGAGACGGCACCTTAAAAGTGTGGGGTGCTATCTTCCAGGATCCTAACTGAATATGGTGTACTTTTCCAAAGTCAGATATATTTAGAATTGTCCTGTTCATCAAAAGTGTAGCCATTATCCCCATGTAGCCATTTAACTAAAGTGAAAAAAAGATCATCTGTCACATTGGGCACACATGGCTAATGCTTATTCCCGCACTGGATAGATAATACGGCAACAGGTTCTACTCAAGTGTTGGTCAAGAACCAAAATGGTAGATTACCTGCAAACTTTTTCCTTTTTCCTTCTCATGACTACTGGTTTAGAAGCTCCTGAACCAAGAGGAACTCTTAGCTGGATTCCTGTGGCTGATGCCTGTAATTGTAGTGACGCAAGAGGCTGAGATCTGAAGATCACAATTTGAGAGAAGACATATCTATGAGACGTATGTCCAACTAACCAGTAAAAAGGAGAAACTAGAGGCATGGCTAAGGGGGTAGAGGAGCAATTGTGTGTGAAAGGCTAAATGAGAACACAGGGCCCTGAGTTCAAGTCCCAGTATAAACACAAAAATTATGCATTTAAATATAATCGAAGGGCTCACATTGGCAGCACATATACTAAAATTGGAACGATACAGAGAAGCTTAGCACAGCCCCTGCACAGGGATGACACGCATAATGTACTAGGTGAATATCCTTTGGTGTACCCCCTGTGGTCACTGTATATGATTTTGGTACAGTGAACATTGTATATATGCTTACCTGAACTAGGGAAGGGAAAGAAAAATGAGGGTGTAACAAATATGACAAGAAATGTACTCTCTACCTTATTATGTAACTATACCCCCTCTGTACAACACCTTGTCAATAAAATTTAATAAAAAAATTGTATAAAGAAAAAATATAATCTAATACATTTAAAATCAGCCAAAATGATAAACTTTGTTACTTTTTTTGGCCAGTCCTGGGGTTTGAACTTAGGGCCTGGTTTTTTGTGGTTTTTTTTGCTCAGGGCTAGCACTCTACTACTTGAACCACAGATCCACTTCCAGCTTTTTTGGTGGTTAATTGGAGATAAGGGTCTCACAAACCTTCCTGCCCAGGCTGGCTTTGAACTGTCAGCCTACTGAGTAGCTAGAATTATAGGCATGAACCACCAGTACCTGGCTTTTTACCCATATTTTGCCACAGTAATAGATGCTAAAATAAGTGTGAAGCAATATAACAGTGAAATTCACAAGACAATATGTTGGAAATTAACTATACGACTGGGGAGGGGTTGGGAAGAGGGAAAATGGAAGAAAAATGAGGGCAGTAACAAGTTTGACAAGAAATGTACTCACTATCTTACATATGTAATTGTAACCCCCTGTACATCACCTTGATGATAAAATTAAATTTAAAAAAAGTTAGGGAGTTCTTCCTTGAGAAGTTAATTTGGATAGATAATATTGATTAAAGACGTCTAGGAAATGATTTTTTTTCTAGCTGTGAGAACTTTGTTTGAACAGTTTATATTGAATTATGGTGGGAGATAAATTAAGCTTTTTTTTTTTGGCCAGTCCTGGGGCTTGGACTCAGGGCCTGAGCACAGTCTCTGGCTTCTTTTTGCTCAAGGCTAGCACTCTACCTCTTGAGCCACAGCACCACTTCTGCCTTTTTCTGTTTATGTGGTGCTGAGGAATTGAACCCAGGGCTTCATGCATGTGAGCCGAGTACTCTACTGCTAAGCTCTATTCCCAGCCCTTAAGCATATTTTAATGATCTACATTCCTCAGTGTATACAATAATCCATATCACTTACTTAAGTACTTCCCCCCCCCCCACACTCCTGAATCACAATAAAAATGATTGGCAAACACTAAGTTTGGAGGTTCCAGGTAGTATAATCTAAACTATAGGCAGTATGGCAAACAGAATTGCCTTTGGTAGTCCAAGAGGCAGGTCAGAAATGTCACCAAAGAGCACACATGTGCTGGCACAGTGGATCAAGTGGGTATCAACTGAGAACTTCAAGTGTGGATGGCAGAGGCCTCCCACAGGAGCACTAACCCTGTGGCACATTTCAGTCAGTGACTGGGGGATTACTTATTTGATATTGGTTAAAAATTCTCCCTAGCAGTATTGGGTAGATCAGCCGCACCCAGTAAGTGAATAGAATCTGCACGGTTGGGTTTTGTTTGCTTACCACTTACACTCAGAAATTCTAGCCCACTATAGTCACCAGGGCTACATCCTTGCTTTATTCACGTCAGAGTCTTGCAACATTTTGTCCACATGATCATGTACAAAGTGATGGATGGACTTAATTACTTTACAAGCAGCTCAAAAATATGCACCTGCCTGCCTCGGATACACGAGGCCCTAGGTTCGATTCCCCAGCACCACATATACAGAAAACGGCCAGAAGCGGCGCTGTGGCTCAAGTGGCAGAGTGCTAGCCTTGAGCGGGAAGAAGCCAGGGACAGTGCTCAGGCCCTGAGTCCAAGGCCCAGGACTGGCAAAAAAAAAAAAAAAAAATATGCACCTGCCACATACCAGTGATTTACGTGGAGCTGTGGCTCAAATGTAGAGCGCCAGCTGATTGAGAAAAAGCTAAGGGACAGCTGGGCACAGTCTTTCCTTATCAATTAAGAATCAAAGTCCTAGCCTGGAGCCAGTGACTCACACCTGTAGTCCTATCTACTCAGGAGGCTGAGATCTAAGAATTGAGGTTCAAAGCCAGCCTGGTCAGGAAAGCCCATGGGATTTAGTCTCCAATTAACTACCAAAAAGCTGGAAGTAGAGCTGTGTCTCAAGGGGTAGAGCACTAGCCTTGAGTGAAAAATCTGAGACAGCACCCAGGCCCTGAGTTCAAGTCCCAGGACCAGGGCAGGGGGCAGTGCTAGTCACAGTACTGGCACAGACACACAATGTCCCAAACATGTCATAAAAGTCACATCAGAAACAAATTGCTTCAGTGAAAAAGGGACAAATACAGCCAGACTACTCATACTCAGTGTACATATGTGATAAAGGAAGTGGGAAATGGAAAATGAGTTGGGGGAGGGAGGATAGATAGGATGCAGGAGAATGAGGGAAGGAGTCACTGCTAAGGACACACTCTACATTGAGGTGGATGGACAGATTAAATTGTAATTCTCCTGTACAACCTGTTGAACAAGTTTAGAAAATAAATTGCTAATAAATTGGAGGTTATTTGATTAAAAAATGTGTATGCATTATAAGAAATTTGAAAAGAAGTGTGGAAAATGGCGATGATCACATTTCCATCTTGTGCACATTAATTTCTGTTGCTTTGGCTTGGACAGTGGATGCAGAGGTGAGCTGCAGGCTGCCTGCACGGGCAAACAGGAAACCTCAGCAGCTTTTCATGCGCCGTCAGGCTCTGTGCTCCCAACCGTCTGCCTCAAAGTGCACAGTTCACATTTGACCACAACTCTTGGCTCAGGCTGACTAGTGACTAGCCAGCCTGGCAAAGTTGTGCTTGCCTAGAATGAAGACGGTTCCACGGCAGATCCATGGCTCTGTAGAACACTGTAGAACACAGAGGTAGAAGATATAACTGAGTCTTGTAAAGTTTGGGGCAGCACAAGTTGGTGGTATATGAAGGAGGAATAGTTTTTCCTGTATCCACCACCATTGGATATGTGGGTCAAGCTGAGGAGACAAGTAATGTCTATTCATGACGGGGGCATCTACAAACTTAACCAAAGTTCAAGCAGCAAAGGCCAAGCATAGTGATCACACCTGTAATCCTAGCAATGTATGAGGCTATATATGGGAGGATCATGGGCTGAGGCCAGTCTAGTGAAAACATTAAGATCTTATTTAACAAACAAGAACAGTGGGGCTGTGGTTCAAGTGGTTAGTGCATTTCCTGGTTGGCATTGGACCCTGAGTTCAAGCCCTCACCTCCCTCTCCTTCCCCCCAAAGCTGGTATTTTCTTAGGGATACACTTAAACCTGTCAACTACCTTAGGGGGTTTGGTGTGGAATGGTTCTGGTAAGACAAGGCCCTCCCCAGGCTCAGCAGCCCCCTCTACCTGATGCTTTCACCTTTGTACAGCTGTTTATGCATGGAACTATTTCTCCTTAGCTCTGCCTATGCAAATCCAACCTCACCACAACACAGGGCGCCCAGGCTTCCCACAGGCGCAGAACACTGACCCCTCCTCTGCCATCAGCAGAGCTTGCGACACCAAGTTCACAGAACTGTTCTGTAACAGCACAGCTCAGGCATGTCCATGGTCTTGCTCAGCATCAATCTAGTGAGTTGTTTTTTTTTTTCCCAGACACACACAAATGCAGTCTTATTCGGTCATCAAGTGCAGAATAAATCCCTTGGTGGTGATCAGGACTTGTTCTTTCAAATCTTGAACTTGCATTTCACTCACTTTGGCTAAGGAAACAATTCAGGTAGAGAGAATGGCAAGGGCAGGTATCTGTAAGACCTCAGGCACAACCTGGGAACAGCCAGATGAGTAGAGGGAGGGAGGTCAGGAGGGAAGGAGGCGGATTGCAGTGAACCCTTGTCAACCATAAAGGGCCTTCACAGGAATCACTGGGGGGAGAGGGGAGGAGAGAACAGCACTTGCAGGGTAGATCTTCCAACCTAATGGTCACTGCAGGATTTAAAGCTTCTCAGGCCATCCTTTCTCATGGGCCAGTTAAGAATAAGTGTGGGCAGGAGGGAAATCTGTAATCCTTTATCCTAAATGGGCTCATTTCAACTACTCTCCTCCTGAAACTTGTGCCTTGTCAACTGAGGTCTTCTCACCCTTTGGAGGGGTGTAATAAAACCTTAATAATAGAGGGAGAAAAAAGAAACATGACAAATATCTAATTGATGATGCAATAGTGACTGTTATCAAGTAAGGTGATTGACAGTGCCTAAATTAACTTTAATTCTAGATAAACTGAATTGTCTTAACTTTTAACAAACATGTTTTTCACTTTAAGACAGGCCTCTCTTCTAACCTTTTGTATTACTTTGTCTTCCCCTCCTTCACATTTCCTTTGCTTCTCCTTCCTTACCAAATAGCAAAATGTCAACTTCAAGAAATGACTTCAAGTCTAAGAAAAGCCATAGGTTCTAAGATTAAAAAGTGCAATCATTTCTTAAATGAAACCTTTGCCTTTTCTTTAACCTGTACAAGTGATTCTTGAAAAAAAAGTTTTACATTCAGTCTAAGAAATTAAAATATCAAGATAAGTTCCAACAGAATTATAGAAGCAGCCATGTCATCTTCAACAATTGCTACCCCACTCTTTTTTAAGCTATGTAGGTGTGGCAGCTGAAGTCTCCTTCCTGGAACCCTGGTGCTGTTGGGCTGAAGCCTTTACCAATACTGTGGTCGTCTGGTCAGATGCCATATCCATCTGGTCATGAAGCAGGCAAACTCAGAAGGCCAAGGTGAACTGGCACCACTCCTGACAGTCACGGCAGAGCTGACTCTGGACAAGGTGCATGTATATTTGCATACACTTATTTATATGGATTTATACACGTTAACAGACTTAAAAAACATACTGTCACCCAATAATCCGGCCTTGATATGTTGCAAACAAGCAGCATAGAACACAAGGCAAAGAACCCTTATGAAAGACTCCCCACTACTCAGGAGGCTGAGATCAGAGGATCACAGTTCAAAAGCCAGTCCAGGCAGGAAAGTCCTTGTGAGACTCTTATCTCCAATTAGCCACGAAAAAGCTGTAAGTGGAGCTGTGGTTCATGTGGTAAAACACTATCTTTGAGTACAAAAGCTTAGGGACAGCACATAAGCCCTCAGTTCAAGTCCCAGGACTTGCACAAGATAATAGCTATTATATAAATATCAAGGAAGAACAATATAAAACAGATTTTCTTTCTGTAAATTATGCTCAAACACAGCTTTACTGTCTACAAGTGCTAAGACTGCTTCTGTTTTATGGAGGACCATGACTTCAGGATGCCTGTATGATGACACAGACCAAGAATGGCATATATAAAACCTGAATTTACATCAATTGTCCAAATATTTACTTGCTTTGCTTACTGTCAAGATTAAAATGTTGCTTCCTATGTGAAATTACTAGAATCACCAGATAATTCTATTTTGTTGGAATGTTTCAGAAACTTTTAATTAAAAAAAAATTGTTCAAACTAGGCACTAGTAGCTTACACCAATAATCCTAGCTACTTAAGAGGTTAAGATCTGAGGACTGCAGTTCAAAGCCAATTCTGGGCAGGAAAATCCATGATACCCTTATCTTCAGAACCTCCAAAAGGCTGAAGTAGAGCTGTGGCTCAGGTAGTAGAGTGCCAGCCTTGAACAAAAAACTGAGGAACAGTGCATAGGCCTTGAGTTCAAACTGAGTACTGGCAGCAAAAACAACAAAAAACTAGTTCAATCAGTGCAACAAGTTAATAAAGTTCAGCAGCTAAAATACTTGAGAATTGTGTTCTTTTTCTGATAGCTGAATCTTGACAAAAACATTTTATTACATAGACTCAGACATACAATCAATATTTCCCTACTGAGAATTAGGAAATGAATCCCTGGAATGGTTTCAGGACACCAATACAAGGTACACTCCTAAACTCTCTTACTAGAGTCATCCATTGCCTAACAAACTCTGATTTTTAAATTCTGCAAAATTTTAATCATTTGTAACTTTGAGCTGAAAACTTGGAAAAAAGTTGGAAGCTCTTAGTCAACTTTAACAAAGACTATACTTAAATAACAATGATTTTTGCTGACCACAGCAGTGTACACCTGTAATCCCAGCTAAAAGGAAGAGCTTTTAAAAGGATCATGATTTGGCTGGCCTGGGCTAAATTAGCATGAGACTCTACCTGGAAAAACAAACTAAAAGGAAATGGCAAAGGACCAACAGCATTGTCTAATTAGTAAAGTACTGCCAGAAAAACAAAACAAAGAAACGATTCTCACACAATACCTTGTCATACGTTGCACTAGATCTGTATATACCTACATGTTACTAGAAAAGAATTTTCCATGTGACTTACATGCTAAGAGTACTTATCTGGGAAGCTCATGGCTCTGTTCAAACCCTAGCACCTCAAAAAACAAAATCATCACTTTCATCTCACTTAACTGTGCAATTCAAAACAAGTTCTTAAAATTATTTTCCACCTTGTCTTCGCTCCTTATAATATTTGCTGTGAACATTTAAGTTTAAGATCAGTTCCTTTCCTGGTCCCTGCTGGAATAGCATTTCTCATGTGTCAAAGTAGGTTAACCTAATCCTAGAGTGATCACATAAATTTGCTATTGCACATGATTAAACTTCAGATTTGCAAATTTGTTCACCTGTATATACATATTTTTTCTTTAGACCTGTCATCCCATTGTAAAGAGACACAATTAAAACATGAGAACTGAATACTGACTTTTAATCTGATTAGTTAAGAACTCATTTCAGAAAATTTAAGTATAAAACTACCTTTCTCTTTTTTCCTTCCTTCCCTTTCTTCTCCCTCCCCCCTCCCCGCCCCCGCCAGGGCTGGCTTCAAACCATAATCCTCAGAGCTCAGCCTCCTGAGTAGCTAGGATTATAGATGGGCACGAACCACTAGTGCCAAGATAAAACTGCCAATTTTTTGTAGAACAAATAAAAAATTTCATGGTTCAAATTAATTTCCATTAAAAACTTTTGGGCATCACTATAAAGAAAGTTGTAGACTAAATGTTTTGGTTTGGAAGACACAAGTCTGTATCTAAATTACAATAATGACACACTGGGACTATTCACTATTTAGGCAACAATACAAATATTAACATGAAACACTATTTTATAAAAAAAAAGCCTTTATGCTATTCTGAATCACCTTATATATAAGGTATTGAAACAAGTATGACTCTCACTCCGACAATAGGCAAACCAGCAAACAAAATATTTTATGTGTATCTGGTTAGTTGGTTGATTTTGTAGCAGATAAAGCCCCATACATGGCATATGGATCAACTTTTCTAATGTAGTTCCATCAAATAATATACTTGTAACTACAATCAAATTTGATTTGATGGGAAGTTCAATCTGAGCTATTAAGGAATAGTAAGGAAAAAGAGAAGAGTAATATTAGTTTTTCAATGCCAAAAAGGTAACTAGACACATGAAAAAAGCAGCTTCAATATTCAAAAAGAACCCCCAAAACAAATCACCAAAGCAAGCAAAACTCACAATAAACTCTGACAAGTGAAGTGTTACACGCAAGTCAAACATATTTACTTGCCTCTACTTTCCTTAAAGATCTGCACTCGTTGGCTATAACGGCTGATTATTGCTTTCATCATATTTTTATACTTTTTGTTGTTGTTGGTCATGGGGCTTGAACTCAGGGCCTGAGCTCTTTTGCTCAAAGCTAGTACTCTACCACTTTGAGCCACAGCACCACTTCCATTTTTTGAGTAGTTAATTGGAGATATGAATCTCACAGGGACTTTTCTGCCTGGGTTGGCCTTGAATAGTGATCCTCAGATCTCAGCCTCATGAGTAGCTAGAATTACAGGCCACCAGCGCCTGGCTTTCATTATACGTTTTATAATAATAAAATGAGCTCTTGAAGATCACAGATTATTACTTTTATCATCACTTCAGTCTCTAATCTCTAACTATGGATGCTAAAACTACTCAAACTTGGCAGTTGTTTTCAGACATAGGTAAACACAGGACAGGTATGACAAAACCAGTTACCACAAGTAGCAGAAGTAAACATTTCCTTCTGCATCATGTCACACAGGTACTCAAGCATTATTGAAAACAGGTGCTATACCCTAGATACTAGGTAAGAAGCCTTTCCCATTCTCAAGGGATTAAGAGACAAGATAATTTACTAGAAGTCAGGCATGGATGAGTATGTTCTGCCTAAGAGGAGAAAGTTTTTCTGGTTTACTTCTGGAATGTTTTCATTATGATAACCACCAAACACAATTTTCTGGCTGTCTTCCTAAAACCAGGAAAAGACAAGTCTAGTCAAATTCTAAGTATTATTTACCTTGTCAGCAAAGCTACCTAGATTGGCTAAGAGGAGAATGCTCAGCTTGGATGCTGGGATCTGAGAATCAAAGCTAAAAGCCAGCCTCAGGCAGAAGATTCCTCAGGACTCCATTTCCAATTAACCAGCAAAAAAACTGGCTGGAAGCATAGCTCAAGTGATGAGTGCCAGTTGTGAGCAAATAAGCCTCTCAAGTATGCAGTTCACGGCCTCATACTGCCTTCCCCATTGAATTCTTTTCATATCTTGCACTAATTTCAAATTGTCCAGGTTTTTCAGTCCACAAAAATGCTGCTGGTAATAAATACACACACATTATGCAATTGCCTGTTTATTTAGTGGCACCAATTTGCAAACTAAAATTATTTCTACTTTTCATCTCATGTTACAATCTGCAGCCATTCACAGGCTAAATGCAACTTTCCAAAAGACTTGAAAACAAAAGTACATTCTTAAAATTAGAAATGAATTCACATATTTTCTTTGGACCAGGAAATGGTACATAATACAAAATATACATTTATGGGATTTTTAAAAAAGTTTGGATCACATAACTCCATAGTGGGTGAGTTAATTGTGGAGGATTTTGTTACATGTTATTTAAGAAAAATATTTCTGCAGTTGTATTAGTCTTACATTTGTAGATCAAAAATGAATTTATATATAATGCAACATGCTTTTACATGTACATGTCTCCCCAGTCAAACCATTTATACAAATTAAGTGAAACAACTCAATTACAAAACCAATGAATATTGGGGTTTTATCATGGAAATAAGCTATTTTCCTGCAGATATGCTTTTGAATAATTTAAAGAAGGGGTAGGTAAGACAATGGTTTCCCAAAGTATAAATTAAATAAACTCTAATTGAATGTCCAATTTGGGCAACAAATCTACCAAGTTTTTTTCATTGCAATTATACTTTTGTAGGTATCATTAATTCTATACATTGGTAGCTGTCCATAAGATCCTATTTAACAGTCTGTATTAAATACTCAAATCCGTAATATCTGAAGTTAAAACATTTAATGAATTCTAATATCAGGAAGCTCAAATCTTAAAACCTGAGTGAGATCTGAAAGCTAATATGTTGTTGGTTAATATATTCTTAAGGTCAGAAACATTCCATTTCCACTTTACCTTTTCTCTATTACATTCCAAGAGTGGTAAATCTTAGAAAAAGACATCACCTCACTAAACTGGTCTAAATACAATGCCTTATCACCTGCATGAAACCTTCCCTCAGAATATATTTCCTTTAAAAAAAAAAAGGTATTTTAATACCAGGTTCTGGCCAGGCCACAATCAACCTCTTTTCTCTTTTAAAAATAATTCCTTAAAGTAGATTCACTGTTATGCCCTGGGCTCTGGCAGATCCTAACCAGGAGGCCAATGAGCCCTGCAATATTGTAAGCTTTATGGTATTATGTACATTATATGCATTTTCCCAGTAGTCTCTAGGATTCATCATTCTCAAAAGGCCCCTAGCCCCCAGATGATGAAGAACCACTGCTCAATTTGTGCCAGCCACAGTACCAAATAAGGAATTTTGCACTATAGCTATCCGATCGCTCACACAAATCTAGCCTGCTTCAGATAGTACTACACAAATGTAAATACCACTAGTCTTTCATTAGACAAGGACTAGGTAGGACTAGCATCAAATACTAAAAAATGATAGTTTAATTTGAATGTCATCAGAAGAAAACTTGAGTTTTGGAGCAAAGAAAAGACCTGAATGGTTAGGTTTTATGATGAATAAACACTAAATTTGTTTTTCTCAATTGCTTCTATGTTGAAGCATCAGTAACTTTTATCATATTCCGTATTATTCCAGGTTATTTGAGTGGCAAAGGCTGATGCTTGCTGCCTTAACAGTTTTGTTTTGCTGGCTTTCAAAAGAATCGAGTAATCTTTTCAGCTCTTTTCACCACTCCATATCCCATGTTTTCTCTTTTTCAGCCCAGTTTAACAAAATATTAGTTGGCCTTGATGAGGTAATAATACATCATTTTCTTGCTTAAGAGAATGGAACTGACCTATTTCAATTTGAAGGAGAGAGAGAACATCAAGAGGGAATACAGGAAATGGGGTATTTCATGCAGGATAAAGAAAAGTGTATTTCTGTTTTTCAATTTAATCCCTACCCCCATGTCATAAAAACCTAAGTCAACTGCAAGGTCACTGCAATCTAATTTTCCTAATTGATACTCCTACTTGTGCTAATATAAATAGGAACAGTGAGAGAAGAGGCCACTAGCTTAATCTATATAGCAGGTAAGAGGGAAATAACCTGTGCTGAAGTGAACTGAAGTGGGAAATGCTCATCTGACAAAAAGAGGAGCTGATGTCTCTAATTCTGCAGAGCATTCTGACCACCATTCATACAAACATTTAATTTAGTATTTGACCAACAAAATAATTCAGTATTACATATTTAGAAAATGTGTTCTTCAATATTTCAAGCATATCTTTAAGTATATATAATTTAAAACAAATACAAACAAAACATGTGGCACATTATTGAAGGATAAAAGTAAAATTAGGTTTCTAAAAATTTAAACTATAAAGAAAAGTTAATCAGAAGACTCAACTGTCACTCGATTTAAAAATGGTTACCTCACTTGCAAAATATGTAAGTAAAAGTATATGCAATTTGCAGGTCCCTTCAAAGAAAAACCTCAAATGAGAAACATTTACAAAATGAAATATTTACATACATTTTCTAATACCAAAATTGAATATAATACTGTAAAACAGTAAAGTGTGAATAAAAAGTATACCATGTATTCCAAAATTAAGATCAAGAAAAGTAGTATCTAATTTCATCAGTTTTTAGAAATCACATGCTAAGTTTTCATGTGAATTTGTTTAGTAACGATGGGCAGTGAAATTTTTTTAAATATTCAAACACATTTTCACATTTGGCAAAACTGTTATTAACACCAGCATTGTGTTATAATTAAAAGTTATAAATAAGATTATATATACACACATGTGTAAACAAACATGTGTATACATATATAGAAACATACATGTATACACAGACACATATGAATGCATGAACAATGCTGTAAATCCATCAGTATTACCAAAGGTACAAGAATTATAAGAAATCCATCAGTTCTCTGATTTGCTGCTGTCAGCAGGAAAAACGAAGGCCATTTGTTAGACAATCAGGAATTCTGAATAGACTCAAGTCTTGCCTCATCAATCCAATTTTACTTTTAGACTAAGCAAAATTTTCTTTTGAATGAGATTTTGAACTCTGGGGAAGAAAAAAAAAAGAATTTTCAGATAAATAAAGTATCAATGTACTCTTTAGGGCAGGGGCTTTGTTAAGGAAAGTCAGTTGGCTGATAGACATGGATTCAGGTATAATATTAAGATAAACTAGACTGACTCAAATGTAAACTCCCTGAGGTAAGGACCTATTTCATCTCTGTATAGTCCCATGGTAGTTGACCCAGAACAGCATTTCATAGACAATAATCACCATACTTTTTGGAAAACTGATTAGCCAGACTAATATGTGATCAAACATTAAAAGCAATGCTATAATTCAGGTTATTTGAATTTTACAGCTGATGTAATTTTTAATCCAAATTTTTTTTTATCTCTTTGAGACAGGGTCTCACTAAGTAGCCCAAGCTTGCCTCAGACGTGAGATCCTTCTGTCTTTCCATCTCCATGCCCAGCTTTTTTTCCATACACTGTTCTAAAAATGAAGTAGCTGGGAAACTTTATAGTTCTCTAGAAGCCAATTCATATGTGATAACTAAAAACAAATTTGAGGCTACTTCTAAAGATTAGTGAATACCACTTTTTTATTTTTAAAGTTAATGCTAATAACAAGAACTTCCTTCTGTTATCTGTAAAAGTATATTCTCCCCACATTTAAAATTTGGAGACTATACCTTCTTAAAACAATCAGAGATTGACATGAGTTGTCTCTTGCCTGCTATACAAAACTGAGCTTCCTATTAACATGAATGTATACTTTGAATATCCCAAGAACTTTTTTCCCTCCAAAAAGAAAAAAAGGATACACACCAAAGATTTTTGAGGCATTTGCCCTGAGATGTTAATAGCATAAGAAAAAAGGAGTGACGGCCAAGAATGTTCAACATACATACAAAATGAAGTGCACACAAAGGAGGTGCACAAGTGAAAGTGACAGGTGACCACAGGGTGGGCTGCCCACCCTAACTATCATCCCCAGTCGGGAACGCCTATGTTCTGCTGGGATAATGGTGCGGTTCCTTCCTGTATTTTTCTAACAAAAAAAATGGCATAGTACTGGTTCATGTGAAAAGACTTCACCTTCAGTCTTCTTGGACCACACTGTGGCAACTTTCTCTCAATTTCAGCTGAATTTTTAAGAGGAACATTTTAATTTCTCCTTCATTGTTTAAAAACATTCAAATAAAAAAAGGTTCTAAATAAGCTGTTATGGTTTGAAATACAGCTCTTCACATATTTTACTTATGATTTAAGTTTTACATTTCAAGATTCAAGCTTTTGAAATTAAAAAGTTAAAAAAACTTCAGGTTATTGAAAAAAAAATAGAAACCAGCTTGTTGTAATAGGAATTTAACTTTCAGTACTAGTATGTCTAGTAAACCTGTGCTAGAAGCACTGTTAGACATTAAATGCACTTTTAGATGTTTGCAAAGCCGTAAATTAGAACATTACCATATTTCGCACTCTACCACAGATTTAGACATTAAGCATTTATTATAAGTTAAAGTATGGAATTGTTTTTGTAATTCCAATTGTTATAAATTTCTAAATATAAATAGTATTTCCGTTTTTATTCATGCTGGATTAAAATACAAATTAAATACAATTAAGTTACATTTAATCACCTCATAAATAAGAGGGATAATGAAAGAGTTTGCTAGTATGTAGCTACTTAAATTGGAGACATCAACATTACTTTTCCTACTATTCCCCTAACTTTACATTAGTTTTAAGGCTATATATACAAATATGTATATTTCCAAGTTAGGGAAAAACAAATATAACAAAATGAACTATACTAGCTTTATACACAAAGTTTTGATTTGTATTTAATGTTGTATTTTAATCTTACATTTTAATAGTTTTCTCATGGGGGACTCTGCCTACTGATTCAATTACATAGTGATAAATACAATAATCAACTAAAAAGACAAAAATACAGAGGGACACAGAACAGTAGTCTTTTCGATGTGACAGACTGTAAAACTTACTTTCACATGCTTAGAAGAATTTAAACCTAAATTAAATTAGGTATTTTTATATCTACAGTTTCTTAAACTTTGAAATTTATTTTAAAAGGCCAACAGCTAAATATTATCATCATGCTATATTTCAAATCACAAATACATCTTAACCACTTAAGAGTCTAAAGACATGGGCCAATTAAAAATCACAGGCAAACACATACTCACAAACACACACATACCTACCATAGAGTGTTAGATTGTCAAACTTTGACAATTATTTTAATTAAACAGTAGGTAAATTCAAGCTGATGCATGTCTTAATGAAAAGTAAGCAGTCTGAAATAAACCTACTTGAAAAAAGATTAATAAACAGAGACTTTAAATCTTTCTAATGGAAAGGAACAGTTCCATCTTGACCTGGAGTATCAGTATCGTCCGATTAAGAGACTAACATGTTTCCCTATGAGAAATCATTCCCTATCATTTACAATGGCATGGTGTTCTGAAAGGCCGGGGTAGAAGAGGAATTACACATACATGATTAAATTTCTTGTTTGTTAAGTCAAGCTTTATTGATAAAATGAATTCAGAATATCTTACCAGGAACAGCAGC
Source organism: Perognathus longimembris pacificus (assembly GCF_023159225.1). Classification (NCBI taxonomy): domain Eukaryota; kingdom Metazoa; phylum Chordata; class Mammalia; order Rodentia; family Heteromyidae; genus Perognathus; species Perognathus longimembris. The sequence goes on along the minus strand of NC_063174.1, from coordinate 29,802,115 downwards.
AGGCCCAGCCAATCATGATAGCAAAAAAATAAAAATAAAAAATAAAAAAAAATGTGGCAGTCTCCTACTATATGTAGGAAGCTGCTGCTTTTCAATTAGGAATTAAATGTAAGGACTTGTAAAAGAGGTCCAAAAATCAAAGGCATTTTAGCCCCAAGATTGATATTCTTATGAATATACTATATTACCTGCAATACTCATGGCAACAAGGAGAGAATAGCCTATATGACAGTTAAATGAAGGGAAGGCTTCATCAACAATGCCAATCCCCTGCCAAGAACATTAAGACAGTTTCCATAACTCCTTGGATATCCGACTTTGTATGACTTTGAAGTTATTCTCCATAATCATGTGCACATTTGAGTGTCTAGTGATGTGGTTGCTGCTCTCCCTGTTCCAATCCCAAGTCCGAACACAGCGAGACTTGAAAGGGCTATATATCTGTTGCATCACATAACAAGCCAAACATTTCTTGTATCATTGATAGTGATTTTAAAAGCAGTTCATAATTAAATATAAGCATTTTGTACAAGGACAATTACACTTTACAAAAAAAAATCATACAACAAAAATTGCTGGAGTCTGATTTACAACATGAATTATGGTTTGAAATCATGTTTCTGTAAGTCTCAAATTTACAAAAAAAAAAAAACCCAAAAGGAAACAAAACAAATCAGTTCTGGGCTAGCTGTTGTACTGCTGAAGCTCTCTGGTGTAATCACGCTCACCCAATGTCATGTCATAGCTCCTTCCTTAATGTTGAGGATGGATGTTAAAAGGTTCAACCAAGTTGAGCTGTGCTCTCCTTCGGAGGTGATGGTAAATTCCATGGCTGGATGAGCAGTTTTACCACATATCATCAGTTGATGTAGAGTCCTTTATAAAAGGAAAAAGACAAAACAAAATAAACTAAAGCTTAAAGGTGCCAAAATATACTATGGACCAGGTGAAGTTTTGTAAACGCTGATTTTTAAAAAACATTTTTTAAAATATGATATTATATATGCTGGCATATTGAAATATCAGTATTTTTTGCAATTTTTGTAGATGTTAAAAATACAATCTTTTTTAGAACACTTTTAAAATAAGCTTTAAGTGAATTATGAAAGACTAAGAGCTCAAACCTATGAGGTTTTAGCAAGTTTATAATGCAATATACAAGATGTTTCAGAGCTCTTCCTAATTACTTAAAATGATCACATTTTTATAAACATCATATTACAACAGAACTATAGGAGAAAAGTTAATATGGTATTCTAACATTTATAGAAAAAGAATTCTAATTTGGAGGGGGGGGTAGAGGGCTGTTCTGGGGCTTGAACTCAGGGCTTGGGCATTGTCCCTGAGCTTCTTTTGCTCAAGGCTAGTGCTCTTCTACCACTTCAGCCACAGTGCCACTTCCAGCTTTTCCTGTGATTAATTGGAAATAAGAGTCTCATGGACTTTCCTGCCAGGGTTGGCTTCAAATTGCAATCCTCAGATCTCAGTCTCCTAAGTATCTAGGATTACAGGCATGAGCTACAAGAACCAGCTTACTTCAGGATTCTTGACATAGATATTTCTAACCACAGAAACTATTTGGTGGAGATAACATTCTGAAGTTCTGTTGTGGCTCCCTACAAAACTCAGAATATTTCAAAGTTCTGAGAAGTATCTTCTCAATTATAAAAAAATGTATTTGGTGAGGGAGGCCTTCTGAAGCTGATCGTAGAAGCTTACAAGGATGCCACAAAAGCTTTGTGAGAAGTGGCCACTCACCATGATTATGTTTAGTCACTAGGACTGTGGTGCAGGCAGGGATCAGAGCAATCATAGATGTAAGAGAATGGGAACAGTGAACAACTCTGTGATAATAGAAGAAGGATTTGCACATAGAACAGAGGGAAGGAGAAAGCAAAGGGAACTAAAATGCTACTCACAGTGTCATCATTTTTGTAAGGATTCAATCTATTGTAAACGGCTTCAATTACATTCCGCCTAAATTTTTAAAAACGCAGAAAATTAATTCCTCAGAAAATACAACATTGCTCAATAACTAAAAACTTCAAAAGTGATTTCAAAATTAGGTATCATTTAGTTCTTCTATTTCTGTTGGCAATAAGTGAGTTTCATTTACTTTTAAGAAATAATATATGTAAATGTAAATATATGTAAATGTTATACTTCATTAACTCATTAAGTGAAAACTTAAAAGTCATGGTTAAAAACAAAAGTAAAATAACAGTCTATATACTTTTATTTGAAATAAGTGACTGAATCACCAAAGGCCATGACAATCTTATGATATACTAGCTAAATAGTGTCACTGTTTTAAAATAGAAGTTCACATTTGTTGTAGTAAAATAATTCATATGTTTATAATTGTTTCCTTCCCTCCTTCTATCCTTGCCTTCTGGTATAGATGATTGAAATCAAGATCTAAGCAACCTCTTACTTCAGCCACAACCAATCTTATTCCTACTTTTCTTTATAAATTTCTATTAAAACTTGAAAATTTAAATATAATATTCCCATGACAAGGCTAGGAATAATCTTTTTATTTATTTATTTTTGGTATTGGTACTGGGTCTTGGACTCAAGGTGTGGGTGCTGTTCCTTAGCTTTTTTATTCAAGGCTGATGCTGATGTTCTATCATAGTTCCAGTTTGGGAACTGTTGTGATCAGATTGGCTTTGCCCTTGATCCTCAGAACTCAAACTCCTGAAAAGCTAGAATTATAGGCAAGAGCTACTGGTGCCAAATGGAATTAATTATTTTTTCAATAATATTTTATTTTATTTATAATTTTATTTATAAATACCTTTTATTTTATTTTTGCCAGTCCTGCGCTTGGACTAAGGGCCTGAGCACTGTCCCTGGCTTCTTTTTGCTCAAGGCTAGCATTCTACCACTTGAGCCACAGTGCTATTTCTGGCCTTTTCTATGCATGTAGTGCTGAGGAATCGAACCCAGGGCTTCATGTATACAAGGCAAGCACTCTGCCACTAGGCCATATTCCTTTTTATTTTCTTTATAAATCTAGTTGGGTGGTACACACATGTAATCCTAACATTGGGTAGGTTAGGGTGAGATAGAAGAACAAGTGTCTGGGGACAGCCTATGTAACTTTGTCAAACTCTGATTTGCAAAATAAAAAGCCAGTACTTTCATCCTCCATGGTAGAGCTTTTGTCAAGCAAGAGTACCCTGGTCCTCTCAACACAGCTAAATAAGTCTATAGAACTTATAGCCTCCCTATTTCCAGTGCAGATTTAAACAATTGTAGACTATGGTATCATAGATGGTCATGGGGAAGAAGTTACCAAAAAAGCTTCAAGTGAACTTTAACAATGACTCTTACTGAAGTGATTACAAAGAATATGGCCAAAATTGTGAACAAAGGAAATGAGTCAGAAATGCCTTTGTGTGTGTGTGTGTGTATGTGTGTGTGTGTGTGTGTGTGCTGGTCTTGGGGCTTGAACTCATGACCCAGGCACTGTTCCTAAACTTTTTTGTTCAAGGCTAGTGCTCTACCACTTGAACCACAATTCTACTTTCAGCTTTTTGCTGGTTAATGGGAGGTAAGAGTCTCATTAGTCAACCTGGGTTGACTTTGAATGGTGATCCTCAGATCTCAGCTTTTTGAGTGGCTAAGATTACAAGTGTGAGCCACCAGAGCCAAGCAGCAATGTATTTTTGTAGTTCAATTATTTTGGTAGTTGAGGTAAAAATGTTTTAAGTATTGAATTAGAAAACTGCTCAAATACTCCAATTTGTATTAAGTATAGGTATAAATGTAATATATACCACAAGTTAAGCCAGTTCTCTGAACTTTAGTGAAAGGAAAAAAGGTAAGATATACGTCTTCCTATCCTGTTACCCCAAACCAGCTAACCGGGGGAAACCAGAGATGCAGAAACATAGCTCAGGTGGGAAAAGAGAAGTTTGCAGATATTGTTTAGATGTCTGTAGTGCAATATAGTTAAAAAAATCACAAATTTTGAAAGCCCATATAAATGCATCCTTTTAGAAATTAGGTAAATACATTTTATCATTGGATACTTAATATTTTCATTTACTGACATAATACAGAGTGTGACTTACTTGCTTGCCAGTTCACCCCCTGGTGGGAGGCTGGGGATGTTCTCACTTGCTAATGTGCGCATCACATGGACTAAGTCGGGGACGCCTTCCCCCTGCTTCTTTATGATTTCTGGGAATCAGAAGTACTTTTTTTGTAAGTGTTATCCAAATTTAATTTAAAAAACTGAAACAAAATAACTTAAGTTTTAAAGATGACATTACCACTAAAATTTTCTAAATTGGTATCATTAAAAAATCACCTTTGAAATGACCTTTGAAAATTTAAGACAAAAGGAAGCAGAAAAGGATACAAAAGGCTAACCACAACGAATTAAAACAATCTAGATAAAAAAAATGCAGAAAGGAAAAAATTCATGCTAAATCTGATTTACATAATCAGGGATATGTCTACACCAAATGAATATAGCCTTTCTTAAGGTGTCTACTAATTACTGTTAAGATCAACTCCTCTCTTTAGACTGGACACGTTTCCTGAATTTTGTCCTGTAAACTACATTGCACAGATTTAAAAATTCAGGACTTGAGAAAAGCAATCTTTAAGTGAAGAGGATTTTATTAATTGTATACTAATCCGCTTCATTTTTTACATATACATAATTTATATTTGCAAAATGATATTTAAGTAGTATCTTGAAATCACTCTATCTCAAAGTTTTTCTATACTATCTTTAGGCAACATTTAGATATATAATACCATTTCCTTAAATGACCACTAAGCAAAGACTTGAAGGGGAAAGGTCTAAATTTCAAGGCAAAAAGTTTAAGAAAGATTTGATAAACCATACAAGTACATTTAAAATAGTTATTTTCAAAACATTCAGATATTAGACATGGCGATAGGATCTGCAGATGTGTTCTGTTACTCATACCATAGAACTTGAAAACATAACAAGTCTATACTTAGAATTTTAGTATACTTACTCTACATGCAAATTTAAGTCAAAGGCACTTGCAAATTATATAATCAAGTTTTGTTCAGTTTTTGTTTTTCAAGGTTTATACTAAGAAATGGTACTTCCTTCCTTCATTGGACAAGGGATTATCATTCCAGTACTCAATTTATAAATACCTTTGAAAATAATAATGTATATGAAGTTCCTTCACACTTTGGTCAAACCTCAACTATTCATCATTAAAGGCACACATTAAAAGACAAACATTGCTACCCATAAAATTTCTTTAAATGGCTCTAGTTGTCCTTTCAGAATAAAGGCCAAATTTACCTTTTTTATTTGCCTTATTTTATTTCTCTTTTTAATTAAAAAGCAGTCTTAAATCTGAACAAAAAGCAAGGATCTCAGAATTGGTTTGCCAAGTTCCTTTATTGTGTAATCTTTCACATCTAGCATATTCTACATATGGTTCTAATGCTGGAAATCTGCTATACAAAAATAAAGGGATTTGATTTTTACCTAAACTACACAATTTCACAATCTAAACTGTAACACACTTAACATACAGTCTCTACTAAGCCAATACAATTATTTGATAAATAACTAGATACAATAAAAATGAACACTGATGAAAAATTCAACCAATGATGGTTTCAGGTCTAACATTATTTTGATTAATCTACATTGGATGTATATTACATCTTTTTAAAGATATTTTAATGTGAAGAGAATTACAGGAACCCAAATTCTTTAAAAAAATAAAAAGATTTTAAAAATGTTTACTACATCCTATTCCACGTGGGACAATCCATTTAAACTACATGAACATTAATATACTAGCCTTGCTTCTGTTCTTAAAAAAGAAATGAAACTTAATATTCCTTTAATTGCTCTTGCATTTTAATTAAACCATGAAAAGGCTCAGTGGTTTTATAAAGAATATAACGTATAGAATTATCCACATTTCACATGCACATATACAGAAACAGATTCTGCTTCTCCCCACTCTTGTCCATATTTGAGGGATTCTACCACTTTTCTCCAAAGTAACAACTCTAAAGCTCAGGTAGTCAGTAGCAAAGATATTTAGAACATATACACATAGAAATAATCTTAAATTGGCTTAGAAATCCCACAAGCTTAATAGCAATTTTGTTAAATAATTAGCTTAGTCTTTTCACTCTACAAGACAAGTATTTAGAAGGGCATAGACATTAGAAAAGAGAGCCTGAAAAGCTTTCCCCTTCTCTATGTGGCGAACAGAGAAGCCAAAAACGTTGGAAGCAACTAAAATCATGTTTAGTAGGTCACAGCAATTTAGTCAAGGCATGTGTTTAAAGAGAGAAAAGGTATTTGGTGTCTGTTTTGGAAGCTGCAGTATTTCCTCATTTAAGACATACAACATCTTTCACAATGCAAACAATTACATTCTTTTTGTGTCCATAAATAGCAGCAGTTTTAATTAATGTATTCTTTATTCTCTAGCTGCAGTCTCATTAAATCTAAGAATACCATCTTTAATTTTTGACACATAATCTCCAATTGAATGGTACAGTATAACATTTCAACATATCAAAAATAGACTATTATGTAAATTCTGCCCAGGTAGTAATTTTTGCTTGAAAGTAATATAAAAAATAGTATAACAAAATTATATAAAGTGAATATTTTATAATTCCACCCAAAACGTAAGAGTACACATTGAAAAGAAATGTAGCAATTCATTTCTAAAACTGGATCCCATTTCATAATAAAAATACTAATGTGCTTATTTCATTCTTCAAAGCATTAGGAAAATGTGTGCCCAAGTTAAAGTGCCAAAACAGTATCAGCTTACTTCTATACATATTATTCTTACAGTTTCTTATTTTTCTACTAATCAGCAATTTAAGTCAATGGTTTTGTAGCATTCAAAGTATTTTTAATTTTATGGTATTATTTATAAATAACTGATATTGAAATGATTATCTTAAAATGTAAAAATCACAAAGTGAGGTACATATGAATAAAATACTGAATAATACAAATACACACTAAATGTACCACTGTCGAGCAGAGGAAGGTAATAAAAACAAAACACCAGCTGTAGACAGTACTCAAAATAAAAAAAATGATTCTAGTATCAAACTGATTATGATTAATATCAGAAAGGAAAAAACAGAATTAAGGTACATATTTTAATAATGCAGGCACAATGAGATGCAGTAGGGGTATAGGTCAATGCTTGCATGCTACTAGAAGTCTTTAATGCAAGTTAATGACATTAGGAGCCCCAAATGCATTTTCTATATAACTAATGTAGAGTTGGAACTGTATAATCTATATGCTTCTGTATATATGGTAAACTGAAATTCTCTGCATAGACAATGTTTAAAACAAATAGTAGCTATATCAAAGATCATTTAATGGGAATGGATGGTAGTTCAGTGGGAGAGTACTAGAGAAGTAGCAGAAAGAAAAACCTACCACCACTATCACCAAAAAAAAAAAATAATAATAATTTAAGGTTTTACAAATACTTGAAGGCATTATATTTGAGAGATACAAACAACTTTTCTATTTGTTCCAAGGTAATCTGTGTAAAATACACTGTTGGAGTTTCCAACTTATTTTTTTTTAATCTAATTTAGAAGTTACATTTCTGCAATGTGTTTTCTACTCAGGTATATTTGTTGAGGTAAGATAATATATGGCTTAAGAAAGAAAGGTGAGGAAGAATTAAAAACAAGTTTTAAAAGCTGTGGCACATCAAAGTTGTTAATAACCAATTTGTAACCTTCAAGTTAACAAAAATGAATAAGTAAACCAAAAAACTCCAGAGACTTTAAACAAACCATAAATCAGATTTTCCTGGCAAAAAATTACTCATGCCAGTGAGGTCATCATAATTACCCAGCCCACATTTTAGCCTTTTAAATAAAACGAAAGTATCCTGAATACAATGTATTAGGACACACTAGTTATTTCTAATGCTACTGTGATAGGATAACTACAAATACACATCTAAATAGCTACTTCAGAATGCCTTTCCAACTCCTGCATACTGAATACTAGAAATTAAAGACATGTAAAGAGCTAAAAAAGCTAAAATGTTAACATTTGTGTTGGTTTTTCTTTAATAAAAGCTACTTATTTTTGTTAAATGATCCACCTTCTACTCTGCATTCCAGGTATTTGTCCAACTCTGCCTCCTTCTTCACAGCTTCTGGCGATACTTTGGGTGCATTTGGAAAACAGATCAAAATCACACTCATGTTGTCTCGACTTCCCTGAAGAAAAAAATTGAGAAAACATTTTGGTTTTCTTTATGCTTTTCTAAGCTTTAAGCATCTTTAAAAGTTATACCAGTTATAGCTATACTTGTAAAAAAAAATGTTACTTTTAATGATTAAAAAAATGTATGGGGACAAAGAACAGACATTACAGGTTATATCCACAATAATAATCATTAAAAATTCCACAAGATAAACTACTTCTAAGTATATACTGGTGGCTCACTTACATTTAAACAATACCTAATATAAGTATACATACACATTCACTCCATATAACATGGCAAGTGCTAGTTGTATACTTTACAATTAGGATTTAAAATATAATGCTTAAAATCACAATAAATTGTAGGGTTACTCCATTTTCTTCATACGTAGAAGTATGTGTTGATATTACATAAGCCTGATTTATAAGGACAAGAGTTTAGTTAAGATTTTTAAGCTGAGATGGTTGTGTATGTATAGAGCTACAAAAAAATGTTGACAATATTTCTGTTTCTTCAAAGAAAATCAATAAATGAGCATGACTCTTACAGGAGAGTACAGTTGAAAGTACAATGAACCTATTCTTAATGCTGCTGCTAAAGCTGTATAATCCTGTAGACACCAATTGTAACTTCTCTAGGAAAAGCATATATTGAGCGTATTTAAACTAGTCTATGTTTTTTCTCTAACTACTATATATTTATATATTTACATATAGGATATACCTATAATTATCTATCTCTATACATGTAAATGTAGCATATGATCATTATTATTATTATTTTTTTTTTGCCAGTCCTGGGCCTTGGACTCAGGGCCTGAGCACTGTCCCTGGCTTCTTCTTGCTCAAGGCTACCACTCTGCCACTTGAGCCACAGTGCCACTTCTGGCCATTTTCTGTATATGTGGTGCTGGGGAATCGAACCCAGGGCCTCATGTATACGAGGCAAGCACTCTTGCCACTAGGCCATATCCCCAGCTCATGATCATTATTTTTATGGTATATCTGTATACATACACATAAAACATCATTATTGTAAATCTTCAAGGCCTATAAACTAGATTATTATCTCCATTAATAACTGAGAAAGGTTGGACAATTTAAGACTGAACAGTACAAAAGTAATAAGAGGAAGTAAGCCTTGGTTCCAGGTCTGTTTGACTCTTAAGTCTGCAGAACCTTCTTTGGCTTCAGCTTCCTCATCTGTAAAATAAAGGGCATCAGCTAGCTTACCTATGTACATGATCCCATTTGATCCTCCCAACAAACCCACAAGATAGGGTAGTTGTTGTTTGTTTGTTTGTTTAACTAAAGAAACAGGTACTCCAGAGAGTTTACGTAACTTACCTGAAAATTTATCAAGTTCTTCTGACTCCAAGTCTAAAGCTATTTCATCACACCAAATAATCCCTTGGCTGGTGCTACAATCAACACGTCATAGGTACAAAATACTTTCATAAATGTATACACAGTAAAAACACTAAAACTCAAAATGCTCTTCACCTACAAGTACTGAGATCAAATCTTCCCCCATCCATTTTTCTAAAACATGCATCAACTTCCTCCTTTTACCTTTGATAATTAATCTTCCATATTACTAACAAGCTTAAGTAGTTAAGGTTAAAGATTCTTATAACTCTTCTATCTTGTAACTAGATATTTCTGAAGTATTCCTATATTTTCACTATTCTGTAATTGTGCAAAAAGTAAATTTTAAGAACTATAGATTCTAAGATGATTAAATTTGTAATTAGCATGACAATCATTATTTTTAAAGAAGTCTAGCTACCTTATACAAACAGGTGTCGACTACTTCATTGCAAACTTTCTCAAGATCATCAGTGACTTCAAGTCTGGATCTTACAAAATCACAGAGCTCTTCATTTCCCATAACATCCCAGATACCATCGCATGCAAGAATAATGAACTGATCATCTTCTTCAGATCTTTCAATATCATGAACTTCAGGCTCTGGTGAGACAAGCTGCTCTGTAGGACCTTTTCCATGGACGCATTTGTAATCAAAATCCCCAAGGGCCCTTGATACAGCTAGAGAGCCATTCACACGTTGAATCATTACAGAGCCACCTGCATTCTGAATTCGTTCTTTTTCCAGTGGATTACTTGGTTTGTGATCTTGTGTGAAGAAGTGAACTTTCCTGTTTCTACAAAGTAAACCTCTTGAGTCTCCACAGTTAATGAAATAAGTGTGTTGGGGGGAAATTAAGACACCCACAGCTGTTGACCCACTTCTATCTGCACCATGTTTCTTCTCTGACATAACTCTCATGTGTTCATCAATCTCCAGAAAACCTGTTCTGATTCCATTCTTTACATTTTCCACAGAAGGTGCTCCTGCAGACCCTTTAAAATCCTGGTTATTGGTGATATGATCTAACAAATGCTCACAGCAGTATTTGGCAACCTGAGAACCAGCATGCCCATCATAAACAGCAAAGAATGACCATGTTTCAAGTCCACTTGGCAAACCGATTACAGCTGTATGTGCATCCTCCATTTCAACTCGCCAACCTTGCATGCTGCTTAGCCCATATCGTAACCCATTACCCTGCCCCTGGGCATTATGCTTTTCCATCTTTGGCTTGTCTAAAAATGCTCCCATTATGTCTCGATCCTCTAGGTCTGCAAAGGAAGAGAAATGAGAAAGTCAACAGCTATCTTTGCAACAAAATACACTTTCAACAATATTTTTTTAAGAGTCAAGGTAATACAAGAAAAGCTTTAAATACAAACTTATCTCTTGTAATAAGTAGATACTCAATTGTATTACTGAATTTGTTATCTGGGAATTAACAAGAACTGATGGGAGAGTCTTTGATCAAGCACAGCTCAGAATGGACATTAGGCAGAGAGAACCAAAGCATCAGTGCAAAGGAGAGCTGATCTGCCACGCTAAGGCATGGACACTCAGGGCAGATCTAGCAGTGGTTACCAATCTGCATAAGCCAGGTCAAGCATTTAAGGATACACTGGAACATGTGCCATGTGGTATATCAATCAAGAAAAATGAAGTGAATTCATAGAACATACAAAAAAAAAGCACTTACTATTTGAAACACATCTTAATTGGAACATTCAGGAATTCTGAGTTTGACTTGATATCTAGTTTCACTGTCACTATATGAACTTTCTGGGAAAACAAAAAATGGTCTATTCACAATGCCACAAATTTTCATGTCCCTTCTTTTAAGCCTTTGCTCATGCCAGTCTCCTTAATTGGAAGCCATTGCTTCTTCTGCTTATAAAAAAACATACCTATCCTTTAAAGTCTAGGTCAAATTTTAATGCTTCACTGAGATTTTTCAGGTTTTGATTAAGCCAGTAAGTTACTAAATTACTATAAACTGTCTAGCCCTAAAATTTAAGTTTATAAGCAATTATATGTAAAAATCTTATTATGTAACATATATAACAAAATTAATTTACTGATAATTTATTATGCTAATGGAAAGAACATGTATCATTATTATACTCTATGACCATTAAGTATAAATACAAAGGAGACCAAGAGACTTGTCTTGATGGCAAATCTGGAAAAAAGTGATCTTATTCTTTCCCAATATTGAAATTCCTTGGTTTGAAAGGTACCTATACAGGGCAGACAGAGCTGGTCAGAGTTTAGGTTGGCCCTTACTTCTCCAATAGTTTAGGAATGTAGACACGGAGGGTCCACTTAATCAGATGAATGACAAGCTAAAAGCAATCTAAGAGGACATAATTCTGAACAGAGAATGCAGGTAAAGGAGGTATGTAGTAGGAGATATGGGTAGTAAATGTACCTAGGCCAATTAGTATGTAGTTCTATGGGATTTATGATGTTGCAATGCTAAACTCAGAGAAAAAGGGGAAGAAAAACCCTTAGGAAGGAAATAAAAACATTAGTTTTCCCACCAACCTTTTCCTCTTTCCTTTTTTCTCCTACTAACCAAATTGATACAAATGAAGAAAAGACTGTGAATGTTGGAATGGATAAGACAATTCTGCCTACTCTCCTACCCCCTATTAACATTCAATCAATGAAAGGTAAATAGCATAGAGTAGCTATCACTCATTATTTGTGTGGTACTTGTCAGATTACTTTTTTGAAACCCAGTTTATATATACATTAATTAATGCAAAGGGGTAAGTATTTTGATTTGAGATAGGACAATATAACAATGACATCTTGTTAACAGAAAGTGTTTAGCAAGAATTTAAAATTAATTTGGTGCTTTACAGTCTTACTTCATTTAAACAACACTACAATTCATAAAGAACTTTAGCCAAGATTAAAGAACTTAACTAAGGTCATTCAACTAATAAATTCAACTAATAATTCAACTAAATTCAACTAATAATTCAACTTCTGACTCACTCTAAGTGTTTACATGAGAGGCATTAGGATAGTAGTCCAGAGACAGCCAAAACAAAGAACATGAGACTTTCTGAAAAATAAAGCAATAGTTTGAGAGCCTATCTCTGATGGTAGAACAAGTATGAGGCACTGAGTTCAAACCTTCCAAAACCTTCCAACATTTTACCCTACATTATAAGGGCATTATTGTACAGTAGAAATAGGTTTAGAAAAAGAAAAAAGATTCCATTATTTAACAAGAAACAGTAACCACACAACAAAAAACAGATAAAATTCGAATTAAACACATTTACTAGAGAAACTGACAAGATAGCAAGAACCAAAACCATTGCTCCTCTAAGAATTTCCCAATAATTAATGTACTAGAGAACATAATTATGAAGTTAGACCAATGTGAGTCTAAATTCTGGCTCTACTACTTGTAATGTGACCATCACTATATGTTTTTTAATTTCTCTCTCCATCTTACAAGGTTCTTAAGAGCATTGACACAATGTCTAACACATTACAAATATTCAATTTAAAAGATCATCATTACACTATTTTTTGCTGTTGTTTTTTTGCCAGAGGGAGGAGCTAGTTATAGTAACATTTCTTCCTAGACACTGGCTTTGGCTTCACTTACTTCAAAACCTTGTGCAGGACATGCTTTATTATTATGTTGTTGGCATTATTATTATTATCATTAGGGCTGCGATGGAATCCAAGGCCTCATGCATGTTAGGTAAGCAGTCTACTACTGAGCTATACTCCTAGATGCTGCATGATATATTTGAAGATGCACATAAGCAACAGCTCAGCATTTTCACTTCTAATTATATAACCCTGAGCAATGTGTTACAAATGATGGACACCTAGGTGATAAAAGTCTACTGAGTTATATATGACCTGTACAAATCTAATTATATCAACAGATATATACTGAATAATGCAGCAAAACAATTCTACATACATATTTGGTTAAATGCAAAAACAAAGATATGCATGTGCTAACTTCAGAATAGTGGTTATCTTTTGTGTGTCTCTACCACCTACAGTAGAGACTAACATAAGAACAGTGGTTGTTAGCATTTTGAAGATAAAAAGAACATGGCTTCAGGAAAAGGTTCAAAAGAGAACTCAGTTGTACCTGTAAAATGATTTCCTGGACCTGGAGGTAGTACAAGAGACTTTAAAATATGATCTCTGTGCAGCCTCATCTAAGGTTAACTGAACTCCTTCAAAAGTTTCTTCCACTAAGTCAAAAGATAATTATGGAACAAAAGAAAAGGAAACTGCTAGGTGGTGGCAGTTCACTCCTGTTATCCTAGCTATGCAGAAGGCTAGAACTGAAGGTAAAGACTTGAAGCCAATCTGGGCAGACAAATCTAAGACACTAATCTCCAATCAGCAAAAAAGCCAAGCAAGAGCATGAAGCTCTGAGTTCAAGCCCCAGTTTTGGCAGGGAAAAAAAAAAATAAACTAAGCAAAACACACACACACACATAGGATTCTCTTGAAATTCAACTTACAACCCACAATTCCACATCTAAATGACCAGAGATATTAACGGGTGGTTCCTGGTTTGATAATAACAACTAACAGTTATGGGGGATTACTACCAGTCAAACAGAGTTCTATAAAGTCCTATATGTGCATTAACTGTTTTAATCCACACGAATCCTAAAAGATATTATTATCCTTATCAATGAAACAGTGAGTTTAAGTCATGTATTGAAGGGCAAGCACATGTTGCCTCATATATTTTTCTTTTTGTGTGTGTGGATCCAGGGGTTTGGCACTGAGAACCTGGTTGTGCTCAAGGCTAGTACTCTACCATTTGAGCCAAAAAAGTCACAAAAAAGTTATATTTGTATTTACAAATTTGATTTTTCAAAATTTGTATAATTAAGAGTCTGAATACACAAATGATCTGTCTAAACCTATTTCATTAAATGACAAAGTGCAGAAAAATAGAATGACTTGCCCAATAAAGCTGAGAAAAGGACCTGGGTTTCTGGATTTGCACTCCATTCTCCAGTACATCCAGTATATGTGCAAATGAAGTAATGGAGTTCTTAAAATGAGTTTTTAAAAGACAACATATGACATAGGCAAGATTGTAACAGAAGTTCAAACTTATTTCAGTGTTAATACCTTCTCCTGATTACAATCTACATAATCTCTTCTCTAAGTCTCTACAGCTCATGGGGTGGGTGGTGGTGGTGATGATGGTGGGTTTCCAAAGATAAATGACCTAAAAAAGAGGACAGGCACGAAAAATAAGAAGAGAGAAAGGAAGTTTAAAGATTTTGCTTAGACAGGAAACAATAGTGAATACTTATCTCTGACAAAGCTTAAATAAAAATGAAACTAAATAAAAAATTAAAATCACCAGAGAAAAATAAAAGAATATTCATTATAACACAAAAGTAAAAAATTAGGGACTGGGAATGTGGCTCAGCGGTAGAGTGCTTGCCTAGCATGCACAAAGCCTTGGGTTCGATTCCTCAGCACCACATAAACAGAAAAGGCTGGAAGTGGCACTGTGGCTCAAGTGGTAGTGCTAGCCTTGAGCAAAAAGAAGCCAGAGACAGTGCGTGCGCTCTGAGTCCAAGCCCTAAGACTGGCAACAAACAAACAAACAAACAAAAAACAAGGTAAAAAAGCAGACAATATTCATTAGGTGTAAAAACTACACATCAACATATGAGATATATAAACTGAAAATAAGTTCCTAGAAATGAAAAAGTTGGTGAACTCAAGCAATAGAAACAGTAACAAATTAGACACTACAGGAAAACAAATCACTGAGTATCACTTCAAGAGAACACATTGCTGTTCTAACAGAACAGAGAACAGAAATGTCTTATGTTACATCCCTCTACCAGAGCTTTGGACTCTGTGCTTCAAATAAATAGACAACTTACTTACCGGTGGTTTTAGGAACCCTACATTATTATCTCTTTTTCTCTGTTATATCAACCTCTCATAATTGATGTGACTTTTAAAGACACTGGAGTGTTACCCATGTCACCCACTAAAAATAAGTCTTCATGTGACTCATTCCACTCTAACTACCCACCTTCCTCTCTTCCTCCCTTTACAGTTAAACTTTTTGAAAAGGTGTTGATAAGTCCAAAATGTTTTCTGGCTGTTCTACCAAATTAATTTCCTAGGATTCACTTCAACATTTCAACAACTTTAGAATGGACTACTCATAGCATCCTTCAATACTATAGTCCCTCTTGAAAGACACTGGCTACTGGCTTTAAGATGATATCCATTCCTGATTTTCCTCCCACTCAGTTTTTCCAATCTTTTCTCCTTTGTAGGCTAAGCTTCACTGTATGGTTCCAGGCTTGTAACTATGCCTTTTTCTATATATTGCTTCCTATACACTGGCTTTTACTAGTGAAGCACATCATTCCACAAAGTGAACAGAAACCAAGGACAAGTGTGTGTGTGTGTTCTGGGGCTTGAATTCAGCATCTGGGCCAAGCCAAGGACAAATTGTGTGTGTGTGTGTGTGTGTGTGTGTGTGTGTGTGTGTGCGTGCGCACGCGCGCGCGAGCGTTCCAAGGCTTGAATTCAGCATCTGGGCCTGTCCTTGAGCGTTTTTTGTTCAAGGCTAGCACTCTACCACTCGAGCAACAACTCCACTTCTGCCTTTTAGGTAGTTAGTCTCATGGATTTTCCTGCCACATTGGCTTCAAGCCAAGATTCCCACTTAGATCTCAGCCTAAAGAGTAGCTAGGATTTCAAGTGCGAGCCACCAGTTACTCAAGGCCAACATTTTGTGTGTGTGCCAATCCTGGGGTTTGAATTCAGGGCCTGTGTACTGTCCCAGGACTTCTTTTTTGCTCAAGGCTAGTGCTTTACCACTTGAGCCACAGCTCCACAGCTTCTGGCTTTTTGGTAGTTCAGTGGATATAAGAGTGTCACAGACTTTCCTGCCCAGGCTGGCTTTAAATTGCAATCCTCAGATCAGTCTCCTGAGGAGCTAGGATTACAGGCTTGAGACACTGGTGCCTGACCCAAGGACAAGTTATATTACCTATCTTTATCTGGTCTCTTATCAGTCTAGTAGGCGACAGGATTCTACTTTCTAAATAGCCTCTAATTTGTCTTTTTTTCTATCACTATCTACTCCCCAAACTACTATCATTCTTGGTATAAAACATAGCTTTCTATTTGTTTCTTCTCATGCATATTGGCACCACTCCAATTCATTCTTCATTCTCAGCAGCTTAAGTAAAGCTACTGAAATAGAAGTTTTATCATATCACTTCTGCACTAAAAGTTTAAAAATGGCTTCCCGCTGTTTTAGAGAAGAACTGCTTGACTTACATGAAGGTCTCTAGATCCTTTCTCTAGCCTTATCTCACTTTATACTATCCCCCATTCCTCCACATTCTGTACTCTAAACATATAGGCTTTCTTACAATACCCAAGTACTTTTATGTTTTCTTTCTCTTAATATGTAAACAAATGCTACATCGTTCTAAAAAGCTATTCCCGACTATCAGCTATTCAGAAATCTTCTTTGAATTTCTTTATCAATTCCTCTAGCACAGAGCATCCTACAGACAATAATAAGTATTTGCTGAACAAGGCACAGCCTGTTATCCCAACATTGGAGAAGCAGTTTTTCAAATTTGGACTAGTCTGAGTTCCATGATGAGATTTCACATCAAAAACAAAACAAAAACCAAAGCAAGCAAACAAACAAGATGCCAAATACATCAACTCCAAGAAAAATCAGATGTAATAGATTTAGTAATATAGAAAGAACATACATACATAAATCCTTTCTGAAGAAAAAAAGCTATAATCAAAGAAATAAAGTGTCCCTCAGCTGAAGTGTTTTTAAACTCAAGCTCACTGGATCAAATGCTAACGCTTAATTACTAGTTGCTCAAAATGACAAATATTGAAAGAAAAGCACAAAAACATAATACCTTGACAGAAAATGTGAGCATCCAAAAGAAAGATTAAATCCAAAATCTAAATACAATAGATAATCAAGTGTGTAGTAATTTGTTACATTAGCTACAAAACTAATATGATACCCAATAGCTAAGTCTTCCTGCTGAGAAAAAAAATCTGCCACACAAATGAAAAAGGAAATGTGTAATTTCAATAAGTTTCATGGAAGAAAAAAAAATCAATGGAGACTGAGTTTCTTACATGTACCAAGCTAACAAGATCAAGTCCTTATCATGTCTGAAAACTGATTATTATACTAAAACGATAACCTATACAATTCAGCATGTCAGCTTAAATTCCAAGAAGGTACAGAGGTTTTTCAGGATCCTGGCAACAAATGACAAAGTCATATTATTTGGGGTTAAGCAGCAAATTGACATCTTAAAAGAAAACAAAATTGATGCAACTGAAAGTTCTGAAGTAAAAAAAAAAAAACCTTAAAAAAGAACATGATGGGGCTGGGAATATGGCCTAGTGGTAGAGTGCTTGCCTCGTATACATGAAGCCCTGGGTTTGATTCCTCAGCACCACATAAACAGAAAAAGCCAGAAGTGGCGCTGTGGCTCAAGTGGTAGAGTGCTAGCCTTGAGCAAAAAGAAGCCGAGGATAGTGCTCAGGCGCTGAGTTCAAGCTCCAGGACTGACAAAACAAAGCAAAACGAAACTAAAAAGAACTTGAGGACATGTCATTCTGTTTCACCCTAGAGGAAAGAAGAAAACCTAAAAAACTACTTAAGAAGAAATAACTGACAACTTGGTTTATGAAACGAGATGATAAATAAGAAAACTAGAAAATGAAAGTACTACCAAAGCTACGAAAATGAATTTGGGAGATTAGAAAAAAATCATCACAGTGTTTTAAATGAGAAGCAATCAAGACTGAAGACTCTATAGTAACAATCAGCAAGGGATAAAACAGTAACAACAAAAATAGTATGCAAATAAGCACAAGAGACAAAAGTGAATACAGTGGAGCAAAAAACCCCATAAGGAATGCAAATTCAACATCGTAATTAGCATATTTTAAAAGAAAATTAAGGGGCTGGGAATACGGCCTAGTGGTAGAGCGCTCGCCTCATATACATGAAGCCCTGGGTTCAATTCCCTAGCACCACATATATAGAAAACGGCCAGAAGTGGCGCTGTGGCTCAAGTGGCAGAGTGCTAGCCTTGAGCAAAAAGAAGCCAGGGACAGTGCTCAGGCCCTGAGTCCAAGGCCCAGGACTGGCAAAAAAGAAAAAAGAAAATCAAGTGATGGACATTAAAATTCCCAAGAAAAAGGAAATTTAAGTTGAAGAAAATACAAATTCAATGATTTTTAAAGCATTCATTAAGCACAAAATAGAAACTCACCAACACCAACACATTATTATTAAAAATTTCAAGAATGTAACAATTCAGACAAACTAAATATGCCTCCCAAGAAAAGAGAAACAACTACATCAGGCTGGCCTCAGACTTCTATATAACTTTCAGATGACAGGCAATAACAAGGTAACACCTGTAATTGTGGGAAAAAAGGTATATTCCAAGAATTACATCCCTGGCAAAGTTGTCATTTATATGTGAAGACAATACAAAACTATGCTAGCACTAAATAAGCATTATTATCCAAACTAGAAAATATGTTTTAAATTGCTTTAGACCATTTTTTTTTTTTTTTTTTTTTTTTTTTGCTAGTCCTGGGGCTTGAATTCAGGGCCTGGCTTCTTTTTGCTCAAAGCTAGCACCCTACCAAACTTGAGCCACAGTGCCATTTCTGGCCTTTTCTATATATGCGGTGCTGAAGGATGGAACCTAGGGCTTCATATATATGAGGTAAGCACTCTTTCCACTTGGCCATATTCCCAGCCCGTTTTTTTTTTTTTTTTTTTATGCCAGTCCTGGGCCTTGGACTCAGGGCCTGATCACTGTCCCCGGCTTCTTTTTGCTCAAGTCTAGCACTCTACCACTTGAGCCACAGCGCCATTTCTGGCCATTTTCTGCATATGTGGTGCTGGGGAATTGAACCCAGGTCTTCATGTATACGAGGCAAGCACACTTGCCACTAGGCCATATTCCCAACCTCCAGCCCGTTTTAAATTGCTTTAAAAGCAGGCTCCTAAGCTACTTCTCATTGACTTGGTTTGTTTCAGCAATCATAGAATATTAAACTCCCTATCAAAAAGAGAAAGTAAGAAGAGGAAGTATGTGGATATGTATCTCCAGTGGTAGGTAGAGTGCCAACCTTGAGAAGTAGCCAAGCAAGAGAGAGAGGCTTTGAATTCAAGCCTCAGTACTAGCACAAAAAGAGAGAGCAAGAGAAAGAAAATTAACACTACAGGCAGCTTGAGAAAACAAATTAAAAAAAGAAACTAAGCTTTACTGATGAATTTATGTTTTTAATAATGAGAACTTCTATAAGGTCCATATCTGGAAAAACTGACACTATCTGACTAAAGTGTCTGGCTATATGTTACATATAGATAACAGTATTATCTAAATGTCTTCTAAATTTGATGATGGGACTATAATTAAGAGTATGTCCTACTTTTGCTTTTTTGTCGGCTAGGCGAGGGGTATGAACTTGGTCGGCCTGGGTGCTGTTCCTGAGCTCTTCAGCTCAAGACTAGTGCTCTACCACTTCAGCCACAGTGCCACTTGAGTTTTCTGGTGGGTCATTGAAGATGATAGTCTCACAGACTTTCCTGCCGGGGGTGGCTTTGAGCTGTGATCCTCAGATCTCAGCCTCCTGAATAGCGAGGATAACAGGTATGAGCCACGGGTGCCTGGCTTTTTTTTCTATGGGTGAAGAGGCATGATGTTGACATTGAGTCCCAAATGGTTCAATAAAACTTAAGCTATTGTGTCAAGAGAATATGCATGAACAAAAGGAAGAAAAATAAAGTTTATAAAACAAATGTGGGAAGATGTTAATTGGTCATTTAGGCAGATGTGGCAGTTCTTTGTGCACTTTTTAAGAGTACATTTTTAATGTACTTTTGTTTTTGCCAGTCCTGAGACTTAGGACTCAGGGACTGAGTACTGTTCCTGGCTTCTTTTTGCTCAAGGTTAGCACTCTACCACTTGAGCCACAGCGCTACTTCCTGCTTTTTCTGTTTATATGGTACTGAGGAATCCCAGGGCTTCATACATGCTAGGCAAGCATTCTACCACTAGGCCACATTCCCAGCCCGCTTACAGCACATTTTAAGTTTGTTCTCAAAATAAAGCTCTTAAAAATTAAAGCACATCAGGCAAGACAATTTCAAAATCAAAATCTTTTAATCACAACTGGGCCATGTGAGTTTCCAGACCTTGATGAAATTATGCTAAAATACTTCTGAAACAATCTGACTAAATGTCTGGCTATATGTTGCATGTAGATAACAGCATTACCTATCAAATAATTCTTTCCATTCTTCTAGCTAATGATAGACTTCTAAGGCAGCAGGGCAGCACACTGAGTACTGACAAAACCCAGAACAGGATTCTCTTCCTAATTCAGAACCCTTGGGAAAATAGTAGCAATTTAGCCCTCTGGGAGATTCCTCTACAAAAGAATCCTAAGATTATATGCAGAGATTATACCTATTCTGCAATAGGTCTAGGTAAAGATCTTGGAAAAACTCAAAAAGAAAGCATATTACGATTTGGTTTCAAAATTCCTAAACAATGGCTGGAAATATGGCTTCTATCCTAGATTGTCTGTGTAGAAAGTAAGTACAAGGCCTAAAGTTTAAACTCCAGTAATGCAAACTCTTACAAGAAGTTCTAAAAAGAAAACATCTGAAGGGTATTAAATCTTGTCAGAAATGTAGTGATCTTTTGTGTTTCACTGACATATGGCTAAAATGCAAACTTGAGAAAAAATTTTTAAAGAAATCACATATCTTCACTACATTGTAACATGTTTGCCTTGTTTCTTGAGATACTACTCTCGCAAATACTTCCAAACTTTATTCTACTGCCCACAAATTCAAAATCCCTGAAATATTCTTTCTAATCCTGTTCTTCCGGCTCTAATCCTTCCACAATCTGAGCAATATTTTCTTCTATTTTTCTCTCTTGCTTTTAATTATCTCTTATTCTTGGATTTAACAGGAAAGTACAGTGATAAAATCCAGAGCAAGCCAGATGTAAAGGGAACATTTCAGTGAACTCACATGAGAGCACGAATGCCAGTAAGGACAATAGTCATATTTTTTTGAGTAAAGCTATGAGTGATGAGTTTCCTTTTTGGTTTAAATTTGAATACAGTCTCCCAACTACTAAATTTTTTTGTGTGTCAAATAAGGAAGCAAACATTTAAACTGTAAAAGAAAGTAATTTATTCAAAATAGGCTATTCCATGAGCATGCATAATGTGTTCCAAGAATAAAATTACTGATCAAAAAGCTAACAATGGGGCTGGGAATGTGGCTTAGTGGTAGAGTGCTTGCCTAGCATACATGAAGCCTCAGGTTCGATCCCTCAGCACCACATATACAGAGAAAGTGCTCAAGTAGTAGAGTCCTTGAGCAAAAAGAAGCCAGGGACAGTGCTCAGGCCCAGGACTGGGGAAAAAAAGTTATCTGTATTCCATTTATATGTAATATCCAAAATAGGCTAGTCTGTAGGAAACAGATTAGTCCCAACTACTCATGAAGCCCATGAAGAAAGATTTTTTAACCCAAGAGTCTGGGACCAGTTGAGCCACATACAAAAGCCAACTGTGGTACTGGTTACATAATTCTGTGACCATTCAAAAACTACATGTAAATGTAAAGGAATGAATTTTATGACAAGTGAATTAAAGTTGTTTAAGTCTACCACTATGGTTTTATGTAGGTTTCTACATACTTTTACAAAAAAAGACTAAAAAGAAACGACTGGAATACACACACACACACACACACACACACACACACACAAATATAGAAAATGCCTATACTGTTTTTCCAGCTGCCAAATACTCTTTCATCTTCTAGCCTCAAGCTAATATGCTTTTTTTTTTTAAAAAATATGGAATGCTTCATGAATTTGCGTGTCATCCTTGCGCAGGGGCCATGCTAATCTTCTCTGTATCGTTCCAATTTTAGTATATGTGCTGCCGAAGCGAGCACTAATATGCTTTTTTTTTTTTTTTTTTTTTTTTTTTGGCCAGTCCTGGGCCTTGGACTCAGGGCCTGAGCACTGTCCCTGGCTTCTTCCCGCTCAAGGCTAGCACTCTGCCACTTGAGCCACAGCGCCGCTTCTGGCCGTTTTCTGTATATGTGGTGCTGGGGAATCGAACCTAGGGCCTTGTGTATCCGAGGCAGGCACTCTTGCCACTAGGCTATATCCCCAGCCCCAAATATGCTTTTTTGACAGAATTATTTGCTTATCTTCCTTCAAAATAAATTTCAAGAGTCTAATGCAAATGAACTGCTATTGAACTAAATGTGCCAAAATAAAAGCTTAAAAAACAAAATTTCAAAAAACTCAATAGAAACAATCAAAACTAAAAAAAACCTTTTTTCTTCTGCCAGTCCTGGGGCTTGAACTCGGGGCCTAGGAGCTTTCCCTGAGCCTCTTTGTGCTCAAACTAGCGCTCTACCACTTTAGCCACACTACCTCTTAAGCTTTCTCTGAGTAGTTTATTGGAGATAAAGAGTCTCACAGACTCTTCTGCCCAGGCCTGGCTCTGAACCATAGTCCTCACATCTCAGCCTCTTGAGTAGCTACAATTACAGGTGTGAGCCACCAGTGACCCACTTAAAGATCATTTTTCCTCCATCAAAATTGTTAAAAAAAATAATCTCTTGCCAAATTAGGTAAAAGTTTACAATTATTCAAATCATGACCAGTTTTACAGATGCTAAGAGTTTCACAAAGACTAATGCTATAGAGCCTAGCCACCTTGGATGTTATCTTCATGTTTTATGACTTTTAATGTATTCATATCTTCTAGATGTGATGTGCTACGATCTGAATTACATATTGTATAAGATAGTGGTCTCAAATTTTTAACATACATTTTTTTTTGGCCAGCCCTGGGGCATGGACTTAGGGCATGAGCACTGTCCTTGGCTTCTGTCTGCTCAAGGCTACACTTGACCACTTGAGCCACAGTGCCACTTCTCACTTTTTGTTGATGTGGTGCTGAGGAATAGAACTCAGGGCTTCATGCATGCAAAGCAAGCCCTCTACCGCTAAGCCATATTCCCAGCCCCAAACATACTCTTTTGATCAGGCTTTAAAAGTAAAATTTGCTAAGTATACTGAATAATTGCTTGAGAAATATCTAAGCTAAATTTAGTCTGAGGGCTCTAGTGATTATGAAAATTAGACAATGACCTATTTTCATTAACAATTATGGTATAAACATAATATTGAAGAAAATGTTAGAAGCAGATATTTCATCTTTTTAGGTTTCTAATATTCTAGTATTTATGATTTCAAATAGCCTCATCTGCTAACTAATTCAAACTTGTCAGTTTGGGGCAATTTGTCTACAAATTCAGAAGTGGATTAAAATTCCTACTTTGCTATTTTTTAATCTGTGCATATTTAAGGATTCAGACTGACCTAGAAAATAATAGCTGATTTCATATACCAATCCATCCTTTTTTTGTGTCAGTATTTGCTGATAACCTTGTATATTTAGGTTGAAAGGGGAAATATAACATTAAGTACATAAGACAACAAACACTGGGCTTCTTAATATTTCACACATATGACATGTCCTCACTGGAAAAAATGACCAATAGCATTTGCCTCTACAGACTTCTGTTCATAGAATCTGTCTCCAAAACAAAAGTATTATTCATTAAATCCACAAATTGTGAAACGAGATGCTTTATGGATAGGGATAGTGCTGGGCTAAAAGGAAAATCACTGTGTGTGCATGTGTGTGTACTGGTGCTTGAACTGGGAGCATCACATTCTCACTTGTTTTTCTCTAATCAAGGCTGGTGCTATGACACTTGAGCCACACTACCCCTTCCAACTTTTTGGTGGATAATTGGAGATCAATCTCAATGGACTTTCTTGCTCCAGCTAGCTTCCAACAGCGATCCTCAGATTTTATCTTCCTGACTATCTAGGATTACAGGTGTGAGCCACCAGAATGCATGTGAAAATCATTTTTTTCAAAGCAGAAGTTCCTTTTAACAGACTAAAAAAAAAATCTATCCAAGTATCTCCTTATATTTGAATAGTCTAATAATACAGCCCAAAGTAGACTTTCCTACCTTTTCTTTGTGTCAGGTAACAGATTGGTCATTTCCTTTATTATAGAACTTAAGACTATAAACTGTGAATTATCTCTCACTTTGGACTTAAGATCCATGAGGGAAGAGATCATGCTTCTTTTGTTCATGGTATTTAGCACATAACCACACTTGATAAATGTGTGGGACAAATGAATGACAGCTATCTTCTCCATTTCATCAGGGATTCTTTTCTATGCAGGAAAGTGAAGCCTAGGGTTTGATTCCTCAGCACCACATATATGTGGCTCAAGTGGTAGAGTGCTAGCCTTGAGCAAAAAAAAAAAAAAAAGCTAGGGACAATGCTCAGGCCCTGAGTTCAAGCCCTAAGACTGGCAAAAAAAAAAAAAAAAAAAAAGAAAGAAAAAAGGTTCCGTCTCAACAAACTCTCTTGTTCACTCAATATAGATGAACAAGATAGTTTGTACATATATATATATACACACATATATATGTAGTTCTATTTGTTTTATTCCTACAGAATATGGACAGATTGCTAATATAGATACCAGGCTAGCAGGATGTTGGTAGCTCATGACTATAATCCCAGCTACTCAGGAAGCTGAGATCTGAGGATCATGGTTCAAAGCAAGGCAAGAAAGTGAGACTCATCTCCAGTTAACTACCAAAAGCCAGAAGTGGAACTGTGGCTCAAGGAGTGCTAGCCTTGAAAATAAAAAGCCCAGTGACAGTGGCCAGTCTCCGAGTTCCAGTCCCCAGGACTGGATTCACTCACTCACACATACACACAAAAACTGGGCTGGGTATGTATGAGTGTGCAGACTTATAGCACCAGCACTCAAGGGGTTGAGATAGGAAACATAGTGAGACGCTTTTCAGAAATAAAAATTGTACCCAAAGCAAATCTGCAGCTTACTGATCAAAAACTTAATTTTCAGGGTGGGAATGTAGCTCAATGGTACCATGTTTGCCTAGTATGCACAAGGCCTTGGATCCAATCTTGGAGGTGGGAAAATGACCAACCATACTTGATTTTCAGGTAACTGTTCACCAATGGACTTAATTATAACAATCAAACTCACTCCTCTGAATAATTACTATACACTAATAAAAAAGGAAAAAAATACCACATTATAATGAAGGGGAAAAAGGTGTAGTTATGATAGCAAGTTAGAAGCTATACATTTATTTCCCTAAGCTACTCATTTATTTATTTGCTCATTCACTATACATTAATTAGCGGGCTTTTATTAAAAAAGCTACCTTCCCCCCACTTTGTGCTGATACTGAGGCTTGAACTCGGGGTCTGGGCTCTGTTCCTTGCCTTTTTTTGCTCAAGGATAGCATTCTACTAGTTGAGCCACACCCCCACTTCTAGTGTTTTGGTGCTTAACTGGAGGAGTATCATGGACTTTCCTGCCTAGGCTGGCTTCAAATATCCATCCTCAGATCTCAGCCTGCTGAGTAGCTAGGATTGCAGGCGTAAGCCATCAATGCCTGGCTTAAAAGCCTTTTACTACATGAAAACATAGGAGGCAGCTTGGAGTTAAGGAAGAATAATTTTTGCAAGCAGGGAAATCTCTAAATGTTTTCAGGCAAAAATATCTTAGTCTTGAAGTTTTATTGTATAAAACAAATAATCTTACTTGTACATATGAAGCTCTTTATACTAGTTACTGTAGCAAAACACTACAAGGTCCTAAGTCATGACTAGTTGTTGATGAAGCACTTACAGTATCGGGCAGCATTTTTACAGTTAGAGAAAATGAAGATGACAGCTATAAAGTAACACAGGGTAAGTTCTGGGTTAGCCACAAAACAGAAGCTACGTCTTCTAAGATTAGCTCTTTATCACCCAAAACAACCTTACAGAGTCTCAGCAAGAATCCCGCTTTACAAGTAAAAACAAAACAAAAAAAAAAGTGGGAGAAAAATGAGGAAGGAAGTAACAAGTTGGATAAGAAATGTACTCACTGCCTTACATATGAAACTGTACATCACTTTGACAATAAATAAATGAATAAAAAATTAACATTCTGAAGCATGATGGCATTCTGCAAAGATGTGCTTCTAAAACCTGGTTAAGTTCTGAGATTTAGGGGGGAAAAAATACCTAGCCATGCCTTTCTCATATTTTTTCATTAATTTTCATTCAATTTTGCTAAAGGGGAAGAAGTTGGTAATGTTATTTTTTTGAAACAGAACTACATTCCTGTCTGATAGTCACATGACAGATAAATATGAAGCATCAGCCTAAATTTAAACCAGATTATACATGACCTATGCTATCTCATAGTCTGATATTTCTGGCTCATACAGTGAGCAGAGATTACAAACATTACCACCAACATTCATATACTGAGAACCTATTTAAAACGAGTAAAAAATTTATTGACAATTCATTGAAATGGGCTGCTTAACACTGACATTTCCATTTCCATTATAATCTGTAACATAAATCCTATTAGGGAAATTGTATTTAAGACTACCTTCTTGGGGCTATACATAGTGTATAGACAAGTGGTAGAATGTATGCTAGTGGGCTCAATCCCCATCTCCAGGAAAAAGAAACAGCAGCTTATCTTTCTTTTATCTGGTAATGAGATTTGAAAGAGCCTCAAGCTTGCTGGGCAGGTGTTGTACTGCTGAGCCACACTTCCTCTGCAAACATTATTTTGAGATAGGGTCTCATTACTTGCCAGGGCATGCCTATTTCAGTCTTCCTTTCACAGCTGGGTGACATGTATAAGCCACCATGCCTAGCTTCTTCTGTGGGGATGTAATCTCATAAACATTTTTTGTTGTTGTTGCCAATACTGGCCTGTAACTGTGATCCTCCTGATCTCAGCTTCACATAGGACTGGGATGATAGGTGAGCATCACTGTATTCAACTACTGGTTGAAAAGTGGGGGTGGTTCATTGAGGATAACTTAGAACCAGAATACTCATCTCAGTTTTCCAAGTAGCTAGGATTACAGGTATGAGCCCTTGGGGCTTGGCACAATTATCTTCTTAAACTAAGAATTTCACTGGGAAAAAACACAATAATTTATGACAGTGAGCTGCAAAGTAATAAACATGGATGAACTACAAAACTTTATGTGGTTTGTAGAACTAAATGTATTGTGGCTATATCTTCAGATGCTTTTGTAGTATAGTTCTTCTTGGTAAAAAAAAAAAAGTTCTAAATATATGCTGGCATATATTTTTGAAGTATACTTTTCAAACCTAAGTGTCATCTCAGATCCCACCTCCATTATAAGACTAGATCTGGACACAATAGACATGTGGTCATTATATCCTTCATCCACACACCTTTTCTGACCCATCACAACTACCATCAGATGTTCAGCAGTAAGCTGTTAGAAACTGTAATGATCCACATCTATAATTACTTCAAAAAGGCCATGGACATGCATTTGGCCTGTTACTAGGTGTGAAATTCTGAGCAAATAGCTACTTTTGTCTCAATTTCCTTATCTGTTAAGACAATAATACTATTTCATATTAATATTAAGAAGATTTGATGAGATATAATTGGAAATTGAACAGTACTAGCATGTAAATGCTCATTGTTCCTAGTTACTGTCAAGGCTAGAAAAATATGAGACACACACAAAAAACAAACTTAGGATTCTGGTCTCATAAGTATCATACTGCAATAAGTGGATTTAAAGCAGTCACCAACGGACCATATGGAATTACCCACTTAAGCAGGGTACTAGCAACTTACATATGTAACCTTAGCTCCTCAGGAGGCTGAGATCTGAGGATCACAGTGCAAAGTCAGCCTGGCAAATAGGCCATGAGACTCTTATCTCTAATTAACTACCAAAAAGCTGAAAGTTGAGCAAGACTGGAAATGGAGCTGTGCCTCAAGTGGTAGAGAGCCTTGAAAAAGCTCAGGGACAGTGACTCAGCTGAGTTCAAGCCTCAGGCCTACGACACACATTCACAAAATTAGGTAAAAGAGATTTTGATATATATATCCATTTATCACTTATTATTTTACTATATATGTTTATCTTAGAGGTTTACATAAACACAGACAATTCATGTTAGCTATCTGCCTTCTTTAATATTTGCAAATGTGAAATACTCTAGAAAGAGGTACATGATTATGTTCTATTAACCCTGGAAGCCAAAATATGGGAAGTTGAAGTGAAATTTGTAGGTCCAGAACCAGTCAATCCAACCTTTTATGCCAATGTGCAGAATTCTGCCATACTTCAGATTTATATAATCTACATACTTAAATATCTAGGTCCAGCAAAAACATACAGGAAAAAAAAATTCAGAAATGTCCACTACCAGAAAGTTTATCATTGCTTCTACAGCCTCCCCCTAAGGCAATAGTTCTCACTACCAGGAAGGTTTTGCTTAATATCAAATATATTTGAATGTGTACTATCCACAAGCATTGTGACAGGTTGTGAATATAGTAAGTTACTGTATCCTCCTCCAGATTAATATAAGACACAAATATCTAGAAGTAAAATCTA
Source organism: Perognathus longimembris pacificus (assembly GCF_023159225.1). Taxonomy (NCBI): domain Eukaryota; kingdom Metazoa; phylum Chordata; class Mammalia; order Rodentia; family Heteromyidae; genus Perognathus; species Perognathus longimembris. The sequence goes on along the minus strand of NC_063174.1, from coordinate 29,772,865 downwards.
TGATTAAACCTATTCAAATACAGACTGTGATAGAAGAACAGAGGAAAGACCTGAAACGCTCTGAAGGCTAAGAAAGACTTTATGGATGAAGAAATTTTAGAAATAAACTGATTTTAAAAAGCAAAAAAAAAAATTGGAAAAGGAAAGAATTCAGACCATAAATTAGCAGCCTTCATGGTGAATATAGACCATAGAGATAAAAGGGTATTTCCCAAAGATGACAAGTATACCAGTTTGGTTGAAACAGATCTTGTCTGAGACCTAAATGATAGAACGTCTCAAAAACCAAACCAAAAAATTTGAAGGAGCCACTGGAGACAGAAAAAACAAAGTTTACCAGATTTCTGTAAAATTGCTGCGATGGTTTCTACAACAGGGAAGGTAGGGTGCAGTACAGGATGCTATGAGAGAGGCTAAGCTGGGAGTGATTGGGCTTGAGGTAATACGAAATGAATTGTTTCAAGCAAATTTTCAATCTTAAATAACCCAGAACCCACATATACAACCTTAATGCCTTTTATGAAGACCTTTAAACAGATAAAACCTGTAGCAATGACATATCAATTATGAAATGTAACTCCTCTTCGAAATATCCACTTATTCGTCCTGAATTACCTTCTGAACATTCAGAACATTCATCTGAACATTCACCTTTGCTTTATTACTGTTACTCTTTATCTGCAATTTAACCATCTATTCCTACCTAATCATTAACTTCAAACTCATGACTTCTTTTCAGTTCAGGCAGTCAATAAATCTACATAATCAACTTTCTCTTTCTTCCTTTACCTCAGCTTCTAGTCTGCTCACAAGCAAGCTCTATATGCTCAGCTCTGTATATTCAATCTCTTCTAGTTTAGCTTCAAGGCTTACTGCTAAACTAGACCCAAAGGCAACTTCTCACACCCAGTTAGCCTCCATTCCAAGAAACTCAAAATTTCATGTACTCAGTAACAGCGGCTACCACTTAATTGTCACCTTTTTCCTCCATAGTAGAAAATGTCAAGTGTGTTACATAATTATTTCAGTCTTCAAGACAATCTTAATGAGAAATAAATTTCCACTTGACAGGTAAAGAAAACTGAGGTTTTGAGAAATTAAGTGGCTTATCCAAGAACACCCACCTGAAGGGGGAAGACAAGAGACTCAGACTTGAGTCTGACTTTAAATGGTCAGTCCTCCATCTCTTTAGGTTCTACCATCCATGCTGTCAACCAAAATTCCATTGGAAATAGCATAATTATTTACACATTTCAATTGTCATTTTATTTGAGGGACTTCAGGATCCATAGCCTTACCAACTATGTCTCTGAGTTTTCAGTATGGCTATATGGATTAAATTTTCTTAAAACATATTACTCACATCCTTCACTAAGGACATCAACCACTTGAGAGATTAAGATTAACTTCATTCCTCATTCTGACCAGAGCTTGGGGAAATAAAAATTTTTGGTTCTGTTAACTTCTGAAGCATTGGAAAAGAAAAAATAAACTTGATGTCTCATACACTTTCTAAATGTTTTAGAAGGATTCTTAAATTGGAAAAAAATTTACTCATAAGTACTCATTTTAACTCTATCAAACTATGCGAGAAATGTTAATGAGCCTTTATAATTCCCAGAAGCAAGAAGGGCCATATAAATGGAGAAAATCCACTTATTTATCTTCATTTCTATATCATGTCCTATCCTAGCATGTCACTTAGGTTCTCTACATTCAGACACGCAACCTTTGGTATTCACAAAGAATTGGTTCAAAGATTCCCCACAGTCGCCAAAATGTATGGATCCTGAAGTCCCTCAAATAAAATGACAATGGAAACACTATGTAAATAATTATATTATTTTCAATGCAAGCTTAGTTGACTCCATAGATGCAGAACCTACAGAGATGACTGAGTATATGTATCTCTAAAATGAAAATCACAAGTATTTTAGAAGATTGTAGTAAAAAAAAATTGATGAGAAAGTAATTTTTATTATTTACTTTCTTCTGCACCCAGTTCTCCAAGCTCAAAGGATTTTCAGATATTTTCCATAAGTAATGATATCAACTCACATCCAAAATATGAATACTACATTAACTTGGATCAATAATATAATAAACACATTAAGGATTATGAAAACAAGCTCCTGCTTTTATCACACACTCACCCAAAAGTTGTTAACAGTATTTACACTGTATCAAGAGACCACTTTATTGATAGTTGTGCGTGTGCCAATACTACTGGACCTTGACCTCAAGCCTGGGCACTGTCCCTAAACTTTTTCACTCGAGGATGGTGTTCTACCACTTGAGCCACAGCTTCACTTCTAGCTTGTTTTGGATTTGGTTTGCCTGGTCTGGCTTTGAATTGTGATTCCCAGACCTCAGGCCTGATGAGTAACAGGATTACAGGCATGAGCCATTAGCACCTGGCTTTACTGGTACACATCAATTTGCACTTTTCAATTTCTTTAAAAAAAAACAAAACAAAACTACTTTTTTTTGGTTGTTGGTTGGTTGAACTCAGGGCCTGGGCGCTGTCCCTGAGCCTCTTTGTGCTCAAGGCTGGTGCTCTGCCACTTGAACCACAGTGCTATTTCCAGTTTTTGAAGGGTTAATTGGAGATAAAGAGTCTCACAGGACTTTTCTGCCTGGGCTGGCTTCGAACAGAGATCCTGAAGTCTCAGCCTCCTGAGTAGCTAGGATTACAAGCACAAGCCACCAGCAACCAGAAAGTCTACTACTGTTTTAAAGAAGGGTTTATAGAACTCACCTCCCCAAATCCTTCACTTTCTCTAGCTTCTTGTACTACCTCAGCAAAAGTAAAACTAAGTAAAACGATTACAGTACATAGCTAAAACATGTAAATGTCAAAAATCACACAATACATTCTGAAGATTCATAATGATGTATAAAATTGTTTTTATAGGATATCAGGTATTAGAATATATTAGGCATTAGAGTTAAGGAAGAAAGAAAACATAACTAGCCTATGAATTTTTTTTAAATGAGTTTCTCTTATATTTATTTATTTATTGCCAGTCCTGGAGCTTGAACTCAGGGCCTGAGCACTGTCCCTGGCTTCTTTTCACTCAAGGCTAGCACTCTGCCACTTGAGCCACAGCACCACTTCTGGTCTTTTCTATATATGTGGTGCTGAGGAATTGAACCCAGGGCTTCATGTATACGAGGCAAGCACTCTTGCCACTATAGCCTATGAATTTTGATACAGGATAAGTAACACTTCTTTCACACAGGATGGCTAATAATTCTAAGTAAGAAAATTTATGTATTCTGGATAATAGCAAAATAATGAAACAAATGGATTAAGATGTTTTGTTATCTTAGAAGACAGGACATATTGTAATGAAGGTTCAAAAGACAGCTTTTACTTAGTTGCCTCCCATCACCTTCTCCCCATTCCCAAGGTCCATATACTTTGCAGTCAAACTTGTTTTGCCCTGCTTTATCCTCTTGCATAATTCTTACAAAATTCTGCTTGGGATGACTTTCTTATAAGGCTATATCCTTTTAATTTAATTATAGATGGAAATTCTTCAAGAGTACCAATCAGTCATGTGCCTGGGTAATAGATAATCATTTAAAACAAACATCAAAATGTCACTGTAAAATTATCTTCAGATATTTAGTAACTGCAACAAAATTTACCATCTGACAAAGTGCTGCTATAGAAAGTGAGAAAACTTTTCAAACAAAAAATTAACAAGATAGAACTATCAAGACCCAGCATGAATTGACAGAAAAACCGTCATAACTGTACTTATAACAGCCTTCACTTCTAACTACTACAGGTCATGTGCTTGTTCAAACGGTAGTGTCACCCAACTTTGTCTCCTTTGGAATCTCCATCCTTTTTACTCTGAGAAGTTTTTGCAGACTTGCCTCTGAACAGAAAAAAAAAAAAAATCAATAAGGGCTAACTACAGCTTCTCTAAAGAACATGTGCCAATTAAAAAAAAAATTCATGATGCCATGGCTCATGATTGTAATCCTAGTTACTCTAGTTACTCAGGAGGCTGAGATCTGAGGATCAGGGTTTGAAGCCAGCCCTGGGAAGAGGTCCTTGAAACTCATCTCCAATTAACCACCAAAATATGGGAAGTAGAGCTGTGGCTCAAGTGGTAGAGCAATATGTCTTGAGGGAAAAAGCTCAGGGACAGCACATAAGCCCCAGGACTGCTGTACACACATAAATACACATACACATGTACACATACATGTACACACACAGAAAAAAAGAAAGAAAGAAAGAAACAGAACGAAAGAAATAAAGAAAGAAAAAAGAACCAAGAAAGAAAATTCAGCTTTAGAATCTGAAACATCTAAGTGCTTGGCACATACCAGGTATTTATTTGTTAAAGGTATGCATATCCACACAAGCATGATTTAAAAAAGAATAAGTAGCTGGACAGTACATGTGATAACATAATCTATCCCATAGGCTTTAGTGCTTTGGAAGCACTTAAAAGGTTAAAGGATTTATCAGTGGACACATATTTTGGAGCACAGCCATGACTAAACAATTCTTGTCTCCTAGTGTATAGTGTTCATTTCAACAGGTTATACTGTAATTATGATTACTGCTTCAGCCCTCTATACTAAAATATAAAATGATCCAATCTCAGTTAAAAAATGAAAAAGATACAAGCCATGTACAAACCAATTTGATATGTCAAAACACATACGGAAGTAACCAACCTCAAATGTTACATCTTAATACGTTTTCCATATGTAATTACTGCACTAACGTAAAAATGTTTATTATCAAGTAAAAATGACTTAAGCAACTTTCACATGCAGTTCACTGTAATTCCAATATTGTGTTATTCATGTAAACTCAAGACTAAAAGTAACCATGCTACATGACTTACTGTTTAATTAGATATATACACAGTACACAAAAGAACAAACCTTGGGCTTCAGGTGTCCCTCTGTGGTAGTTTGCCCAGCATAAGAGGCCCTGAGCTGGATCCTCAGCAATGGAAAACAAACAAACCCTACCTAACCATAGCATTGAAAAGAAAATGTTACTTTGTGCTTCAAATGTATTGGCAAAGCCAACTTTAGGCCAATAAAGGTAACAATGAAGATAAGAAAATAGGGATGAGAGGGTCACCGTTTTCAGTGTCAGTTTTCTCATCTGTAAAATAGGGAATTACAGAAATGCAATCTTTGAAAAAGGGCTAGATATGTAGGCAGATAAGAGCAGGTTTAAAAAAAAAAAGGGTTCTAGTCAAGGGGAGTTTTAAGTCTAAGCCCTGCTGGAATCCAACAAGCTCTGAAACCCCTAAGGCCCAGCAGACTATCATTTAAATAAAATCTATGATTCTTCAGAGCACTTTACATCCAAAAAGTGGCCGTGTTTAAAAACCCTAACATGCAAGTTTCCTCCAGACACAAGAAAATTAAATTTCCTGTTTCAAAAACATCAAAATCATTTCTTTTTCTCCAACAATACCTGGCTCCTATACTCAACTGAACACTTAAAAAATTACATTTGGCTCATTAATCCAATTAGCAAGAAACTTGGGGTCGGGAGTGCCACATGAATTCCTTGGACAAACGGAAGTATGTGCAGTTGTAAATACCATGTGGTGCTTCAGAAAATCGACCTCCGGTGATGAAATGTTCAAAACGTATCTAAAAAACTGCGGGTGGTAGAAGGTTCTCCAGTGTCAGTTGTCTTTTAAGAAAAGGCTCCAGGCTTATTTAATAAATCTACAAGCAGAACAGAATCACACCTCAACCAAACTATCATAAAGACCTCGAGCCCCCCATTTACAAGGCGACCGGGAATGGGAAACGGGCAGGATTTCCTTCAATGGATTTGTTCGAAGCCTCAATAATGAATGAACCGGAGAGGCAGCCCCGCCAGGCGCAGAGGGAGCCTCACGCTCACCCTGCCCCCCTGGAAAACCAGAAGCAGCAAGGCTCCGACCCCGGGTGTTCCTAGACCAGGTCCGGTTCAAAGCCAGCGATTCCCCCACCACCGCCTTCTCTCCCCCAGCCTCCCTTCCCTGAGGCTGGAGCGGGGGGTCAGCCTGGGCGGCGCCGGCCTCCGCGACGCCCCCACCTCGGTTCGGGGAAAAGTTCCGCGGCGACTGCCGGGCCCAGCCGACCCCGCGGCCCGCGCCCGAGTCGCCATCCACCGGCCCTGCGGGTCCCCCCCGGCCCTCCGCCCCGGCCCCGATCGCCAAGGGTCGCGCCCCCTCCCTGCGCCGCCGCCACACACCCCGCCCCCGCCGATCGTTAACCCCTCGCCGCCGGCCGCCCAGCTCCGGGGAGGAGGCCGGGCCAGGGGGTGGAGTTGTCGCGTCTCCTCCCGGGAGCGCCCGGGCAGACGCCCGGCTTGTTTACAGGCCCCAGGCCTGCCCGCCGCCGCCACCGCGCAGGCCCGCGCCACCCGCCCGCCCGCCCGCGGCCCGAGCACCGCGCTTACCCGGAGCAGCCGCGGGCGGGCAGGTCCCTGGTCGGCCGAGGCGGCGGCGGCGACAGCGGCCGGGGAGGGGGCGAAAAGAGGGTCACCGCGGTGGCGGCGGGCCGGGGATGGGGCGGCGGAGGGGTGGAGCCGGGTTGCGTCCGGGCCCCCGGCTCTCGGCGCCCTCGCGGCTCAGATCATCCGGGCGTTGGAGCGGGAGGCAGAGAGAGGGTCCCGGAGGAGGAGGAGGAAGAGCAGAGGCCTCATCGCTTTCGTGCCCCCACCTGCCTGGCGTCCCCCCTCCCCCCTCCCCTACTACCCGTTCGGGAGCTGCAGCCGCCGGAGCACCCCTAGCTGCGGACCCGGCGGGGCGCGGAGACCACGGTCCTCTCCAGCTCCTGCGCGCGCTCCCGTCCCTAGCTCCGCCGCCGCCGCCGCCGCCTCTAGCGCGCCCCCGCGCAGGCGCGCTCACGGGGGCATCGCGCAGCCCCTCCCCCACCCCGGCCTACCCCGCCCCGCCCCGCCCCGTCGGCTCCGCCGCCGCTACAGCTGCGGCGCGGCGAAGCAGCTGGAGAGACCCGGATGTCGTAGGGCAGGAACTGCGGAGAGAACCGGCCGGCGGGGGAGGGGCGGCCGCAGATGACGTCACTGCCCTACCCAGTTTCTTTCTCTGCCGCCGCCGCTTCTCTGCTAGCGCCCCAAGTTAAGCTCAAAGGGAGCATCCGGACTCCGGATCGGAGCCAGGACCGCTTTAGCGTCCGGGGCTGGACGAATGTGTGGCCGGAGTCCCCTGGACCCAGAGCTACGCCTAACCTGGCCGTTGGCAGAGCCTGGGCTGGCAAACTACTCGCCGGGCGTGCGCGCCTTCCCCGGGAGCTCTTCACCTGCCTGCAAGTGAACCCCTTACTCGGCGGAGACGCCGCCCTAGCCGCCTCGAGGACCCGCCCAGAGCCTCTGACCTCCCTCCGGCTTAGCCGCGGCCTGGCCGCTGCCCTTCGGGCTCGCGATCGATCCCCGGGCTGCAGCCAGACCCCCGCCCCCAGGGCCCCACACCTTGGACCTGGCCACCCTCGGTGGCCCCAGCAGGCCCACGCGAGTTCCACGGCCTTACGCCGCGTCCCGAGCCGCAATTACAAAGCAACCTGACACCCGCCCACACTCGAGTGCAACTGATTCACGCACGGGGCACATGCTCTGAGTTTCTGGCAGGTTTCCCCTCTAGTTCATGGGATTCCACACTTATTTATTTGCATGTTAGACAGTCACGTGATTCAGTCACAGGGAACCTCCTCCGACCTCCAACGAGGTTAACCGAACCAGGGTTCTTCCCCCCGACCCCCCCTCGCCGCCCCCAAATCTAGAGGATAACCAAAAACTTAACAGCTGCCTCTATTAAGAGGTAGAGATGAGCTAAAGTTAAATGGAAACTGCACGTGCAGGCAGCCCAAATCCAGTTTAGCTAGCTAGACCACAGAAAATCCGACCCGCGCTGCTTGCAGACGCTGGGGATGGAATGACAAACCCTCGGCAGCCAATGAATCAGAACTGAAAAGCAGTACATCACCAGCACGGCTTGCTATTGGCTGGGATGCCTTCACTCTTCTCAGAGCCTTAACCCTTGCACCATACATCACAGTGACATAGTCAAAAGATGTTTCACCAAATGGTTTGTAGTTCACCTGTAATACTAAAGAACACTTAAAAATATGAACTAAGTCGAGTTCTGGCCAGTAAAGAGGTTACTGTAACAATTTTCACCCCGTTAACACTGGATCTCTTAAAGCCACTTTATTGCGCCATAACTTAGATCAAAAGCAGTCTACCTTTTCTTTTTGTCATTCAGCAAACTGTTTAACTGCTTTTAAAGTTGTAAACGCCAGCTCCATTTTCCCCCTAAAATAACTTTCTAGGAAAGATTCTATTCCTATTAGTTTTGGATCCTAACTACAGGATTAAATAAAATCACCAGTCATTGTGAGACTAATTCTGAAGGAACCCCAAAGTTACTCTAGCAAATGTCTTGGGGGGGGGGTAGAATTTTTTAGAGCAAGAAGAAAACAGGAATACAGGGTAAAAGTAAGATTCACAGTGCCTTGATTCCAATATCATTTGAGTACTTATTTCCCAATTTTCTACACAAAATTTGCCAAAAAAGAAAAGTCAATATAAGACCTTTGAATCTCCATCTTACTGGAATCCTTCATACTTCAAACATGAGTAGCATGTTAGGGGAGTCATTAACATTCTGAGATACAAACACCCATATAGCAACTACCATTGGAGGAGTGCCTTTTTTTTTTTTTTCCTGGCTTCTTTTTGCTCAAGGCTTGCACTCTACCACTTGAACCACAGCACCACTTCCGGCCTTTTCTATTTATGTGGTGCTGAGGAACACAGGGCTTCATGCATGCAAGGCAAGCACTCTACCCATAAGCCATATTCCTAGCCTCCAGTAGTGTGCTTTAAAATTTTTCTTTTTCAGAAGACAGATTCTGGGTCACCAGTGGCACTATAGTGGACTAGAGAGATTTGTAAGGTCTTGCCCAATCTTTTAGCTTCCTCCTTCCAGGATTTCATAGCTTCCATATCTGTCTTATTGTAGGAGAACCTGGCTCAATGGGAGCAGAATAAATAGAAGAAAATAAGGACATAAAGAGATTTTTGAAGGAGTCTGAGTAGTGTACCACAGGCTTCCAATCAAGCTGCTCCCTCAACAGCTATTTGTTATTTACAGTTTGCAGGGATAATTTGAAACAAGCCACAAAATCTATGAGCTACAAAATTAACATTTGAAAATATGGAGTAAAAATATCCTAAATTTACCTGAATAAATGTGGCTACTATATTTTTCTTATTAAAACTTATGCAAAAGAGGAGGGGACTAAGAGAAAAGAATATAGGGAGAAACAGTTAAATTTTTTTAACTATATGATTTTGCTTGTGCCTCCAGCTCATACTGGAGATGTTTCACAGTAAATTTTTATGAACCACTAGTAGGAATATTTTGGCTATGATTGTAGCATATGATTTCTATAGGTCTATAATAAGACTATCCTACCCTGCTTTGGAAATTTATTTGTTTATGTGCCAGTACTGGAGCTTGAACTCAGGGCCAGCTGAACAACAATTTTTTTTTTTTTTTTTTTTTTTTGCCAGTCCTGGGCCTTGGACTCAGGGCCTGAACACTGTCCCTGGCTTCTTCCCGCTCAAGGCTAGCACTCTGCCACTTGAGCCACAGCGCCGCTTCTGGCCGTTTTCTGTATATGTGGTGCTGGGGAATCGAACCTAGGGCCTCGTGTATCCGAGGCAGGCACTCTTGCCACTAGGCTATATCCCCAGCCCCTAACAATTTTTTTTTTTTGATGCTTAATTGGAGAAAAGATTCTCATCGACTTCCCTGCCTAGGCTAGCTTTGAACCCTGATTCTCAGAACTCAATCTCTTGAGTAGCTAGGATTACAGGTATGGGGCCACTAGCACCTAGCAAAATCTTTTTATATTTCAGTTAAGACAGAGGAAAAGATTAGTGGCAGGTTGATTTTTGTTGTTGTTGTTGTTGTTAGTCATGGGGTTTGAACTTGGGCCTGGGCATGATTCTTTGAGCTTTTTTTTTTTTTAACCCAAGGTTAGCCCTCTACCACTTTGAGTCACAGCTCTACTTCTGTCTTTCTAATGGTTAACTGGAGATCAGAGTCTCATGGACTTTCCTGTCTGGGCTGGCTTTGAACTGCAGTCCTCTTAGCCTTCTAAGTAGCTAGGGTTACAGGCATGAGCCATCAGTGCCTGGCCAGATTGACTTCTAAGTCCTGTGTTTTCTGTGTACTAATTGCTGAAGAACTGAGAGATTTGTGTTGAGGACAGGCTCTGTAGTTTGGAGGCTAATGTGCTGTTTACTTACTCTCTCTCCCTCTCTCCCTTTTCTCCACAATACTGATTTCTACTCCATTTCCCCAAATTACTATTATGAATACATCCAGGAGAATTACCCCTGAGATGACCTTGCCTGAGCATCTGAAAATACGTCAGGAATTTTAGTGAGGCCTCTGTGGAATCCCTGACAATTCCTTATCCCTGAGGCATCGTGCATTCTACACCAAAGTCAGTCACTACCTACCATTTACAAAGTTAAGCAGAACTTGGGTCCAATGCTTTCTTCCTCTGACTCCTCCTCTACCAGGATTATACTTTCTTTCCCTCAGCCACTTCATACTCTCACTTCTTTTTTTTCTTCTATTCTCTCTTCTCCCTCTCTTCTGTTTTCTTTTTATTTCTCTTGCTTTTCTTTTCTTCATTCTTCTAGTTTGTATTCTCATTAGCTTAGTCCAAACATGCTGTATCTGCCACCTATTTTCTCCTGAACATGTGAACAAATAGTATCCCTAAACTAATTTTGTTCAGGGGAGGGGGTGTGCCCCCTTCCCTCCCCCTCACTGTATCATGTTATGAAAAATTTTGTTGTTTTCACACTATTACAGAATGAAAAGGAGTAAAGAATCTTGTCCTGTGTGACATCACAGAGACAGCTTGGCTAAGGCAGGCCAGGAAGGGGGGGTGGGTCTTGTGAAACCATGATGTCTCTTTCTAGCCTGTAAGAGAAAAATGTGGGAAATACTGAGCAACTTAAGGTAGTCCAGCCCAAGTCTTTAGTATAGGCTTTCATTTCAGTATAACTGCACGTGATCATAGCCTTATAACATTGTCAGCTATGTTCATTTGTTCAAATAAATTATTATGCCAGGCACTGTGCTGGATGCTGGAGGGCAAGTTTCTCAAGGAACTGACCCTCTCCTGAGGACCATAGTCAAAGAAGTCAACAAATAAATGGGAAATCGCAGATTGTGATTAGCCTTGTGAAGACAATAAGGAAAATGAGGAAACTGACAGAGGTGTTCCGGAAAGACCTCTCTAAGAAGGGAGCATTTGAGCTGAAGAATGAGGAGTCATCCTAATTGGTGAGCAGAGGCTAAAAGGCAGAGATAGGAGGTTGTCTGCTAAGCAAAGGGCCTGACATGAAAAGAGCTTGGCAAGAAAGAGCTGTGTACAGGCCAGAGAGAAGTTTAGCAAACTTTCAGGCAAATATTTCATAGTCACAGGTGTAGATAGCATTTCAACTGGGGTATTTAATTAGCAAATAGGAAGCCATCTCCAGCAGAGGAGAATATACCAAATAACCTCGTGATGCCTCTAAAGCAAAGCAGTTTTCAAAATAAAAATAAAAGAGTCTTTAGCTATTGAAAGTGATAAGCATTCCAATCCCAGGGCAAGGCCCCATTAGACAATCCAACAGGTTACAAAACAGTACATGATAAATCTTTCAAGAAACAGTTTTTCCCCCAATATAGGGGACTATTCTTGTCTTCAGGGCTGGGGCTTGGATCTAGGACCTGGTGCACGCTGGACAAGAGCATACTGCTGAGCTACATTCCTAGCCCTACTCTCATTAAAGGCTAGCGAACTATTCAGGAGTTGGTGGCTCACACTTGTAATCCTGGCTACTCGGGAGGCTGAGATCTGAAGATCCTGGTTAAAAGCCTGTCCAGGGAGATGAATCTGTGAGATCCTAATCTCCAATTAACTAGCAAAAGCCAGAAATGAATGTGTGGATTAAGTGGTAGATTGTCAATTGAGTGAAAAAGCCAAGCAAGAGTGCAAAGTCCTAAGTTCAAACCCCAGTATTGGTGCATGTGCACACACATGTGGGTGTGCATGTGTACACAAACACACAAAGACTAGCAGACTAGATGAGTCCTTGAGAACAATCTCCTTGGAGTTTACTGTCTATTCTGGGCATTCTGGAAGATCTCATACTAAACCACACTATTGAAGTGGCAACACATTTTTACATCCTTAACAATAGTGGCCTGATGAAATAACGTGATGAAATAAATGGCCAGCATAATAAAGCCCTTTATCAGTATCTAGTGCTACAGTTTACAAACTGTCCCATAGGAGACCAACCAGTTTCACCCTCTTAAAAATTTAGTGGGTATGCAGGTCAAAGGCCGTTGTGCTCACTCATCCTTTACAGAAAACTGAGCACTAGAGAAGCAGTAACTAAGCATCATTATAGATCACAACTAGCATTTACATGCTAGTATAAAAGGCAGTGGCAGGAAGAGGGAAGGGGAGGAAGAACATTGACCTTTGCGTTAGGTAGTAGTATGGGGAACTAGCTTGTGTGCTCAAGAAAGCAGATTGTTGAATTTCAGAAAATTTGTCAGCTGTTTGTTAATCACAGTATTAAAAATTACATGCTGGAATCATACTTCCAGTGGTAGCACACCTGGCTAGCTAACTCAGGCCCTGAATTCAATTCCTGAGAAAATAATTGCCATGTGATAGTAGCTTATGCTCTGAATTTAATTACTCAGGAGGCTGAGATTCAGAAGATCATGATTTGAAGCCAAGGTAGACAGAAAACTCCACAAGATTTTCCAAAATAAAAAGCAAAAAGCAGGCCCAGTGGCATGGCCCAAGTGGAAAGAGTGTCAAGTGAGCAAGCTCAAGGGGAGTTCAATCACCTCACTAACCACCCGCTCCACCCCATGGGTCAGATGTGGTGGCTCATATCTGTATAGCTATTTATTATAATTCAAGGTTAGCTTGGGCAAAAAGTTAATGAGAGATTCCATCTCAACAAAAAAGCACAGTGTGAGAACACACTGCTATGTAGGAGGCTTAGGCAGCAGGATCATGGTCCAGGCTGAATCCAGGCAAAAATATGAGCTCTTACATAAGAACAAATAAATCAATGAAAACCTAAAGTAAGAAGAGGTGGATCCCCAAGTCAAGTGGCATAGTCCTTATACTAAGTTCAGACGCCAGTACTAAAAGGTAAAACCTATGTTAGCTTCTCAGTAAATACATTTGAAATAAAGTTAACACAATAAGACTCCCTGCTTTGCAATCGCCTTAATACATTTTAGGTTCTTGAAGTCATTTAAATATGTTATGCCTGCACCTGGGAGGTAGAAATTCTCTGTAATATGTGACTGCACAGCTCTAAGGACACACTCAGTGATCTCACTTTCATAGCTTGAAAATGACCATAAAGAATGTATGTGCACCATAGAAATTAGCAAAAATAACAGATCAGGGCTTGATTTATTGCTTTGCTGATTGTATTTAAGAAAGTGAAGAGGCTGCACCTTGAGATCCCGACCTTGAGTGCAGCCCTGGCACGTCTGTACCATCTTGCTCAATAAAATCCTTATTTACCCCGCAAAAAAACAAAAAGAAAGAAACTGAAGAGGAAATAGGCTAAGTATTTTGTTTCTATGGCTTTTATGTGATGAGCAGCTCAAAAACATCTAGTTCATCAACCAAGTCAATAGTATTATTGGCAAACAAGCACTAACTCACATAGTTGCTGTTTTGTTTTTACCATCAGTAAACATGTTAACTGATAGACATTTCAGAACTACGTTGGGGAAGCTGTTAAACGTTTGACAGGACACTGATGGGTGTATGTCCATTGTGCCAGATGGGCTCTACTCACTTCAGTTTCATCCATCACAAAAATACCTTTTCCCAGGATGTACCATGAGAACCAGAATGAATCAGGTACTTGGGAAAATATGACTGACACCATTGGTTGCGCCTACCACTACCTAGTTCCTCTTCCTTGCCAGATCTTCTCCTTCCACTCTCTTTAGTAGTGTATAGACAGGAGTTTCTTAATGATGAGGTGTATTTTGAGAACTTGTTAGGCCATTAGTCATAGTGTATATGTACACAAACCTAACTAGTGTAGGTCAATCAGTCAACATGGCCTCCTGATGCAATCTAGAAATGGGATGAATTTGAGATCTAGGCAGGTGCTGCCTACTTAGAGTAACAAGCATACTGTTTTACAGCAAATTTGTTTTATAAGTGGCATGCACTCTAAAGTAATGGTAAAAAGGACACAAATGGTAGCATTATTTGTCATCATTCTCAGTTGTTATACACTATACATAACTGTATGTGTCAGACTGTTATATCATGGCCAGGGCAATAAGTTTATACCAGCATCACCACAACAGGATGAATACAGGGCTCTAGGATTTCATCACCTGTGATGTCAGTGTGTGACAGGGACTTTTCATCTCTGTTATAGTCTTATGGGACTACCATTGGGTATGTGGTCTGTCATTGATTAAAATGGTGTCATGTGAAGAATGACCTTATACCAACCTGTCTGTTAACATACAGCAGTATGTATCAAATAGGTCATAGATATGACAAAGTGTTGATGACATTAGAGTGTGACTGACATGCTGAAATCCTGCGATGGTCTCATCTAGCCCCAAATAGCCTCATCCAGATATCTCTTTTGTCATAAAAACAACAACAACATGAGTTTTCTATTTGCATCATGATATGAAAAAACAGGAATCTCTGACTTAGGACAATTCTGGCCAGTAGGATCTAAAGAGACTGTCATATGGCATAAGAACAAGTTGTCTTCCTTCATAAAAAGGTCATTTAAGAAAACAACAACAAACATCTTCTCTAGCCATGTGTGACTATGTGTCAGTGTGAGCCTGGAATTTCAGTCTTATCATTGATAAACTTCTGGTGTGTGTGTGTGTGTGTGTGTGTGTGTGTGTGTGTGTGTGTGTGTGTGCCAATACTGGGGCTTGAACTCAAATCTTGCACATTGTTCCTTAGCTTTTTTGCTCAAGGCTGGCATTCCACCACTTGAGCCACAGTGCCACTTGTGGGGTTTTTGTTTTTGCTGCTTAGTTGTAGATAAAAAGTCTCACTAACTTTCCTGCCTGATCTGGCTTTAAACAATAATCCTCAGATCTCAGCCTCCTGAGTAGTTAGGATAACATGCATGAGCCGCCAGTGCCTGGCTCATGTTTGATTTTCTTTTACTTTCAATGAACATGTTGGCCAACAGACATTTCACCAGAACAACATTTGGAGAGCTGCTTGTTAAACATTTGCCAGGATCACCATGAGTTGCAGAATCATCTAGTTTTCTTCAGATAGATCTAGAATGAATTCATGAGAATTAAGGAGAATTTTAAGTCAATATAAAGAAAGGGGGAAAGATCCTTGACCTAGAATGTACTGAGTTGTGTACTAGGTCACTATGGCTGTTATTGTTTTTAATGCTCATAACAAGTATACTAGGGAGTTATTGTACTTTTTCCATTTTACAAAGAAGTAAAAGAGCTCTTTTGCATATTTAGGATTGTCTGATTCTCAAATCTCTGCTTTTCCTGTTGCAGAGGCTGGCTGGACCTTAGGGAGATGATTGGCTTTCTCCTTGAGATTATTTCCAGTTCACCATTCCACCGAAAATTCAAGCACAGTAACAAGAAAGAACAATCCCAACAATGTTATTTTTACTGGTGATATCTTGTGAAGAAGCAGAATAATACATTGCACAGGACAAATGCCAATGCTGCTAAAATCATGATTACTTTGTTTTCAGGTTTATTCTTTTTCTATTTCTTATTGTTATTATAAAGGTGATAAACAGAGGGTTACAGTTTCATCAGTCATGAAGTGAGTACATTTCTTTTTGGACCAGGTCACCCTTTCCCTTGCTCTCTCCTATTTAAGCACTTTTCCTCTAATTTTGCTTTCAGCTGTCTTCTCCATGCTCCTGCCCTTTCTGCATAAAGAGTTCACTCCTACCTTCATCTAATACACACTCATTTTCCACACACTTTCTAGAAATCACAGGTAATAAGAACTAATACCAGGGGCTGGGAATATGGCCTACTGGCAAGAGTGCTTGCCTCGTATACATGAAGCCCTAGGTTCTATTCCTCAGCATCACATATATAGAAAAAGCCAGAAGTGGCGCTGTGGCTCAAGCGGTAGAGTGCTAGCCTTAAACAAAAAGAAGCCAGGGACAGTGCTCAGGCCCTGAGTTCAAGCCCCAGGACTGACAAAAAACAAGAAAAAGAGCTGAAACCAGCACATTACCCATGATTCCTCTCACCTTTATTCTGTGTGATTGGAGAGCCTTAGGCCTCTTGCAGTTGAAGAAGGAGGGAGGGAGTTGGTTGTAGAGAAGCAGGAGGTAATTAGATGGCTTCAATTAACATTAGAAACTCAAATTTCAATGGCTGGCAGTGTAGCTGAGTGGCAGAGTGCTTGTCAAGCATGCATGAAGCCCACTGGATTTGATTTTCAACACTAAAAAAAAAACCCAACTCTGAAAACTTGAGTATCTCTGTCAGGATCAAACTGCTTATATAAAGCTTACATAAATGTCATATCAGGCTAAGTATAATGCAATTAGGAAACAGAGGGAAATATGGAGAGGTAGAGTATATTTGTTCCATTTGAAGACACCCAAAGCAATAGTGATTTTAAAACATATTGCGGCTCATATTGACCACTGCAAAAGAGTTGACTTTTTCAAAGGTCATCTCTGATCTATCTAGGTTGTGGACAAGTTAATTGAAAATGTTTTCTTGAGCTGGCTTGGTTTCTTCATCTTGAAGAGAGAACAATGACCTACTATGCATAAAGCAGATGAGATTCTGTGCATTGTCCTAGACCCAGTAGTATGTGGATTCAAAAGAAAATGTGCCTGTGATTTTTAAGCATATAATTTGATTTTTTAGTAACAATTTATGGTACATAAGTAAACACCATCTAGGCTTAGTTATACAGGCTTAGTTATAAGTTCCTAGTAGAGTTGCCAGGTACTGGGCAGTAATAGTTCTTTCCAAAATGTGTGATTTCTAGTCGTTTGGCTTAAGGAGGAGCCATAGGAGCACCTGTATGAATGATCAGGGGTCCAAGGTCCTCTGATAGAGTTCTGCCTCCCCCATCATTGCTGACTCCTTGTGTGCCAGAGGTGGCCATTTGGTTTCACATCTAAACTTAAGATTATTCTTACAGTGCTTCACAAACAGGTTCCAAAGTCCCACTTCTTTTTTTCTTTCCTTTTTCTTTTATGGACAGCATTGGGTCTTGACTCCAGGACCTAGAACTGTCACTTAGCTTCTTTGCTCAAGGCTGGCATTTTAATACTTGAGCTACACCTCCACTTCTGGCATTTTGCTGGTTAATCGGAGATTTGTTGGATTTGTTTGCCTGGGCAGACTTTGGACCAAGGTCCTTATATCTCAGCCTTCTGAGTAGCTAGGATTATAAGCATGAGCCACTGGTGCCCAGCTATTTCTATATTTTAAATGCTTCGGTAGGTATAATTTTAAATCATAGAACTTGAGTCACTATGCATTTTACTCAACCAACAGGTATTGACCCCCTGGGTTATGCCAGACTTAGCTTTAGATACTAGAGATACCATGGTGAAAAGAGGTGTTTTCAGGTTTACTTGGGGTCAACAGAAAGCAAACAAGGGCACTGTAGAGAGAGGTTTTGCTGTAAAGGAAGCAGAACAAAGGCAGGCAGGGCAAAGGACAGGTTACTTCACATGACTTGGTCAGAGTAAGCCTGTTAGATGAGGTAGCAGCTGGACAACCCTGAATGACTGAAGGAAGATGTCATTGGAAGGACTAAGGACAATATTCCAGGAAAGATCAACGCTTTGTGGTAGAAGTAAGCATGTCACATCCAGGAACAGAAGGAACTCTGGGATGTCTGGCATGCTGAGGAAGGAAGAACATGACACACATAGGAGAAGTATAGAATTTTTGTTTTATTTCACTTTAAATGTGATGGAAAGCCACTGGAGATTTTTATTGGGGGGGGGTGATATGATTAGAGGTGTGTTTTGTTCTTGTTGCAATATAGGGAAGAGATTTCAGGAAAGCAAAAATGGAAGCAGAAAAAAATCCTTCCATGTCAGTTTTATTTGTCATTAAAAAGAAAACGAATTAGCTTCCAGCTTGAAATGATGCCTTATTTAGTAGTGGTAAGAGTTTGGCTTTTTGATAATTCTTTTTTTTTAAATTGGGATTAATGGTTTCATTTTCAGGAAGAATATTTTTGCCAGTGACTCATCAAGTAACCTATCTCTGTAAATTTAGTAAAGTATAGCAAGGAGTACCTTGTGGAAAGACAAGGTTAAATATAGACAAGATAGCAGCCTTCTAAAGTAGTTCAATTTTAGGCGAATATTTGTTTCCCTATGAAATATTGTCCAATAGCCTCATTACGTTCTCACTTTTCATTGACTATCTTTCAACAAATACATAAATGGAGGCTGAAGATTATATTCTGCCACTTCTTTTATTTTTTTATTTAAAAATTTTGGGTCATGTTGGGACTTAAACTCAGGACCTCCTGCTTTTTAGGCATGCATGCTACTGGCTGATCCATACACTTAACCCTGTTTACTTTAGTCATTTTTTTCCAGTAGAATCTTTTGCTTTTTTGCCTGGGCTAGCCTTGAATTACAATTCTCTTATCTTTGCTTCATGCTTAGGTGGGACCATGGAAAGGCACTATCACAACCAGCCCTCTGTCAATTCATTGATCCATTGCATTATCCAATGAGGATTATAGTTAAGATGTTCTTAGCCAAGACAAATGATCAAATCTTGACATAAAATCTTGACATCCTTCACAGAGACAAGCTTTAGTAACTCAGAAGCAAGTTAATATTACATGTATTCATGAAGCAGTTTAAAAGAAATTAAGAAAGGATTTAATGGAACCTCAGTTAGATCAAAGAAAAATTCAATTTCTTCCATTTTTTTTCTTTGCAAGTATTATATGCATTTCATGTTTTCCCTTTGTGCTGGTTTTCCTCATTTAATGTAATGATGTCTATTGGAAATCTTTCATGTAAACCTAGAATATGCTTTTGGAAAATAACTATAACTGATTTTATGTTTAATGTTATAATGAATACATTATAGTCATCCAAGGAATAGTTCATAATAAAAATTAAAAGAATAGTTTACAGACTTCCTATTTATCAGACTGACAGCAATGTAATTACCAATTTCTATAAGAAATAATTTCTAGTTTAAATTTTACCTTGTGAAAACCCCCAAGCTCTTGGAAGGAACATTTAGTAAGATACACACATCTGAACTTTAAAAGAACCGTTTGTGTGTCTCTTGTGAAGACAGCAAAAGTACTGACCTTTGTCCAAGTAGGCAAGACACACAAAACTCTTTTGTTTTGTCAATCACAACAAAAGCATGGAAAGGTTAAAGGAAACAATGTGGGTACTTGAAACATAAGACACTAAAAGAAAACTCTTGGCTTGATATAAAATACCAGTGATTTGTATGGCCTGGTGAGTCATGTGCATCATACCTGGGTTTGTGTACCCATAAACATTGACTCCAATGCAGTCAAACTGTTTAGACTCTCATCACTAACATCATCATCACACGTCACTTCTGCTGGAACTCAAAAGCAAAAGCTGAAATACAGTAGTACAGACAACTGTTGGGGTCTCTAGCTTCCCACGCTCTCCTGACCTGCAGGAGAGATGGGGAAACACGCCCTGACCAGGTGAGCCAAGAAAAGGAAAGGGTCAACAGACCACCCGCACCCAGCCCTCCCTCACCGGAGGACAACAGACACGTCCGGGAGCTAAGTCAGTGCAAAGTCTCGTTTATTGAGGTAGATCCTTCTATTAAATAAGGCAGAGGAGCCAATCAGGTCAAAGATCGGCAGGAAGGGGAGGGGTGTGCGTGCACCTATCTAGGGACTGTGAGGAGAGGCCTGAGCTGTCTGTCAGGGTGGAGGGCCAAGGGACCAATCCTAAGAGGCGGCCTAATTTTATGTCACAGCCCATAGGACCGCCTCCAGGTTCACAATCAGGCGCCATCTTAGCCACACGTGGTCCCAAGGCTGGGAGGCAGGGCCAGCTAATTGCCTCTTTCTGATGTAACATGCCCTGGCATGTCCCACAGACAACATGTAAAATTTCTGCTATCCTACACTTCAGTTTCCAAAGTCAAAAACTCAGGAAATGTTCTGTGCAATTTTATAATTTTATAATTGCAATTTTGTACGATCCTTCTTGCCCATTTCATATTAATGTGAAATCTGTTAATGGCGAAAGAAAAACAAATCAACCAATCCTTTCAATGACTTTTGTGTAAAATGTTCCAGATGATGTAATTTACAACTCCTTACCTCTGGAAAGAATTAGGGTAGTCAAATACTAACACACACACACACACACACACACACACACGTATGTATGTATGTATGTATGTAATATATATATATAATAAAAATACAGTGTGGATCAGAATCTTATTAAACATGGCAAGTGATCATTTATTGGCCATTTCCTATTTGCTAGAATCTTTCTTTCTGTATTATCTAATTTAATCTTGTCAATGTCCATTCAAAGTATATGTCATTACCAACATCTTACAGATGAGAAAAGGCTCAGAGAGGATAAGTCACTTCGTCGAAGTGTTGAGCAAATGAGTAGGCAGGATCTGAATTTCTTCTGACTCTGATTTTTGCTGTTGTTTTTTTTTAACAGTAATATAAACTGAGACTTAAAAATATATTCTTAATGTTTTTAAGACATCAGCCAATAAAGGATCTCTGACTGAACAAGTCAGAACACAAGTTATTGCTCCTCTTCCTCCTCTTCTTTCTGCTTCTTTGTGCAGATCCTGGGGCTTGAACTCAGGGTCTGGGTGCTGTCCTTGAGCATTTTTTGCTCAAGGCTAGCTCTCTGCCACTGCTCTACTTCCAACTTTTTTGGTGCTTAATTGGAGATAAGAGTCTCAAGGACTTTCCTGCTGGGGCTGACTTCAAACCATGATCCTCTGGTCTCAGCCTCGTGATTAGCTAGGATTACAGGGGTGAGCCACCCAGGCCCAGCTTACACTTCTTTTTAATCTTACATCTTTGACCACTGCATGTCAGGTGGGAACTTCATCTCATACTTTTGAACTTCAAGTTTCCACTTACATGAAATAAAACTGTTTAATCCATATTTCTTTATTGTCCCTACCAGCCTCAACAATCTATACTAACAAAGAAAAAAATTCCAAATTAAAGAATACACATCTATTTTCCCCGTACTTGAAAAAAAAATTCATATTTCTTTGAGAGAAACAGCCCTTCCTCTCTCAATGTAATTCCTTCCTGTGCTTCCCGAACCTGATGCAGGGCTGGGCTCACAACTAAATGGACTAATTAGAGTGAATCCCAGGGAATATTTGGAAGTCATAGAGAAAAGTCATCTGCTCCCCTTTTATATTAGCAGAGAAGAGCTTCTGGGGGCCATGGCCCAAGTTATAGAGTTTTCAGTTATTTGAAGCAACAAATTCTCTGTGTTGTTGGTATTTTGTTTTGTTTTGTTTGCTTTTTTATGTTAGAGGTTAAACAAAAAACAAAACGACAAAAAAAGAAAAGAAAAAGAAAAAAAAGGGGCTAGGAATATGGCCTAGTGGCAAGAGTGCTCGCCTCATATGCATGAAGCCCTGGGTTCAATTCCTCAGCACCACATATACAGAAAATGGCCAGAAGTGGTGCTGTGGCTCAAGTGGCAGAGTGCTAGCCTTGAGCAAAAAAAAAAAAAAGAAAGGGTCGGTGCTCAGGCGCTGAGTTCAAGACCCAGGACTGGCAAAAAAAAAAAAAAAAAAAAAAAAAAAGAAAAAAGAAAAAAATAACTGTCTTAAAGGAGGCAAATGCCCTGAGTGGTAACTTTTTGTTACCTGCTTTACTATTAAAATTCTGCTCTTTCTCCCCCTCATACCCATCTTATTTTATGTTGTATGTGGTTCATTCTCGGGACCAAGGGAAATTCTGCTTTGCCTGTATCCCCAACTTTACTGACCATCAAGTGCTCTCAGGGTTCCCTCTTCCCCCAGGGCAGGGTTTGGTCCAGATGCTTGGCCTGTGAGATGCTTTGGTCTATTTCCTCACTGGGGATTTGAGGGCTGAGGATTCAGGGAGCATTTCCTTCACCTGGGAGTTTCAACCATGGTGTTGTCATATGCTGTGCCTTTCTCTTTCTGTCTTGTTAGTAACCTGTGTGAGGTGACCTTTTGGGAAGATCAGTGGAAGAGGTGACACAGGCAGGTAAAGAAAATGCTGTTCTCACTGACAGCCTGGGAAGCCAGGATGATAAACTACTATTCTGGAGACCTCTTATGTTGTGTATTTTGGTTTTCCATGTATGCAAATATGTGTATTTACTGGGGATGGGGGGGAGGATTCTGACCCTGGTGTTCAGAACAAATAACTGTATTTTTGCTTTTGAAATCCAGTAATATAACGTGAATAAATGACCCTATCTTTGTAACAAAAAAAAACTGTCTTAGCATCTTAAAATCAATCTACTATGCCATACTAAAAGATAAAAGAGCTCAAATCATATATCTTAAATGACACATACACAAAAGCCTTTGACACCCTACATCCTTTTATGGTACATAAAAAGCTCAACAAACTAGGAATAGAAGGGAATTTTCTATACCTGGTAAATAAAGGGCATCTAGAAAAGTCTCACAGCTGTCATCACATTTAATGATAAAAGAGTAAGCTCTGTTTGGCAAGATTGGACATTCCTATGACCTCAGCATTAGGGAGGTTAAGGTAAAGCCTTAGGCTCAAGTGAAGCCTGGATACATAGTGGGAACCTATTTCAAATAAAGCAAAACAAAATAACCCCTAAGCAAAACAAAACACAATATACACAGTAAAACCTCAACTTCAATCCCTTTTTTCATTAAGATTCGCAAGAAGACAAGAATATCCAATATTGGCTCCCTCCAAATTTTTAATCTGGGCAAGAAAAAGAAATAAAGATCCAAATTGGAAAGAAGTAATAAAGATGATATTATGCTACACATAGAAAATCCCAAAGTATTCACAAGAAAACTGCTAGAACCCATAAATTGATTCATGAATGTTGTAGGGTACAAGATCAGCACACAAAAACAAGCTGTGTTTCTGCAAATCAGCAACCAATAATGCAGAAAGTGAATTAAGAAAACTTCAATTTACAGTAACATCTTCTTCCTATTGGAACTTGGCTTCCTTTTAAGGGAGTCTTTATTTCTTGATGAGAGAAGCATCCGTCTCATGTCTCAGAGGTTGAAGTGGCCAGGTCCTCTCAGTTCACATAGATTGGGTGATAGACACTTTAGAAATCCACTTCCAGGTTCCCGAATCTAGAGTCATTAGTAAACATTTATACTGGGCTAAGCATAGTAGTGTGTACCTATAATCTCAGCTAGTCAGAAGGTGGAGATAGGAAGATTGACATTAGAGGCTAGCCTACAAAAGCTCAAGACCCTATATGAAAAACCAACTAAGGCAAAAAGGGCTGAGAATGTGGGTCAAGTGGTAGTGTGATTGCCTAGCAAGTTCAAACATTATTTCACACACACAAAAGAAGAATTTGCCTATACTGACCCAATTATTTCTTTCAATTTTGTGCCTCTATTTTCTACTTACATGTTTTCCATTTCCTGACAACTCACTTCCTAGGCATTTTAAAAACTTAATTGGGAATCCATTAATGAGATCTTCTGAGATTTGTGATTGAAAAGTACTATTTCAAAACATAAAGTATTTCTCTTGAAGTAGAGTCCCTGGATGCCTCTCTCTCTCTTCTCTCTCTCTCTCTCTCTCTCTCTCTCTCTCTTTCATTATTATATCTTTATGTAATTATACAAAGGAGTTGCCATTTAACAAAGGCTTAGAATTCTTAGTATTTGACAAGAATTCTACATTTTCATATTGTCCTAAAACTAACAAATTATATTGTTAATTCTGTGCATGAAACATATAATCATTTTTTAAAAGTATATGGGAATTTCAGAATTTCAGGGTAATTCTTATATGCTTGGTTTTTTATTAATTTGTTGATCACAAATATTTATTGAATTTCAACCATATGCTAGGGCTGGAAAATAATCAAGAATAAGACAGACATGGTCCTGGTCCAATGGAGTTTATAATTCAGTGTAACATTTTTCAAGTATTTCTTGACCATGGCCTGACATAAATCAGTATGTGATGGGGTGGAGAGAGAACCAAGAAAGGATTCATGCTATATGTAACTATACAGCATTTTATAGATCAGTTTGTATATTTCATATATATATTTGTTTACATATATAACTAAATTTGAGAAAATGAAACACCATAGATACACTCCCTACATGGAATGTGCTCTGTTATGTGGCTTTATTTTATTATCTTAAACACTTGTTATAATTTACTCATTTATGCTAGTGGGAGAACTGGAGAATTCTCAGGTTTGTCTGGCCTCAAAGTCCAGGTTTTCAAACACTTCATTCTGCTACCTCCAGAAATAATCCGAAGCAGAAGACATGGTGTCTAGGCCCAACTGTTCCACATGATAAACACAAGACATTCCACAAATCATTTACGTTCTCTAGGGCTTAATTTTCTCCTTAATAAAGACAGCCTAACAATAATAGACAGAGAAGAAGTACTTCATAAACTGTAAAGCACTCTGGCACTGTGAGGAATGTGATAAAGACTAACGACAGCTAAGGCAAAGACATGTGCTTGTTGGAGAACGGTGGTGCATTTGTGTCCCCTACCAATTTAAGACTTTGGGTCCCTCCACCTCCATGTGTGATCCCTAGAGTGTACACACTCTTTGATCTATTCTCCAATTCAAACCTCTTGAATTTTTAAACAAGTGTTTGAAAGTTAAAACTACAGTTTTATTGAGATATATATATATATACAGAGTACATGTTTATTATAAAGAACTGAAAAATAAACAAATACAAAGAAAACAAAACTGGGCCCAGCATGATTATGCATGCCTGTAATTCTAGCTACTTGAAATGTGAAGGAATGTGGTCTAAGGCAGCACAGGAGACCTATCTAAAAAATAACCAAAGCAAAAAAGTGTAGCTCAAGTGGTAACACCAGTACTTCCAGACAAGGAGAGAGAGAAAGAGACTTACCAGTGAACTGTAGTCCCATATCAAAGAGAAAACAACTATTAACATTTTGTTTATTGTTATCGCCCTATGCCCAGTGGAAAAATTGGATTCTTGCTAACCATTTTTTATATTGAGTATATTATGAATGTTTCATGTATCTTTTAATATTCTTTTCTTAAATTAAATTAAATTTTTTTTGCCAGTCCTGGAGCTTGAACTCAAGACCTGGGTGCTGTCCTTGAGCTTCTTTGTGTTCAAGGCTAGCACTCTGTCATCTAAGCCACATGGCCACTTCCAACTTTCCCAGAGTATTTTCTTGGAAATAAAAGTCTCATACACTTTTCTTCCCTGGGGTGGCTTCAAGCTGTGTTCCTCAGATCTCAGCCTCCTGAGTAGCTAGGATTACAGGTGTGAGCCACCAGTGCCTGGCTTCTTTTAATATTCTTAAAGAACATAATTTCAATTTTACTTATTTTCAAAATTAATTAATTAACTTAATTTACTGTGGTGGTAGTTGTTGAACCTCAGGCCTGCATATGTTATGAAAGTAAGAGCCCAAGAACATTATTTTCGAGAATGTGAAGGTTTCCAGTTTCCCAAGGCACAGTACTAGAGTTTGAATTCAAGACCTCACATTTGTTAGATAGATGCTCTATCATTTGAGCCATGCTTCCAGACCCAAAACATGATTCTTATTTGCTAAATGATTATTCCATGTTCACTTAATCAACTCCCTACAGTGGAACATTCATATTTATATTGTTTTCATGTTTTTGCTACTCTCAAATGAGCTTTAGGCTATTTAAGTGTGTACAGTTCGAATGATTTATGTAGAATATACTCCAGGAAGTGAAATTAATGACGTTGCAGAGCTTTCTCTTTATATATTGTTCTATCAGAAA
This sequence comes from Perognathus longimembris pacificus, assembly GCF_023159225.1. NCBI lineage: Eukaryota > Metazoa > Chordata > Mammalia > Rodentia > Heteromyidae > Perognathus > Perognathus longimembris. The sequence continues at coordinate 29,746,755 of NC_063174.1, read as the reverse complement.
CCACCACAGGAATTTATTGTTAGGTGTCAGGCAGCCCACAGATTTGTAAGGAAAGCAAGAGCCTCAGCCTTCAAAAGTGGTCTGGGAATGTAGGGAGGCTGGGCCACTGCAGACGCAGTAGAGCCAGGACTCCTGTGCCACTGCCACTAAGGCTCAGTGAGAACCTGCCCCTGTTGGCACTCGGCCTGGACATTGGACACGAGACATCAGACACCATGCTGACAGTTCTGCCGTGGCGGCTCCTGGAGACTGGATTGCTGCTGCTGCTGCTGCTGCTGCTGCTGCTGCTGCTGCTGCTGCTGCTGCTGCTGCTGCTGCTGCTGAAGCCAGAAGGGGCTCTCCTCTCTCTTGGCATGAGTTGTTATCGACACAATCTTAGGTTGCTCATATTGGAATGTCCAAGCCGGGGGGCAGGGGTGGTGGTGGTAAGAATGAGAGTAGCTGCCCAACTCCAAGACTTCCAAGGAGTGAAGAGCCTTCTCCTTCTTCTCCTGCTTGAACTCTGGGCCTGGATTTTATTCCTGAGCTGCTTTTCCTCAAGGCTAGCACTCTCCCATTTGAGCCACTTCCAACTTTTCTTTTTTTTTGCCAGTCCTGGGGCTTGGGACTCAGGGCCTCAACACTGTCCCTGGCTCAAGGTTAGCACTCTTACTTCTTGAGGCACAGCACCACTTCCAGCTTTTTCTGTTTATGTGGTGCTGAGGAATTGAACACAGGGTTTCATCATGTTAGGCAAGCACTCTACCACTAAGCCACATTCTCAGCCCACGTCCAACTTTTTCTGAGTAGTTAATTGCAGATAAGATTCTCACATACTTTCCTGCCCAGGCTGGCTTTGAACCACGATCCTCACATCTCAGCCTTCTGAGTAGCTAGGATTACAGGCTCCCAGCTTGGATGACTTTCCTATTGAATAGTTGGCTTTCTATTGGGGCATTTATGTTGTCTTTTGTTGTTGTGTTGTTTTTGGAAGAGTCCTTTTAGCAGTGACATTTGAACTCTTTGAAGGTCATAGATGTCTCATCTTTCCCAAATTTGACCTTCAACTTCACTTTTAAGGTTAGCCAGGAGAAGTTTATGCATCTATCATCTTATTGTCAATCAAACATGAAAGAGCTAAAAATGGAGCTTGGCTCAAGTGGTAAAGTGCCAGCCCTGAGTGAAAAGGCTAAAAGGAAGCTCCACAGAAAAAGAAAGCAAAATATAAAACGTAATGGTAAAGATGATAGATTCATAAACTTCTCCTGGCTAACCTTAGTCCAGGGCTGGCAAAAAACAAAAACAAAACACTAAAGAGGACTTGGAGAACACTGATATTGCTAGAGAAATAAAGAACAATGTTCAAAATACTTTTTATGGACCTCAAAGAATTCCCCATGTAGTTGGTATTGTAAGAGTTGGTAAGTTATTGAGGGTGACATTTGGGAGGTGGAAAGTGTGGGGACGCATAGCACCCAGAAGGTTAGCAGCAGCAAGATAACACTCTTATGGGAACAGGTGCAGCTTAGCAGTATAGAGAAAGAGGTCCAAGCATTAATACTCACAGGACTCTCTTCAGGGATGATGTGGACATGGCTGTTTTAATTACTTCTTTTCTCCCTGGTGGTGAATTAGGGATTTGTGCTCTGGGATTATAGGGATGGCTGACCCCTGAATAGATGAAAGTTTATTAGTCACAAATACTCACAGCCTGGGGGTGGGTAGGGAGGGAGGGTGCTGTGTGCCCTGCAGAGCCAAGCAAGGAGTGGGCAAGTTGGGGCTGTGAGAGGCAGGTTTGGCAGTATCAACAGGTTATTGTACCTCCTGACTCCTATGGGAGAATGGGATTGGAGTGTTTGAATAATTCTGTAGCTGGCAAGGGCCTGAGACCCACTACAAGGGGATAAGCCAGAATTCACAGTGTCTGGTCCCTTTAATAAGGAAGGTTTGTCTGGTGAGGAGACTTTATCTCACAGGACAAGAGAGGGAGGAGAACTAACAGTTAAGCTGTTCAGGGACCTCCAGGCTTCATAAGATATCAAGGCAGCATGTAACAGGGAGCCTTAGTTTCAGACCTTATAATACCATAATACCACTTACGGGTATAGTTACTAGTGGCTTCCAGTGCATAGAAAGAGAGAACATGCAGGAGGGAAACTTGGGTCTAGAGCAGAAGTTACTTTCTGTCACCATAAATTACCAATATCAAAGCAAAATGGCAGGTTGGGATTCAACAAATTAGTTGAAGAAGGGTTTCCACCATGGTAGCAGTCAGGAGATGGTTATGCAAAATTTAGGTCCAGTTTATAATGAAGATAGGAGTTGTTGGTAATTTAAATTGTCCTAGACACAAAATGTACACCCTCTGTTCACTGCAAAGAAAAGGGAAGAGAAAGTGAATTCCTCAGGCCTGGTCCCATATACCCAGTCAGCCAGGCTATGGTGGTAGGAATTCACCTCAGTAAGCAGAAACAGGAAGCCATCAGAAAGACTTTTGATGGCTTCCAGGTATTGTTGTTGTTTGCAGTAGTCTGCAAAAGAAAAAAAAAAAAGAACTAAGTGTAGTGATTTCTCAACTAGCCATGCCTATCTTAGATCTAGGTTCAGTGACATAATGTACAAAGTCTCCTATTATTCAAATTCCCATCAAACTCTGTGTGTGTGTGTGTGTGTGTGTGTGTGTGTGTGTGTGTGTGTGTGTGTGTATGTGTTGGGGGCTTTAACTCAGGGCCTCGGTGCTATCCCTGAGCTGTTTGCCCAAGGCAAGAGCTCTACCACTTTGAGCTATAGCTCCACTTCCAGTTTTCTTGTGGTTATTGAAGGGAAGATTCTCACATACTTTCCTGCCCAGGCTGGCTGTGAACCATGATCCTCAGATCTCAGCCTCCTGAGTAGCTAGGATTACAGACATGAGCCATCACCACCCAGCTAAACTCTGTGTGTGTGTGTGTGTGTGTGTGTGTGTGTGTGTGTGTGTGTGTGTGTGTGTGTGTGTAGCCTTGGCTAACTGTTGGCTCCCAGATACCTGAGGTAGGTTTTGTCAACACAGCTTGATTCTTTCCACAGAATTTCTGATTCACAGAGTCTAGAACTTGTCTTACAAAATCTATACATATCAGGGTTGAAAGGAAAAACAGATACCCACAATGTAAAGGAAAACTTTAAACAGTTATAATTGAGCCATGATGTAATCATCTTGTTATGAATTCATTGTTGCTGGAAGTTTTCCAGCTGAAGTTAAACCCCTCCTTCCCTTCTCCATTATAAAATTTAACTACACACTTAGAAATACACCCAGAACCTTTCTGTATGATTTCATGAATCTGCATAGACTCCTGTTGGGTAGGTCTCATTGCTACTTTTCATTTTATAGGTTGGAAAATGAGATGTGAGGAATATATAAGTTATTTTGCCTAGGATCACACAGCCAAGAAAAGAAGAAGACAGAATGTCTATGAGAATAATTTCTGATCTTCTAACCTATGTTGTCTCAACTTTGGCAATAATCTCTTCTGGCCCAGGGAGATAAGTACATAGCCTAGTGCCAATTCATTTAGGAACTCTTAGAGTTGACTAGAGATCAGAATGGGAGGGGGTGGAGTCACTAGTAGTAGAGAGATCAGGTGCCACATTTCCCCAGGAGGCCTTCCTGCTTACCCACCTTGGGCCCTTCACCTCTGCTTAGCAATTGCTGAGGAAATGATGGCTAACATTTAGCGAGAGCTTACCAACTTTCCCTGCCCAGCACTGAGTAAATTGCTTTACTTATGCGAACTCATTTGAGTAGTATGACCACCCCAGGAAGAAAGCTTTAGGTACTCATTTTATAGATGTGGAATTAAGGCTGAATGTCATGCTGAACCACACAGCAAAGCCATGAATTCAGCTGAGGTAGGTGGGATCCAAAGCCTTGCTCTACCTCTGGGTGCTCTGAGGGGAGCAGTGATGTTCTGAAAGGGAGTGAGTATCTGCAAAGAATTAGCTGTTCCTTTGGTGTCTCTGAGCATCTCCTTATGTCGATAAGGGAATATTTACTTGGTTATACTGGGAAAAACCTAGGTGGCTATTTCAGTTCCAAAGATAACATTTTAATGGAACATCCCTAATTTGAACCACTGTCAGATATAAGAAACTCCAGAATTCCTGTATTCAATTGGCTGTTAGGGTCACTGCACAAGATGCAATATGTTATATGAGGAGATGGAAAGAAACACACACACACACACACACACACACTTTAGTTCTGTCTGCCACTGTATATTCTGTATAATCCAGAAAGAAACTAGGGCTTTGGGAAGTCATACTTTTACTCTACGGATGAAGCAGTCTGCCAGACTCATGGATCTTCATAAAGCCTTGAAGCCAATACCTTAGCTTCAAAGGGAGTGGCAGCTATGAATGTACTGAAATGCACATCCCTAAGTCCTCTCCCAGAGAAGGCCTGGAGTCTACAATACTGACAAGGAAGCCCTGGGAAGGTGTACAAACTTCTGTTTCAGAGAAGCCTAAAGGACACTGTTACCATTCAGGGCTTAGAAGCATACAGAAACCAGAACTTCCCAAGGCTATTCTGCCATTCCATTTTATACTTAAGACAAGCTAGTTTAAGCCATGAAATGGAGTCTAGTGTCCACTTAGAATCCTAATATCCTAATTAAGGTCCTAATTTAGGGTATAAGGTTTTGAACATGACATCTGCGTTCGTCATACTCTTGCTGTACCCTCAGCCCCTGGGGTTTACAGTCTCACAGGAGCCTTTAGGGAGCTGAAACACTGACAGCTCACTCCTATAGTGCCAGATACGCAGGAGGTTGAGATTTAAGGATTGTGGTTTGAAACCAACCTCAAGAAGAATAATCTATGAGGTTTTTATCGCCAACTAACCAGAAAAAAAGTAAAAGTAGAAGTGTGGCTCAAATGGTAGAATGCCAGCCTTGAGTCAAAAAGCCAAGAAAGAGTATGAGACCCTGAGTTCAAGCCCCAGCACCAACACACACACACACACACACACACACACACACACAAAAAAGAAGCCTTCAGGAATCAGGTGCCCAGTTTGGTGGGGTGACACCATTGGGTTTTTAATTTTTATTTTTGGTGGGTACTGTGGCTTGAACTCAATGCCTGATCGCTGTCCTTAGCTTTTGTGCTCAAGGCTTGAGCCACAGCTCCACTTCTACCTTTTTAAAAAATTGTTAATTGGAGATAAGAGTCTTACAAATTTTCCTGCCCAGGCTAGCTTTGAATTATGATCCTCAGAACTCAGCCTCCTTAGTAGCTAGGGTTACAGTCATGAGACACCGATGCCTGGCAACATTGGCCTTTTGTTTTTGTTTTTGGCCAGTGCTGGGGCTTGGACTCAGGGCCTGAGCACTGTCCCTGGCTTTTTTTTTTGCTCAAGGCTAGCACTCTGCCACTTGAGGCACAGCACCACTTCTGTCCATTTTCTATATATGTGGTGCTGGGGAATTGAACCCAGGGCCTCATGTATACAAGGCAAGCACTCTTGCCACTAGGCCATATCCCCAGCCCCCCAACATTGGCCTTTTGAGCAGGCAGTCATCTTCAGGAGCTTGTTGTGTTAGCATAAGGCTTTGGACTCAGATGACTTGTGTTAAAATCCCTACTCTATTTTTGAGTAGTTCTATGCTTTTGGCAGGTCACATGCTTCCCTGACCTTTCTTTCTAACTCTGAAAACTGAGAACACTCATGCCTTCTGGTGTGGAGCATATAGGGGTGGTGTGATTTCATCACCACCGAGAAGAATCTTCAGGCCAAGGTAAATCCTTTACCAACCCACTTCCTGATGTGATCTGGCCTTTCCTTACCTTCTAAACCCCAAACAGGAAGAATGCCTGTGCTCTGCTTCCTTGAATGCCATCAGGCTAGTGTACCTGCTTTTCCTTCTTTCCAGAATGTTTTCCTTTCATACTTCCTCCCTGTTCATCTAGTTGATAACTGAAAGAGAACCTTTCAGGGATATCCTGGCTTGGCTAAGTCCTCACATGTGTTATTATATTGTTAGTGGCTATTAATTAATTGTGCAAGTGGCAAGTGAGACTAAAAATGGAAGCTCTGTGAAGGTGTCTAGTTGTATTCACTGGGTCACCAGGACTATCTGTTGGAAAAAAATGAGGAAGGGATGCATTTGCCTAACTGAAAGGAATGTATTTCTTTTAATAATAGAGATACCCCCAAACATTGTCAATAAAAATGTGAAAAGGGGGGGCTGGGGATATAGCCTAGTGGCAAGAGTGCCTGCCTCGGATACACGAGGCCCTAGGTTCGATTCCCCAGCACCACATATACAGAAAAAACGGCCAGAAGCAGCGCTGTGGCTCAAGTGGCAGAGTGCTAGCCTTGAGAGGGAAGAAGCCAGGGACAGTGCTCAGGCCCTGAGTCCAAGGCCCAGGACTGGCCAAAAAAAAAAAAATGTGAAAAGGGGAAGATGGCTATAGTTAACTAAGTTGGATTGGACACTGAGTAAGATAGAGCTCCATAGGTTTCCGCTCTGTGAGACTTCTCAGCACCTAACATGGTAATGTGTGCTGTGACGTTCCAACAAGAGGAAAGACCATACAAAATAAGAAGTGATGTCTTTTTCTACTACATCACATCCTTGCCAGAGAGTGAGTGATGGGAAAGCAGGAAAAGAGGTTAGGAAGTCTGCCTTCCTTCAATCTATCTCCAGTGCAGAGACCTTGGGCTCCAGGTGGTAAAAATCAACTTAGGTCTCAAGAAGCTGAGGCAGGTGGCCTATTCACAACTCACTCCCTACAACTGAATCTTGGACCAACAATGACAACATGGACTTATTCTCTGTATTATTATTCTCTGTATTACTATTCTTATGAAAGACTTCATACTTACCAAGTAGAGAGTGAGTTTATTTAACAAAAAGTTGCTATTTGTCTTCTTTGATTAAAAAAAAAGGACTTTCCAAATGTGATGTATGTTTGCTCTGTCCCTAGAAACAGACCTGTTCTCTGCCTAATTTTGTTTTCCTTAATTGCTTTTGAAATCCAGCATTCCTCTTTTCATTGCTGTCTTAGACTACATGAAAGTACTGTTTTTGCTCAAGTGGAATATCTATTTGAGTTGATTGGAAAAAAAGAGACAAGCGAGTCCTAAAGATAATTACAATAGACCTACAAGGGTGATATATAAACCAGATAGATATCTAACCTGGGGTATTATAAACATTGACTTACAAAATGTGTTTAAATGTAAGTATGGGGTAAAGCCTGAAATCTTACACTATGTGAAGTAGTTGAATGAATTGGAAGAGAATAGAGCTGAAATGTTTGCTGTGCTTTCTGACACACTTCCAAGATGACTGATCCCAAACAAATCACTCCAATAGTGGAAAAAGGATAGGGGCATAGATTCTTAGGGCAAACTGTCCTTCAGTTCCCTTCAAGTTCTATCCAGAGGCAGCTGTCTGCTCTGGCTTGGTAGGACTGGCTCAGTGACAGATCTGTGCTGTGCAGTAAAGGTGGGTTAAAGGGCAGCAGTGAATGGAATGGAACCAAGAATAGAAAACAGCACATAGAAATGGTATTTTGCCCATGGATTGGGGATTACTATCCTAAGCGGCCAGGATTTTTCCAGTAGAGTTTTATACAATAAAATAAATGTGTTCTGTACTTTTAGTGTTTAAGTAAACATAGAGGATTTATTTCTAGCCATAATGTAAATTGGTGATGTGGAAAGTTATGAAAAGAGAATGCATGCTAAAACTTCAGACCTCCTGCTTTCTGTCACTGTCAGTGTGCTTAAACAACACTGATTTTGATATAAATAACTAATCCCTATAAAATATTTGTAAGATGGTTTACCCTAAGACTCTCCTCCTTTAAAAAAAAAAGTACTGTTTATGTAGCAAAAGTTTATGGAAACTAACAAGAGTAAACCAAGAACAAAGTACCAAGTATGTATGGTCATATGTATTTTCATTGTAACTTAAGATATTCTTCTATTTGTGTGTAAAATGATGACTGAATACTGTGCCTCTAAGATAGCCATTCCTAAAATATCTTGAAAATACCTAAATAATCTTGAAATAGTGGCCTTTAAAAACCTTTTACATGCTGAACTAAGTCAATTTTATCTTGAGATCCAACAGATACATACACATGCATGCATATGTATACAACCACACCCTGGAATCAATATTTCATAAAACAAAGCCCATGCTTGTGGTATACATTATACTCTAGCATTTGCCATTCTGTCTTATACTTCTTTTTTTCCTTTTTTACAAAAATGGCATTGTTAATGCCAGTGGCTTATGCACATAATCCTTGCTTCTCAGGAGGCTGAGATCTGAGGATTGTGGCTCTAAGGCAGCCTGGGTAGGAAAGTTTGTGAGACTCTTTTTCTTTTTCAGTTGTAAAGGTGATGTACAGAGGGGTTACAGCTAAATAGGTCAAGTAATGAGTACATTCCTTTTGAACAGTGTCACCTCTTCCCTCATTTTCTCCCTCCCATCATCCCTGTCTCCCAAGTTGTATAGTTCATTTCCAATATAGTGTCTCTTGAGTATGTGAAACTCATCTCTAATTAACCACAGAAAAGCCAGAAGTAGAGCTGTGGCTCAAGTGGTAAATCAGTAGTCTTGAGCACAAAAGCACAAAAGCTCAGGAACAGTGCCCAGGCCTTGAGTTCAAGCCCCAGAACAGTACACACACACACACACACACACACACACACACACACACACACAGAGCACACACAGCACATACCACAGCGTGCGCACACATGTACACTCACAAATTGCATTGCTATTTCACCAGCAAGTTGAGACTCACAGTTTGGAACACTCTCTCCTAGAGAAACACTTTGCATGCACATATAAAAATGTGTATTGCAGCACTGTTTGAAATAGCAGGGAAAGAGGAAACTGGATATGGTCAGTGATAAACATTGTGTACAACAACTCTTCTTTTTAACCTCTCTTTTTTCCTTTTGCTGCTGGATTTTTTTTCAAATTTTTATTATCAAACTGATGTACAGAGAGGTTACAGTTTCATACGTTAGGCATTGGATACATTTCTTGTACTGTTTGTTACCTTGTCCCTCATACCCCCCTCCCCCTCCCCCTTACCCTTTCTCCCCCTGAGGTGTTCAGTTCACTTACACCAAACAGTTTTGCAAGTATTGCTTTTGTAGTTGTTTGTCTTTTTTTTTTTACCATGTGTCTCTCAATTTTGGTATTCCCTTTCAATTTCCTAGTTCTAATACCAGTATACACGGTTTCCAATATACTCAGATAAGATTACAGAGATAGTGTAGGTACAACCACAGGAAGGTGATACAAGAACATCATCAATAATAGAAGCTACAGATACAGATGGGACGTTAAAAGTAGTTACAACTGTGATATAACAATCGTTTCCACAACATGGAGTTCATTTTACTTAGCATCATCTTTTGTGATCATAAGGGTATAGCTATTGGGCTCTTGTGATGCTCTGCTATGACTTGCCTAAACCTGTACTAATTATTCCCAATAAGAAAGACCATAGAGTCCATGTTTCTTTGGGTCTGGCTCACTTCACTTAGTATAATTTTTTCCAAGTCCTTCCATTTCCTTACAAATGGGACAATGTCATTCTTTCTGATAGAGGCATAAAATTTCATTGTGTATATGTACCACATTTTCCTGATCCATTCGTCTACTGAGGGGCATCTGGGTTGGTTCCAGATTCTTGCTATGACAAATTGTGCTGCAATGAACATTGTTGTGCTGGTGGCATTACTGTGATTTTGTTTGTGGTCTTTTGGATAGATGCCCAAAAGTGGGACTGCTGGGTCATAGGGGAGTTCTATATTTAGCCTTCTAAGGAATCTCCATACTGCTTGCCAGAGTGGCTGAACCAGTTTACATTCCCACCAACAATGAAGTAGGGTTCCCTTTTGGCCACATCCCCTCCAACAATTGTTATTGTTAGTTTTCTTGATATATGACATTCTTACTGGGGTGACATGGAATCTCAATGTTGTTTTGATTTGCATTTTGGAAAGGACTCTGAAGAAATGTCACACAAGTTTAGCCAAGAAGGCATAGCCTGGTAAAGAACACTGTATACAGAACAAGACTTGGATAAGCAAGCAACTGCCCACCCAAACCATGGCATTGATTGGGGTGAGTGGGGGATACTGAGTCAAAAGACAGGCATGGGATGCGATCACATGGTTGTGGGAGATAAACTATTCAATGTTTTCTAAGCAATATTAAGGATGAAGAAATCGTTTTTAAATGTAATATATAGTCATGGAAGGGTTTTAAACTGGAAATGGCCTAATCAAATTTATCTTTCAGCCATTTCTTTAACTCTAATGTGAAGAATGGGTAAGAAAGAAATGATGAAGGAAAATGAGTTAAGAAGTTACTGTAGGGCCAACTATATCTATAATTTCAGGACTCAGGAAGCTAAAGCAATAGGATCTTGAAACTAGCCTGTGCTGCAGTGTGAATTCAAGGTCAGGTTGGACTGTATATTGAGACCCTGGTGCAAAACAAAATAGAAACAATAAAGAGGCTATTATGAAAGTCCTTGGTGACTTGGTTTGTAGCTAAGAAAAGACACAAAGGAAAGTCTGAGAAAGGGGACACCCTGGGTAAAAGGACATGGTGGTTTCCCATGTGACTTTCTTCAGTAGCTACACCCTAGTGCGGGAGATTTTGGAGATTCTTCCTTGACTTAGCATTGATGGAATATTTTAGAAGTGCAATTTATCTACAGGACTTTGTAGTGGGTGATGTGATCTTGAAGCAGGGGCTGAAAGAAGCAGACTGGATGGAAAATAGGGGCTGTGTTGAGGATTGATGGATGAATAAGAGCAAAGGAGGAGCAATGAGAGAGTGGGCAAACATTATGAATTTGGATTTGTATGTCTTAAATCTTAGATGCTTGTCAGACATGCAAATAGGGAAGTAAAAACATCAATTAGTTATGCAACCTCAGTCAGGAGATTAGACTGAAGATACACATTTGAAAGCTAGAGCCAGCAGCTCTGGATATAGAACTAAAAACAAAACCCACTTCCTCCCACACTCTTATTCAACAATCAACAATTAACACTTTGTGATTTCAAAATGAGTGGTGATTTCTCCACACCGTCAGACAAACAAGCAAGCATTTTTGTCATGGATACCAGATGGTTGTCCACAAATTAAATTCAGTCCTGATGCTGTCTTCCTGGAGCTAGCATCAGATTCCACAGGTGGAGGCTCAGTCCCACAAGACTGCGCCCACTGCTGATAACTGCAAATAATGACTACAAATTCCTTCCTTCCCTCTTTCCTTTCTTCTTTTCTCTCTTTCTTTCCTTCCTTCTTTCTTCTTTTCTCTCCTTGTTTCCTTCCTTCCCTCTCTTCCTCCTTCTCTTCCTCCCTCCCTCCCTCCCTTCTCCCTCCCTCCCTCCCTCCTCCCTCCCTCCCTTCCTTCCTTCCTTCTTTCCCACAGTGTCTTGATATAGATCCCAAGCTGAACTTGAACTCCAGATTTTCCTGTCTTTGCCTCCAAAGTGCTAAGATTATAGGTATGTACCATAGTGCCCGCTTCTGTCAATTCCATTCTGAAGGATAGGCTATAAATTGAGGTTACCATTATACTCTCCTTGAGTATGATTAATTTGTTGGGACAGAGCACTGAATTTAGGGAGTTTATAGGATATTACAAGGATACCAATGGAGCAGAGGAAGAAATGGGCCCTGCAAGATATGAGAGAAGGAACTTTGAATTTTCATGCCTTTTCTTGGTATGTGCCAATCTAGAAACTGTCCAAACCTTGTCCCTTTGGGTTTTTTTTTTGTGCAGGTTTCATTACATGGTTTAATTATTGCTTTTTGGTGATCAATGTAACTTTCAGCCCCTCTCCTTCAGAATCAAGAAGTGGGATGAACATCAGGGCAGGAAAACACAGGCACACAGAGCTCATGCATACACTCGTGGAATTTGTAACATGGAACCCACAGGTAGAGTGGAAAACCCTGACAGCCTAAGTAAGCCACATAACCATGTGACACCCACCTTTCCCCTTACCCCACCGATTGTGCTATTATAGCACTGTCCGTAAAATCCAGCAGTGTAACAAATTTAGGATGATGTTGATGAGAGGCTACACTTGGGGCTGAGAAAGATATAGGTCCCCACCTGTCAGTATCAGACAACTTGCCATGTTTCTGTTGGTAGGTCCTTCTACCTGATAATGAAAACAGTGAGTAGGAGGTTGTTAGTTTCAGCAAGTACACTAATATACCAACTTCCTCTAGAGGCACTCAGTGTGGCATCTGTACATTGGGATTACCACCAATGCCAGGTGCCATCCTAGAGATTGAGGAGTCTTAAGAGTTGTCCAAGGGATTCTAATGAGCAGTGAACATTGTGAAAAACCCTCTCCTATAGCCTAAGCTGAGTTCCAGTTCAATGAGAACTTACCATCTGTACTATGTAGATAGTCATACACACGCAGACACACACACACACACACACACACTTCAGACACCTCCTGTCCTTGACCTTGACTCCTCACTGGGAAACCACAGAGTGATAAAGTAAAGTGATATTGAGGATGTTTTAACTCGACTATAATAGGAAGAGAAATAGAATTGGGAGAACCTGAGGCTATTGTTTGTAGACACGGGAGAAACCATTGCTGGAAGACAGAAGCAATCTCATTTGCCACAGCTTATTTTCTGCAGCTGGCACTAGAGGAATGAATGAAGGGAAGGAGAGAAAGTCTGTGCACAGACTTGAGATAGACTGGGAATTCCAGAGTTGGCAGGATTCTTTCCCATGTCTTGTGGGCACAAGGAGACATTCACTGGGCATGAGGAACATATTCAGTGGTTTCCTAGCAGTTAAATTTGGTTGTGTGCTTCAGCAGCCACCCTCCAGTGCTGTCATGAATGATGGCAGAGTTGGCCCTGGTGTGAGAGTTTGGAGATTCTTCTCCCTTGATTCAGCATGCTTTCTTCATTCTCTTTTACTTTCCTTTCTTGTTTGCTTTTTCTTTCTCCCTCTGTTCCTTCCTCTGCACCCCTCCCTCCCTCCTTTCCTCTTTCCCTCTTTTCTCACTCTCTCCTTCTTTGGGAGGGGCAGTGCTGGGGTTTTAACTCAAGACCTTTTACTTGCTAGGCCAGTAATCTACCATTTGAGCTGTGCTACCAGTTCTTTTTTCTTTTTTTTTTCATTTATTTTTTTCAGATGGGTCACACACTATACTCGGGCAAGTCTCCCTACTATACCCAGTTTATGACTAATTTAATCTCTAGTAACTGTGGGACTGTGGAGAATGTATATCTTTGGTAAATATTAAATTGAAGTATATTTTGCTACACCTATATTCAGAGAATTTTATTGATGAGTCAGGAAATTCAAAGAGTCTCATGGCACCAGGCTCTGGTGGGTCACATCTGTAATCCTAACTGCTCAGGAGGCTGAGAGCAAAAGATAGCAATTGGAAGCCAGCTTGGGTAGGAAAGTACATGAGACATATATCCAATTAACCATCAAAAAGCCGGAAGTGGAGCTATGGCTCAAATTGTAGAGCTTAGCCCTGAGTGAAAAAAAAAAAAAAAAGAAAAAAAAAAAGCTCAGAAACAGTGCCTAGGCTCTGAGTTCAAGTCCCTAGACTGGCCTCCTCAACCCTTACACAGGCTCAGGGACATTGAAAAGTAACTACACTTCTTAAATTTATTTAAGGGAAGTAATTATGAATGCAGCTGAGGGTCAATCTGTAAATATATTCCTGTATATTTCTCATAATAGGAAAAAATAGAACAAAGCAAAATATTGGGTATATTTCAGAAGAAGGAAAAAATATAGTGACTAAAATGTTTTAGGAGACTAATGTTAATGAAAAGCTGCTAATAATTTATTAAGTGAGAAAACTAGCTTTTAAACAGTGTATATACATATTTTTAACATGATGCTTTAAAGAATTAAAAATATATTTCAAAATCTTAGAGGTTGTTCATTTCAAAGGGGTGACATTGAGGATTCTTTTCACTTCATATTCTTGAGGTGTGTGTATGTGTACATGGATGTGTGTGTGTGTTTGTGTGTGTTTAGTTCTATTTGATTTTATCAAAACTATTTTTGCCACCATCACAGTCAAGTTACCCATAATATGATGCCCCTGTTTCATTTGGGCCCTTACCTACCCTCATCTTGTCTCTTCCTCTCACTCTGAATGAATTTAGGAAACTATTTATTATTCTGGTCTCCAGTTGTGAAATTTTGCATAAATTGCATTGAATAAACATTGAAACCTGTTAAATAAGTTAGACTGTAGAATGCTTAATGAGTTGTTAAATGCTTAAAATGTTAGAATATGAAGTACAAAATAGAAATAACAAAAAATAATTTAAAATAAACAACATGTTAAAATATGGGCTGGATGTGCTGGTATACCTGTAATCTTAACTAAACAGTAGGCAGAGGTAAAAAAGATGTGGTCCAAATCCAGCCTTGGACAAAAAGCTCAAGACCCTATCTGAAAAATAACTAAAACAAGAAGGGCTAGGAGTATGGCTCAAGTGGTAGAGTGCTTGCCTTGGTAACAAGAGGCAAACCACAGTACTGCCAAATATTAAAAAAATTAAAATATGTCAACATTGGAATGTTCCATGTTAGTGTTGAGATGTTAAACAAATAGAAGCATACAATAATGCAATCTTTTAGGGTTAGCTCTCACTATGCACACTTATCACAATCCCCTGGAGATTCAAATTGTTGAATGTTTCACTAGTTTGTTCATTTGTATCACCAAGTAGTGTTTTGTAGTATGGATGTCACCAATCACCCACTGAGGAATTGAGCAGTTTCCCATGGTTATTGTGCATCAAGTGACTGTGAACATTTGCAGGCAGATTTTACTGTGCAACAAATGTCCAAGAATTCCATTGTTCAGTCATAGGATATTTAGAGTTTTGTTTTAGTGATACCGAGATTTGAAACCAGAATCTTGTATTTGTTAGGCAGACAATCCAGCACTTGAGCCACACTCCAAGCCCTTCTTGTTCTAGGTTATTTTTTGTTTAGATAGGGTCTTACATCTTGCTGGTTGGCCTTGGACCATAATCTCCCTATCTAGTAGCTTTTGAGCTAGAATAACTGGGAGATTGTTAGTTCTTTTTTTTTTTTTTTTCCAGACCTGGGGCTTGAACTCAGTGCCTGAGTACTGTCCTTGGCTTCTTTTTGCTCAAGGCTAGGACTCTGCCACTTGAGCCACAGCGCCACTTCTGGCCTTTTCTATGTGTGGTGCTGAGGAATCGAATCCAGGGCTTCATGTATATGAGGCAAGCACTCTTGCCACTAGGCCATATTCCTAGCTCAGATTGTTAGTTCTAAAAGGAACATCAACTATATTTTCCCAGAATGGCTGCTCCATTTTTACATTTCCACTAACAACCTATTGGTGATTCCATTTCCCTGTACTACTTGCTAGTATCTGATATTCTCACTATATTTTATTTTCACTATTCTAATAGGTGTAGAGTTGTATTTTTGTTGTTGTGGTTGTTGTTTAATTTCCCTGATGACTAGTGATGTTGAATAGCTTTGTAGGGTTTATTTATCATCTTTAGTGAAAGGTGTATTCTTATCTTTGGATTTTGGGGTTTGGGGGGTGGGATAGTTTGGATAGTGTTTGGATAGTTATATTGAGTATGTTGTAGTAGCTTTCCATATTTTATTTATTGGATATATTGTTTGCAAATATTTTCTCCTATCCTCCCCTGTCTGTCCTCTCTGGATTCTTCACATAGACTTTCACATCTTTCCCTCTCACCAATAGAAGTATAGTTGATCTTAAAACCTCTCAAAAGAATTTGTGAGGGACTAGGTACTTTTGAAGTGCTGGCATACTGGGTTATGTACAAAACTGGTTAATGTCAAACTGAAATACCTACAGAATCTTTACCTGTATCCCTAAAGAATTCTTAAACAGCTCAGTCAGTAGAAGGTAAGATCACCAGTATACTGCAAGAACACTGGGCAATTGCTTTTGCTGCTTTCCAAGTTTAAAGGTATGCCAGAGAGCTGGGAATGTGGCTTAGCGGTAGAGTGTTTGCCTAGCATGGATGAAGCCCTGGGTTCTATTCCTCAGCACCACATAAACAGAAAAAGCTGGAAGTGGTGTTGTGGCTCAAGAGGTAGAGTGCTAGCCTTGAGCAAAAAGAAGCCAGGAACAGTGTTCAGGCCCTGAGTCTCAAGTCCCAGGACTGGCAAAAACAAAACAAAACAAAACACACACCTTTAAATGATACATTTTAAAAGTACAGTGAGCTGGCAGAGTAGCTTTAGTGGCAGAGCACCTGCTTAGCATGTGTCCAATCCTTGAGTTTAAACCCCAGTACCACCACCACCAACAACAAAAATACAAAACAAAAATGAAACAAAAAAGCCTATCAAATGCACAAGTAATCCGTATAATGTGTTGGTTCTTGACAGATCAGGGTAGGCCTTTCTGCATTGACCAGTTAACTGAACAATTGCTAGAGGACGGTTGTAAAGGCTTACCTTCAAATTTTCCTGGGAAGCCATTTACAAACAGAAGAGTGAACTAGGCAGCCTTGCAAATCATATAACAATGTCATTAGGACTCTCATTCCTCATTCCTCTACTCTTCTGGGTTCTGTTTAAGATAGGCTCTCAACTCCAGAAACAGTCTCTGAAATGCTTTACCTGTTCATCTCAGAGTTCTTCATGGGGCCTTCAAGCCCTATGAAATTGGCTGGTATTCACACAATATGTCATGACAGTGAGGGCCAACTGTAATTTGGATCCAGAAACTGCAAGTTTGATTTCTGTGTTGCCAGATCCATGCCTCCCTCATTATTTCCTTATATAGTACTGAGTTAGGGTGAAAGGGCAGAAGCAAAGAGAGTACAGGCATGAATTGGGAGAATACCTTCTCTCCAAGGACCACTCTCTGAAACCTATAGAGTTTCATTTCCATGGTCCCTAGAGACTTTCAAAGTTACAGTTCCCAGTGGTTTAGATACCTTATTCAAAAGAATTAGAAAGATTAGCGCTGGGAATATGGCCTAGTGGCAAGAGTGCTTGCCTCCTAAACATGAAGCCCTAGGTTCAGTTCCTCAGCACCACATATATAGAGAAGGCCAGAAGTGGCGCTGTGGCTCAAGTTGGCAGAGTGCTAACGTTGAGCAAAAAGAAGTCAGGGACAGTGCTCAAGCCCTGAGTTCAAGCCCCCAGGACTGGCAAAAGAAAAAGAAAAAAAGAAAAAGAAAGAAAGAAAATAATTAGATCAGTTTTATTTATTAATTAGTGCTTTTGAATCATATTCCTATGACAGCTCTATGTGATCATGCCACACCTTAACTTCTTCAGCAACCCTCACCTCTTGCCTCAATGATCTGAATTTCTGCTTCTGGAAAATGTGATTTCTTGACTATTTCATCTTCATCCATGGATCTTTTTGTTAGAGTCTCCTCTCTTCTGTTTATAAAATTATAAACTGAGGTAAGGTATGGTGGTGAATGACTGTTATCCCAGCTACTTGAGTGGTAGAGCTAGGAGGATTGCATTTGGAGGCCAGCCTGGACAAAAGTTAATGAAACCTTATCTCAAAAACAAGCTGCACACAGTAGCACAGGTCTACACAGGAGACAGGCAGGAGGATCATTGTCCACTGCCAGCTCTAGCAAAAGTGATAGACCCTACCTGAAAAAAAATATAACCACATGGAAAATGACTAGGGCATAGCAAGAAATAGAGCACCTGCCTAGCAAGCACAAGGCTCTGAGATCCCAGTATTGCCAAAACAAAACAAATCTGTAATATACACACAGAAAGGAGAGGAAAACACAGATATACTACTGCTTAATGTAGAACAATGAAACATATATCCATAAAAGAACCATCTAAATAAAGAAATTCCTAGGGTGCCCCTTTCTAAACCCAACCTCCTCTTAATTTCTCTCCTAGTGGTAACCCCTATGTTGATATTTGTGATAATGATTTCTTTATCTTTTAGATTTACTCATTTTGTATATATCCTTTATTAGCATAGTTTAATATTGCCTGTTCTTCATGTTTTGTGAATAGAATTGTATAACATGTTACTTTTGTATACTGTAACTAGCTGCCTTCATTCATTTTATGTGCTTCACCCAATGTTTATTCTAAATGTACTTAAATATATTTATGGTTATATAATATCACATGATTATACTATATATTTACCCATTGAAAAATCTATCTTATGGTTGATGAATATTTAAGTTGATTTTAGTCTTTTTAGTGCTGGTATAAACACTTGTGTACAATTTATGGATGCTTCATGCCAATAGTTTCTCTAGGGTAAGTGCCTAAGAGTAGAATTTCTAGATGACAAGATTTAGATATTTTCAGTTTTATTACAAAATGCCAAAGAAGTTTGCCAATATTTTCTGCCCCCAAGCCAATTCTTGTGATCCATGGGAGCAGGTGGGTGATGACATTGAAAGCAGTCAACCCAGAGCTAGGCTAACTCCATCAAATGACAACAGGTGTCAAATCATCCTTACTAAGCAGGCGCCCAAATCACTAGTAATGTCACTGAGACTTTGCCAAAAGTCTGGATGCCATTTTGAATATCTAAGATAATTTTGCAAAACATAAATATATTTTTGCACTAAACAGCATTAGCATAAAAGAAGATCAAAATGTTACTGATAATTTTGCCCCTCAAGAAATCATATTGTTTTTCTTTTTCCTTCTGATTCTGGCCCAAATGGCCATTCGAATTTTTATTTTTTATATAAGCTATACAAATCACATATAGATACAGTTTACCTCTATTTCCTTAACAATGTCTCATGAATGTTTTTTTATGCACTGCTACATAAACCTCATAATTTTCGACCTGCTCTGTTTCTGACCTGGGCCGGTTCACCCCTCCTTAGGCAACCTGGTGTTCCCCCGCTCCCAGGAGGTCACCACATTGATGCCGAACTTGGTGCAGACACCCGATTGGCATAGCACACTGCAGCCCAGAACTTCTGGACTCAAGCGATCTTCCGGGCTCAGCCTTCCAAGTAGCTGGGATTACAGACGCGCGCCACCGTGTCCAGCTCATAATTTGTATTTGCTGCCTAATGGTTTGTCAGTGGAGACAGCCCCAGGAGAGATAGTTGGGTTAGGATTCAGTTACCTCCAATTCCATTCTTCACTCACAAGGAGCCTTTAACTCCCATTTCCTGCACTAGAAGCAGGAAATGTTTCTCTTTATTTCATTTTTCTCTAACCCTGCTATACCAAAATCCTTGCTAAAACTTTCATCTTAAGTGGAGCTGTGGCTCAATGTGGTAGAGTGCTAAAGAGCTCAGGTCAGGGACAGTGCGCAGGCCATGAGTTCAAGCCCCAAAACTGACAGAAGAGAAAAATAACAACAGCAACAAAAAACAACTTTCATTTTGTGAGACTTTCCTTTTCATGAGTCACTTTGAAATTCTTTCACACATGGATCTCCAGGATCTCCAGGTTTTGTGTGGCAACTTAAAAGCTGACAGAATCCCTCATCCATTCTCTAAGTGGCAGAAATGGGCAAGCCTTGGCCAGGAGCTGAATCTCACAAGATATGGAAGGCATTTAACGTTGCAACTTTTCTGCCTCCAAATCTCTGTTATCCATGGTGGAAGCTTTCTATCTCCTTTCCTAGACTAGCCATTGAGGGAGGACAATAGAAGGATGAGGGATGGATGAGGAAAAGTGAGGAGGAAAAGAAGTTCATCCTTCACAAAAGCTTTGCTATGGTTTGGGTGTGTTTCACAGTGTGGCAATGTTGACGTGGTTGAAACTTGAAGAGGCAGAACTAGAAGGACATTAGGGCATGGAGCCTCTACCAGCACACCAGCAGGAATTAGTACTGGTCTTTTGGAATAGATTGCAGTCTTGAGAATGGGTTCTTACACATCCAGCAAGTCTGGCCTGGTTCTGGCCCCATACTTCCTGTCTCCTGTGTAACTTCTATCTCTCTGTTTCATCTGCCCCCTTATGAGGTCATCACCATAGTGTAATGTAGCTAGAAGGCCTTTACCAGAGGACAAATGCCATGATCTTTGCCTTCTATCCTCTAAAACTAAGTACTAAAGAAACCTCTTCTTTTGTTCATAACTCTACTTCAGTATTTTGTCACAGAAACCAAAGAGATT
Organism: Perognathus longimembris pacificus; assembly: GCF_023159225.1. Lineage (NCBI taxonomy): Eukaryota > Metazoa > Chordata > Mammalia > Rodentia > Heteromyidae > Perognathus > Perognathus longimembris. Next base: position 29,726,608 of record NC_063174.1, on the reverse strand, counting down.
CATTTATTTCATTTATTTTCAAATATTAAGTGTAAGTAAAAAGAGCCACTTGCTGTATGTAAATACAGCTGTAAGTGCCCTGCCTTTCCTTCTAGAAGAATGTGGAAACCCTACCCACAGAAATATTGGCATCCTACTGACTGCCAAGTGTGTATCATACTGGGTATCACCAAATTGGTGAGCCCTCGGGTGGTTTTCTTTCCTTTAAAGTATTTCCTCAGCATAAATTCTCCTAAGAAGGTTTGGTGCTGGGAGGTGGTGACACACAGTCCTTGCTACTCAGAATGCTAACATCTTCAGGATTACAGTTCAAAGGCAGAGAGGTCTACAAGAATCCATTTCCAAAATAACCAGCAAAAAGACACACAAGACTAGAGGTATGCCTCGTCATTGAGCGCCAGCTGAGCAAAGCAAGCTGAGCAAGTGTGAGGCCCTGAGTTCAAACCTGGTGCCAAAAAGGGAAAAAAAAAGATTTGATAAGAATACTAAAGCACTTTACAAAAGTAGTGTTCTAATTTATATTTGCATTAAGGATGTACAATCAAGCATACTATATTCACCAATATCCTTAGCTGCAAACTAAGGAACGAATCGGTCCTTCCAGATGCTCTAAGTGTAAGTCTTGGAAGACAGCACACCTAAGGGATGTCCACATCATCCTGTGGAACTGCTCCAGAGAAGACTATGCCATCAGGAGGCACTGCATCTGGGCACTGGCCGGTACCAGACACTGCTGCCCTCAAAGCTACATGACTCTGCTGACATCTTCATCAGAAATCAAATCCTCCCTAGCATCTGCATCCTCCTTTTTCCCTCATCTATACCAATGTCTCTACTGGCTGCATTTGATCAGTGCAGTCTAGGTTACGTGTCTGTATCTCTCCTGTCAGGCAGATTGGGAAGACGAGTCCTGTATTTTTCCTTAGAAGCAGATTCATAATTTGGGAATTCCTTCAAATATAAGAACATTGTTAAGAGGTGCAAGTGGCTATGAACATGATATACATCTGCCTTACCTTCCATAATGGCTAGAATTAAATAATTCAATTGCTTTTGCCCATAAAATAGCTTTTCACTTACCTGAGTAGTAAATTCCCTTTAAGCTTTTTTTATACTAATGTTATATCCACTGACATAAAATATCAGTCTTTCTTGACATTTTTTTCTATTAGAAATACCCATAACTGTATTTATTACTATATTTCTTATGTTTGCACAGGAACTTTTCTATACTGCACAGATTAATCTTAGTTGCCCATGTTTTACTTTTTCAACATCTAAAGGTCACAATGAGTCTTAAACACAGTGAAGGTCAGATAGGTTCAGCTTGTCCACTCCTGATCCTTCCTTCCCTCATGTCTTTTCATTGCTGTGGTATTACTTACCCAAAGAGCAGCTGGTCTCTATTCCCATGTGCTTTCATATGCCTTGAATAGCTCAAAATCTCCCCAAAATAAATAAAACAGAACCCCCCAAACAAATATTTGTTTTGTGCTTGTGAACGTTTTATGAATCTAGTTATTTTAAAAAGCAGAAAAACATTACACCTTCATGTGGCTAAGATAGATGCTTCTGTCTCTGATGGTGTTTTTTTAAACAAGAAATACAGACTTGACCTTGACATTTTCCTCCTATCTTCATCATGGATTAATGAAACAGACAAGGGAAATGATATTTGCTCTTTATATCTAATCTCCATCCAAAGAATTCATTAATTTATAAGCAGTGACCTCACACTGAACCCAAGCTCCAATTCTCTATGCTATAAATGGCCATTTACATATTTTTTTAAAAACCTAGCTAGGTGATTTTTATAAAATATATTCACAACAAAGTCAGGAATTGGATATTTTCTAGTTTGGGTGTCATTGTTACTATCTCATATGTTCTTTATATAAAATTGTACAACTCATTGATATTTTCAAGAGGCAGGGTACTAGGTAACATTTTGGGGGGCACCAGGCCATACTTTTCTCCATCAATAAAAAATTTAAAGATGTAGATTATCTCATAGACCATTGAGTAAATGCCTAAATCCTTCTGGAGCAATCTGCTTGTGCTTTCTGATGCTTATGTATTTCCTTGATTAATCTTACCCATGTCTCAGGAAGGACTTTGATGGATGAATGATACTTTGCAGTACTTGGTGAATTGTATGCTCTCATGGATAATAAAAATAAATACAACCAATGCGATTGCATTTCAAAGAGAGGGTGGCAGAGCAGGGAGCAACCAATCAAAAGTATCCAGAGTGCCAAATTATGCCCCAAAGGAGTCATCTTGCAAATCCTTGCTTCTGTTTCCATGGCAGTAAGGATTGCTTGGGATATTCAAAGGCAATTTAAATGCATTTAGGCCACAGCTTACAAGAGGATAATCTTAGAAAAATCAGAAGTGAGTAAACATTAACAGCTAGTAAAAGAAGACATATTAAGAACCATACTCCATCTTGCTTGCTTTTCTGTTTAATAAAAATAATTCTTTTGACATCTGGAAATAATGTCTGTTTCTAACTTGGGTTTACTATGACTCATTTTAAGACAGTGCCACAATGTGCCATATGCTATAATGCAGATATTGCAGACTGCTTAGTTTTTTTAAACTTGATTTTAAGCTCAGAAGTATGATTTCACATTAATGTTCTTTGCAAAGTCATCATCAGCAGTGCGCAGACTAGGGAGAGTGTCTCCATCGAAAGATATAAGTCCTACCAAAGGGGCAGGGCTAGAAATGTCATGCCTTAAATTCTGGTGATATTTATAGCCTTTTTGAGTCTCTAGGGGAAATTCAAAGGCTGTTCAGAAAAGGATGCTTAGGTTGATACTTTAGACATCACTAGCTGTTATCTTCTCACACTCTGATGCTATCTAGGAAGAGGACTTAGATGGACAGAGAAAAGGGAAAAGGGACTGAAAGAAGGAAGTGAGGTGGCAAAGACGTAAGCTCATTATCCAACTTTTCCCCTATGGTATAGCAGGATTGTAAGAATGGGACAAAGATCTCATGTTGTTACATTATTTTCTGACTTTGCATCATAAGGACACTTTTCTAGCACTTGCTATGTGCTAGACACTATTCTATAAGAGTGATTAGGCATTACAAGTATCAACTCATTTATTCCTCATAACAATATTAAGAAGCAGACACAATGATCCGCACTGGACAGATAAGGAAGGAGGCATTCAGAGGTGGGGGTGGAGGTTCTGAACCAGTAAGCAGCAGAGCTGGGATTATGGATTTAAATCATTAGGGTATCAGACTCTCGGTTTTCAACAATCATACCCTATGTGTATGCAAGATCCATATGCTTTTCAACTTTCTCTAAAGACTTTTGTAATAAAGATGAGGATAAATGGGAGAGACAGTCTAGTAATAGCATCTAGCTCCTGGAATTCAGCTTTCAGCTGGAGAATGTCTAATGTCTATCAAGGATTTGAAAGAGTGTCTTAGCACTCTATTTCTTCCTCTGCTTTGTGTAACCTTTAGAGTTACAGCAAATCATTACATCTGTATTCATCTTTGAATTTTGATATTGCTCAGAGAGGAATTTTAATTTTCAGAGAGTGAAGTTGAATTTCCCCAGGAAGCAATTGAGCTTGATGGCCTGCATAGGAGATTTCACCCTTTGGTCATTGGGGGGAAAAAAGAATAATAAGATGAGAGAATAAAGGAGGAGATTCAAAGTATTTTGTGAAACCTGACACTGTTCTTTGTGGATTAGCATCATGGGAATTTTCTTGGCATGCCTTGTGAAGGTAGCATGACCCTTTCTCTGTGAGGGATGTGAGTTATTCACTCTTTCCAGCTGCACAATTGCTTCATTATGTCCACACCCACATTTTTCTCGTCATGGCCAAAGAAAAGGTTTATTGTTGATACCAAATCACCACCTGAAAACAAAAGTATCATAATTCACCTAAAATATCTTAGACTCTACTGGGGAACACTATATTTTATTTCAGATTGGAAAGCAATTTTTAGACATCTTTTCTGTAAGGAAGCATGTTAAATCTTTCTAGGTATTAAAAATAACTAGAATAATATTAAACCTACCCAGGAAGGTTTTAAATCTTTAAAGTCCCAGCCTGTCACAACCCTCAAGACTTGTGTTCTACATTGTGTGTGTGTGTGTGTGTGTGTGGCTTGAGCTCAGGGCCTGGGCACTGTCCCCGAGCTCCTTTGTGCTCAAAGCTAGCACACTACCACTTGAGCCATGGTGCTACTTCTGCATTTTTGAGTAATTAGAGATAAGAGTCTCACAGGGACTTTTCTGCCTGGGCTGGCTTCAACCTGAGATCCTTAGATCTCAACCTCCTGAGTAGCTAGGATTACAGTAATGAGCTATTAATGCCTAGCTGGGTTCTACTTTAAAAAGACCTTTATTTGTTTTTGCTACTTGTGCACTTATTCACAGAAACCTGGGGTTCACATCTTCGATACCTATGGAAGGCATATGTGACTATGATACTGTCCAGAAACCACTGTATTCCGAAGTCACAGCAAGAATAATTTTGGCTCCCAGGAAACACTTAATAGTGTCTGGAGATACTTTTGGCTATCTACTGGCATGCTACTGGCATCAAATAGATTGAGGCCAGAGAGACTGCTAAACATCCTAGAATGCTTTGGACAGTACTCTATAACAAAGCATTATCTGACCAAATTAGTAGAACTGAGCTTGAGAAATCCAGTAATAGAGATTTTCTTACCCTTATTTGTAGGGAATTTCACATAGACCTTTCACCTTATGTTCTTTTCCTTATAAAATCTTTCAACACAACTATTTCTAAGCTTTTGGGCTCAAGGATCTAGTGGGACTGAATAGCCAGAGGAAAATTTTTAAAAAGGTTCATTTCAAGGTTTAAGCATCCAAACAACATCAAGAAATAATTTTATGAGTTAACTCAAGAATCTAATCTTCACCAAGAGGAATTTTTTTGCTGTTTTTGTTTTTTTTCCCTTTGTGTTTTGTTTGTTCATTTATATGTCTTTGGGAGTCTAAGAGGAGGCTCAGAAATTGAGGGGCAATGACTAAACAAATGCAGCAGTAGTACTAAACTAGACACTATTTTGAAAATGAACTATACAATTTGTGAATGAGGATGAGTGGGAAAAACTGGGAGAGAGTGAGGGAAGTGGGGACACTGTCCAAAAAGGAATGTAATCTTTACCTGAGTTATGCAATGGTAACTCCTCTGTATATAACCTTTATAATAACAATAAAAATTTTAAAAAAGAATCTAATCTTCATTTTTAACTTCGAAAAAATATTTGTTAAGTTCTAGTCATTGAACTTTTGGAACCCACTTGTTTAAAACCTTGTTATTGCATTGGTGGTTATTTCTCAGTTTGGATCATGGATGTAAGTGTTACCACACTTGGGTAAGTACTTTTTAAAAAATGTTATCCTTGGGCTGGGAATATGGCCTAGTGGTAAAGTGCTGGCCTGGTATACATAAAGCCCTGGGTTTGATTCCTCAGCACCACATGTATAGAAAAAGCCAGAAGTGGTGCTGTGGCTCAAGTGGTAGAGTGCTAAGCTAGCCTTGAGCAAAAGAAGGCAGGGATGGTACTGAGGCCCTGAGTTCAAGCCCCAGGACTGGCAAAAATAAATAAATGAATAAAGTCAAATAAAAAATTAATCTTTCATATGCTCATCTGAAAATACCAATCTTGACAAATTTATGTAAAAAATCTGAAGTGGCTTATCCAAATTACGTGCTTCAGTACCGAGCCCAGAGGTGTTCAGATAATGCTTCATCTCTGCTCCCCTCCCCTCTTGAACTCTTCCTATTTTTTTTTTTGCTAGTCCTGGGGCTTGAACTCAGGGCCTGGGCCCTGGCCCTGAGCTTCTTTTTGCTCAAGGCTAGCACTCTACCATTTGAGCCACAGTGCTACTCCCAGTCCAACTCTTCCTATCTTTAAGATGAAACTTCTATTTTTTTTGAAGTATTGAGTAAGGGGTTTCTGTGTTTACTTTCATCTGTTCTCATTCTCTCTGAGGGAAAAAAGGAATCATCTGACTAGTGAAGTTTGAGAAACACATTATGTAGTAGAGCCCTGAGAGTTTACATACAGCTTTTGCATGAATGAGTCAAAACGTCCCTCTCAGGCAGACAGCTCCATGAACAGATGTTTTTATGCAACTGACTAAAACCTAGAAATGGAGTTTAGCTGAGAGTGTGGACTGGGTTTCAGCCCACATCTACTTCCTCAGTCAGCATCCTACACTTAGAACAAACTGCCAGTGAAGACATGGACAGTTTCAGAACTATCCTGCCTACAAAGAGCATCTAGTTTCTTTTGTTCCATGTCTGTAGGGGAAAGGCCCAAGGATGAGCCTCTACATCAGGTTTGTATCATCTCTTTGATTCATGGATATGAAACTGGAAACCATTTTCAATGTGAAGGTGACTCTCGGGAAACCTTGCTTAACTTTCAGCATCTAGAGATGTTGACCAGAGGGAAGACAGATCCTAGCTGCAGGTGTGTGTAGCAATCTCAATTTAACTCCTTAGTCTACTGCTCAGTTGGTTCTGAATTCATACAGAGAAAGAAGTAAGATTAACATTTCAGAATCTCTTACATATATCCATCCATCCATTTAGTCTACAAATGTTTTTGGTGGGGAGGGATTTTTTTCATTTGTTTATTAATTGAACATAATTTTTATTTTGTTTTTGGCCAGTCCTGGGGCTTGGACTCAAGGCCTGAGCACTGTCCCTGGATTCTTTTTGCTCAAGGCTAGCACTCTGCCACTTGAGTCACAGCGCCACTTCTGGTCATTTTCTGTATATGTGGTGCTGGGGAATCGAACCCAGGGCCTTATGTATATGAAGCAGGCACTCTTGCCACTAGGCCATATCCCCAGCCCCTGAACATAATTTTTTTTACAAGGTGTTGTGCAAAAAAGGTACAGTTACATAGTAGGGCAGTGTGTACATTTCTTGTGATATCTTACGTCCTGTTTTTCTATCCCTTGTCTAGGTCAGATAGACATATATACAATATACAATGTATCAAGAACATATACAGTATTCACAGACTTGGTCTCTACTGTCTCTCCGTCTCCCTTTGTTAACAGTCATATATCAGGGAGATCATGCCCCTTTGTTTTCTGTGTTCTAGGCTTGTCTCACTCAACATTATTTGTTCAAGTTCTGACCATTTCCCTGCGAATAACAATATTTCACCATTCCTAATCGCTATGTAGTATTCCATTGTGTATAAGTACCATATTTATTGGATCCATTCATCTATGGAGGGGCCTCTGGGTTGTTTCCACATTTTGGCTATTGTGAATTGTGCTGCGATAAACATGGACGTACAAATGTCTTTTTGATATCTTTGGTTTTGCTGTTTAGGGTAGATGCCTAGGAGTGGTATGGCTGGGTCATAGGGTAGGTCTATATTGAGCTTTTTGAGAAACCTCCATACTGTTCTCCAAAGTGGTTGTACTAATTTGCACTGCCACCAACAATGGAGAAGGGTTCCTCTTTCCCCACAGCCCCTCCAGCATTTGTTGTTTCCTGAGTTCAGAGTATAGGCCATTCTAACTGGGGTGAGGTGGTATCTCAGGGTTGTTTTTATTTGCATTTCCTTTACTAGCAGGGATGTTGAGCATTTCCTCATGTGTTTCTTTGCCATTTTTATATCTTCTCTTGTGAAGTCTCTCTTTAGCTCTTTTGCCCATTTCCTAATAGGTTTATTGGGCTTGGAGGGGCTTAGTTTTTTGAGTTCTCTGTAGATAACCGATATCAGGCTTTCTCTGTTGCTGTGCTGGTAAATATCCTTTCCCATATCGTTGGCTGTCTTTCTATTTTGGTGGCTATGACCTTAGCTGTGCAGAAACTTTTTAATTTGTAGTAGTCCCATTTGTTGAGTCTTTCCCCTATTTGTTGTGCCCCTGGGACTCTATTCAGGAAGTTCCTTCCTGTGCCTATAAGTTCTAGTGTCTTTCCTATTCTGTCTTTCAGTAGTTTCAAGGATTCAGGTCTGATGTTGAGGTCCTTGATCCATTTTGAGTTGATCTTGGTGCATGGTGATAGGCTTGGGTCTACTTTGAGTTTTCTGCATATGGCTGCCCAGTTCTCCCAGCACCAGTAGTTGAAGAGGCTATGTTTATTCCATTGTATGTCTTTAGCTCCTTTGTCGAATATCAGTTGGCTGTAAGAGTGTGGTTTTATTTCTGGGTCTTCAATTCTAATCCATTGGTCTTCCGATCTGTTTTTATACCAATACCATGCTGTTTTTGTTATGATGGCCTTGTAGTAGAGCTTGAAGTCTGGTATTGTGATACCTCCTGCGCTGCTTTTGCCTAGAATTGCTTTGGCTATTCTAGGATTTTTGCTGTTCCATATGAATTTATGGATTGGTTTCTCTATTTCAGTGAAGAATGAAACTGGGATTTTGATAGGTATTGCATTGAATTTGTATAACAATTTGGGCAATATGGCCATTTTCACTATATTGATTCTGCCTACCCATGAGCATGGGAGGTCTTTCCATCTCCTTGTGTCTTCTTTGATTTCCCTTATTAGATTTTTGTAGTTTTCATTGAATAGGTCTGTCACGTCCTTGGTTAAGTTGATCCCTAGGTACTTTATTCTTTTTTTGGCTACTGTAAATGGAATTGTTTCCATAATTTCCTTTTCTGTTTGTCTATTGCTGGTGTACAGAAAAGCTGCTGACTTTTGTGGATTGATTTTGTATCCTGCTACTTTGCCAAATTGGTTTATTAGGTGTAGGAGTTTGGGTACTGAGTTTTTTGGGTCCTTCAGATATAAGATCAAGTTGTCTGCGAATAGGGATAACTTGATTTCTTCCTTGCCGATGTGGATCCCTTTGATGTCCTCCTCTTGCCTTATTGCTATGGCTAGGGATTCCAGCACTATGTTGAACAGAAGTGGGGAGAGTGGGCATCCTTGTCTTGTTACTGAGTTTAGAGGGAATGATTTAAGTTTCTCTCCATTTAATATGATATTAGCAGTTGGTCTGTTGTATATGGCTTTTATTGTTTTGAGGAATGTTCCATCTATTCCTGTTCTCTCCAAAGCTTTTAATAGGTATGGATGTTGTATTTTGTCAAAGGCTTTTTGGGCATTGACTGAGATAACAATGTAATTCTTAATTTTAGATCTGTTTATGTGGTGAATTACGTTGATTGATTTACGGATGTTGAACCATCCTTGTGACTGAGGGATGAAGCCTACTTGGTCATGATGTGTGATTTTCTTGATCAGTTTCTGGATCCTGTTAGCTAATATTTTATTGAGGAGCTTTGCATCTGTGTTCATTAGTGATATTGGTCTGTAGTTCTCTTTTTTTGTTGGGTCTTTGCCTGGTTTGGGAATGAGTATGATATTAGCTTCGTAGAATGAGTTTGGGATTTCTCCCTCTGTTTCTATTTCGCGGAAGAGTTTGAGGAGTATTGGTATTAGCTCCTCACTAAAGGTTTTGTAGAATTCGTTGGTGAATCCATCTGGGCCTGGGCTTTTCTTAGTAGGGAGGTTCTTGATTACCTCCTGTATCTCACCATAAGTTATTGGTTTATTTAGTTGATTTATTTCTTCTTGGTTCAGTTTGGGCAGTTTGTACTTCTCTAAGAATTGATCCATTTCTGTAAAATTATTGTTTTTTGCTGAGTAGAGGTTTTGGAAATAGCTCCTTATGATTGTTTGAATATCGTGTGTACTTGTTGTAATTTTTCCGGTGGAGTCCCTGATTTTACGTATAGAGTCTCTTCTCTTCTTTTTTTTGTAAGTCTTGGAAGGGGTCTGTCAATTTTGTTTATTTTCTCAAAGAACCAGCTTTTAGTCTTATTTATTTGTTGAATGGTCTTTCTATTTTCAATCAGATTTATCTCTTCTTTAATCTTTGTGATCTCTCCCCTCCTAGTCGTTTTAGATTCTGTCATTTCTTGTTTCTCCAGTTGTTTTAGTTTCATCGTGAAGGTATTTACCTGCTCTGCTTCCATTCTTTTAATGTGGGTGCTGAGTGCAATGATCTTGCCCCTCAGTACTGCCTTAGCTGTGTCCCATAGGTTTCTTTGTGATGTGTTTTCTTTGTCATTGTGGCTTATGAATTCGTTGATTTCATCTTTAATTTGGTCTGTGGCCCAAGTGTTGGATAGCAGCGTGGGGTTTAGTCTCCAAGATTGTGTATAGCCTCTGTGGTATCCTTTGTTGTGTGGCTTAGTGGTAGAGGGTTTGCCTAGAATGCATGAAGCCCTGGGTTCGATTCTTTAACACCACATAGACTGAAAAAGCCAGAAGTGGTGCTGTGGCTCAAATGGTAGAATGCTGGCTTTGAGCAAAAAGAAGCCAAGGACAGTGCTGATGCCCTAAGTTCAAGCCTCAGGACTGGTAAAAAAGGTTTATTCCATACACTAGAAATAATACACAGGTCATACAAGCTATAGCTCCTGATGTCACAAAAGATGCTTTTCTTGAGTTTATTTTTGAAGTTGCCACATACTCTGATGAAAATAGTTTCTTTTCTGGTCTCTCCCTCTTTTTAATTTAGTACTTAAGATTTATTACACATAGTTAAGATCATGTATTTGCAATGTATTGCCAAAGGGTTTTTTGGCTATTTTTTTAGATTGACATCAATTAGATGTACAGGGGTTTTCATTTTAATTAGATCTCCAAACTTGAAAATTAAAGTTGCTTTTGGAGAAGAGATGGTTTATTAAAAATAGATAAACAGCCATAGAGGAATAGTCATATATCTTGAAACATAGTTTCCATGAATCTTGCATTGAAAAAAAATTTAATCTATATATAAAAAAAGGTCTACTCAAATGATTTTGGACACACCTCTTGGCAAATGGACACAAATTCCCAGTAGAGGGCAGTGCTGACTTATTCATTAGTACCCTAATAGAAAAAGCAAATTTAATGATGAAAACTTCCTTTTGATGTAATTGTTCAAGAAACATGCAGACCTGATGATTCTTAATGCAGCAAACCACATTAATTCACATTTAATCAGATCATAACATATGATATAAGCCCAAGGGTTAAATGATAGGTTGGGTTATTGTTGTTGCTGCTATTGTTGTTCTAAAGCTCTAGACTAGAAATTATACAATTTAATGTTTCTTCACCTTTCATTTGGATTCGTGGCCTTTAGAAAAACTTTTAAGCTCCCTGAGCTTTATTTTCCTCATCTAAAAAAATGACACTAGGGGCTGGGGATATGGCCTAGTGGCAAGAGTGCCTGCCTTGTATACATGAGGCCCTAGGTTCGATTCCCCAGCACCACATATACAGAAAACGGCCAGAAGTGGCGCTGTGGCTCAAGTGGCAGAGTGCTAGCCTTGAGCAAAAAGGAAGCCAGGGACAGTGCTCAGGCCCTGAGTCCAAGGCCCAGGACTGGCCAAAAAAAAAAAAAAAAAAAAAAAAAATTAAAAAAAAATGACACTAGATAAAGACTAACTTCTGTTTTGCATTAGGGAACATTTATTGTACAAAAGAACAAGCCAAATAAATTAATACTATAGAAGATAATTTTTCTGAAGTACCTGGAGTGATAATTTCTACACCTTTCTGATCATCAGAATTATGGAAGTAGTCACTTTAGACTCCTGAAAGGGCAATAAATGGGCAATAAATGGGCCTTGGGTGTGAGTAGTATACTGAGACACCACCAGCACTCTTAGACCTTTAACTTTGTTCTTTTTTTGCCAGTCCTGGGGCTGGAACTCAGAGCCTGAGCACTGTCCTGGCTTCTTTTTGCTCAAGGCTAGCACTCTACCACTTGAGCCACAGCACCACTTCTGGCATATATATGTATATATACGTATATACATATAAGTATATATGAATGTGTGTGTGTGTGTGTGTGTGTGTGTGTGTGTGTGTGTGTGTGTGTGTGTGTATGGTGCTGAGGAATCAAACCCCGGGCTTCATGTGTATGAGACAAGCATTCTACCACTAGGACCTTTATCTTTTACTTACTCACTTATGAAGTTACTAAGAAAGTTTTGAATTCAAGATGTAGTTGATGAACATTAACATTTCAGATGTCAAGTTTACTTCTCAATGTGATAGATAGTATGAGGGTTCATGCTGCCTATTTTTCCTTGGGTCATGGAAGACTGTGCCTGTGGATCTCTTGCTTCACTTTTACATAGAACTTTTCCTGTAAAGAAGCAAATAGTAAATGCAGTTGGGCCTCCACTGGGCTCCAAGACTGTAAATTCAACTAACTGTGAATGGAAAATATTCTTTTAAAAAATTGTACCTGATCTGGGCATGGTGGTTCAAGTCATGATAGTTCAGTTTGTACTGAACATATACCATATTTTCTTCTTGACATTATTCTATAAAGAATACAATATAACAGTTATTTATATACATTTATATTAGATGAGATATTATAAGTAACCAAAGGATGATTTGTAATATGTAGAAAAGCCAAGGACCAGTGGCTTATGTCTGTAATCCTAGCTATTCAGAAGGCCGAGATCTAAGGACCACAGTTCAAAGCCAGCCTGGGCAGGAAATTCTGTGAGATTCTTATCTCCACTAAGCTACCAAAAAAGTCAGAAGTGGAGCTATGGCTCAAGTGGTTGAGCACTAGCCTTGAGCACAAAAGCTCAGGGACAGTGCCCAGGCCCTGAGTTCAAATCAAGCACTGGTGCACACACACACACACACACACACGGAATATATGTATAGATTATATGTAAAGTCTGTGCCGTTTTGTACAAGAGATAAGCATTTTGAGGTTGAAGTGATGAGAAAGTAAAATAGGCTCTGTTGGGGGGCAGGTATCAGCAGAACAGGAGAGAGTGACTGGAGAAGATGAATTAGGGTGAATACGGTCAAAATATTTAACTTGAATATATGAAAAAGAACAATGAAACCTATAGAAATTATTTTAAAAAGTGAGGTAGGGAGACTGATGGAGGGGGTAAGTTTGATCAAGGTACTTTGTGTGCATAGACGGCAATGACATAATAAAACATGTACAGACTATATATACTAAAATAGCTTTAAAAAGAGCAAAGGATTTGAGCAGGCATTTTTTTCCCCCTGGAGAATAGACAAAGTGGCCAATAGACACATGAAAATATGGTCAGTACCTCAAAATCACTAGTCTTTAGAGAAATATAAGTCCAAAACACAATGAAATACTACCTAAGCCCCTGAGGATGGCTACTATCAAGAAAACAGAAATAAATGTTGGTGAGGAGTTGAGAAAATCAGCCTCCTCTATGTTGCTGCTGACCATGGCAGTGATTCAGCCACTGTGGAAACCAGGATGACTGGTTCTTACTAAACAGGGCACCAAAATACTGTGTCAGCCAGCAATTCCATTTCTGGGTATAATATTCAAACAATTGAAAGCGTGGACCCAAATATCTGTATGCCAATGTTCATAGAGGCATCCTTTACCTAAAGATAGAAAGAGCTCAAATACCCATTGATAGATGAATTAATAAATAGATACCTATAATGGCATTTTATTTAACCTTAAAAAGGAAATGAAATTCTGAGACATGCCACAATAGAGCTATAATATGGTGAACATCAATGCTATTGCACTAAGTGAAATAAACTAAATACAAACTGAAATCCACTATAAAATCCCATTTATGTTATTTTGCAAAGTTTGGGTCTTATTTTAAGTATTTGGGGTAGGGAATTGACATAAGCCTTTAAGAGATAGCTCTAGCTTTTGAGTAAGAAAATAGGCATGGGGTAGCTGGGCATGGTGGCTGAAGCTTGTACTCTGAGCTATTAGAAAAGCAGAGATGGGAGGATCAGAGTTCAAGGCCCATCTAGGCAAAAAAATTCTTGGTATTCCACCTTGACCATTGCCCTAATCTACACCTGTTATCCAGGTACTACTGACAGCACAAATAGAAGGATCGAAGCCCAGACTAGCTTAGGAATAAAGGCAGACCTTACATCAACTATAGACAGTGCAAAAAGGGCAGAGTGGCTCAGGTAGTAGGTGTCTGCCTAGCAAGCAAGAAGCCCTGAGTTCACACCTTAGTATCCACCAACCCCCAAAACAGAAAGAAAGGAAATAGGCATGGGGTAAAGAGGAGGCAAGAACCAGGGAGACCTGGGAAGTCTGAGGAGTGAGTAGTAGTGGGTATCAGCTTCAACAAGAGTAATGAGCATGGATAGCTGACCTGACAGCTTTAGGATATGATTAACTAAAGGATGGTAGGTAGATGTTATAACTGGCTTTTTGAATGATCTTAACTGTATAGAGGCATGCATTTGAGACAGATGTTTTTCTGATTGTAGCAGAATCTTTTCTTTCTGACAAGTGGCACAGTTTCCTGACCATACAGGCATCATAGTGCCTGACTTAACCTGTTCCGATTTAAAATTTCATCTCAATTTCAGTTTCATGTTCTTCTCATCTCCATTTCACTTCCCACTGCCTCCTCTTAAAAGGATTTTGAGGAATGTAGTCTCTGAGTCGCTCCCTGCCATAAGCATGAGAATCCAGCCTGACCTCTTCTAACCTCTCAGTTCCTTCCCCTTTGCCTTACTGCTGGGATGCCTTTGGTCTTGGGCCAGTGTTTCTGTCCTTGGGAAAAATTCCAGAGTCCTAGCCACGCCCAGCACCAGTCCTCCAGGCAGCCCCATAGCGGTCCCTCTCTGTCCATTTTGCTGTCTCACATTGTTTTCACTATTCTTTGCTCAAGTGTGCTGGCTAAATATGTGGCTGACAGCTGGTGAACAAGCACTCTCCCTCTTGCAGGTATCCCAATCTAGGAGCTTCCCTCACTTGTCTGGGAGCAGCGATCCCTTGCTTTAATTTTCATGTGGAAGGAGAGAAAAATGTCAGCCTTTGCTTAAAGCTGCTGACTCTGACTTGCTGCCTGTCTCCTAAGACTGTCTTTAAAAATTTCCTTCAGGACAAATTGGAGACGGGGAAAGGGATTTGTAGGGATCATATTTGGGTGTGGCAATGACAGGTTCCTTGGCTATAAATAAGCCTAAGGAGGTGTTTGGCCCTTTTTAGAACACGGATTGTATAATAGATTAAGGGGAAATTTTTCCTTAGAACTGGATTGTAGCTGCTAGTTTGGAGGCCATAAGAAAAATTTCACTCTACATCTTATTAGAGATGAGTCTGCAGTTTGAGGCCTGTACAAAAGAGTTGGGGAAATGAGTCTGCTTTGGATATTTTAAGTTTAAGATCTGAACTAGACAATTAGTGAAGCTTTGAATGAAAAAGCTCAAGGAGAGTGCCCAGGCTCTGAGTTCAAGCCCCAGGACTGGTATAACAAGGACTGGTATAACAAGAGAATGAAAAGAGAGTGAACATGCTAGAGATAGGAAAATGAGACAAAGGACACAGAAAGTCCTGGAGCAATCTGACATTCAAGCTTCAAAGAGGAGGAGAAACCACAAATAGAGATTGAGATGGAGCCAACACTGTGATGTCAGAGGAAAACCAGGAAATGTCTTGTCCTTAAAGTCAAGTATGCTGATACCTGACCACTGGAATACCCCAAGATGGAGTCACTGGTGATCACAGAGTGGTTTTCTTGGAATAGTGAAGAAACTAGCCTGAGTGGAATAACTTGAAGAGAGAATGGAAGGTGATGAATTGGAGACGATGCAAGTAGACAACTTTTGAATCTGGACTTAAAGGGGAGCAGCAAGAAATGCAACAAAAGCTGGAGAAAAAGTAGGACCCACCAAAATATTGTTTCTTCTTCAAGACAGAACATATTATCCATGTTTTAGTGTTGATGCAACTATAGAGAGGAAAAAGGTCTATGGGGAAGGAGCAAGAAAGTAATAGGAATAAAATTTCCATTGCAAATAACACTACTAACATTGCAATTTGATTTCTGTGAAGGAAAACTAAGAATCACTATATTATTTGGCCCCTTTGTTGCACAGGATTAAAAAAAATTCATTCAAACTGGTTGAATTCCCCCAAAGAAAGACTTTCTGTTTGTATCAGTTGGAAGCAGGCAAGGTTGGTCATAGAACTGTAGAAAAAGCTTTGGAAGATCTCTTATGGCCAAGGGCCTCTCATGGTGTGTCTCTCTGCACAGTTTCTGCTTGCTTTTGCCTATCGGCTCACTCAAAGAGACCTCTCTTGAATGTTTCAGGAGTTTGACTACAAACAGCTTCTAAACTACATTTTCCCATAGCAAGAGAAAAACCTGCCAAGAACATTAGCAAAGGAGTCAGTCCATGGAGGAAGCTGAGGGGTTAGTGGGAGTCACATACCAGTCCTTGAACTTGAATTTGACTTGCACATAGTGGGAGGGATGTCTTTGATCAAATCCTTCACAGGTTGCTCATTAGCTGAGTACTTATCACATATTCTCTTCTTTTTATGCATCCTATACACAGCACTACTTTAAAAATTAGATTCAATTTATTTACATTCTGAGAAAGGAAAGAAAAGCATGTATTAAACACATTACATAAAATAATTTCCAGAAAAAGCGGAGAGGAAAGATGGCACCGATAGAATAGGGAGGCACCCCGACTCGCTCCAACGGCATAGTGAGCTGGGAACCCCAACACCCAACACCCCATCAAGAACCCAGCAAAACCAGCAGACAGAAGCAGTAGAGAAACACAGGAAAACAAAAAGGAGCAAAAAAGAAGAACCAAAAACCTACACGGAGCCAGAGATTCTCCGGGGCACCCTCCCCCCACCAGCCGACCCTGGCCCAAACAGGGTCAGGCTGGGAAAGGGGAACCCGGCGATCAGCAGACAGGCTGCCAGGAGCAGAGAATTCATATAGCGGGAGACCCCATGGACACAAGGCAGGGTGCGGACCAAGACACACACCGGCAGCGACGAGAAGTCCGGGTCCACACCGGGTTCGGACAAGGGAACCCAGTGCAACAGAAATCGGGAACCAGGGAAGCCACCACAACACTTAGCCAACCCCTGGAGGGCCAACGGCTGCACTGGACACACACACAAAGCAGCAAAAGTGAGTGCCCTCCCTCCCCCTCCCCCACCCCTGAGGGAACAAAGAATCCCCAAATCAGGCGGGGAAGCTCCCATCAGGCGCGGGGAAGTCAGTTTAGCAGGGGAAGGGCCCAGCAGCACCAACACCCCACAGGTTCCTGAACTGGCAGAACGGGCTCCGCCCCCTTCCCAACAGGGGCCGGGAGACGGCCAGTTGTGCAAACCCCACCCGAGGCGCCTGGACCTCGCAGACTCTTACAACTAAAATCACAGGCACTGGTGGGCAATTCCAGCCCAGCAGGGTCACCTGAGCCTGATCATGTCCCCCACTCACAGCAGAGGTGAGGTCTGAAGGTGCCAAGCCACACCCGGACAGTCGATCCCACTGGACCCCACACATACCGCCCCCCCCAACGGACTCGTGGGAGGGCGCAAGCACAACCCAACAACCCAGGACTTGCTCTGGGAGGCATATCCCGCCGAAGTGCCTGTTGCAGTGGACGCACAGCGCACAGGAGGGTGGGGACCCCGGCGACAGCGCCCGCTCTGGTAGGCGTACCCTGCACTCGTGGGCGGGGCCACAGCAGCAGAACCTGCTGCCGTAGACACGTCTACACAGGAGGGAGGGAGGAGCTACAAACCAAACCTGAGAAGCCATCCAGATCTCCAAATGCGCAAATCACAAAGAAACATAACTCAGTTCATCAAAGGGCAAGCCAACTCGCCAGCTCCAAAAAGCAGCACGACTGAAGAGGAGATGGAGACTAAAAAAGCAAATGAGGCCATGTTAACAGGAATGATCGAAAGCGTCAGAAATGAAATCAGAAAACAATTCCAGGAATTTAGAGCAGAAATCTGGAAGGACACCCAGGAAGCCAAGAAAGAAATGGAAGCAAAACTGGATACAATGCAAGCCTGCTTTAAAGAAATGGAAGAAAAAAGGATACAATGCAAGCTGCCTTTAAAGAAAATCTCCACATCCTGAGAATTGAAATGCATGAAAAAATAGATTTAAAATACAACTCTTTAAAGGAAGAAATCTCCAAGATCAGAGCTGATATGACAACCATAAATAGCTCTCTGACATCCATAAACTCCGCAATTGAAACCATAACACAAAGAGTAGACCATATAGAATCCAGAATCTCTCGCCTGGACGATGAAGCAGCTGACAACAACCAGAAAATGACCACACTCCAAGAAAAGGTGAAGCTTCAGGGAAGACTAATCCAGGAACTAATGGACAAAGACAAGAGATATAATCTGCGCATAATTGGAATAGAAGAAGGAGCCGAATACCAGAGCAGAGGGCTTAATCATGTTCTCAATAAAGTTATTGCAGAAAACTTCCCCAATCTCACAGGGGACCCCATCCAGGTACCGAAGCCTATAGGACACCTGGCAGGCCAGACCCCAGGAAAACCACCCCAAGGCACAAAATATTGAAGACTACAGACCTCAAGATTAAAGAGCAAATTCTGAATTCAGCCAAAGCGAAGAAGGAAACTTTTTCAATGGGAAGAGGATTCGAATAACATCCGACTTATCCACACAAACTTACCAAGCTCGAAGTGAGTGGAAGAACACCATCCAAGTACTTCAGAATAACAATTTACAACCTCGGATCAAATATCCAGCGAAATTGGAGTTCACATTCAAAGGGAGAACCAGATCTTTCCACACCAAAGAGGAGCTAAAGGAGTATGTGAATAAAAAACGAGCCCTACAGCGAATATTAAGAGGGGAACCCCACCCAACAGAGATCGTAAAAGACACACAGACAGAATCAGAAAGAAACTTCAATAGCCAAAGTCCAGCAGAAACACCAGCTCACTAAAAACAAGAAAGAAAAAAAAAAGAGGAAAAAACAGCCCACCAAGAAAATGGAAGGAGAAAAAACACCCTTATCCTTGATCTCTTTAAATATAAATGGTTTAAACTCCCCAATAAAGAGGAGCAGGCTGGCAGAATGGATTCACAAACAAAAAGTTGACATCTGCTGTCTACAAGAGACCCACCTCACAGCAAGGGACAAAAACAGGCTTCGAGTGAAAGGATGGAGAAAGATCTACCAAGCAAATGCACCCACCAAAACGGCAGGTGTAGCCATTCTGATCTCAGACAAGCTGGACTTCTCTTTAAAGTCCACTCAAAAAGACAAAGAAGGACACTACATATTAATACAAGGAAAAATCCAGAATCAAGAAATCACGGTGATAAATGTATACTCACCGACCAAAAGAGGCCCTACATATGTCAAGCAAATTCTCAAAGAATTACAGAGCAAGATAGACGCAAACACAATCGTAGTGGGTGACTTTAATACTCCTCTCTCTCCAAGAGACAGATCCAACACCCAGAGGATTAGTAAGGGAGCTGAGGACCTAAATAACACCATTTCCCAAATGGATCTAACAGACCTATATAGAACCTTTCACCCTACAGAGACCCAATACACCTTCTTTTCAGCAGCCCATGGATCATATTCCAAAATAGACCACGTCATAGCCCACACAAAGAACCTCAGCAAATACAAAAGTATTGATGTCATCCCATGTATTATATCTGATCACAGTGGATTAAAGGTAACCCTCAACAACAAAGGATACCACAGAGCCTATACACACTCTTGGAGGCTAAACCCCACGCTGCTATCCAACACTTGGGCCACAGATCAAATTAAAGATGAAATCAATGAATTCATAAGCCACAATGACAAAGAAAACACATCACAAAGAAACCTATGGGACACAACTAAGGCAGTACTGAGGGGCAAGATCATTGCACTCAGCACCCACATTAAAAGAATGGAAGCAGAGCAGGTGAATACCCTCACGATGAAACTAAAACAACTGGAGAAACAAGAAATGACAGAATCTAAAACGACTAGGAGGGGAGAGATCACAAAGATTAAAGAAGAGATAAATCTGATTGAAAATAGAAAGACCATTCAACAAATAAATAAGACTAAAAGCTGGTTCTTTGAGAAAATAAACAAAATTGACAGACCCCTTCCAAGACTTACAAAAAAAAGAAGAGAAGAGACTCATATTCGTAAAATCAGGGACTCCACAGAAAAAATTACAACAAGTACACACGATATTCAAACAATCATAAGGAGCTATTTCCAAAACCTCTACTCAGCAAAAAACAATAATTTTACAGAAATGGATCAATTCTTAGAGAAGTACAAACTGCCCAAACTGAACCAAGAAGAAATAAATCAACTAAATAAACCAATAACTTACAGTGAGATACAGGAGGTAATCAAGAACCTCCCTACTAAGAAAAGCCCAGGCCCAGATGGATTCACCAACGAATTCTACAAAACCTTTAGTGAGGAGCTAATTCCAATACTCCTCAAACTCTTCCGCGAAATAGAAATGGAGGGAGAAATCCCAAACTCATTCTACGAAGCTAATATCATACTCATTCCCAAACCAGGCAAAGATCCAACAAAAGAGAACTACAGACCAATATCACTAATGAACACAGATGCAAAGCTCCTCAATAAAATATTAGCTAATAGGATCCAGAAACTGATCAAGAATATCATACATCATGACCAAGTAGGCTTCATCCCTCAGTCTCAAGGATGGTTCAACATCCGTAAATCAATCAACGTAATTCACCACATAAACAGAACTAAAATCAAGAATCACATTGTTATCTCAGTCGATGCCCAAAAAGCCTTTGACAAAATACAACATCCATACCTATTAAAAGCTTTGGAGAGAACAGGAATAGATGGAACATTCCTCAAAACAATAAAAGCCATATACAACAGACCAACTGCTAATATCATATTAAATGGAGAGAAACTTAAATCATTCCCTCTAAACTCAGGAACAAGACAAGGATGCCCACTCTCCCCACTTCTGTTCAACATAGTGCTGGAATCCCTAGCCATAGCAATAAGGCAAGAGGAGGACATCAAAGGGATCCACATCGGCAAGGAAGAAATCAAGTTATCCCTATTCGCAGACGACATGATCTTATATCTGACAGACCCAAAAAACTCAGTACCCAAACTCCTACACCTAATAAACCAATTTGGCAAAGTAGCAGGATACAAAATCAACCCACAAAAGTCAGCAGCTTTTCTGTACACCAGCAATAGACAAACAGAAAAGGAAATTATGGAAACAATTCCATTTACAGTAGCCAAAAAAAGAATAAAGTACCTAGGGATCAACTTAACCAAGGACGTGATGGAACTATTCAATGAAAACTACAAAAATGTAATAAGGGAAATCAAAGAAGACACAAGGAGATGGAAAGACCTCCCATGCTCATGGGTAGGCAGAATCAATATAGTGAAAATGGCCATATTGCCCAAACTGTTATACAAATTCAATGCAATGCCTATCAAAATCCCAGCCACATTCTTCACTGAAATAGAGAAACTAATCCATAAATTCATATGGAACAGCAAAAAACCTAGAATAGCCAAAGCAATTCTAGGCAAAAAAAGCAGTGCAGGAGGTATCACAATACCAGACTTCAAGCTCTACTACAAGGCCATCATAACAAAAACAGCATGGTATTGGTATAAAAGCAGATCGGAAGACCAATGGATTAGAACTGAAGACCCAGAAATAAAACCGCACTCTTACAGCCAACTGATATTTGACAAAGGAGCTGAAGACATACAATGGAATAAACATAGCCTCTTCAACTACTGGTGCTGGGAGAACTGGGCAGCCATATGCAGAAAACTCAAAGTAGACCCAAGCCTATCACCATGCACCAAGATCAACTCAAAATGGATCAAGGACCTCAACATCAGACCTGAATCCTTGAATCTACTGAAGGACAGAGTAGGAAAGACACTAGAACTTATAAGCACAGGAAGGAACTTCCTGAATAGAGTCCCAGGGGCACAACAAATAGGGGAAAGACTCAACAAATGGGACTACTACAAATTAAAAAGTTTCTGCACAACTAAGGTCATAGCCACCAAAATAGAAAGACAGCCAACGATATGGGAAAGGATATTTACCAGCACAGCAACAGACAAAGGCCTGATATCGGTCATCTACAGAGAACTCAAAAAACTAAGCCCCTCCAAGCCCAATAAACCTATTAGGAAATGGGCAAAAGAGCTAAAGAGAGACTTCACAAGAGAAGATATAAAAATGGCAAAGAAACACATGAGGAAATGCTCAACATCCCTGCTAGTAAAGGAAATGCAAATAAAAACAACGCTGAGATACCACCTCACCCCAGTTAGAATGGCCTATACTCTGAACTCAGGAAACAACAAATGCTGGAGGGGCTGTGGGGAAAGAGGAACCCTTCTCCATTGTTGGTGGCAGTGCAAATTAGTACAACCACTTTGGAGAACAGTATGGAGGTTTCTCAAAAAGCTCAATATAGACCTACCCTATGACCCAGCCATACCACTCCTAGGCATCTACCCTAAACAGCAAAACCCAAGATATCAAAAAGGCATTTGTACTTCCATGTTTATTGCGGCACAATTCACAATAGCTAAAATATGGAAACAACCCAGATGCCCCTCCACAGACGAATGGATCCAAAAAATATGGTACTTATACACGATGGAATACTACATAGCGATTAGGAATGGTGAAATACTGTTATTCACAGGGAAATGGTCAGAACTCGAACAAATAATGTTGAGTGAGACAAGCCTAGAACACAGAAAACAAAGGGGCATGATCTCCCTGATATATGACTGTTAACAAAGGGAGACGGAGAGACAGTAGAGACCAAGTCTGTGAATACTGTATATGTTCTTGATACATTGTATATTGCATATATGTCAACCTGACCTAGACAAGGGATAGAAAAACAGGTCGTAAGATATCATAAGAAATGTACACACTGCCCTACTATGTAACTGCACCCTCTTTGCACAACACCTTGTAAAAAAATTTATGTCCAATTAATAAAAAAAAAAATGAAAAAAAAATTTCCAATTTTTATGTAGTTTCTCTCTACCTTCATCTCCTTCTTACATATCATTTTGGTTTTTATGTACATGTCACTTTCTCTGTTGAACTTTAAGACTCACTGTAGGCTAATGTTTGTTGGGTTTTTTCATTTGTTTGTTTTGTTTTAAAGATATGTAGGCCACTGCTGGCCTTTAACTCTTGTTTTTCGTGGCTCCACCTGCTAAGTGCAGGTGTTCTCACGTCTAGCCACATGTATTTCTCTTTTTCTTTTTAGAATGTTGCTGACTGAAAAGCAAATACAAATACAAATTTCCCATTCACATAGAAGTACAAAGTGACTAGAATCTAGTTTCAAGCCCAAATGATATGTGATGTTATTCCTTTTGGTGTTGTTTATGATCCAAATATATTGAAATACACTACATAATAAATTTAAAGACCTCCAACATACAAAGTATCCAGTGCAGGATACCTACTGTAAAACTTTTTTTTTCTTTGTCGGTTGTGGGGTTTGAAGTGAGGGCCTATGCACTGTCCCTGAGCTCTTCTGCTCAAGGGTAGTGCTGTACCTCTTTGAGCTACAGCTCCACTTCTGGTGTTTAAGTGGTTTATTGGAGATAAGAGCTGACCTCTCTAAGCAGAGCAGGGAATTGATCTTCATTAATCTTTGGGGCAAAGTATGGCATTCCAGAAGGACCTCCCCTTCTCCCTCCCCCCCCCACTTTTTTTTCTGTTTTGTTTGTATTTTGATGCTACGCATGCACTCACACTGAACTGTTCATATATACTTCCAGCCTTCAGGATCTCAGACTCCTGAGTAGCTAGGATTACAGGCATGAGTCACCAGTGCCCAGCTTGTGTTTACCGCATAATAAAAAATACTTTCAGAACAGTATTTAAACTGATGTTTCACCAAAAACTAGATTACCATGGTCTATCCAAGTCAACACATAAAATTAAAGAGTTAAGCTATGAGCTCTGTAAATTACTAAGTGGGATATATAATTGTGAATCTTCCATATAATTTTTTATAATTTATAATTTTAATTTTTTGATAATTTTATAGTTGGTATGCATACTGATCCAAATGAGACATTCATACTGGACCAAATTAGGTGAAAAGAGAGGCATAGTTGAAACTGATATTCAGAATGTACACAAACATCTTATCCTTGAAATAGATAGGGCAGAACTTACTCTCTTCCTGACAGTGCTCTCAGCCCTGTGTCCACTGTCCTACCCCTATTTCTTCCTTATCACCTCTCACACCTTTACCCCTGAGACATGTTCTGACCAAGTAGCCCAGCCAGAACTGAAGTTTACAATGTAGCCCAGGCTGGGTACAAACTCCCCTTCCTTGATCCTGCCTTCAGAGTGCTGGGATTACAGTTGTACACTATCTTGGCGCCTGTGTGGGCTCCTCTTGGTATGATAGTATTATTTATGTTACAGCTGTGATGATATAGCACAAAACAGAATATTTATAGTTTTTTTAAGGCACAGTGCTATAGTTTGGACAGTATCTTTCAATGATTAAATTGCCTGTGAGTCCAGGTAAATAAACATTAACTGTATTTACTGAGGAGTTAATTTTGGAATGGTTTCAATTTATCCCAAACATTATATATTTTGTATCAGTCCCTTTAAAGGAAATCTAAAATTTTCAAAACTCTTATCTGAAGTAAGTCCTACAGAAGAACTTTTCCAGGTACGTTTCAGAATTGTTATCAGTGACTTTTTTGATAGCTTAGTAGGAAAATTCAATGTTTAAAACATGGTAGAAATTTGAAATTTTATGACAAAACTTTTACCTAGCACCTAAGAATGTGTAAGTGTATGTAAAGGTGAAATAGTAAGAATGACCTGGGGAAATAGACCTTATAGTGTGGTTTTGGCTTTGAAAGTAAGTAGTGACAGGAGTTTGCCATGGCAACAGGCTACTCAAAGGCACTTCAACCAGACTCATGTGGCTCAAACCTGTAATCCTAACTACTCAAATGGCTGAGATCTGAGGATAGCAGTTCAAAGGCACAATATCAGGAAGTCTTATTTCCAATTAGCAACCAAAGAGCGAGAAATGGAGCTACACAAGTGGTACGGAGTCAGACTTGAGGGGAAAAGCTAAGGATAATGCCTAGGTTCTGAGTTCTAGTATCAATATAAAAAATATTTTTGAGGGCAGGGAATATGGCCTAGTGGCAAAAGTGCTTGACTTGTATACATGAAGCCATGGGTTCGATTCCCCAGCACCACATACATAGAAAAGACCAGAAGTGGTGCTGTGGCTCAAGTGGCAGAGTGCTAGCCTTGGGCAAAGAGAAGCCAGGGACAGTGCTCAGGCCCTGAGTCCAAGGCCCAGGACTGGCAATAAATAAATAAATAAATAAATAAATAAATAAATAAATAAATAAATAAATAAATTGAAAAGTCCCTTGGAGGATGAATGTGGATATAAGTAGTTTGTTTGGATCAATGAAAATAGAACAATAAAGTCTGCTGAAATTGTTTTAAAAGGGGGGAGGAGATAGAGGGGATGGAAGTGACTGAGATGTCTTTATGCTTCTGTGGAAATATCACAATGAAACCCCTTTGTACATCTAGTGTATACTAATAAAAATAAAGGAAAAAGACTGTCAACTATGGTTTCAGCACCATATAGCTTTCTGCAAATTTGCTACCTTGTAGTTTTGTAGGCTTGAATAAACTTATTTTTAGAAAGTAGCGATTTGGCTTGTAACTTCATTAGTACTTAACTAAGTCCCCTCTACAAAGTCTCGTCTACTTTGTGAAGTTGGTCTTGTTTAATTTGGTAAATTATGAACTAGTGTCAATGTGCGCAGTTCATATATATTCATCGTTGGAAAGTTCATAGCTTACTGTATTTTGGATTACAAATGTTTTTCTCTAATATATTGTTTCTTGTTATTAAAAAAAGTAACTCCTTCATCACAGATCCTGATAACTACTGTACCAACAATAGTATCACCAAGTAATTTAGTGCTGCCAAGCAATTAGAACATCCAAGCCTTTTATTTCAGCGACGCTTCCTTCGGTGCACGGAACCAGTGAAACCCGCAGTACCAGTCCGACTCCGCCCCTGAGCGCCTGGTCCTCGGCTCCTCGCCGAGCAGCCTGGGACGGGGAGCGGAGCTAGAGCCGGAGCCACGCCCTCCCTCGTCGCTCACTGGGCATAGTCATGGGGAGGGGCGGATCCGGAGTTATTGGGCCACGCCCCTGACCTCTTTGTAGGCAAACCGGACGCTGTGAGGCGGAGTCCCTGAGCCACGCCCCCTAGTGCTCTTTCTGGGCGGGAGTGGGAGGGGCGAGGCGGAGCGGGAGGCCCGGGGTCACGCCTTACAGCTCGCGCTCTAGCTCTCGCTCCTGCACTCGCTCTCTCGCTACCCGCGAGTCGGAAGCCTCCGCGATGAGCTGGGCGCTGCTCCTTTGGCTGCTGGAGCTGTGCTCCCTGCTCTTGGTGTTGGCGTTGCTGCTGTGCTTCCTGCGGGCAGATTGCGACCTGACATTGATGTGGGCCAAGTGGCAGGGGCGACGCCCAGGTGAGCATCCCCAAAGGGAGTCCAGCCCCAAGAGGGCGGCAGTACTTGGGCGGCCTGAGGCCTGCCCGGGTCTTCCCTTGGTCCTCGGTGCCCCGTACGGCCTCTTAAGGGGCGGAAGGTCTGGGAGGAAGAAGTCGGGTGGTGAAGGAGGCAGTGCTGACTCGTGTTTCCTGCCCGAAGAATGGCACGGATTTGCATTCTATCTTGGGAAGCTTTTCTGGGGCTTGCCAAACTACAAAGCAACCTTGCTTGCCAAATTGCCAGGGGGACTTCAGAATCTTCCTGAAGTCATGACTCCTCCACTTTTTTTTTTTTTAATCCTCCATTTTTTACTCTTCTATACTTTGGAAATAAAATCTGAGGTTCCATGACACAAACCCACCCACTCACTGGGAATAAAAGTGTAACACTTGAAAGGACTGATGACGAGTTCTTTTCTTTTTTCAGGAGCAAGTCATAGTTGGCTTCTACTCTGTGCCTTGCTTCATATTGAACGGTCACACAACGTATTTGTGGGGACATTTACTAAACCCGAGCTCTGTAGTGAATCGGTAATGTGTTCTGCCTTGTGTGACCACTGACCTAATATTAGAACAACTCTAACAAAATCGGGGTTATCAGTGTTGTTTTCTAGATAGTCATATGACAGTCGTGAAGTGAAACGACCTGCCCAAAGGTGAGCTTTGGGCCTTTAAGGACTGTTAAGTGATTTTTCCTGACCTAAGTTCCAGTATGAAAATCCCTAATACAAGTGATGAACTTTGCTTGAAAATAAGTGCTGGTAGCCCAGTAGATAGACCATGTTTTTCTAAATGGGTGGGTGATCATAATGTGTGTGAGAGGGTGAAAATTGTTCTTTGGGGACTGAAAAAAACAGTCCAATAGTACAGCATTTTGTGGTGTAAAGGCCACCAACTATGGTAAATAGAAGGTGACTTGTGGGCTTTTTCTTGCTTTGAAAGCAAGAACTCTAATTATACCATACTTTTTTTTTTTTTTTAACCGCTAGGACTTTCTGTTGCCTGATTGCTCAGCTTAAGCAGAAGGATTGCATGTACCCATCAGCCATCATGTGGATTTTTGTGTGTACGTTTGTTTGAACCTTAGTATTTTCATAGTAACTTGGATTTGGAGAATTAAAATTAGCTTTCTGTTTTTAACTGCATAATTACAAAAGTTAGTCAACTCATCAGATCGTGTGTGTGAAATGGAAAACTATTGCCATATTTGAATAAATACCCAGCAGTTAAAAAGTTAAGAGTGATTTTTCTCATATCACAAAAATGAAAAGTTATGATCAAGGTCATTTAAAATGGTTTTTCAGGAATTCATTTTTCAATCCATTTACTTTCTCCCAGAAAATAAGTTCTGAAGCCCTTTCAATGACATCACTGTGATGCAGTGATTATCTAATTCACAAAGTTGGATATATAATTTGATGCCTTATAAATTACCTAAGTGAATGAGTTACTTGTTTAAAGTTGTGTTTGTTTGGCAAATATAGGTAGGCACTGCAGTGGCCCTAGATACTCATGTGTTGAAGTAGTGGATGTGTAAAGAGGTGGGGCCTGTGTGGAAAAGCCAGTCATTTTTGATGTGCTCTTGAAGGATGAATTGGGATCCTGGGACTTCCTCACTTACTCTTTGCTTCTGGACTACCATGAGAAGACACAAAATCTCCTGTTTACATCAGACCCAAATGTACAGGGCCAAACTACCAGGGGCTGAAACTTTGGAAACTTGGAAATAAATCATTTACACTTTTAAGTTATTTTTCTTAGGTATTTTACAACAGAGCAACAGAGAGCTGACTATTGCAAATGTCAATAGCATTTTAATTTTAAGTTAGCATAATTTTAAAATTTAGTCATTCTGCATTGACGGAAGAGTAAGCTTCATAGAAGTCCTTTTGTGTACATAGTACATGTTTATGTAGAGAATATACACTGAAATATAGTAGACCTGTGGGATTAACATTTAATTGCACAGAATTCTAGGGGAAAGCGTCTAAAAACAGGTGGAGTTTGCAGATAAAAGAAGGGGAAAAAATATAAAGAAACAGGGAAATAGACTCAGGTTCCCAAAACAGCAAGATTGGATATCAAGGTTAAAAAGGAAGAAAAGAACAAAAAATTCCCTTGGTTTCTCTGTAAGTTTATTATTTTGGATTGGGCAACACAGTCATGTAATATAAAATTTAAAAATACAAAAGATGTGTAGTTTAAAAAAAAATAGTGCTCTACTGCCCTTATCCCCAGCATTCCCCTAGTCCCTGGCCTGGTCTGTCTTCTAGAGAAACTCCCTGTATCTCCATGTCTCACATAGGGTGGCTGATTTGAGATATTTTGCTTTTGTTCTGAAAAATCCATGGCCCAGATCAAGAGTATGAAAAGCTAACAGCAGCACCTGTGAGGGAAACTGTGAGGATTTAGTTAACAATAGCCACGAAGTGAGCCAGCTGCCAAGTGGTTGCCAGAAAAGATTAGGCAAGTGTGAGCTGTGATCATAGATGTTTGCTGTCTAAAATAGCAGCTGCAAATGATTTGAGCCCTGATTAATGTGAGCAGTGCATAGGAGATGAGCAGGGTGGGGGAAAATTGGAGGTCCTGTCATGTAAGGACAGGTAGGAGAGAAGAGGACTTGGAGGGGACAAGAGCAGACATAAATGGACACTCTCAGTTCAGAGACACCAACTTCCACATCCTCAGAGGAGCGAGAGAAATGAGAGGAATGAGAGTCACGGCCTGAAGAGAGAATTCTCAAATTGGATTGGACATCAACAGTTGCTTGCTCGCTTGCTCTCTACCTCCCTCCCTCCCCCCTCTCTCTGTCTCTCTGTCTCTGTCTGTCTCTCTCTCTCTCTTTCTCTTTTTGTTGGTCATGGGCTTGAGGTCTAGGTTTGCTTTCAGTGGCTCTTTATAGGAGATCTTTTTGTGTGGCAGAGTCTGTAGAATTGGTAAGTAAAAGTCAGTGCTAAATTAAAAATAGATTTTTCAGGGTGAAAGACAGAAGTAAGATCTGAGATTGTACTAAGGTAAGCATTAAGGCTTATCAATTTAGGCTTTACCTAACATTTCTTATTGGTGGGAAAATAAAATCATGATTATCTCTAAGTTTGTTAGTAAATACTTCCCAAGGAAACCACATTGATTGTAGAATATGAATATTGCAAAACTTTGGAATAAGGATTGATAATCATCTGAATATGCCTGCTATTCTTAAAATCTTTCTTAGTCAATTATGCCTTTCTGTGCAACTATGTTTCATGAACAGCAAACATGATAGCTCAGATGTAGAGTTGGACATGTTTACAGCAGACTTTCCCTCCCTCCCTTTCTCTCCTCCCTCCCTCCCTCCTTCCTTCCTGTGTGAGTGTCTGAACCAGGGCTTGAAATCAGTGCCTGGGTGCTGTTTCTTAGCTTTTTTCCACTGAAGGCTAGCACTCCACTACACCTCTACTTCCAGCTTTTTGCTGGTTAATTGGAGATAAGAGTCTCATGGACTTTCCTGCCTAGGCTGGATTTGAACCTTAGTCCTTAGATCTCAGACTCTTGAGTAGCGAGGATTATAGGTATGAGCCACTGACACTCAGCAAGTTGTATTTTCTTGAATATCTGAGAAACATTTAAAAGTATAGATGGCATTTAGACTATAGATGGCATTGGGACTTTTGTTCAGTGGTGGACCACTTGCCTTGTGTAGGTAAGGAAGGCCCCGTGGAAAGGCACTGGGGGGAAAAACGGATAACTTTTAAATGTGTGAAGCATAGGATAGTGGGTATTGTGGGCTTTGCAGCTAGATATGCCTGTGCTCCTATCACAGTTCTGCTGGGGCCATGGGTACTTAATCAATAGGTATTTGTTTATGGAGTCCCCTCTATCTTTCAGTCTAAGCCAGACACTTAGGGTACAGCCCTGAAGAAGGCAGAGAGAGTCCTAGGCTTGATGGAGTTTACAGACTCTCTTTGATTTTCAGTTTACTTTTGTGGAACTGAGGTAATCATACCTACTTCATAAGGTCCCTAGTAGGGTTTTAATAAGGTAATGTGTTAAGTTCATAGGATGTAATAAAAAACAAACAAAACATTAAGCCGTTAAGACTAGGAGCCCTATTATGCTGGTGGAAGGAAATGAAACACATGAGTGGTTGAGTAAGGGTTTTATATCTTGTTGTAAAATCCTTCTTTTCAAACTCTTTAGTGATAGTTAGAATTGGCATTTGTTAAGTATTGACTGTGTGCTAGATACATCTCTCTGAGCTATCTAGGTTTTAACTCTTAACAATCAGTGAGCATCATGGGAAAACAAAGGCATGGAACTCCCATATGGGCAGATGCTCACTTCTAGGTGTGATGAAGCTGGAATTTGATAACTCCAGAGCGGGTTTTGGTGACAGAACAGGATTGAAGATCTTCTGTTGAAGCAGTTTTAAACCAAAACAGGTCACTAGATTTCTGATTTTAACTTTTTCTGACCTAAAGTCAGAGCTCTGGAGTTAGTGATGCCTTGTTTGCTATTTTCTAGTAATAAGCTATGAGGGGAAATTGCACAACAGTGACTATGTAGTACAAGGTGACTGATGGGCAGTGCGGATAAACCACTTTTCATTGCTTTAGTACTGTGACATTCTAGTCTTTCACAGGAACGTAATATGGCAACTAGAACACATGTTCTCTGTTTTGTCCGTTCCATCTTGTATGAACTACAATATTCTCCATCTTGTATGAACTACAATATTCTCCATCTTGTATGAACTACAATATTCTCCTAAGATGAGAGCTCATCAATTTAGGTAAAATGATAATCTGATAGACATTAGATGTGATTGTCAAATGGAGAAAATATTACTTTAAGTTGTATCATAACATGGAGCAGAAGTTGATATACTTGGATTATTTATCAATAGTTCCACTGCAAAAAAATTGGAAAAATAGAATAAAAAATAGAGCAAGACTCATAGTGATCATCTCATCTAATTTCCTCATTTAATAGATAAGGAAATGAAGTACAGGCACTGGCTTTATATCCAGTAAGATTTACTTTTCTTCATCAAATTCATGGATTAAGAGAGCCTTAGAGCACAACTGAGGATTTAGGAGCCTTAACTAGGAGTAAAATCTGGAGAGTTAAGCAAGATTCTGAATGTATAAAATTCTATGCTGGGTTCCAGGAGCTCCCTCCTGTAATCCTAGCTTTCAGGAAGCTGAGACCTGAGAATTGTGGTTCAGTCTATGAGGCTATCTCCAATAACTACTGGAAAGCCAGAAGTAGAGCTGTGGCTCAAGTGGTAGAGTACTGAGCACAAAAGCTCAGGAACAGTGCCCGGGCCCTGCATTCAAGCCCTAGGATGAGTCCTCTCTCTCTCTTCACAATTATTAATAATATGGCCAGGTGCCAGTGACTCACACTAATAATTATAGCTACTCAGATGCTGAGATCTAAAAATAGCAGTTTGGAACCAGCTTGCACAGACAAATCCCTGGGTCACTTATATCCAATAACCCCACAAAAAGCTGAAAATGGAGATGTGGTTCAAGTGGTAGAATGCTAGCCATGAGTGAAAAAACAAAGCATATAAGGCTTCAAGACCTAGTAATGGCAAAAAAAAAAAAAAAAAAAAAGTGATTTGAATTCATTTCTTAAAGCCCTTAGATGTTTTCATTTTAGATAGATTTAACATTTTTAAGATTTACATAGCAGGTCTACATTGGCATTATTTAAAGTTTTCTATTCTTTGGTGCAAAGGTCTAATCTATGGCTTCTTCGCTCCCGGGCCTCTCTTCTTTCCCCACAGAATGGGAGCTGACGGACATGGTGGTGTGGGTGACTGGAGCATCAAGTGGCATTGGCGAGGAGTTGGTTTACCAGTTGTCTAAATTAGGAGTTTCTCTTGTGCTATCAGCCAGAAGAGTGCATGAGCTGGAGAGGGTAAAAAGAAGATGCCTGGGTGAGTAAATCTGAAACAGCAGCCAAGCTTGCTAGAAATAAGTCAATGTAATTTACTTGAAGCAAATTTGAGAAATTTTGAGGGAATAGGTGATGCTCCCAGAGCTCCAAGTGCTCTGATCTTGTCATCTTCTAAGTGACTAACCTTGTCTTTTCCTTCCAGTACTGCAAAGCAGTAAAGCTTTGCAAAGCTACTCAAGTGTACCTACCCAGTTTTTTGCATTGACCTTAAGGAGTGACCACCACTTCTCAAATGCTGGTAGATTTTTAATCATTAAGTGACTCATGGCTTTTTCTTTGAGGAAGTGCATTTTGATTTTTTTTTTTTTTACCAATGACATTGAAATGGAGCTAGAATCCTTATTAATTTTTGCTTAATATCAGATAATAAAATCATGTGGGATTATGTAAGACTTCTGTCATATAGGATATAGGAAAATGAATAAAATTAGGCTTAAAAATGTACCTTGGGGTTCGTCTTTCATATTTGTAAGCTAAGTGGCTGTGTTAAATTTCTGATTTTTTTTGAGACAAGGTTTCACTTGGTAGCTCAGGCTGGCCTTGAATGAATTATAGTATACAGAACAGGCTGGCTTTGAAGTCAGGTACCTTAGAGATCTGCCAGTTGGGATTTCAGATGTATGTATGTATGTATGTATGCCACTACCTTTGGCCTAGTGTTTATATTTTTGTTGGTTTGGGTTTTGGCAGCTTTGAAAACAGCCTCAAGCAAAACAGATTATATCATAGGGACTAAACTGAGATAATTTTGAATTTTTTACCAAATCATATTTTGGTCATCTACCATTCTGTCAGAAATCATTCATTTACTTTGCTAATTGAGCTAATTGCATAGAAATGCGAGAATTCATCCCCATACACACTCAACAAGGACACAAGACTTAGTTCTTGGTAGTAGTTTAGAAGGCCATTTGTGCTTCTGTTTGTCACCATTTTTTTTTTTTTAGGTAGTATCAGAGTTTGAATCACACTTCCAACCCTGCTTTTTGCTGGTTACTTTGCAAATGGAGTTTAACAAACTTTTCTACCTGGGCTGGGTTGGGCTGGAACTGCAGTCCTCTAGATCTTAGCCCCTTGAATAGTTAGAATTACATTTATGAGCCACTGGTACTTGGTTACATTGCATCATTTCTGTGGCATTTGGCCCTGTGTGGCTGTGACTTGCAAGACTTGCTCTGTTAGATCATTGACACAAGGCTTCTGGTTGCTTTTAATACATACAGTGTTTTACCATTTCCTATTTGAACTACCAAGCCTTTACTATTGTATCTTTAATACTTGTTAGTCTTGCTTGTTTTTCTTATTGATATCTCTCACTCTCATGTCTCACTCTTGCTGTATTCATGGTCTTGAGGATGGAACTCAGAGTCTCATGCTTGCTTGAAAATGCCCTTATCACTTGAACTATGTTCCTAAGCTCTTATTGGCACTTCGTATATTTTATGGCAAGGTTCAGGAAAAGTACTTTCAATTGTTCTTTTGATGAATAGAAGGAAGAAGAGCCAGTGCTAGTCCTACATGCTGTTTCTAGGTGGGAAACAAATAGTGAATTGTGTTTTCTTCCCTATCTGCCTCCTGTAGCCCTTGGCCTCTAAAGAAGCTGATATTACAAGGCTTCTGAGCTTCTTACTGAATTATAATGTAAATTAAAAAGTATGGTTTAAGATAACAAGTAAACTTTGTGAATCATAGCTCTGTATTCTTTGTGAAATATAGCTCTATATTTTTAAGGTATTATTTTTGCTTTATTTGTTGTTACATACATTTTAATTTTTTTGTTTGTTTGTTTTTGTGATGTGATCTTGCATTGTAGCCCAGGCTGGCCTTGAACTTACCATTCTTCTGACACATCTGGAATTACAGATGTGGGTTATTCCCTTGACTCATTGTTTTGGACCTTTTTTTTTTTTTAAATCTTGTAGTATAATCTTGATTTTTGCCAGAGTGAAGCATGCTATTCCTTCTTGATAGGCTGGCCAGCATTTTTCCTTATTTCCATATTCCATATTACCACTTTCCATATTTCCATATTACCACTTTCCTCTTCCTGATAAATGAGAAACACTAACAAGGCCACCCAGAGATGATATCAGGCCAACTACTGTTGTAAGGTAAGGGGTGGTTAATACTAAAATGGGAATAACAAGGCTCTCCAATGACTAATGACATAATATCATAGTAGTGTTTATGTGTCTTTATTTAGAGAATGGCAATTTAAAAGAAAAAGATATCCTGATCTTGCCCCTTGACTTGATGGATAGAAGTTCCCATGAGGTGGCAACCAGAACTGTTCTCCAGAAGTTTGGTAAAGTAGGTAGCATCTCTGTGTTGCTAGAATATTCATTGTATCGCTTTGCCTGGCTTTGGAGTGACTGCTGATAAGATTCCCATCTGGGGTCTCTGATTCACAGAGAGCTTGACAGATGGGCTCTACACAGCAAGATCAGGCCTGTCAGGTGGACCTTCTAATCTCTGTATTTTTTGGCTTTAGATATTTTTTTTCATATTTTTACAATAATTGATTCTTCCATGTAGAACAATGCTGGTCATGGAGCTTTAACTCAGGGCCTGGGCACTGTTCCTGAGCTTCTTTTGCTCAAGGCTAGTTCTCTACCACTGGAGCCACAGTGCCATGTCCAAGCGAGTGTGTGTTTGTTTGTGTGTGTGTGTGTGTGTGTGTGTGTGTGTTTAATTGGAGATAGGAGTCTCACAGATTTTTTTGCCTAGGCTGAGTTTGAACTGTGAACCTCAGATCTCAGCCTCCTGAGAAGCTAGAATTACAGGTGTGAGCTGTTGATGCCTGTCAAAAATGAGATTTCTATAGATGAATTCCAGTATATTATCTTCTTATTGTTCATTTCTAGAGATATTCTGTTGTTCCATTGATTCTAACATTAACAATAAAACCAACCACCTATTTAGGATAGTCTGAAAGTGCTCACTTTGAAAAACTTATTTATTTTTAAAATTAGATTGACATTCTGGTCAACAATGGTGGGAGATCTCAGCGTTCTTTGTTTATGGAAACCAGCATAGATGTCTTCAAGGAGCTAATGGACCTTAACTACTTAGGGACAGTGTCCTTGACTAAGTGTGTTCTACCTCATATGATGGAGAGGAAGCAAGGGAAGATTGTGACTGTGAACAGCTTTGCGGGAATTACATCTGTACCCCTTTCCAGTGGCTATTGTGCCAGCAAGCATGCTCTTCGGGTAAGGTTGCTCAAATTCAAGTTTGATAGAACTGACTTTGCAGTGCATATGGGGGATACAGCCATCATTGGGTGAGGTTATTGGAGCTAGGTGAAATGTGAGGATAGAGAAAGAAGGAAATTTTCCTAGAGGACATTGTCAGTAGATGATAAAAATGTCTTAAGCCATACTGCTTGTATGTATCTAACAGTTGAGTATGGAGCCCTTGTATTGTGCTACACAGTACGACAACCTGGAATAGAAAGAGAAGATACTGTTTCTGCTCTTTGGAACCTATGCTAGTCAACCTGGCCCCTTTTGTTTCTGTCTATATACCACATCTTCATGACACTTTGGCTTTCTTCTTTACACTCTGTGATTTCATTTCCTTTTTTCCCTGAGGCAATACAGAACATGTTTTTTTTTGGCCAGTCCTGGGGCTTGGACTCAGGGCCTGAGCACTGTCCCTGGCTTCTTTTTGCTCAAGGCTAGCACTCTGCCACTTGAGCCACCGCGCCCCCTCTGGCCATTTTCTGTATATGTGGTACTGGGGAATTGAACCCAGGGCCTCATGTAGAGGAGGCAAGCACTCTTGCTACTAGGCCATATCCCCAGCCCCAGAACATGTTTTGATGTCATGTGTCTATATTGAATTTCATTTATCTTTTTCTTATTTTTGTTATCTCTTCCTTTTTTTGGTTAGGGTTTTTTCAATGCTCTCCGATCAGAACTTGCCAGCTACCCAGGCATATCAATTTCTACCGTGTGCCCTGGACCTGTGCAGTCAGATGTCGTGAAGAATGCCCTAACTGAGGAAGTCACAAAGGTAAAAATTCCTGTTGGGAATAATTTGAATGATGTCCTACTTGCATCTTTTTTTTTTTTTTTTTTTTTTTTTTTAGTGCCAGGATTGGGCTTGAACTCTATAGCTTTCTCATTTAGGGCTGGCACTCTACCAGTGGAGCCACTGCTCTATTTCCAGGCTGTTTTTTTGTAGTTAATTTGAGTGGACTTCCCTATGGACTGGCTTTTTACTGCAATCCTCAGATCTTAGCCTTCTGAATAGCTAGGATTACAGGAATGAGTCACTGGTGCTTGGTGTGTTATATCTGTTATATCACCATATATTGAGTATTTTTAAAATGTCAGAAGTGCTTAGGAATTATTCATAAAACCTAACTCACAGCACTGTGAAAAGTATCAAAGTTTCTTTCACCAGCTAGTTTTAATAAAGGTTAATATAATTGCTAAAGAAACACAAGCATTGTACCATTATATGTGTCCTGTTACACAACAGGTTTGTTCACCACTAAGATACTCCTTTAATCTTCTTTTTCATCTCCCTGGGCACATATTTTTAGGCTTTTATTTGCCAGATGATAATTCTTAGTAATTTGAAAAGTTTAAACTAAACTGATAATGAAATTTTCTAGCACACTTAAGATGAACCAATTCTGATTAAAAGTAAGAAATCTGGGGCTGGGGATATAGCCTAGTGGCAAGAGTGCCTGCCTCGGATACACGAGGCCCTAGGTTCGATTCCCCAGCACCACATATACAGAAAACGGCCAGAAGCGGTGCTGTGGCCCAAGCGGCAGAGTGCTAGCCTTGAGCGGGAAGAAGCCAGGGACCGTGCTCAGGCCCTGAGTCCAAGGCCCAGGACTGGCCAAAAAAAGTAAGAAATCTATCTGGGCCACTGATGGCTCATGCCTAATTAATCTGGAGGCTATGATCTAAGGATCAAGCTTCAAAGTCAGCCTGGCAGAAAAGTCTGTGAGAACTCTTATCTCTAGTTAATCATCAAAAAGCAGGAACTGGAGCTGTGGTTTAAGTAGCAGAGCACCTGTATCTCTTGTTTTTTTTTTCTCTTGAGCAAAAAAACTAAGCAAGAGCATGAGAGCCCCTGAGTTCAAGTCTTAGTATTGATACACATAAGTACTCTTCTCCCCTCCTCCCCCATGTACAAAATAAAATTAGCCTGCATAGTCTTAATTTGGTAAATGTATTTTTCCTGTTAGGCTTTGGAAATATTGTTGAATTTATAACTCCCATTAGTCCCTCTGGGAACTAATGAGCACGAAGACCTAAATGAAAGAGCCACATGACTGGATGGTATTTTGGTCCTTTCTTAAGAGTTCTGTGATATAGTTTGGATAAAAACTCAATGTTCCCTTTATTTCACAACTGTTTTTAGACTGTAGTAAATGATGGGGACCAGTCTCACAAGATGGCAACTAGTCGCTTTGTACAGCTGATGTTGATCTCCATGGCCAATGATCTGAAAGAAGTTTGGATTGGCGATCAACCTTACTTGCTGGCAGTATATATATGTCAGTATATGCCAACCTTTGGCTGGTGGTTAATCAGCAAACTTGCGAAGAAAAGGATTGAAAACTTTAAGAAGGGTGTGGTAAGAAGAATTTATGTATTTCTTAATAGTATATAACAGTCTTGCAGAAAGGTACATTTTCTACTAATCCAGATTAATTTTTGCTAACTTTCCATGTATCTTATGATATAAACACAAATATATAAAAGTATTCTGTCTCTATACATATCTAGTGATTTGTTATAAGTTATTACTAGTCTGGAGAATTAAGATTTCTAAGAGGTAAAATCAGGTGAAAATTTACCATATTTTTCCTTTCACATTTATTGTGTGACAGTGTATAACTATTCTTTCCTCACTATTTCTCCTATGATCTTCTACCCACCTGAGGTCTCAGCTCAGGTATCACCTCCTTGAACTGATACCTGGCCTTCCCTCTCACCTCTTCCCAAGTTTGAGCATCCTCCCAACCCACACTTGTTCCTGGCAAATCACCTGCTACACTATTAAGATAGATGTGTGCATACTGTGTAGCCTTTGTGCCTTTTGCCTTGCTCTTAAATCACTCTGCTTTTGTAAGATGTTCTCATGTCCCTGTCTGAGAACAAAGGCTGATTGCTCCTTCCTTCATCATAATTCCTACAGCAGTGAGTGGGGAACATGGTTAAATGTTCCTAAGACAGCTAATGTCTCTTGTGACCCTCAAAAGTGTTGATTGTATAAATATCACAAATATAATGAGTGAATTAATTAGTGAAGGGCCTGGGACTCTTACATGGCACAGCTATTGCTCTACCAATTGAACCATGCTTCAGTCCAAGTGGTTGATTTGAGATAAGAGTCTCACAGACTTTTCATCCTAGGCTGGCTTCCAATCTAAGTCTTTGAGGTTTTAGCCTCCTAAGGGCTACTATACGTCTCACAGGATGAGGGTTACTTTGTGAGAGAGTGGTTTGTCATAAAGCAAGACCACCCAACAAATATGTCCCTTCTGCACATGGCTGGTTCTATTCCCTTACTGCTCCAAGTTAGGACCCTGCTGAGGGATCCCTCATCAGAGGCTGACAGGTGATGCCCCCTTGTCTGAGACGTTCAGCCTCCAGACCTGTTATATAGAAACTGTTCCTTCTTTATACAGTACAACAATCTCAGCTATTTTGTCAGAATGACAGAAAACAAAGTAATGAGTGACCAATAAGTGACATTACTGAAGGTCATATAATCTATTTCTTAAAAAATTTAAGGCGCTTTCCATACTGTTTGTCACAATCTTGGTACCAATTTGCATTCTGAATTACTTAACAGTAATTCAGAGAAAGAATGTATTACAGAAATAATTATTTCAGGGGGAAAGAGAAGCAAAGACTAGCGAGCTTCCATGCCCCTGCGGTAGTTATTCTTTTGGAAATTCCCATATGAAGGTTATTTTGTTTTGCCTACAGAATATCTAATTGTAAAATATTACCACCACACAGATATCACACTTTGATTACATTTAGTCTTCCTGATGCTCTCCTTACTGAATTTGCATGGCTTTATTGATTTATCACTCTTTTTAAAAGGGTGAACTGAATGTCCTCTCATTTCCCAGTACCATTTCTGGAACATAATACTCATTTTCTCTTAAAACTAAAGAGCAAAGCCACACTGAATTTTGTTATTGTTATTACATTTTCTTTTTCCTAGTGCAAATTAGTGAAAGAGAAAATTCTTCCCAAGTGAAAGTAATATATTGGGCATTATCAGAATGCTTTTATTCATTAAATATACTAAATATTCATTAGGAATTTAATAGTCATTTCCTAAATATTGTAATTCTAATACTATTACTTATCATCTGCAATTACTAGGGCAATTATGGGCAATTATTAGAGCTTATCTGTACACATAATAATAAGAAATATTGGGCTGGGGATATAGCCTAGTGGCAAGAGTGCCTGCCTTGGATACACGAGGCCCTAGGTTCGATTCCCCAGCACCACATATACAGAAAACGGCCAGAAGCGGCGCTGTGGCTCAAGTGGCAGAGTGCTAGCCTTGAGCGGGAAGAAGCCAGGGACAGTGCTCAGGCCCTGAGTCCAAGGCCCAGGACTGGCCAAAAAAAAAAAAAAAAAAAAAAAAAAAAAGAAATATTAGCATTTAACAAACATGAATAGAATCTGACCAATGATATTCATGTCACATAGAAATTATAAGGCTCTTTTTGTGTGCAGCTCTAGAATTTTGCTACAGCTTTGCTACAATCTCCAGTAAGCATTTGTCAAAGGTTTGAAAGAATTCTTCACAGTGAGTAATAATGATGTAGATAGGGCCTCAAAATAGAAAATTAGCTGGGCACTGGTTGCTCACACTTTTAAACCTAGCTGCTCAGAAAGCTGAGATCTTAGTATCACAGTTCAAAGCCTGTCTAGGAAGGAAAAATTTGTGAGACTTTTTTTGTTTGCCAATTCTGGGGCTTGGACTTGGGGCCTGCGCACTGTCCCTGGCTTCTTTTTGCTCAAGGCTAGCACTCTACCACTTGAGCCACAGCACCACTTCTGGCCATTTTCTGTGTATGTGGTGCTGGGAAATTGAACCCAGGGCTTCATGTATACAAGGCAAGCACTCTTGCCACTAGCCCATATCCCCAGCCCAACTCTTTTCTTTTTTTAAACCAGCCTTGCATCTCTGGGATAAAACCCACTTGATTATAATGTATGGTTTATTTTTACAATTAGTTGCTGAATTCTGTTGGCTAGTATTTTATTGAAGAGCTTTGCATCTGTGTTTATCAGAGATTGGTCTACAATTCCCTTTCTTCATTGGATCTCTTCCTGGTTTTGGGATGAGTATAATGCTGGCTTCATAAAATGTGTTTGTAATTGGACCTTCTTTTTCTATTTCATGGGAAACTTTGAGATGTATCAGTGTTAGTTCAACTTTAAAACTAGTCTTATAGGGCTGGGGATATAGCCTAGTGGCAAGAGTGCCTGCCTCGGATACACGAGGTCCTAGGTTCGATTCCCCAGCACCACATATACAGAAAACGGCCAGAAGTGGCGCTGTGGCTCAAGTGGCAGAGTGCTAGCCTTGAGCGGGAAGAAGCCAGGGACAGTGCTCAGGCCCAGAGTCCAAGGCCCAGGACTGGCCAAAAAAAAAAAAAATTAGTCTTATAGAATTCAGCCATGAATCCATTGGGACCTGGGCTTTTCCTTGTTGGACGGCTCCTGATTACTTGGAAAGGACATTTAAAGAATTTTTATTGTTATTTTAAAGGTGATATACAGAGGGTTATAGTTACACAAGTCAGGTACTGAGTACATTTCTTTTTGGACAATGTCAAGCCTTCCTTCACTCCCTCCCAGTTTTCCCTCCTGTTTCCACCCACAAGTTGTATAGATACCTTTCAACATAGTGTCTAGTGAGTCCCATGGCTGAATTTTTACCTTTGTCCCACCATTTCTGTGCCCCCCCTTACCCTTATAAGGACAGATAAAGGAACAAATGAGAAAAGAAGAAAAGAAAATGAAAATAGCAACAAAGGAAACACTTTTTATTTCCATTTCCTGGAGTTCTTTTCAATAAATACTATTTTGTTTGATCAGATGCACCTTTGTATTCCTCTTCTAAGAGTATCCTCCTTTGGTCTCACTGTGTATGAATACCCAGAGTTCTGTATAATTTATGCACAGAGTCTTATTTTCAATTAACTACCAAAAGCTGAACTGCAGCTGTGGCTCAAGTGATAGAGTGCTATCCTTGAGCTCAGGGACAGACCAGGCCCTGAGGTCAAACCCCAGGACTGGTAAAACAAAAATAAAACAAAAAACCAAAACCCAGAAGACCTTAATTGTTAAAAACTGATATGTGTTACTGTCATTCCTTTACAGGATGCAGATTCCTCTTATTTTAAAGTCTGGAAGAGAAAACATGACTAAAAGAAGCATTTGGAAGTTTTCAACTGGAGAACCACAACAGTCATATACACAGAAGACCAGTATAAGACTAATTTATGATTTCTTTGTTTTTGGATGTAGGATCTTGCTGTGTACACAGAGCTCACTTCCAATTTGTGATTTTCCCATCTAGCCTCCTAAGTGCTGGGATTGTAGGCATGTGACTCCACGTTCAGCTTGATTTTAAATTTTGATACAACTTTCAACATATGAATACTAACATATTGTCATGCATCTTGCAAAAAGCTATTAACACATTTTATATCCGTGAACAAAGAATATTTAGTTATACTTTAATATGTAGGCTTAAAGCCTAAATTATCAAAATATAACCAAGAATTTTACTACGTACTTACTGTATCTGTTCATGTGTGCTTCCAGAATAAAATAGTACAGATTGACTGTTAGACACGATAGGAATTTGTTTCTTACAGTTCTGGAAGATGCGAAGTCCAAGGATAAGGCACCAACACGATTGGGGTCTGGCTGGGTGATCTGTACCTCTATGATACCCTGTTGCTGACTGTTTTGGATGAGTACCCCAGCCCTCTGTTAAGGAAGTAGGGGAAGGGCAAGAGGAAAACCTCCCACTTGAAGCCCTTCTTTAAGGGCACCTAACCCCATTCACCTCCCAAAGGCCATGCCTGTTACTACTGTTGCTTTGGGGATTAAATTGTAACATTATTTACTGAAGGGACAGAGACCTTTGAACCATAGAAACAAAACTGTATTGCAAATTCCATAAACAAATGGCTGAGCAATGAGAAAATGTAAAGCAGCATTTAGAATATTTCTACCTCTATAAGATGCTTCTGCTCTTTTAGAAGAGTGGACATGTAGGTAGAAATAAATAGTAATTTGAAGCACTAAGCAGAAATAACAGCAGCCATAAGTTATTACATGTGGTATGTAATTTGCTCTACTGGAATGCTTATTATTTAACTCCTATAACCGCCACCAACGTGGGTGGTATTTCCTACCTTAATAGAAGATTATCCTAAGAATCCAATGTTCTTTGTCCTAAAAGGTCCTTTGTCCTAAGAGGTCTGTCTACAGGGCAAATAGATGAGGCATTGATCTTGGATTATAGAGATTAAAGAACAAATGTTCTTTTCTTTATACAGTACCAGCCTCAGATATTTTGTAGCAACAATGGAAAGCACACTTAATACATACCTAATAGTAGAATTGGTGAATGTTTTATAACTATACTATTTGACACTTTTGAGGTATCTTCATACTGTTTTTCAAAATCTCTATAAACAATTTTCAGAGCAACTGGTGTACTTGATTTGCTTTCATTATTTTTTGTTCTCATCTGTATTATTTCTTTCACTATCTTCAGTTTAACTTTTCTGGTGTATGTATGTGTCACAGACACATTCAATTAGTAA
This sequence comes from Perognathus longimembris pacificus, assembly GCF_023159225.1. Lineage (NCBI taxonomy): Eukaryota > Metazoa > Chordata > Mammalia > Rodentia > Heteromyidae > Perognathus > Perognathus longimembris. Next base: position 29,683,392 of record NC_063174.1, on the reverse strand, counting down.
CTGACATTCAGGTTTAAATAGCCTTATCTATTCGCTTTCTAGATGTTCTATTTGTTGTGCCAGTTGTGGAGCTTGAACACAGAGCCTGGGCGCTGTCCATTTTTTTACTCACAGCTGGCACTCTAGCACTCTACCTCTTGAGCCACAGCTCCATTTCTAGCTTTTTGCTGGTTTACTGGCGATAAGAGTCTCATGGAATTTTCTGCCCAAGCTGGCTTCGAACTGTAATCTTCAGATCTCAGCCTCCTCAGTAGCTAGGATTACAGGCATGGGCCTCTGGTGCTTGGCTTTTTTTTTTTTCTCTTGTAGTCTTGGTCATTTGAACTCTGGGCCTGGGCACTGTCCCTGAGCCTCTTTGTGTTCAAGGCTGGTTTTCTACCATTTGAGCTAGAGTGCCACTTCTGGCTTTTTCTGAGTAGTTTATTGGAGATAAGAGTCCCATGGACTTTTCTGCCTAAGCTGGCTTTGAACTGCTATCCTCAGATCTCAGCCTCTTGAATAGCTAGGATTACAGGCGTGAGCCACCAGTGCCGGCTTCTTGGACTTGAAAATTGATTCTTCTTGTTACTAATTCTTTGTTCAAATTTTCAATCTTATGTCTTGGATAAGTCAAACACACACTAACAATTTTAGAGTCTATATTTAGTAGCTATTATTTGGTTCACTGTGGGTCTGTTTTCCTTTAGTCTTTGATCAGGTCGTTTTGTCTCATGCTGTTAATTTTCCATCACTGTAATAATACTGACACAGTCATCCTAGAGAAAAGCTTTTTTTTTTTTTGGTTCAGTAAATACTGACACAATCATCTTAGAAAGAGAAAAGCTTTATTTTTGAAGGTTTTAGTTTATAACCAAATGACCCCATTGCTTTGGTCTATGGCAGAGCAAAGCATTTTGTCTCAAGGGGACAGATAAGTGCTAGGGTTCCTCTATCCCCTTTAAGGTCATGCTTCCAATGACCTAGAATCTCCACTAGGATCCCATACTTAAAGGATCCTCCACCTCCCAATAGTGCCACTCTGGGGAACAAGACTTCAACATATGGGCTTCTAGAGGCCATTCCAGATCTGAATTGCTGCACATGCCTCATTTTAAATGGCCAGTTCAACATTAAATACAAAAACTGTAAAATTAACATAAGGGGAAGATTTTATTGGAGAGATTTTATTAAAAGATTTTAAGGTTCCTGAATTGAAGTATTATGATAAAATAATTATATTATGTGGAACATTTAGGTCATATTAAATGTAAAAACAAAACAGTACAACATTTGAAAATACTATAAAATTAATTATATTTCAAATAAATACATGTGGGCTGGGAATATGGCCTAGTGGTAAAGTGCTCGCCTCAAATAAATACATGTATACATTGATGTTAAGCCTCAAAAGGATCCATTATTAAAAACACTGATAAGCATGCTTTTTATGTAATTACATAGCTGCTGACTTTTAAAACAATAGAAAATTTAGTAACTAATTTTAAACAAAATTTTAACTGTCAAAGCCTAAGATAATCTACAGAGCAGAAATGTTGGTCAATTAATTTTAGCTTTTATGTTAGACATAAGATTGTCCTTACTGTTTTTTTTAAACCATTAAGATGGTTATAGGAACCAATTTTAATGAGCTTCACTTTGTCAGGCATCCTTGGGGCAACAAAGATGTTAATGAGCTGACAAGAAGGACATTGCTGCTTTGCATATGTCACCTCCTCTGATGATGTTACAAGTGAAAAGGGGTGCTCTAATACAAATAGATAGGGAGAGGTTTTGATGAAAAAACTGGATATCCTAGGGGAGGGTCAGCTGCTTGCACAGTGAGGTTTCTTAGAAGTAGTTGATGAGCCTGGATGCTGTAGCGCTCCTCGTCGTCGTTGGTGGCATAAAGCAATTCCCAAGAGAGATTGGCCCACTGACCTCTAACAGCTTCAGAATTTAACTTCCCAACTTGGACCAATAATTCTTGAAGGGTAAGCACTCTGCTAGTATAACCTCTCTTTAAAATATAATAGGAGAGGAAGGAGAAAAAGAAAGGAGGTTAAATTTAGATGTTATTTTTTATTTATTTTATATCTATACTTAGGACACACAAAAAACAACCCAACCCCATCCCAAGTAAGCCTTCTTTCAAGATTAAAAGGGAAGTGCTATTTTAAAATGTACATACAAGTGGGTAACCAGTGGCTCATGCCTGTAATCCTAGCTACTCAGAAGGCCGAGATATGTGGATTGCTGTTTGGGGCAATCCTGGAGTCTCTTATCTCCTATTAAACACCCCAAGGCAGGAAGTAGAGCTGTGGCTTCAGTGGTAGAGTGCTAGCCTTGACCACAAAAGCTCAGGGACAGTGCTCAGGCCCTGAGTTCAAACCCTAGGACTGGCACACACAAAGAAATTAGCTTACCTTTAGGATAAAAATAGGTTGCTTATCTTTAGGATAAAAATTTACTTGTATTATCTTAGCTCTCTAAATAAGTATGTGAAGGAAAATTTCATTTAATCGGCAGGATAGCTATATGTTTCTCCAAGGAGTAATTTAAGTCCATTCCCAAAGTTTTGATATATGAGGTCTTCATCTTTATTTAACACAACATATTTTCCAATGTCTCTTTCGATCTCTTCTTTGAGCCACTGATTACTTAGGAATGTGTTCCTAAGTATATGTGTTGTAGGGAACAGAGCTGACTCCATCTTGATTATTAGGTCAACCTGACCCCAAAATTCTGCTTCTGTAAATGGCTTCCTTGTTTGTTGCTTGCTCTACCCCCTGCACCAACCCCCTACATCTGTGCTACGCTTTTACCTTTATTTATTTATTTATTTTTGCCAGTCCTGGGGCTTGGACTCAAGGCCTGAGCACTGTCCCTGGCTTCTTCTTGCGCCACTTTTGGCCATTTTCTGTATATGTGGTGCTGGGGAATCGAACCCAAGGCCTCATGTATACGAGGCAAGCACTCTTGCCACTAGGCCATATCCCCAGCCCACTTTTACCTTTATAAACCCCAATTTGAGGACTGCTTAGGGTCACGGTGGCAGCTCCTGAGTCTGCACTGTGTCCCTGGCAGGTCAGCCCGCTTTTCACTGTCGCAGTTTCAGCTCCCAAAGTCTGTGCTGTGTCCCTGGCCAGTCAGTTCACTTTATGCTTCCCCAAGAAATCCATCTTTTTGCTTGCGACTGTCTCTGAGTGGTAGACTCTTGGATGGACGGGGACTCCCCTCCCTTGAACCCCGTAACATATGTAACTTTGCTGAATTTCTTTATAATTTCATTTAATTGTGGTAAGAAGATAAATGAAGGTTTACACTGAACCTTTTAAATTTATCAAAGTCTGTTTTATGTGCTAGCATAATGGATTACCCTGTTGAATGTTCTATGCATACCTGAATGTGTATTCAGTCATTGTTAGGTGGAGTACTCCATAGGTACCTGTTTGATATCACTGAGTTAGTGATGCTCAGATCTGTTACTATTTTTTGTTGATTTGCATATTTCTCTGCATGATGGAAAGTGGGGTATGGAAGTCTCCAGTTGTTTTTGTTCCTCTCTGCATTTCAGTGTTTTGTTTTTTTTTTCTTAATTTTGATGCTAGTTGTATATATGTTTCAATAATTATTGTGTTTTTAATGGGCTGATTCTTTTATTAATAGTTTTTCTCTTCAAGTCTACCTGTTTTGTTATTAGTGTAAGGATTCCAATTGCCTTGAGGTTGCTACTTTCAAAACAAATATTTTTTTCAATCTTTTTACCTTTAACTTTGTCTTTGAATCTGAAGTGTGTCTCATGTAGGCAGCAAATGGTTGGATTGTATTTGTCTATCTCTGCCATTCATTTAGATTCTGTAATCCATTCCCATTGAATGTTCTTATTTATATATTTGATTTTTCCCAACAATCTCTTTCTTTTGGTTTATTCTCATTTAATGTTATAATTTATATAGTTAGATTTTCTGTTATTTCCTTGTCTTCTGTCTCACCTTTATTCCATTATGGCTTTCTTTTACATTAAGTAAACATTTTGTAAGTGACATTTTCTTTTAATTTTTTTTCCAGTTCTCTAGCAAGTCTCAGGTGTTTACCATGTTTTTACTTATTAACTCAATTTTAATTTACAACTAACTTACATAGTTTTATCTTATTTTGTTCCTTTTTGTGATACTGTTGGACATATTACATTTGTAATTGCTACAGATGCAACAATATATTGTTATAATTATTTATATAATTCCATGTTTTTCGTGATGTGTGTGTGTCCATCCTGGATTTGAACTTGGGGCCTGGGCACTATCCATGAGCTTTTGTGCTCATGGCAAGGGCTCTAGACTTTGAACCACAAGCTCTAAAGCTCTAAATCCAGCTTTTTTGTTTCTTGAGATAAGAGTTAATTGGACATAGTCTTTCTTTTTTTTTTTTAAGATAAGAGTTAATTGGAGCTAATAGTCTCCTGGACTTTCCAGGTTGGCTTTAAACTGAGATCCTCAGATCTCAGTCTCCCGAGTAGCTAGGATTATAGGTGTGAGCCACGAGTGCCTGGGTATAATTCTATATTTTAAAGAAGCTGAGAGAAAAGGAGGCACATATATATTTATTGTTTTGTTGACTTCCTTTATTCTTGTAGTTCCACATTATCATCGGGAGCCAATTCCCTTAGGCCCAGTACAGCTTTGTCCTCACTAACTTCCTCTATGAAGTTATTGGCAAATATATGAATATATGTGTTACTGGCCCAAGAATACACTAAACACATTTAGTGTACATAATTTTTTTCGAATAGGAGAAAAATGCATTTGTATTTTTTACATAATTACATAGTTATCTTTACTGCTGTTTTTTTGTATTTGAATTAGGGGTATTTGAATTAAGCGACTATAAGTACATTCAGAGGAGATGAAAAGCATTCCCCTTATAATGCCTTTAACATTTCTTGTAAGGGAAGTCTGCAAGCAAAAATTATACCTTTTATTTACAGAAATGTCTTTTTTTGCTTCATTTTTTTTCCAAAAAAATCTCTGTTGGGTTCTTAGTTAACCAGTTTTTTTTTAATGGCTTATATTAGTTATGGGGGAGGATTTCATTGTTACTTCTCCATATTTGTTTATACTGTATTCCAATCAATAGGTTTTTGTTTTCTTTTGAGCACCTTGCATATGTCATTGGCTGTGTCTGGCCTCCATTGTTTCTGATAAGTCAAATGATATAACACCAATTTTATGGAATTCCCTTACATTACAAATCATTTTTGCTTGTTCTAAAAAACACCAGAGAATTTGAAACTGCTCCTGGCAAAGAGGGCCTGGCATGTTTACTTGTGGATCTCTTTGTGTTTATCCCACCTAAAAGTTCACTAAGCTTCCTGACTTAATATTTTTCAATAATTTTGGGAACTTTTCAGCAGTTTTATCTTTTAATAAAATTTCTCGCCTCTCTTCTCTCCTGGGACTGGAATGTATGTTGGTATACTTAATGTTGGCCCATATTTCTCTGAAGCTCTCTTCCTTTCCATTCATTTTTTCCCCTCTTCTTTGAATTATATAATCTCTACTGATCTTTATTCTGCCAGTTCAAATCATCTACTGAGAACTTCTAGTATAATTTTTTTCTTTTTATAATTTGTCTCTATTGTCATTCTATTTTATGGAATATTGATTTTATATCTTTTATTGATTTAATCATGGTCTCTCAGTTATTTTAGTGTATACTTTCTTATATTTCATGTCTGGTTGTTTTCACAGCTAATTTCTGTTGTATGCTTTCCTTCCTAGCTTATGGGCTAGATATTCTTGTTTCTTTGTTTGCAGGTTTTATACTTTTTGTTGAAAATTGGGCATCTTAGATGACCTTATAGAAACTAGTCCTACTCACTCCATATGCTAGGCCTTTGTTATTTACCTTATTGTTTAGCAAGTGACTTTGTAATTTTAGAGAAGTAAACTCTTGCTTGGTTCAAGTACCCCTGACATGTTATATCTCAGGTATTACTCTTCTGGGAATGCAGCCCAATGAATGCCCAGTTACCTTGGGTTGACAGTGGTTTGGGGCAGGGCTACCTTTGTTCAGTGTTCACATGCAGCTGTTAAGCTCCACTGATTTCCAGATGATTGCTGTACAGAATAAGTTGCTGTATAGATAGATCCAATTTAACTTGGACTTCTACAATGGAGCTTTTGCTTTCAGTGTCTGATATCTGTTCTGACCCCAGAAGGGCCTCTCTGTTGTTTGTCTCCTTATAATCTAGCCAGTTTACAGTTAGCTTATATGTTCAATGAGATAAGCATTTCTTTTTATAATTACTTTGCCACTGCTTTCATTGTTTTTAAGAGCATCAGACTTCCATGTGTCCACACTGTTGTAAATGAATCAATTCTTTTGGGAAGAGTTTTGGAGTTCTGTTTTTCTTGTGATGTGTTTGTGTGGTGGAGTTCTGGATCTGGACACTCCTGGTTTAGAAGATGGACACTTAGTGGAGTGGAACAGGAACCACATGCCTTTTAACTTGCCTGTTACCATGTAGAGCCTATGCCTTATGAGAAGGCAATCAATATTCACAGTGCCCAAGACAGCCTCAACCTTGTGCAGAGGGGAGGCCAGAAGAGAGTCTACCTGTTGACTTTAGCAACATGTAGCTAGAAACTGGATGAGCAAAGTCCTCTTGAGAAAACAGTCCTCCAGTAGAGAACAGAAGAGTGAGAGAATACTGTGCTTTTTGGTTGTTCTAGTCTGAATAGAGTTTCTATCTTGAGGGGAGAGGCAGTGAGATTTAGTCCAACTACTGCTGTCCTTATTGAGGTTTTCCAATTAGGAATTTAATTTTCCAGAATTAATGTTTCTTCATTTGCTGTATGGTTTTAGGATGATTCAGGGGATTTTTAGTTCCTAAAATTTTTCCCATTAGTTTTTTTTTTTGGGGGGGGAGTGGGGAAGCATTTGTAGAACTTCTAACACTGTAATGCTAGATAGGCTCAGAACTTACAATAGGGATAAATCTATCATACTATGCAAAAATAATGACCTTTTAAGTGTAATAACAAGTATTTAATCCTAAAACAAACATCTCTAATTTGGACTCTCTGAATTCTCACTGGTTAGATTTGTTTCAAATACAGTAGAGAGATCAGTAAGAGAAACAGTTTGTTAGCTGGACATCATGGATCAAACTTGTGATCACAGCTACACTGAGGCAGAAATAGAGAGGATGGAAGATTGAGCCCAGCCCAGACAAAAGAGGATCTCAATTTTGGAGGAAGGCACCAGTGGTCCCAGCTTCATACTATAGGTGGGATGAACTCTGGTTAGAGGCCAGGCCCAAGCAAAAACTGAGACCCTACCTGGAAAATCACCTAAAGAAAAAAAAATCTAGAGCTAAAGATATAACTCAAAAGGTAGAACCTTGAGCTCAAACCCTAGTACCTTTGGAAAAAATAGAAAACAAAGAATTTTCTGTTTATAAATTAATTTCCCTCTGGGAAATTAAAAGCAAAGCCATCATTCTTACACTTGAACTGGGCATAAGAATACAATCCATCTTGCTAAAGAGGTTATAGCAAGTTACATGTACTTGACTTACAGATTAGCTGTTGTACATAGTATTTTAATTGCCTCATACTCAGTTGGCAAAGGTAATGAATTAACTATCTCAGGGTTGAGCTATCTTTTTTCCATTCATCAGACTTGAACTCATGGTGTAGGAGCTGTCTGAGCTTTTTTGCTCAAGGCTAGTGCTCTACCACTTTGAGCCACAGCTCCACTTCTAGTATGGTGGTTAATTAGAGATAAAAGTTTCATATACTTTCCTGTTTGGGCTGGCTTCAAACTGTGATCCTCAGGTCTCAGCCTGTTGAGTAGCTAGGATTACAAGCATGAACCACCAACACCTGGCATAGGTGTAAGCCCAGGATGGTCTTGAACTCGTGATCCTCCTGTGTGCACCAACACAGCCAGCTATTTTTACCATAAAGTCATGTCCTTAGAGTCATGATTACAACTGTCTTGAAATTGTAACTGATATAGAATTAACAGCTAGAATGTTATATCACTTACCACTTAGTTCAAATATTTTAGAACTGATTTCTAAGCTTTAAGGTTAACATATGAAAATGTTTAAAAATATTTTTAACCTTACCATATTAGGATCATACCCCAGAGAAAACAAGCATGGCTTTTCTTGTAAAACTGCTTCCTTCCATTTTTCATCAGATACTAAACCAATGTACCAGTCACTGTCATATTCTTCAAGGCAGTTGGCCAGCTCTTCAAAGTTTTCTATGGGACCTAAACTTGCTTTGTCAACCATTAGTTTCAGAGTATACCTAAAACAATGAAGACCCAAACAATTTTAGGATATTTAAAATCAAGTCTATGGATAAAATAGATTTTTTTCAATCAACATTTTTCTTACTTTGAATTGAAATAGACTGTATTTCAAATTAAAAGTTGAAGGAGAAATGAACCAGTTGAAGTGAAGATATCTAGTAAGCCAGACTACGTCACATTAAAAGCAAAGGAAGGAGCTGAATGCCAGTGGATCACACCTGTAATCCTAGTTACTCAGGAGGCTGAGATTCACAGTTTGTTTTGTTTTTTTTTGCCAATCCTGGGTCTTGAACTCAGGGCCTGAGTATTATCCCTGGCTTCTTTTTGCTCAAAGCTAGCACTCTACCACTTGAGCCACAGCACCACTTGCGGCTTTTTCTATATATGTATGTGGTGCTGAGGAATTGAACCCAGGGCTTCATGTATATGAGGCAAGTACTTTACCACTAGGCCATATTCCCAGTCCTGAGGTTTACAGTTTGAAGCCAGCTCAGGTAGGAAATTCTATGAGACTCTGATATTTAATTAACCACCTAACAGCCAGAAGTAGGTCAAAAAGTAGAGTCCTAGTCTTGAGAGAAAAAGCTAAGGGATGGGATAGCACCTAGGCTCCGAGTTCCTAGGCCCTGAGTTCAAGCCACAGTACTGACAAAACCACCACCACCACAACATAAAAAAGCAAAGGAAGCAGAAATTAACCAAGCTGCAAATACATCACCATTTTTTTTTCATTTCTTAAGAAAGTGATTTAAAACACTAGGAATCAGTCTTTTCTTTTCTTTTCTTTTTTGCCAGTCCTGGGGCTTGAACTCAGGGCCTGAGCACTGTCCTTGAGCTTTTGCTCAAGGCTAGCACTCTACCACTTGAGCCACAGTGCCAGTTTTCTGTTTGTGTGGTACTAAGGAATCAAACCCAGGGCTTTGTGAATGCTAGGTAAACACTCTACTACTAAGCCACATTCCCAGCCCTAGAAATCAGTCTTTTAGGTAATTAAGAATGATTTTTTTGGTCAATTATACAACTTGTATATAATAAAAATGAGTTACCTGAATGCTTTCAGAGCTAGTTGGAACAATTCTGGTTTTTCTGTGAGCCAATCCAAGGCACTAGACCAGGGCAAAACACCATTGTAAACTCTTAATATATGACCAGGAGTAGGCGCCATATTGTCTATTCCAAATAAACTAATATAACAAGTCATTACTGTATGAATATACAAGTCTTTTAAAACTTTATCCTTTGCAATTTCTTCTAGTAAACTTGAGGCATTTTCTTTTGAGTGGAAACACTCCAATTGCTTTAAAACAAATTGGTACCAGTCTCCTGGAAATAATGAGCTCATCTCTTTCACTTTAGAATTGGGCATACAACTAGACATCCATTCTTGAGGTAAGCTCAATAAGTGAGAATGGGAACAAGAGAACTCCATAAGAGGGATATATGCTGTGTCCCCTTGTTTTCCTTTGTCTACAGCAGGGTATCCTAACATAATTATTTTGAAAAGATCATTTTCTGGAACTGTGTCTGAGGAATGATCACCAACTCTCTGTGAGTCCACTGATCCCGGAATAGGCAACTTTGTATCTGGTACCACTTTGAATTGATCTTTTTCTTGTTTTCCTTTTGTGATGGTTGGCTCATCATCAAAAATATTACCATCATCAGACCAGTCATTGAAAACTTCAGAACTTGAACTATCTGTGTCTTCCAGGGATTTGGGATGAGGTGCACTGTTCAAAGCAGGCAAGATTATGAGAGGTGTTTCTCTTTTACCTTCAGTTTTAGGAATATTCTCCTGCATGCTGGGTCTTTTGGAGCAGTACTGAATAAGTATCCACACAAGCACTTTGAGAAGGTCATTCTTAAATTCTTTTAAGTTGTCATGAGAATCAATGATTCCAGATAGGATATTCTTGGCATCAGAATATACTTTCACAGGCAAAATAGTACAGGGTGTCAAGATATTTCCAAAGTGTTCATTAAAGGAGCATACTTTTGTGTACTCTCCTTGCTCAAAAGCGCCTTCAAATACTTCATCAACTCTTCGGGCTTCTATAGTATGACAGGTTGTTTCTTGCAATTCTAACCCCTAAAGAAGAAATAAAAAGTACTTGAATTTTATGATTATTTATCATATTGAGAACATCATTAGTCTTGTAAATGTCAGGTTTTTATCATAAGAGATAGAAAAATAACAATTTTTTTCTCCAGTCCTGGGGCTTGAACTCAGGGCCTGAGCACTGTCCCTGGCTTCTTTTTGCTCAAGGCTAACACTCTACCACTTGAGCCACAGCCCCACTTCTGGCTTTTTCTATATATGTGGTGCTGAGGAATCGAACTCAGGGCTTCATGTATATCAGGCAAGTACTCTACCACTAGGCCATATTCCTAGCCCAACGAATTTTTTTTTTTTTTTTTTTTTTTTTTTTGGCTAGCCCTGGGCCTTGGACTCAGGGCCTGAGCACTGTCCCTGGCTTCCTTTTGCTCAAGGCTAGCACTCTGCCACTTGAGCCACAGCGCCACTTCTGGCCGTTTTCTGTATATGTGGTGCTGGGGAATCGAACCTAGGGCCTCATGTATACGAGGCAAGCTCTCTTGCCACTAGGCCATATCCCCAGCCCCCCAACAAATTTTTTTAAGAGCCACACTTAAATTTTTAAATTATCTTTAAGTAGTTGTACAAAGGAGATATCATTTAACAAAGCAGTTTATGAATACAATGCATCTTGATCAGTGTCACTCCATTCATCATTTTCATCCCTCTTCCACCAACCCCTTCCCTTACTTAATTTTGTGGTATATATCATGAATTCTTGAGTGCCTCCTCCCCTCAAGAGCTATAGTCACACTTTATGATGTTAACCCTACCTCCTTTTTTGGCAGTACTGGAGTTTGAACTCAGAGTACTGTACTCACTCATAGATTGCTTGCATAGGGCTAGTGCTTTACCACTTGAGCCATGTTTCCAGCCCAGCTTTTTGCAAGTTATTCTTTCTCTTTTCTGTCTGGAATGGTTTTGAACTGTGATCTTCAGATCTCAGACTCCTGAGTGGCTAGGAGTATATGCATGAGCCACTCACACCTGGCTCACACATTTGATGTGGATAGAGACATTAAACATAATGCTGGGAGAGTAACAGTAAGATCACATAGAATATATTATAGATATGTGTGGAAGTGTAACAATGAAATCCTCCTCTGTATAAAAGCTAAAACAAGTTAAGAAAATATGATCACTATTTCAAAAGAAATTATGGAAATTATATTAAAATTGAGCAAAAACTTTATGAAATATAAATATAATTTCATACCTTTATTGTCAAGATTGAATCATACATTAAAAACTTTTAAGCCAGGTGCTGGTGGCTCATGCCTGTAGTAGGATTGTAGCTTGAAGCCAAACCAGATAGCAAAGCCATGAGATACTTATTTCCAATTAATCACCAATAACAACAACAGAAAAGCCCACCCCAAACCAGAAGTGGAGCTGTGGTTTGAGTAGTAGAACTTTAAAAAAAGAAAAAGCACAATTAGAATACGAATTTTGTCTTTCTACCCTACTTATATGAGAATAAAAGCATTCGATTGTACACATTGTGCCCAAAAGTGATAGAATAAAGAAGATAGTTTAAAGGAAGAGCCGATATATTTCCTGTTTGTCTGAATGTAGTGTAGAAGAAAAGAGTCAAACATAACTCCAGAAGGGTACAGTTTCTCCAAGGACTTCTAGGAACAAGAACACTGATGGAAAGAGGTCAAGGAAAAAAAGAACCATGAAAGAAGAGTAAAGTAAGAGTATCTACAAAGCAAAAGATGAGAACAACTATATCAAATGCTGCTAACAGGTGAAGAAAGATGAGTTAAGAGTTGCTATTTGGGGCTTGGGATATGGCCTAGTAGCAAGAGTGCTTGCCTCGTATACATGAGGCCCTGGGTTCAATTCCCCAGCACCACATATACAGAAAATGGCCAGAAGTGGCGCTGTGGCTCAAGTGGCAGAGTGCTAGCCTTGAGCAAAAAGAAGCCAGGAACAGTGCTCAGGCCCTGAGTCCAAGCCCAGGACTGGCCCCCCCCAAAAAAAAGAGTTGCTATTTGGATTTAGCAATGTGACAGTTAGTGATGACCATGACAAGAGCACTCTCAGTGGAGATAGGATTAAAATTCTACAGTAAGGAACAGGAAAAATGAAGTAAGAGATATAACAACATAGGAAAGCATTTTGCTCTTAGAGGAGAAAAACGAGGGTAATTTTGTGGGAAGATGGTTTTATTAAGCTGAAAATGCTTTTATGATATAAGAGTTTGATTCGTGTTTTTGAGATGTCATCTAGGACTGAAAGAAAAGGAAACAGGTGTTTTGCTATCATGCTCATTTATGCTATCAGCACTAGTCAGCTATCAATATATGTTTATTGAAATAAACCTTTAAAAGTCAATAGGTAGGGGCTGGGAATGTGGCTTACCGGTAGAGTGCTTGCCTAGCATGCATGAAGCCCTGGGTTTGATTCCTTAGCACCACATAAATAGAAAAAGCCTGTAGTGGCGCTGTGGCTCAAATGGTAGAGTTCTAGCCTTGAGCAAAAAGAAGCCAAGGATAGTGCTCAGACTCTGAGTTGCCCCTGGACTAGCAAAAAATTTTTTAAAATTAAAAAAATATATATCGATAGGTGTTTTCACAGGAAAGGGAAAGAATTTCTTTCAAATTGATTTATGGGATTATTTGATGTGTACATAATACATAAAATTTTACATATATATTATAAAAATACTAAAGAAGTTTCAAATATACATTGACCTTAATGTTAATACAGCAATAAGTATAGCCATGTTCAAGAATCATTATCCATATCAGACGATCCTGAAAACGGCCCATGTAATGAGATCCAGGTAAGAGGATACCTAAAATAAAATAGAAAAAAAATGAAAAACATCTTCAAGTTGTTTTGCCATACAAATCTTCAAAATTGATAACATATCTAGAATTGATACCCATCTTCTCTCATTAGTTTAGTAACAAAAATAACTATTAATTACATATCAGGAGACATTATATAAGCTCTGAGTAAGCAGTAGGAACAGCTTACTAATATATATGTAAGTGTGTGTGTGTATATATATGTATATATACATAATAAAGGATAGCTTTTCCAAATAAACAAAAAATTAGAATTTGAATAACATGATAAGTAAGTGTGAAGTGTAGTAGGAAAAGAACTATACAAAAGCCAATTTCAGGTTGATTTAAAAGACTTTGAATCTTTTTAGTATACATGTATACAACTAAATAGTAATGTTTTATGGCTTTAAATTTTTTTTTAATTATCTTTAATAGTTGTCCAAAGGAGTTTCCATTTAACAAAGCTGTTTTTTTTTTTTTTTTTGGCCAGTCCTGGGCCTTGGACTCAGGGCCTGAGCACTGTCCCAGGCTTCTTTTTGCTCAAGGCTAGCACTCCGCCACTTGAGCCACAGCGCCGCTTCTGGCCGTTTTCTGTATATGTGGTGCTGGGGAATCGAACCTAGGGCCTCGTGTATCCGAAGCAGGCACTCTTGCCACTAGGCTATATCCCCAGCCCCTATGGCTTTAAATTTTAACAATTTTTTTTTTTTACAGTTTGTCATATAAAGCACTTTTTTTTTTTTTTCCAGTCCCAGGGCTTGAACTCAGGGCCTGTGCGCTGTCTCTGAGCTTCTTTGTGCTCAAGGCTGGTTTTCTACCACTTGAGCTTCTGGCTTTTTCTGAGGAGTTTATTGGAGATAAGGGGGTCAGAGACTTTCTGCCTGGGCTGGCTTCAAACCATGATCCTTAGATCTTAGCCTCTTGAGTAGCTAGGATTACAGCCATGAGCTACCAGCACGTGGCTTGTAAAGCATTTTTTTTGTTCAATATCCCAGCTCTGTGATTTATTCAGGTTACCTGCAAGCAGTTCAAGTTCATTCATTGTAACTGCTGTTGATAATTTACCACATGAATATAACTGAATCTTCATCTCCTTGTTCCAATTTTTTGCTATTAGTAATAACGCTAACAGAAATAATCTTTGTGCAAGCCTACTCATTTAACATGTGCAGAAGAGGAGGCTGTCTGCTATCCTTCCAAAGCTCTGCCTACAAGTTGGACCTCAGTTAACCTCTTGGAACCACCAGACCTGGTAAGAGTCTCTCACTGTGCTTAACGGAGCAAATAATTAAGATACACTGAACATTTCCTTTCCTTTTTAGGAGGCTGGCATTGGGATGTTATAGATAGAGAGTGCCTATAAACCAGCTAGTTTTTACTCTTTTAGGCTACTGCATCTGTTTGACATGAACTCATTATAAATTTTGAGTGTGAAGGTGTTTTCATATTTCACTGGAGGTCCGTAAATTTGATTTATTAAGGAAAATGTTTGTTTTATTTTTAACTGTCAATTCAGGCCAATGACAGTGGCAAAATCCTGTAATCCTAGCTACTTGGGAGATGGAGATGGGAGCAGAGGTATTGTAGTTTGAAGTCAGTCTTGGCCAAAAACTGTCTGCTGAACTACATTTAGATAAAGGGCTGGGCACAGTTCTGTGAGCCTGTTATCTGAGTGACACAAGGAAGCACAGATATTAAGTTCATTAGAACTGTTGTTGATAACTTATTATATGAATTAATGTGCTTAGGCTGGCCTGGGTATAAAGTAAGACTAACTAAATAAAATAATCAACACAAAACGGGGCCGGTGGATGCTGGGTGTGGTGGCTTGTACCTATAATCCTGGAGGCTGAGATCTGAGGATCGTGGTTCAAAGCCAGCCTAGGCAGAAAAGTCCCTGTGAGACTCCTATTTCCAATTAAGACTGTTATCTTCAATTAATCTCCAATTAATAATTTCTACTAAAAAACCAGATGTGGCACTTGTGGCTCAAGTGGTAGAGTGCTAGCCTTGAGCACAAAGAGGTTCAGGGATAGCACCTAGGCCCTGAGTTCAAGTCCCACAACCCAAACATAAAAGGGTAGGGGGCTGGCAGAGTGGTATAGCACCTGCCTAGCAAGTGTGAGGCCTTGTGTTCAAACTCTAGTACTGCCAAAACTTAAAAAAAAATTGCCAAATCATCTGAATAAAAAACTTCCCTAAAGATTTCTTTATAAGTTCAGCTAAAAATAAGGAGCAAGCAATATATTTGATAAATAATCTTTTAATCCAACCATAAAATACATTCGAATACTTGGACATGTACACATGAATGAAGTATGAAAAGATTATTTATCTTTTTTTATATACTAAATATACATTAGTAAGTCAACTCATTTACTCACCTAAACTCCCAGCTGCCATGGCAGTTTGCAGTGCAGCAGCCAGCCTGGGGACCATCTGGCAGTAGTACACAGTATCTGAACACACACATGCGGCAGTGCCTGCTGCTCCTGGCCAACTCTGAGTGGGTCGGGGAAACCCCATCAAGAACACAGGCAGCGTGAAGAGGGGGAGTAAGGGAGAAGAGAGTAATGCAGAAAAAATTATGATGACCAATACGAAGGGAGAGAAGATAGT
Source organism: Perognathus longimembris pacificus (assembly GCF_023159225.1). Classification (NCBI taxonomy): domain Eukaryota; kingdom Metazoa; phylum Chordata; class Mammalia; order Rodentia; family Heteromyidae; genus Perognathus; species Perognathus longimembris. The sequence continues at coordinate 29,667,573 of NC_063174.1, read as the reverse complement.
GTTGAGTATACACAAAGTGGTAGCTGATTTTCGATGTTTTTTTTCTGTCAATGATGCCACAAGTATGGTCACTGCAAACTGCAATTTGGAGATAAACTGAATCAAGCGATCACGAAAGACACCAACCTATAGAAACAGAAAAATTATTTAAAAAATTTGTCGTGAATTTTCAAGACAGCATTAAAAACATTATTTTATTATTTCCCCAATATTTTGTGGGAAATCCTTAAATGTAGTTTTGTAGGTTTTTTTTTTGTTTTTTTTTTTGGTCAGTCATAGGGCTTGAACTAGGCCTGAGTGCTGTTCCTGAGCTCTTCAGCGCAAGGCTAGCAGTCTGCCATTTGAGCCACAGCGCCACTGTCAGCTGTCTGCTGGAGATTAACTGGACTTTCCTGCCTGGGGTGGCTTTGAACTACAATCCTTAGATCTCAGCCTCCTGAGTAACTGGGATTATAGGTGTGAGCCACCATCACCTAGCAAATGTGATTAAAACTTTCTACAAGCATAAATCTAACAAATGTGACACTATGTGTAAGTTTTGGCTTTAAAAACGAAATATAAGCTGGATACTGGTAGCTACAGCCTACAATCTTAGCTACTTTGAGAGACTGAGTGTGGTTCTATGCCAGCCCAGGAATACATGTGAGACCCCTTCTCAACTGATGTTGGGATGCAGTAACATGCATTTGTTATACTAGTTATGTGGGAGGCTGAGATTGGGAGGCTTGTGGTTCCAGGCCAGCCTATTTAGAAAACTCCCAAGACTTCATCTCAACCAAAAAAGCTGGCTGTGGTGGCACATGCCTGTCATCTCACTTATTATGGGAAGTCTAAATATGCAGATCATCTTTCTAATGTATGCCACAGCAAACAAAACAATAACAAAAGACCATCTCAAAACTTACTAGTGAAAAAAATGATAGATGTGTGGTATGGGGAATAGAGCACTTGCCTAGTAAGCACAGATTCTCGAGTTCAAAGCCCATTAAGCAATCCCCCCCCCCCAAAAAAAGTAAGTAACATTAAAGAAAACGGACATAGTACTTACTACCTATACTTTAAGGGCTAAAACTATATGCCAACAAATTAGATAATATAGATGAAATTGACAAGTTTCTAGAAAGTTATAATTGCTGAAAAAATAGAATAGGTCAATAACAAGAGATTGATTTAGTAATTTAAAAACTACTCATGGAGAAAAGTTGAGGCTCAAATGATTTTAATAGTATAAAATACCATGTATTATAAAACATTTGCACTATTTATTAAATACTAACACTGTTTAGAATAATAAATACCACTACTTCAGCATCTCTTCCAAAACCAGATTATTGAATACCTCCTAAACTTTGTGTCTTTTGTGTGTGTGTGTGTGTGTGTGTACACGTGTGCAAGTGTATGCACCAGTACACTGAACTCAGGGCCTCTTGCTCTTGTTTGGCTTTTTAGCTTTTTGTTGGTTAACTGAAGACAAAAGTCTGTTTTGTTTTGTCAAACTGGCTCCAAACATTCTCAGATCTCAGTTTCATGAGCAGCTAGGATTAGAGATGTGAGCTACCAGCACCATTTCTAATTCATTTTGTGTGGTACTGTTAATAAAACCAACGATATCACCAGGAAAAAGAACTGCACACATATACACAGACATACTCATATACATGTGTATGCATCCATGCAGGCATGTGTATCTTATGAATATAGATGACAGGCAAAATATTAGCCACTCACACGTGTAATCCTAGCTACTCAGGAAGCTAAAATCTTCAGATTACAATTCCAAGCCAACCTGGGCAGAAAAGTCCATGAGACTATCTCCAATTAACTACCAAAAGGCCAGAAGTGGAGCTGTGACTCAATTGGTACAGTGTTCTCCTTGGAAAAAAAAGCTCAAAGACAGCACCCAGGCCCTGAGTTCAAGCCCTAGCACTGGCACAAACCAAACAAACAAAGAAGAAAAACAGCTACTGAATTCTATAACATGGAAAGGATTGTAGTGTATGATTAATGGGATTTATTTCAGAAACATAAGATTGGTTTAACAACCAAAAATCTAAGCTGGGTGCTGGTAGCCCATGCCTATCTCATCAGGAGGCTGAGATCTAAGGACCAAGGTTTGAATCTAGCTCATGCAGAAATGTCCATGAGACTCTTATCTATAGTTAACAAGCAAAAAGCAAGAAATAGAGGTGAAGTTCAAGCATTAAAGCAACACTTTTCAGTAAAAACAAAAACAAGTGAGAGCACAAGGCTCTGTGTTCAGAGCTCAGTACTGGCACCAAGACAAAACAAAGCATAAACAACAACAAAAAACCCCAAACAAATGACAGTGAATACATAAAAAGATATCACTAGCAATATGAGAAATGGAAATGAAAATATAAGAGTAGTGTGTACTCTGAGAATGGCTAAAATGAAAAAGTGAGGCAATGAAGAACGCTGGTTAGGATGTGGATAAAATCCAGTCCTCACCCACTACTAATTAGAAAGAGGCACAGTCTTTCTGGGAGCCAGTGGCTCATACCTGGAATCCTAGCTACTCAGGAGGCTGAAATCTGAGGATAGCAGTTTGAAGCCAGTCCAGGCAGAAAAGTCCTTGGGAAACCAAAAAACTACTCAGAGAAAGCCAGAAGTGGCACTGTGGCTCAAGTGGTAGAGTGCTAGCCTCAAACAAAAGAAGCTCAGGGTTGGCTAGGCCTTGAGTTCAAGCCCCAGAATTGAAACTAAAGAAAAAAAAAAAAGGTACAGTCTTTGCAGAAGACTATTGTAGTACCCTGAATGTTAAATATGGAACTATTACATGACCAAAAATTCCATCCATAGTCATGTATATACAAAAGAAATACATGCCCATCCAAAAACATATACAGACATATGAATATCATAGCAATAGACTCAAGTATGAAATGCAAAAACAACATAAATATCTGCTATCATCTAATGAGTAAGCCAACCAAATGTGGCATATCTATGCAATAGAATATTATTTGGCAATAAAAAGAATTAAATAATGATACATCTTACAAGAACAGATGTTTGGAATATATAAATGAAAAGCAATATATGCTCATATTCCATAATATTTCATTTAGGTGAAATGTCCAACAAGGGAAACTATGTAGAAACAGAAAGTAGGGAAATGGTGTGAATAGGATACAGTGGGAATGAGGAATAACTCTTAATGTTTCTTCAGGGGATTTAAAAAAATATTCTAGAAACTGTAACCCCTCTGTACATCAGTTTTACAATAAAAGTTTAAAAATAAAACATTCTGAAATTAAATTGAGGCTGGGAATATGGCCTAGTGGTAAAGTGCTCGCCTTGTATACATGAAGCCCTAGGTTCGATTCCTCAGCACCACATATATAGAAAAAGCCAGAAGTGGAGCTGTGGCTCAAGTGGTAGAGTGCTAGCCTTGAGCAAAAAGAAGCCAGGGACAGTACTCAGGCCCTGAGTTCAAGCCCCAGGACTAGCAAAAAACAAAACAAAATGAAATTAAATTGAGATAGTAGAAAAAATGCTGAATATATGCAATTTTAGCAGTATACATTAAATGGATAATTTTATGGTGTGTGAAGCTAACACTTGGTTAAAAAATACAATTACCAACAAAAGTCTGATTCCTGTATTCAGGCTTCTGTTCCACCATGAGTCTGCACTAGAGAACAAGTGCACTGCCGATACAAGTACGGTCTCCAATAAAGCATGTTCTGTGTTCTGCCAGACCTGCCATATATAAATTATCTTGTTATTGGGTACAGTCTGACTATACAAGCAAACAAATAAAATTCACAATTAAACTTAGCAACTGGAAAGCACTATTAAATACAATTAGGATTACCATTCTAAAAGCTCTTGTAAATCCAATGGAAATAGACACAGAGTGTAGTCCTTGTAAGGAACTATCCAATGAAAGAAATGCTATCATAGCAAAAGGTGATACTAAAAACAAACAAAAAAAGTGAGTTTAATTAATGTAAGGCAATTTCTACTACTGTACTTTAAGTTGTCATGAGCTTATTAAGCAATTAACTGAAGAAATTTAACAAAAAACATTAATTCTAGTAGCTCAGTCAATGGGAGTGAAGACTGGCAAATGGGACTGCATCAAGCAGTTTGTGCACACCATTAGGCTGCAAAGACAGCTACTGGATAGTCTTTGCTAGCTACGCATCAGACAAGATGTATTACCAGATTTATACATCTGACAAGATGTGTAACCAGATATATACATCTGAAAAGATGCACACCAAGAATATACAGGGAGTTTAAAATACTAAACTCCCAGAGTCAGTAACCTAATTGATAAAATATAGATAAGCTCAAACAGATTCTTCTCAGAATGGCCAATGAATACCAAAACACTCAACATCTTTCACCCTAAAGGAAACAGTCAAAATGACATTGAGATTCCATCTTACTACAGTCAGAATGGCCACTGTCAAGAACATAAACAACACATGTTGGCATGGATGTGAGAAAAAGGAACTCTAATACACCATTGGCAGGAAAATAAACCAGTATAACTACTATGTAAATGAATATATAAATACCTCATTGGAACTTGAACACTACAATATAGCAATACCACTTGAGCATTTGTCAGAAGGAATCTGAGTCAGGATGTAATATAGGCACTGTATGGTGTAGCATTATTACATATGTGTGTATTTTCTCTATAAAATATCTATATAATCACTCTGACTAAAGTATGGTATATCCGTGTGTGAGATACCATGGTAAACCCCTTTGAACAATTAACATGCATTTAACAAAAATAAGTATTAGGAAGCAGAAACATGTCCTGGCTAGGATGTAAGTGCTAGTTGAGGGGTGAATATAGTCAAAATAATGTAGTTATATGTGTGAACATGGGACAAAGAAATGTGTAGAGATTGCTTTGGGAAGAGGTGAGAGGAGGGAAAATGATGGAGTGATTCTGATCAAGATGCATCATTTTGTACACCTAAATGGCTGTGTTAAAATGAAATACCCTTGGGGATGGGAATATGGCCTAGTGGTAGAGTGCTTGCCTCGCATACATGAAGCCATAGGTTCAATTCCTCAGCACCACATATATAGAAAAAGCCAGAAGTGGGGCTGTGGCTCAAGTGATAGAGTGCTAGCCTTGAGCAAAAAGAATTCAGGGACAGTGCTCAAGCCCTGAATTCAAGCCCCAGGACTGGCATAAAAAGAAAAAAAAAAGAAATACCTTTATACAACTGATGCTAACATAAAAAGAAAAATCATTTGTATACAGAATAATACCACACAAGTGAGAGCTTAATCACGCTTAAAAAAATACTTCCAAAATAGTTTATAACACAAGATTAGGTGCTTTTATCTTCCTACCTAGGGTTAGCAAAATCCGTCTGATAATACCAATCTTCAAGAGATTTGTTTGCTTCTCTAAGAATACAGTCACAGTTGTATGCACATCTTTTGGATAGAAAGGATTTCGGAAAATTCCAAGGATATAGACACTCTGAATTTCCCTAAATATCCACAATATTATAAGTATTATCACCAAAATATAGCCAATAGTAGCTTGGATGCTGTTTTTGGAAATCTGTGAGAAACCAGCAAAATGATGAAGCAAACTTGTTTCTAAGAGCGCCAGGACTAAAATAATGATGTACATGATGCACTGCTTCCATGTAAACTGTTTTTCTGAATACCCAGGAAAAGGCTGAGATTTGGTTTCTACTCCATGTCTGGTCACACTGTGTTTGAAGACAATACTCATGTCACTCAGGTTAAGGCTCAGTAAGAATCCAAGTCCAGTCATGAAAAGCACCACACCAACAGTGCTGGGAATGAAATATGATGTTACAGCTGTTCCAGCAGAAATGGTAAACATTACCAGTAACCTAGAGAAAGAAAGAAGGGATTTACTAGAAAAGAAACATGTTCTTTAGGAAATTTATATAAAATTTCTTTATTAAATTATTACCTCAGGCGGGTTGACATAGGTGAGCCTCCAAGGCCAAACTGTAAAACCTGTTCCACTGCCCATAAGAAAAGTGCATCAGGTGGGGGCAGAATCCCGAGTGCCCACAGAAAGGGTAAAAATATAAACAAGATGTGTAAAATCTGATTCATTTGTTCTAGAGCTGGAATATTTACAACAAATCTACAAGAAAAAGAAAACATTTAAGTCATATAAAAATACACAAAAAGAAAACAGAGGGAGGGAAAAAAATCCTTAGAGAAAGGTCCTCATTCTAACTTACAATCTATACATATCTGACACTACATCAATTATGTGAGAGCTATAGAGGACATATAGATTTAGATGTGCAAAGCCATCACCATATAGTGATAAAATTGAACAGAGAAATTTGTTAAACATATGAGATTTTTAAGAATTTAAAATTGCAAGTAACTTTAGGAAAAGCCAAAGTCTTAATAACATTCATATGTTAGTAGGTGGCAAAGAAAATGAAGTTCTTGCCTTATTCCTATTCTCTGTATTGTACTGCCCTCTTCTCAGATCTCAGAATCTTAGGCAACAAGAGCTAAATTTAGCAATTTGTACAAGCAAGGGTGTGGTTTTGAGAACACAAACTTGTACAATATAATTTCCTTATAGAGTAGGGCTACACTAAATAGAAAAACTGACACTTAGTATTGAACTTTTATAGTTAAATATAAAATTATTAAAATTGTTTCAAATAATTTAATACAAAAATTAAAGCATAGGGAAAATGCTGAATCAACATACTGCCAATATTATGGAATAAGGTTAATTAAACACTCAATCATGTCAGAGCAGGTATGGATTACAAAAGGCCTTAAGAGAAAACTAAAGTTCAAAATTTATCGCATAATGGTAGCTGATGATACCTAAGTTTCAAAGAGAAAGACAACTTTTATAATATTTACCCAGCTAAAGGTTTGTTGAAGTAAATGTATAGCAACTATGAATATAATGTATAGACATGTCTGCCCAGAGATGCCAGGACTGCAGCAAATTATAGTACCTCATAATGTATGTCCTGCAAATTGTTATAAGTGGAGAGAAAATTAATGATACTATATTAGAGGACAATATTTTCTGTAATTTTAGAGTTCATTTCATTCTAAGAAAAAAGTATTCAAAGTAATTAACAACAACAAAAATCAAGCTCCACAGCAAGCCAAGGAAGGTCAAGGAAAGCATGCAGATTTATACAGTTGTTGTTTTAAAAAGACAATACTCCTCTTATATACTCATAGGATTTGTGAAAAAATAATGTAAATTCAGGAAATTTATCAAAATTAGGTTCTATCTCTAAATCCTTTTGCTCTTAAGTAACAAAAGCACAATATAAACAGTATCTTCATAAACAATTATAAGAATATTAGACATAAATATATAAACTATAAGTATACCAAGTAAAAATATTTTTTCTTGCATATACAACATAGATTCAATTAGATGATGAATATGGCTCTTTTTATGGGGAAAATGTCTAAATCTAATGTTTCTGAAAATATAATAGGAATTTTCTAGGGTTAAAAAATGTCATTCCTGGGCTGGGAATATGGCCTAGTGGCAAGAGTGCTTGCCTCATATACATGAAGCCCTGGGTTCAATTCTTTAGCACCACATATATAAAAAATGGCCAGAAGTGGCCCTGTGGCTCAAGTGGCAGAGTGCTAGCATTGAACAAAAAGAAGCCAGGGACAGTGCTCAGGCCCTGAGTCCAAGCCCAGGACTGGCAAAAAAAAAAAAGTAATTCCTGGGCTGGGAATGTGGCTTAGTGGTAGAGCACTCACTTAGCATGCATGAAACTGGGTTCAATTCCTTAGCACCACATTAACAGAAAAAGCCCGAAGTGGTGTTGTGGCTCAAGTGGTGGAGTTCTAGCCTTGTGCGAAAAGAAGCAAGGGAGACAGTGCTCAGGCCCTAAGTTCATGCCCTAGGACTGGCAAAAAAGAGAAAAGTCAGTCCTTAAGAAAAAAAAAAAAAGATTTGAAACTAACAACTATAAAAATATTCCAAATTCTGAACACTAAGATTCACATGCTATAAAAGTAGTCTGTACAGTGGCTATAGGGATGTAAATGTGTATCACTCAGCCAAATAATTCCTAAGTCCCTGAGCTAAGTAGCTAAATTTTATTCATGCATGTGCTGACAAAACAAAACGTACAAAATCTTTTAAAACTATAAATGTATATGTAATTATATATACAGGCTATAGACTATATACACATACTTTACATATATTATGTAGAGTAAAGTATAGGGAGAGAAAATTCATAAACTATGGGGTGCAGCTCTCTAGCTTTCTCTTAAATTTTCTGAAATGAACCCAAGAAACAATTTGATTTTTCTGCCCACTCTCCATAATTAAAGTGTGTGTATTTTATTCATGTTTAGCTATATTGTTATCTCAATTCTTTTTTTTTGGCCAGTCCTGGGCCTTGGACTCAGGGCCTGAGCACTGTCCCTGGCTTCTTCCCGCTCAAGGCTAGCACTCTGCCACTTGAGCCACAGCGCCGCTTCTGGCCGTTTTCTGTATATGTGGTGCTGGGGAATCGAACCTAGGGCCTCGTGTATCCGAGGCAGGCACTCTTGCCACTAGGCTATATCCCCAGCCCATTAATTCTTTTTTATTTGGGTATATTTTTCTGAAAATGAAACAAGAGGTAAACTGATCATATTATTCTTTAAGAACAGATATGGGAGCCAGGTGCTGGAAGCTCACACATGTAATCCTACCTACTTAAGAGGCTGAGATCTGAAGATTATGACTCAAAGCCAGTGTGGGCAAGAAAGTCTGTGAGACTCTTATCACCAATAAACTATTCAGAAAAAAAGCTAGAAGAGGTGCTATAGCTCAAGTGGTAGAGCACTAGCCTTGAGCAAAAGAAGCTCAAGAACAGTGCCCAGGCCCTGAGTTCAAGCCCACAACACACATACACAGATAGGAGACTTTGGTTTTTTACATACTGTAAAAATAATCACCATAACTATCAAACTTTAAATATTAAAACAGTGTATTAAACAACAAAATTTAGAAAGAAACCTTTTATGCTCTTTCATTACAGGGAAGTAATATAGAAAGTCAAAGCAACAAAATGAAAAATTAACTTTTGATTTCTTAAAATTAAAAGAGTTTAGGACTCTACTTTAAATACAAAGGTATATTGTTGATCGGTATATAATTCCTAATTTCAAATGTGGTATAATCAGATATCAACTTAAGAATTTATGTTCTGAAAATAACCTTAGCAACTTGCATCTTTCAAAAAACGAAAACATACACACACCTAAGCACATTTTAATGCTAATTTTTTTAATCAAGATTTATTTGTGGTATATCTTAGTTAGTAAATGGTGGTGATATTAAGAAATCAATTATAAGCCAGGAACTAGTGGTTCATGCCTATAATACTCACTAGTCAGGAGGCTGAGACTTGAGGATCTTGGTATGAAGCCAGTCTAGGCAGAAAAGTCCAAGAGCAAAAGTCCAATTAATGAGCAACATACTGGACTGGACTAAATGGAGAATTATGTATTTGTATTACATTGCCCTCTCATCCACAATGTAGCACAATTAGAAGTTAAGGAATAGGAAACCAAAACTTGAGGTCAGTTTCAGTATACAAACTGTCTTTAAGTATTTTTAAATGTCTTGTCTTAGTTTGGGCTTCCATAACAAAATACAACAGGCATTTATTTTCTTACATTTGTGGAAGTTGGAAGTTGAAGGTCCTAATGCCTGTATGATCAGGTTTTGGTAAGAGCTTTTTTCCTGGCTTACTTTTTTTTCTTCCCTTATTACTATTCTCATAGCAGAGAAATCAAGCCATTATATGTCACTTCTTATTGGTCTGAGGGACTGATTCCTTCAGACTGAGGTGCCTTTTATAAACTAATAACCTTTGAAGGGCCCTATTTCCAAGTAACATCACACTCAGGGCTGTGGTGTCTACACAAGAATTTGAGGTTACGTGGTAGAAAAGAGACTTTTCAATCCTTAACATACCATCCCTACCTTATCTCCAAATTCATGTCCTTTTTTCAGTCACAATACATTCATTATGTCTCAATAGTGCCCAAAGTCTTAACTTGTCCAGCTTAACTCTAAAGTCATATAAACTCTATCACCTAAATTAGATATGGATAAAGCTGAGGTACAATCCATCTTTGGAACAACAAAATCCCTTTCCAGCTGAGAACCTGTGAAACTAGTTAAGTATTGCCAAAATATAATAATGGAGCTCGCATGGGACGAACACACTCACCCCAAAAAGGAGACATAAGAAAAAAGGGATGATGGGTCACAAGCAAATCCCAAATGTAGCAAGGCAAATTCTTAGATCTTAAGGCTTAAGAATAAGCCTTAAAAACGAAGAGTTCTGTACTCAGTAGTCCTGCCACCAAGGCTTGGGGTAGAGGTCATCTGGCCTGTGGAAACTGAAAGTCTTTCAGTCACTTTGGGCAGTGTTTCTTCCCTTTTCTTGAAGAATAGCACACATTTATAGATGGGCAGTTCTGGCATCTCATCTTGTGAAATCCAAGAAGTTCAATAGCCTTCCTTTATTTCTTTCTGTCTCCACCCTTTTCAGTTTAAATTGATAGTGTTTCTGCTCACATAATCCCATGTGTGCTTTATGTGGTAATCCAGTCACATCCTTGATACTCTCATCACTTTCCATGTTTTACAACAGTATAGATGGTAAATTTCCAAATCATCATTTTTTTCTTAACTCTTAAATCTTTCTTGTTTTGCCTTTTACTTTAAACAGGAAGAACCAAGCTATTTATTTCTTCACTTTCCTTTACATTCTCCTTACCTAAAAATCCAATTTAATCTCCTACAAACTCTAAACTTGTACAAAACACCAGCATGGTTTAGCAAAGCTGTTTCCATTTTATACCAAGGATTACCTTTCTTCCAGTTTCCAAGAACATGTTCATCTGAGGCATAACTACAATTACCCTTAATGACTCAATTTCTAGCAGGTATGCCAACACACTTCCATCTTCCACACATTACCCAGTTGTAAGGAATTTGTTATAGCAGCGTCTTACTTCTCAGTACTAAAATCTTAAATTTTGGCTGCTATCACAAAATAACATTAGATGGGATGATTTAAACAACAGAAACTTATTTTCTCACAGTTCTGGAGGTTAGAAGTCCAGGATCAGGCTGTCAGTATTCAAGTTCTGGTGAGGACTTCTTTCCTGGCTTATGGATGGCTGCCTTCTTGCTGTTTCTTAGGAGGTTACTAATCCCATTAGACTAGGGTCCCACCTTCATGACCTAATTAGTTCTCAAAACCTCCATCTCCAAATAACATTTCATTGGGATTTTGAACTTCAATATATGGCTTTTGCAGGGAATAAACATTCAATGTATAACATTTTTGTACATTTCTACCTGGACACTAACCTGGGAAAGAGAAAGCTGCAATCTACAGAAATAGAAAAAGAAAAGTCAGATTTAGAAAAGGTAAGGAAATGGTAGTATTAAGAAATTTTGTAAATTATTTTTAAAATTCTTTTTACTCTATAATTTAAAAATCAAAATTCCTTCTGTATATTATTCTTATAAGAAAATTAGAAATATATTTTCTATGCATGTAAAGTTTATTCAATCTTAATATAATGTTTATGTGTATAAATTTTAAATTTACCCCTGTCCCAGAAAGTTTCATTTCTTGTCCCAGGGTCCAGTCAGGCTCTTTTGTTTTTTAATACTGATTATTTAAAGTAAAGAACATGATTGCAAACTTGCTTATTATATTTAAAAGGATATTTTGTTTCATCTTGTTTCTTCAGTAAGATTTAACAAGTGCTTTATAATATGAATTTTTAGAGACCAGTCCTAAAATATTAATCAAAACAACTTACCCCCCAGTGGCCAGATCTTGATTTTTAAGTAACAGATTTATTATTTTTAACTACAAAGAACCCTCTTATCTGGTATAAAGAATCTGATAGGCTTTTACCTGTGTATAAGATCCACAGAAACAAAGAAAAAAATATAAAGCGGTCTCATGAGAGGAATGATTTCATAAGTGTCCTGGGTTTGGAAAGTCGCAGTCTCTGTAGCTGTGTTTACAATTAATGAATATTCTCCTATACATAGTGTCATCCATCCAAAGACAAAGAGTAGAGCAGTGCCTCCAGTACTGCCGTATAGCAAGGTTATTCTATTTGGGAGCAAATACCATGTTCCAAGACCACACATCAACCCAGCAAGAACAGAATGGAACACTGTATTGGCTACATTTTTCTTGCCAGGAATCAGAAATTTGACAGTCTCTGCCCCAGTACAGCTGGTAAATTCATGATCATCTTCCTCTGCTAAAATATCTGTGGTTAGTATTCGTTCTACTGTTGCTGATTTTGTTTTGGCATATAAACTTGCTAACTGGATAACAAATGCAGTGAAAAGCATTAATCCACCTGAAAGAGCTGCTGCAGAGTAGTCTTTTAGAACATCTAGTTGATACAAAAGTGTTCCTAGTCCACCTAAAATCCATGGCATCAGGAAGAGGATAATTTGATTAACGTATATATAAGGAGGGGCACAATAGCCTAATTTGAGACGAGGGCCTCCCAGAACAGTCTGTGGGAAGCGCTTCAGAAGAAAGTCTTGTTTGTAATCATTCAGCAGAGGAACATTTGGACTCATGCTTCACTCAGGATGAATCTGAAAGTCACATCCGTTTTCATAATCAGCAGGCTCTATGGAAAAGAAAAAAAAATTCTATTTGAAAATGTCACATTTAAAACCTGGAGTGGAGGGTAGGAGACACTATTTCTTTTTTAATTCCTTTTTAGGAAGGATTTATAACTTCACCTGTAGGAAATAAATTTATTATTTTTTAAACATGAAGGAGAGCTCTCATCAGTCCTCCACTGCCTGACACATGTGAGGCACTAAATTGTTTTTAAACACAAAATAAAGGCTGAGTTATATTTTATGTGGGTTATTTTTTTGCCAGTCCTGGGGCCAGGGCCTCAGTACTATCCCTGGCTTCTTTTTGCTCAAGGTTAGCACTCTACCACTTGAGCCACAGCACCACTTCTGGCTTTTTCTGTTTATGTGGTGCTGAGAAATCGAACCCAGGGCTTCATGCATGCTAGGCAAGCACTGTACCACTAAGCCATATTCCCAGCCCATATTTTATGTTCTTTAAGAGATCCTATCCTTTATTACCCAAAACATATTATTTTTAGATTCATATTTTTAGATTCTGAGGTCACAGTTCAAAAGCTAGTACTCTCACCAGGGGCCAGTAGCTCATGCCTATAATCCTAGCTACTCAGGAGACTGAGATCTGTAGTTCAAAACCAGCTTGGGCAGGAAAGTCCATGAGACTCTTATCTCCAATAAACTGCTTTTAAAAAGCCCAAAGTGAGGCCGTGGCTCAAGTGGAAAAGTGCTAGCCTTCAACAAAAAAGCTCAGGGACAGCACCTGGGCCTTGGGTTTAAGCTGTAGGACTGGCCCATGCCCGCGCGCGCGCGCGCACACACACACACACACACACACACTCTCTCTCTCTCTCTCTCTCTCTCTCTCTCTCTCTCTCTTTTTAAATCTGGCAGTAGTTTCATCATTCCCCAGTGATTTTTGTTGTTTAACTTGTTATTCTATTACAATGGTCAGCTTTATTTCAAGATTTGTTATTATAACTCTACCATGATGCTGAAAAAATCAATCATACAGCCAGGAGCTGGTGGCTTAAGCCTGTAATCCTAGATACTCAGGAGGCTGAAATCTGAGGATCAGTTTGAAGCTAGCCCAGGCAGAAAGTCCCTATGAGACTCTTATCTCCAATTAACCACTCAAAAATTGGAAGTAGAACTGTGACTCAAGGTGGTAGAGTGCTAGCCCTGAGCAAAAGAACTCAGGGACAGAGTCCAGGCTCTGAGTTCAAGCCCCACAACCACTAAAAACAAGAACAAAAAAAAATCAATCATAGAAAAAATAATACATAAACAAACGTGAGTATATTCCAATAAAACTTCACAATTTATCCAATAGACTAGACCATAGACTTAGGGTCATATCCTAGTCTGTCAACCCCCACTTTATCAAATAAATATATTCCTCCATAATTTCCTTGAAGGAAAAAGAAGTAGAAGATAATACTATTATGTATATGACTTAATTATTACAATAAATTAATTTTTCTGTAACTTAAAAATAAGTAGGACTTACAACAGAAATCCACACTGGCACAAGTCTGATATACCTGAAGTTTGCTTCAGAGATTTAAGAAAAAACTGAGCATGCCTGTCGTATTGAGGGAAATCAAGAATAAGATGAGGTGGCTGGCTAGGAAAGGGAGCCAGAAAGTGGTATTATAAAAACCAAATTTTCTGGCTGTATGTTAGAAAATCATCTAACACATCTCTTTCCTTTTCATAGTTCTGAGTGTTTTGTAAAGTTTAATTTGTTTTCATCCATCTGATGGACTGCCCTATGATCATATCCCAAACTGTTCTGATGTTCTATTTTGAGGTAGACTCATGGAAAGCTGCCTATGATATACTGAAAAGTAAAATAAGAAAGTATACACACCAATGTGTAATTATGCATAGTTAGTATATGTATTAAAAGTTTCAAAAAGGATACTACGTAAACTGTGTGTTTAATATATAATATTGGAAACCTATTCAAATTTGTAAATGCCCTCCAGACTCAACTCCATGTCCTATAAACATACCCTGTGCTTTTCCTCCTTGGTATCCATTGCTATGTCCTTTCTTTGCTCAAGATATATTCTCTTCCCTTCTCTAATTAGTAATTTTGGTGAACTTTAAGAATCAGTTGAGTCAGGTGCTGGTGGTTCACACCTGTGATCCTAGCTACTCAGGAGGTTGAGATCTGAGGATGAAGGTTCCAAGCCAGCCCAGGAGACTCATCTCCAATTAACCAAAAAAAGCAAGAAATTAAAGTGTGGCACAAGTAGTAGAGTGCCATCCTTGAGTGAAAAAGCTAAGGGACAGCACCTAGGCCCTGAATTCAAACCCCTTTATTGAAAGCCAAGAGAAAGAGAGAGAGAGAGACAGAGACAGAGACAGAGACAGACACCCAATCTAAGCTAGACTCTAGTCAATTCTACCTATAATCCTTCAGCCTGCACAGAAAAGTCTAGGAGATTTCTCCAATTAACCAGCAAAATGCTGGACTAGAGGTATGCCATAAGTGGTAGAGGGCCAACTGAGAGCACATACACTAGGTGGCAGTGTGAGTCCTTGATTTCAAGACTCTTTTAGGAAAGATTCCATCTAATCATTTTAGAAAAATTTGCAAAGTACTTGAGTTCAACTGTGTGTCTCTTCTCTCTTATATACATAAGACATAAGACATTGCTCATAAGGGAAAAAAGACATTGCTTGTTCTATACTATAAGTGTACTTACAGAAGGACATATGAGAAGATCTTGTATTGTTAACTTCTTTTTGTATGCATTTCTTTTCTCTACTAGTAATAAGATATTTGTGGACAGGGTCTAACAGTTGAGATCATTTTGATTCTTCAACACTTAGTAGAGTATCATGGTATGACAGAGTTTAACACATTAATGATTAAAGTTAGAAAATATATTTTCCTGTCTCAAAGGAAAGCTGTGAGAATTTTCCATTTTTGAAACTTCTTGCACCATACGTTGGCCCACACAAAATAGTAAGTGCAAAACCTGTATATTCCCTGTTGAAAAACAAGTTCAAAGTCTCTTCATTTATTTTACAATTATAGGATTAGGAATAGTGTCTATTGATATTGTTGGCTCAGGAAAGATTCTTTCGAAAGTAGGATATCTGAAGCAACAAAGGAAAAAGATGGCCCTGGCTGAGATATAGAACTTCTTTTTACCAATACAAAACAACATGGTGGAGAATTTAAAGATTTGGAGGTCCTTTTATAATTTAGTCATTGTCCTACACTAAGGTTTAATATCCATCATGAAAGAGGAGTTCTTACGGAGAGAAGGGAAAATGTAGAGTAGATGTCATAAGAGATAAAATAAGGGAGGAACAATTAAGAATCAAGTGATAACATCAAGAAGTAAAAGAGAATATAAATACAGGTTCAATCAGAAGCCTTAGAAACACAGAAGAGAAAATTTGGCTGGGGATTTGTTATTTTAATGGGGTATTTTTTTTTTTTAAAGTCTTGCGCGGGCTGGGTGCTGGTGGCTCACACCTATAATCCTAGCTACTCATGAGGCTGAGATCTGAGGCTGAAGGTTCAAAGCCAGCCCAGGCAGAAAAGTCTATGAGATGCTTGTATCAAATTAACCACTAAAAAAGCCATAAGTGGAGCTGTAGGTCAAATGGTAGAGTGCTTGCCTTGAGCTAATAAGCCAAGGGACAGTGTCCATGCCCTGAGTTCAAGACATGCACGCAGTGCTATGACAAGGGAAGTGAAAAAGTACATCAGTGAGGGAAGCATGTTGTACACAGGAAAAAAAAATGAGGGAAATCTGGCAGCAAATTAGACTTAAAAACTGATTTAAACTACGTATATTTTAAAACATTAATAATACAGAAAAAAACATTAAGAACACAAAAAAAGGATATTCATTTCTAGCAAATCATTAGAAAGGGGACAAAAAATAAAAGGTGTTCATTGTAACATTTTCATAGATAACAACGTATTCCTATTAGATGCATCCCTGTCAATCACTATCCCTCATCTATCTCCCTTCCCCCTTCTTAAAGCAATTTCAACAAGATTCACTGTTCTATTTTCATACATGGAAATAAACATATTCATCCTCATCATCCTTTCTGTAATCCTTCCCCCTTCTTGCTGATACCTGTTCCCAGAGACTGTTTTACTTTACTGTTAGTTATTTTCTTTTTTAATGTATGTTAATTGGGGCTGGGAATATGGCCTAGTGGCAACAGTAACTTGCTTCGTATATATGAAGCCCTGGGTTCGATTCCCCAGCACCACATATATAGAAAATGGCCAGAAATGGTGCTGTGGCTCAAGTGGTAGAGTGCTAGCTTTGAGCAAAAAGAAGCCAGGGACAATGCTCAGGCCCTGAGTCCAAGCCCAGGACTGGCAAAACAAACAAACAAAAATGAGAAAAGAGCTAATATCTTAAAATAAGAAAATTAAATATAATGTATGTTAATTGTACCAAGGGTTTCATGATGGCATGTCAGACACACATACATATATATATGTATATGTATGCATAGACATATAGACCTATAGACACATATATACATACATACACATATATTTTAATCAAACCAAACTTCTTTCTCTTTCCACATCCCTACAAACCCCATTGATCAACAGCTTTCACTATGGTTCCTTATGTCATCTTCATACATAGCTGTAATATATTTTGAAATTATTCACTCTCAGTCTATTTCCCTCTGTTCCTTCTCCCCTTAAACAACCCCATAGAATCATGTTTCTATGTATGTATGTATGTATGTATGCATCCACACACATAAATTACAAATCCTGGAACATTTAAAAAGGTATTTAAGAATTAAAGCCATATGACATCTAAAATTTTAGCTACTCAGGAAGCTGAGAACAGGAAGATCATGGTTCAAATTAGCCCAGGGTGAAACATGCATAAGACCCTTTCTCAGCCTACAGATAAGCACAGTGGTGTACATCTGTCAATCTAAGTTGTGTGGGAAGCTCAGATTAGAAAGCTAGTGAGACTCCATCTCCATGTAGGGAAGCTGGACACAGTGGTACATGCCTGTGACCTTAGAAATTATGCTAAGCCTAAAGTAGGTGAACATGGGGCTCAGGCATGCGCCTGAGTGGGAAACAAGAACCTATTCTTTACAACAAAATAAAAACAGAAAAACAACAACAAAAAGAAGGAAACATGGCAGGAAGCATAGCTTCGTGATAAAAAACAAAAAACACCACCCTAAAGCCCTGAGTTGAAAACTATCAACATGCTCTAATATTTTTTAAAGAATTTAAAAATATTTTCTTTGTAGGAAGCAACAGTAAAAATTTATATAAATTTATATAACTGCTAACCTGGATTGTTTGCACTGAAAATAAAAGTCAGTCTGAGTAATAATTTGGTATATGCTTCTGAAGACTGAATTCTTGGAAGAACTTAGATGTACTTATATGCTGCTATCTCTAGCACAGTTGAATGAAAATGGCTCAAGACAGAGGAAACAAAAGCTGTGAAAAAGGAGCATAAGGGATAAAGATGGCATCACAACACTGATTTAGGCCAAATGCTTTCTTCTTATGCTACTCTGAATGTAGGCCAACAAAATGAAGACAGAAATGTTGCTTTATTTAGGATCTGAGTCATGTTTCTTATGAATTACCCAGAAGGATAAGAAATTGGCAGTCTGCTGGGAGGGAATTCTTAGTTGTCAAAAGTTGACCCCAACAATGCATGACACCAGACTAAAAACACCTTGAAACAAAGTAACAAAACATGGCAGTTTGGATCATACCAAATATGTAGTTTTTTAAAGTTACCAAAAATAAGTAAATACATTTCTATACAGTGGACCTTTAGCAATTGTCTGGGTTTTAATAAAGTTTACCTTAAATTCTTTTTTTGTATTAGATTGGTGCCTCCTGTCTGCAATCCTAGCCACTCAAGTGGCAGAGATTGGGAAGATCATGTTCCAGGTCAGCCAGGGCAAAAAGTATGCAATTCCTATGTCACTCAGTAAAAAAGCTAGACAGTGTTGTATAAACCTATCATCCCAGCTATGCTGTTCCCATTTGTGGAACTACAAATAGGAGGATCAGGGTCCAACCTGCCAGAGAGTAAATGCCAAATCCTATTATTTTTTAAAAATATCTAAAGCAAGAAGGACTGGGGTACTGGTCAAGTGATAGAGTGCATGCCTAGCCAAGTGGAAGGTCTTGAGTTCAAAACTCAGCACCTCCAAAAAACTTTCATATTATCCTATGAACAGAATATACTCATTTGTGCTAGTAAAATATATTTTACAAAACTGAAAAGGAAATGTACTAAAGTTTTAATTTTCCCAAGAATCCCCGCATTTACTAATTTTGAAAACAGAAAATATACATCTGGAAAAAAATAAGCTAGCCTATTTTTCAGTACACAAAAAAGCATGATATAAAACAAATTAATACTGAATTATGATGGACGGAAAAATTACTTGAGGGCTGGGATTATAACTTAGCCGAAGAGTGCTTGCCTTGCATGCATGAAGCCCTGGGTTCAACTCCTCAGTACCTCAAACAGAAAAAGCCGGAAGTGGCGCTGTGGCTCAAGTGGTAGAGTGCTAGCCCTTAGCAAAATGAAGCCAGGGACAGTGGTCAGGCCCTGAGTTCAAGCCCCAGGACTGGCAAAAAACAAAAAGAAAAATCACTTGAGACCAACAAAGTAGTACTAAAAAGTATGCAGATATGGATTTTCTTAAATAGTCTAGTGATAACTGTTGAGTGTGCCAGCAGAATGGAGAGAGATACAAAGATAGCTACCAGTATAATCCTAAATTGTTATTTCTCCAAAGACATTCAGATAGCCAGTAAGCCGAGATATGAATCAAATGCAAACCAAAACCACAGTGAGATACTACCTCAAATTCCCTAGACTGCTGAAAATAACTAGTAACAAATACAAGATTATGGAAAAGTGAAAAACCTCAAACACACATAGTAGGAATGGAAGATAGTGCAGTCCACCTTGGGAAAAACTATTCCAATCATAGGTATTATATTCAAGAGAAATGAAAACATGTCTAGACAAAAATGTATACAACAGCAGAAATGTTCACAGCAAAAATAGTTACTGTCAAAAAATGGAAGCAACACAAATATTCATCATCAATATTCATCATCAAATAGCTGAATGGGTAAAGTAGGGCACATCTACATAATGGAAAGTAATGAAGTTCATATATTCACCACAATATGGGTAAACTGAAAATATTATTCCACCAGTGATGACTTGTTACAATATAAGGCCTGTGAAATCATATCGTACATGGCAAGGCAGACACATATGCTTCTTGGCTGACTTTCTGCCTGTACTAATAATTTTGTATGGCCTTCAAATGATGTTATAAATAACCAAATGGCCCTCTGCAGAAAAAAGGTTCCCCAGCCCTGTGGAAGAAGTCAGTCACACCCCACCAAATATTGTGAGGCTCCATTTATATAAAAGGTCCTATAGGATAGGCGAATCCGTAGGGACAGAAAAAAAATTAATGGTTGCCTAGGACAGGTAGAGACAGTAATAGTGAATGGAGACTTGAGAGATGATGAAATGTTCTAAAACTGTAGCAATAATGATGACTATACTAAAATGTGTACACTTTAAATAAGACAAATGTATGGAATGTGAATTATATTTCCATAAAGCTCTTACAACCGAGAAGTAAACGATTACCTGTCTTGTATTTTCTGCAGCAGTTAATAACAAATAGGCAACTTTTTCAATAGGAAAAGTAAAATCAACTAGCAAGTGCTCCAAACAGTTAAGTTGATAAAATTTTAATAGGTGAACTGGAGGCTAAGAAAGTTTGGGGAACATGAGGGGTGGGTGTGGGTGTAGCAGTGGCTATGAGTAAATACCCCTAACTACAGTAATAACTTAATGAAAAACAAACAAAAAAAGCATGTAACAATAGTGAAAAGGAGCCAAGGAATGTAACCCAGCTACTCAGGAGGCTGAGATCTGAGTTCGAAACCAGACCAGACACTAAAGTCCAAGAAGCTCTCCAATTAACCTCCAAAAAAGCCAGAAGTGAAGTTGTGGCTCACGTGATTTTGAGCACCAGCCTCGAGGGAAAAAACTAATGTTTTCAGCGCCACGGTCGCACCTACAACAAGGCCTCACAGCAAAACTCGCGAGGTCGGGTTGAGGGGTCGTCGCAGCCAGGCCAGGCTGGGAAAAGGAGGCGGCGCAGCCTCCAGGTGAGGGGCGGGGAGGGAACGTACCTCGCGTCACCCGAGGAAGAGGAGACCAGGAGGCATCCTGGGCACTGCATGTTTGTCGGTAAACTGAGTCCTGAGCTGCCTCCCGGAGGCTGGGTACTCCGGAACGTGGAAGCTGAGCAGCCGCCACAGCCCCCGTACGAGCTAGACACCAAGCCTCTCGGGCCGCTCCCCGTTGCCATGGCTAACGACAACTCCCGCCAGAGTCTCGCGAGAGGCGCAGCGCAGGCGAGCGCGCTCAGGAAGAGAGGCCGCAGCCGTCTCGCCTCGTCCCCAGCCTGCGCACGCACCTTGGGCGGGCCAGGCCGCCGGGACGCGCGCTTCTTTCGCGCCGGGGCTTGGCCTGGTCTGTGGGAGCTCCTGGGACTCGGGTGCTGGCACTGCCTTTAGCAGAGAATGGGAGGCAGCGCGGGCTCCGAGCGTTCACTCAGGCCACGGCCCCACGCTAGGGCGTGGTTGCCCCGGTGACGTGACGCTTTTTCTGCAGGCTCGAGCTCTGGTGGGCGGATGCTGCCGCCGCCATATTGGGAGCTTCCACTTACCCTGTTTGGACCTGGTGAACTGACTGACTCTGGAGTCCGTCGGGGAGGTTGAGCTTCCCTGGATCCAGCGCCCTTTGTCAAGACGCCCAGGCCATCACTACCCAAGACCCCCACAGTGATCAGTGATTTTCAGCATTTTTAACCGAAGGAATCCTGTTGGAATTGCATATGGGATTACCTTATTGCTCTTTACAAGTACTTTTTTTTCCTTTTTCTAAACTGAAATCTGTGACAGAGTCTTGAGCAAGCCCACTACTGGTCCCATCTTTCCGACATTTGTTCATTTTTATGTCATTATGGCAATTTTCACATTTCAAGCTTTTCCCCGTTTTTTGTTTTTTGGTTTTTTTTTATGTCCACAAACGGCCCCAAGTACTGTTACCAGAAATTTACGCTGAGTTGATCTCACTGAGAGCCGGATTCGTGTTCCGGACGGTGAAGGATGGTGAGAAGCAGGCACAGTTTTATTGAAAATGGGGGATGGGGGAGGAGGAAGGAACTCCCAAGCAGGAGAAAGACTGAGCTACAGTGATGGCATTGTCTAGAGCATTTCATATATTTCCTCTAGCCAGGCTTCAACAGTCCTAGGATTGGTGGGTTTTCTTTTCTTTCCCTAGGCGGCCCTGGCACCGAAGACCCAGTGGGATGTACTCATTTCCTGGGTCTTTTGCCCTTACTCAACCTATCTTTCTACTTCCTGGTTTTCTTGTTGCCACATGTTCCTGTTTTGTTGCTCTTAGGCTTCTGGTTTATCAGTCTAACCTTCCTCCTGCAATTTGTATAGGCCCTCAAGTCCCTGACTGCCTCTTTTCCCACTAGCCAGTTGTTTGGGGGCCATTACAAACTCCACCCATATAACACAGTGAACTTAATAAATGTGTGTGTGTGGGGGGGGGGCGGTGAATTTACCAACCTCTTGTTCTCTTTTATCGCACCCTCTCTAGGCTCTCTATTCTGCCTGGAGAGTACACTATTGAAATTAGAGAATAACACTGCAATGGATTTTAAGCATTTGTGCAAAAGGGTTGACTATTCCTTGTTAAGTTTCGTGAAGAAGGCATGTCAAAAGCCAAGATTGGCCTCTTTGAGCCAAATAGCCAAGCTCAAATGCAGATTTCTTGAAGGTAATTAAAAGTGATTCTCAGGAAGCTTATAGATAATATGAAAGTGAAAGTCTTATTATTGATATGGGGAAAGATTTAGTAGTCTGCATGGTAGATCAAACCAACTACCACATCCCTTTATACCCAAGGTCCTAACTTCCAATTCTGTGAAAGCTGAGAGGGGTAAAGAAGCTAAAGAAGAAAACTCTGATGCCTACAGAGGTTGGTTTATGATTAAGTTATTTTCAAAACATAAAAGTAGGGTAAAAGAGCAAGTGCCTAATGTAAAACCTGTGGCAAATTATAAAGAATATATAGCTGATAATTTATTTACTCATGGTTGGCACCCTACCACTTGAGCCATACTTCCAATATGTCATTTCACTGTTTAATTGGAGGTAGAATCATACTTTTCTGCCCTGTCAGGCTTTGAATAGTAATCCTCAAGTCTCAGCTTCCTGAGTAGGCAAGCTCACAGGCATGAGCCATTGACACTGAGACAGAAGTTTCATATGGGGCTGGGAATGTGGCATGGTGGTAGTGTGCTTGCCCAGTGCATTGAAGCCCTGGGTTTGATTCATCAGTACCATATACACAGAATAAGACAGAAGTGGTGCTGCAGTGGCTCATGGCATGCATTCAAGCAGTCATCAATCCCACTCCCCCCCCCCTTTTAATGTAAGTGGATTTGTAGCTGTGTTTTTTAAGAACAAGCAATCAGTGTCCCTTGTTGAAATGTTACTAAGGTAGCTGTTTATTAGTAAAGCAAGGCAAAGTTCCTGTGTTTCTTTTTGTTGTTCTTGTTCAGCTGGGGACAGTTTATTACTGTGGCATTTATTTTAGATCTAGGAATCATTCTTTTGTATTTTGGGTTTGTGGGGTTTGTTTTGTTTTGTTTTGTTTGTTTTTTGCCAGCTCTGGGGCTTGAACTCAGGGCCTGAGCACTGTCCCTGAGCTCTTTTTGCTCAAGGCTAGCATTCTAACACTTGAGCCACAGCGCAACTTCAGGTTTTCTCTGTTTATGTGGTACTGAGAATTTTAACCCAGGGCTTCATGCATGCTAGGCAAGCATTCTACCACTAAGCCACATTCCCAGCCCAGATATAGGCATCTTAACAAGGTGTCCACAAAGACTTCTTGTTGAAAACATACCCATAGGCTCAATGCCCACAATCTTCATTCCTTATGAAATTTGATTTTTTTCTCAAGTTCTGGGCACCTTCCAGATTGCCAGATCGAAGTCTTCAAGGTAACTTCTCAGAGCTTTAACAATGATTGGTCTCAACTGCTTTAGAAACTCATAGAAGGGAACATTGAAGCTTGTTTGTCTATGTCAAAGTATGCACATTTCCCTATATCAAAAGAAAATCAAGACCAGTTAGAAATACAGGGTGGAACTTGGAAGAGAAGACACACAGCATACTTAGGACTATTCTAATTTATGACTAATTTCTCCCGCAGATTGTTTAAAAATTCATTATATTTATATAAAAACATGACATGCATATCCTTAAACCTCATGAGAATGAGCATGTGGTGAGTAAAAATTTTAGAATGCCTCAGCATGTTCACAGGCATGTCGGTTGGGTGACATAGAGGTATGAGGATGTTAGGGAGTGACCAATAATGAATTACAAAATGTCACGTTGGAACATGCTTTAATATGTAAAATTTCATATCCCATAAACATAAATGGGAGTATAAAACACTGAATAACATGATCATAGCTTTGCATTAGTTGGTTTGCCCCCTTATTGTAAGGTACAGTATGTTTTAAATTACAATTCTGAAAAAGGTGGAATAATTCCTGATGGGTAAATGATAAATAAAACTAATTTTTCAGGTTTTGGTTATGATCAAGAGTTATCAATTTTCTTGGGTATCTACATTTTTGTCATCTTGAATCAGTAATTTCAGATATATTTTAAATTTTGATTCATATTTAATGTTGTAGAATATTGTCATTACTGAAAATTTATTTCATATATTTCAAAAGAAAACACAGGTGCATAAAAAGAGAATACAAGTGTTGGTGGCTCACTCCAACAATCCTAGCTACACAGGTGGCTGAGATCTGAGGGTTGTGGTTTGAAGTCAGCCTGGGCAGGAAAGTCTGAGACTCTCATCTCCAATTAACCACTGACAGGCCTGAAGTTGAGCTGTGGCTCAAGTGGTACAGCACTAGCTAGAGCAGAAAATCCCAGGGACAATGCCTAGATTCTGAATCAAGTCCTAGGACTGGCACACACACACACCAAAGAAAAAGACAAAAGAAAGAAAATACAAGATTATTGGTAGAATATTTCCTGTATTTTTTTTATATACTTTAGCTCATTAATGTTTAATACAAAAATATTGACAAAACATTCCTCTCTCCTCAGAGCTCTACCAAGCTGCTGCTAAATAATTTGGCCACTGTGCAATCAATAAAAAGGCATAGGGTTTTGTTTTCTTAATAATATCGTTATACAGGAATTTAGGAAATAGTTTCTCTGAATAAAGAATTACTGTATCAATGCTTTCATAGAAAAATGCTATGTTTTTTAGTGTTACATTGTTGAAAATTACTGTAGGTTATTTGGTATAGTGGTAAATTTGGAGCTCTGATAATCAGAGCCTGCTTAGGTCCTGGAATATAACAATGTTGCTTCAATAGATCATCTTTTTGTGTGTGTATGTGTTTGAGATTAAACATGCATCTTGTACATGCATCTTTTTTTTTTATCTTGCTAGTCTTTCAACTATACTTTTAGGTAAAAGTAGTTTAGAGTGAAAATATTTTCTTGATTTATGAATACGTTTTCAAAATTGCTTTCTAGTGTTGCATACAAAATTCAGATTTTAGTGAGCATGTGAACTATAGTAGTATATTTGTATAGGTGTACATATCTAAAATAACATAACATGCAAAACAAAATGCATGTGGGTCTTATTTGTAGATCTAGCGGTGGCTGAACATTATTGGAAGAGATTTTCATGTTTTGTTTCTGACAATGTAATCTTAAATTAAAGTTAATGCTGATTTTTTACTTGTGTGATTGGAGTTTTTCTTCATGCTGTTAAATGAAAACTAATATATAAAAAATCAGAATATTAACCTTACTGAAATTTAAAAGTTCTTTTATTTTTGAATTTTAAGACAATGTTGGATTGTTTTATTTATAATTTTCCTATACCAGTAAATAATAGAATGTGTAAATATGTTTACTTGTAGAGATAACTATATATCAAGAAACATTGGGTTGTTTTATTTGAGGCTTTTACATGAAACTTGTTTACAGATTATTTCCTTTTGAATTTTCTCTTCTGGCTTCCTAATACTGAAAATATTTTAGAGGTAAGATTTCTCTTAATGGCATATGTATTCTGCCTAATACATGTTGTAATACAGCCAAACAAATAATTAGTTCTGTTACAAATAGCAAATATTAAAATTTTAAAGATATCCCTATTAGTATAGAGGCATGTAGTCTAAATTCCACAGTTTACTACCTTTTTTCCTTTGTTGATATACCCAAGTATACTCTAGAGTAGGAGAGTGGGCTATATAAAACCTAAGTTACATTTCTAATTTTGATAAGTCATTTTCTACACCTCCTTTCTCCAATATATAATGGGTCTTAAAATTCGAACCTGAATATCATCTGGATTCTCCCAGAGGAAGTGTTCATTTCTTTATTTTCTTCCAATGCATAGAATAAATAGAACTTTCCTTATGAGTCAGTGTATTATCTTCAAGTATAATGAAAAGGGTCTTAAACCAATTTCCCCATCTTTTGATTATGCTCTATACCCTATCCACTACTGCCTCCTTTCAAAAAGAATGGCTCCTTCCATTCAAGTGCACAAGCATCCCTACCTGAGAGCACTCTGAAAACATTTTACCCTCTTTGTATGGTGTAGATTTATTAAACATTTTCCTCAGGTCATAAAAAAGCATGGACTCAATAACTCATTTCTCCTTGTTGGACAAACAGACATGAGAAAATACTCCACATTAAAATAGCGGAATTTTAAGAAAAGTATTGTTACTGTAAAAGGAAAAGTTAATTTTCATGGAGCAGTAGAAAACATATTTAATCAGTGTACATGATATCTAAATTATAACTGTATTCTGTGAAAAACTTGATATTCAACAGTTTGATATTGAATAAGTCAAAGTTTCTAAATTCTAATGTCTTTCCTCAGAAAATTAAGAAACTGGACCATGCTTCTAATTTTTTTTTTTTTTTTTTTTGCCAGTCTTGGGGCTTGGACTCATGGCCTGAGCACTGCCCCTGACTCTTTTTGCTCACTCTACCACTTGAGCCACAGCACCACTTCTGGCTTTTTCTATTTATGTGGTGCTGAGGAATCAAACCCAGGACTTCATGCATGCGAGGCAAGCACTCTACAACTAAGCCAAATCCCCAGCCCCATGCTTCTAAATTTCTGTCTAACTCCATATTTATGCTGTTGTATTCTTTCTGTGTTTAACTTTTTATATTGTGGATAGAAACAAAGATAGTCTATAATTTTTGTGCAATTAAAATTTTAGGTGCATAAAATTTCTAGTTAACATACCTCCACTTAAAAGTGAGCATTATTGTAAGTGAACCTAAACACTACTGTCATTGGAAAATGAGTATTAATCACTTTTCCTGGGACAGTCATTCTGTCAATATTAATATCAGGTAATGTGTCACCTTAATATTTACCTACTGAAGACTCCTTTAAGGTCAAGTAAACTTAAAAGTTAAAGCATTGTGAAGATTTCTCCCTGTAATAGTCAAATTATTTTTTTAGTCTCTTTTTGATTAAAAGTAGTGATCAAAGATGTTGCAGCCCTCAAAGGTGATTTTGAAGATAAGTAGTGCTGGAGCTGCCTAGGCAGCAATCAGAAACAATTAGGAAAAATGTACCAAAATGCCTCATTCTTTCTGTAAGGCCACATGGCAAATTACATTTAATATTTCAGGCTTGTTGCATTTTAAATTAAGGCCTCCAACTAAGCAATTTTCAAGACAACTCCAATCAAAAGATGGTGCTTAAATTTTTATTGCTATAGAAATGAAAAGAGTGATTTGTCTATGTTGATTAGCCTTGAAGATTGCTTTGGGAAAATTTTGACAGTTGGAGTAACAGTTCCACTATGATTTACAATCTGCAAAGAATCGAATACCATACTATCAGTGTAGTTCAAAGCTTCCTTTTCATCTGCAAATTTTATTCTGTGACTTTTCACATAAAGAAGGATATTTGTGATATGTATTTTAGTACATACACAGTGTAATTTCTAGCATGATTCTGAAAAAAATATTCTCAATTAGCTTGATCAAAAACATTTAGCATAATATATTATACCTTAAGTACTTATTTACATGAAGTACTTAAAATTGTAAATTTATAAAAACATAAAAATGGTAGTTGCCAGGGGCTGGGGATATGGCCTAGTGGCAAGAGTGCTTGCCTCGTATACATGAGGCCCTGGGTTCAATTCCCCAGCACCACATATGCAGAAAATGGCCAGAAGTGGCGCTGTGGCTCAAGTGGCAGAGTGCTAGCCTTGAGCAAGAAGAAGCCAGGGACAGTGCTCAGGCCCTGAGACCAAGCCCCAGGACTGCCAAAAAAAAAAAAAAAAAAAAAATGGTAGTTGCCAGAAACTGGGAATGGGGAGTTATTGTTGCCTTTTAAGGTGAGAGTTCTGGAGATGGATAATAGTGATCACATACAGCAATGAGAATATAGTATTATTGAGCTTTATACTTAAAAATGGTGGTCATTTTATGTGCATTTAACCACAGTTTACAAAAACAAAAGTGAAATGGTAAGTGTTCTGGAAACTTCACAATAAATACATTTTTGAAATAGTGGTCAGGAAACAATAGATTTCTAAATATGTATCCAAAGTTGACAAGGGAGCTAGTTTATGAAGAGTGTAGTACAATGAACAGAATTTTTTTTTTTTTTTTTTTTTTTTTTTTTTTTTTGCCAGTCCTGGGCCTTGGACTCAGGGCCTGAGCACTGTCCCTGGCTTCTTCTTGCTCAAGGCTAGCACTCTGCCACTTGAGCCACAGCGCCACTTCTGGCTGTTTTCTGTATATGTGGTGCTGGGGAATTGAACCCAGGGCCTCATGTATACGAGGCAAGCACTCTTGCCACTAGGCCATATTCCCAGCCCTGAACAGAATTTCTAAAGCCATTTGAAAGAGTATTCTAAAGATAAATATCACCAAATTGTATTTGTTTAACTGAAATTTGTGACCTGAAATCTTTCCTGCTTATTTTTCATGCTTCTCTTTTTCTTAGCCAATGTCTGTAGGCAGTAGGAAAAAAAAATGTATGTCTGGCTGAAATGAACTTTGTTCATTCACAATTTTAGAGGTGAGAGAATTGCTTGCTGTAGAGGCAAGAAGCCAGAGATCCAGAGCAGTTTATATTGGTAGATAATAATAGATCAGTCTAGAACCAATTCTTTAACTTATAATACATGTTTTTACCTTTAACATTCATATTCTACTCTGCAGAAACACATTATAAAACATGAAATCATTTATTTTCTATCAGAAAATTCTTCTGTCAAACATGAATTCCCTGTGTAATAGCTTTTATCTATTTTATTCCTGACTTTCATATGCTGTTTATTATAGTCCCAAGGAATTGATAACTGCATCTTTCTCTTTTCCTAATCCATAGTACCTTTGATGCCAAGAGGTTACTTGTTTAAGAATAATCTATTTTATTTTCTTCCTACCTACTCTTACCTTGTACTGTATTTCCTCAAATTACTGTAATTGTGAAAATCAAAATAGCAAAAAATGGCCATATCTCCTAGAGATTATGCATTATACTAAGAAACAGTTATAAGTGACAGAAATCCCCTAAAGGATTTATTGGCTCATAGAATTGAAAAGCCAAAGGGTTCAACTTAAGGAAAACCTGCTCCAGGAGGCTTGAATACTACTGTCAAAATTGTATTTCTTAGATGGCCTCCGGTGGCTCATGCCTGTAATTCTAATTGCTCAGGAGGCTGAGATCTGAGGATCCCGGTTCAGTCAGCCTGGGCAAGAAAGTCCATTAGATTCTTATCTCCAATTAACCACCAGAAAACCAGAAGTGGCACTGTGGCTCAGACTGGCAGAGCACTACTAGCTTTGAGATGACAAGCTCAGGGATAGTGCCCAAGCCCTGAGTTCAAAACCCACAACCACCAAAAACAAAACAAAACAAAAAAAACCCCAAAAAACCAAAACCCACAAAAAAACCCCAAACTATATTTTTTTGTGTTGCCCTATTCTGCAAATAGACAGAAATCTTTCCTGTTGTCTCTTTCTCAATATGAGACTCAAAGTGACTCCTGTTTCTTGATCAGCAATTTCAGTAACTTGATAAAGGTGTGAGAAAGTTATGCAGAAACAAAAAATTCTCATTGCCTATAAACCAGTATTTTCCCCTTTTATAATGGACTTTTCCCAGCTACATTATGTAAAACACTAATGGTTCTGTTTAATACAGCATAATATTTTAATTTAAAATACTGCATATCTCTCTCCTCTTGGCTTTTCTACAGTTGAATCCCTTTCCTTCATGAAATTTGTCATTATCATTTGGAAGGCCAAATACAACTCTCACCTAATGAAAAGTCAAACCATTTTAAAACTCCGTATATAAGTAGTACATTCTCTATTTAGTTTTCTACTTCGTTTTATGATGACTCCTAAATCTAAACTAGTCTCTTTTTCCATGGAGTGCAAGAAGTTCAGCATGGTGTGACTGTTATAGGCTCCAATATCACTTTCCTATAATATGAGACCTATATTTTTACTTGAATGTATAAAATGTATATGTGTATATGCATGTGTTCATAAAATTCACAGATGTGCACTATGTTTAAAAACTCCAGTGATGGCAGTTTATAAAGATTGTTGCTATTAATGGCTTAATACCTAAAACAGACCAGAGTCCTTCACAAGGAAAATTAACCAGGGAAATAGGCCAATTTTGACTTCATTTTCATTCTGTTGAATGACTGCATTCATTTTCTTTGGATTCAGCTCTTCATTTACTGTGCCCCAACACTCTTTATAAAATTCCAACTTGCTTTTCACTTATCTTTTATCAGTTTAACATAGATGGTTGGATCAAGTCCATTGTTCCAATTGTATGTAGCTTAAAAAGCTCTGCAGTATTTTTACTCTTCCCATTGTATCTGGCTTCCCCAAGTGCTCTGCTCTCTGCATTTTACACGTACTCTGTTTTCTAAATCCATTTATGCCTATTCTTCCTGAAGACACTTGTCCATCTCGGAGCTCAAATTGACTTTTTCCCATTCTATTTCCTTGACTAAAAATGCACCATTAAGGTTGATTGAACGAACTCTTTTAAAGCATTTCATAAAAAATGAAAGGCCATATGCATACCAGTGTTTGTAAATATCTATTTTAAGCCAAATTGATAAGAAGACATAATTAATTGTAAACTTAAAAATGCTATATATGTGTGTATATATATATATATATATATATATATACATAAAACAGTTTTCTTGGCTGTTCTGTAAGAGATAACAGCTGTAAAACATTCTAAGGTAGGAGGGACAAGGTACAGTTTGTTATAATCAAAGACAGAACAAATCATAAAACCAAGCCACTAAAATTGTCAACATTTTCTAGAAAAATTAAACTTATTTTGTAATAAGTGAAGATGTAAAACACACGGACTATAGGTATCATCTACAGCTTTTAAATATCACTACCTTTTTTTTTTTTTTACCTTTTATGGTTTGTACAAGAGTAAGATCATTACTAATCTCTTTTGTTTTCTATTTATAATTTTTAAAAATAATTGTGGGTATGAAATATTTTTAAACCATTTAGAAATTAGAATTATAAGATTATGTTATAGACCATAAGAAAATGCAGACCTATATATTTATATTCACCTAAATGTAAAATTACACATCTTTCTATTTTGTGAAAAATATTTCACATGTATTTCTGTTGTCATACTTGATCACAATTTATTAGAGAAATTGTATTACTAAGATGTTATCCTGATGCATTTTGTAATCACTGGCAATTTACATCAAATGTGATACTTTTTTGATATATTTTTAGCTGAAAATAGCATATGCAGGGTGATGCTAAATATAAAGATAAAATTTCAAGTAATACTTTCAGAGATACTTCTGAAAGTATATTCTTTTTCTAGGGTACATAACTTCATTATTTTTTCCATTACATCAATTTTATCTTAATTATAAGGAAAAATTTCATCAAAACAAAAAATAACATTCAAAAGGCTTACATATAGTCGGCAAAATGTGTTTTGGATAATTTTCAAAAAAATTGTTTTAAAAGGATAATAGAAGAATGCTGTAATTGCTAGATTTGTTTTTTATAAAAGCATATAGAAGCAGAATATTTCTAACAAAAGCGTTTCTTGTTTGTCTACTTCTAAAATGAAGCTAAAAAAGTTAAATTGCATTTTAGTACTGGGTTTTTTGAAAATGTTTCAATAACAGAGGAAAGATGAACAAGACAGTGTAGTGCTTAGAAATTGTCTGGAATCTCTAGATTTTATAGCAAAAGCATCATAAAACCAGCTTGTTTCTACTCCATTAAGTGACTTGGTTAGTCACTGAATAACAAATGAGACACTACCATAAGTACTCACTTTGACTCATATAGACCTATAAATAATGTACTTTCTTTTATACTGGTAATATTTACTTGAATCTAAGTGCCTAGGACATGATTAAAATGTAATTTTTTAATATTAAACATGTCTCATAATGTATATGATAGCTTATGAGTGGTGATATGGTATGTTATTTACATATAAGAATTTTTATTTTAAATTTAGTCAGTAGGGCTTATATATACACATGTAGTCTTCACCTAGGTACAAAATATATAATGTACATTTAAAGCAAGAAGATGTTCCCAAATGGAGTTAATTTTGATTCAACAGAAAAAAAACAGAGGTATAAAAATAAAATTAGTAAAATGACAAAGTAATAAAAGTAATATAATTCTTATTGAATTAGTTAATTTGCATGTATATCAATAAATCAATTTGACATATATATTTTAGTTCAGCATAGTTGGATCCTAATCTATGAAGAGCTCTAGTTTATAGCTTCTCAAGTTGTTTGTGAAAGTAAAAATTAAAATAACTTCATAACCAGTCATGCATATGACTGACTGCATGTGAAAGAGATCTTTCTTTTTCCCTTTTTGTTAATTCTGGGGCTTGAACTCAGGGCCTGGGCATTGTCCCTGAGCTTCTTTTGCTCAAGGCTAGCTAGCACTCTACCACTTGAGCCACAGCACTACTTCAGGGCTTTTCTATTTATTTGGTACTGAGGAATTGAACCCAGGGCTTCATGCATGCTAGGCAAGCACTCTTATCACTAAGCCACTTTCACAGCCCTAAAAGAAATCTTCCAAGACATTATCTGGAAGCAAAGAAAAAATACTTTTACTGTAGAAGTTACATATTTCACCTAAACTACATTGGAAGATAGCCAAGGGTCTTTGCATACATAGGATTCCATAACAGCTTATTGGACAGCACAGTAGTAAAAATACTACTTATAATTGAAAAAGTAATGAATTTGGAGGTAAAAACTCTAGGATTAGGTATAATATATGCTGCTTTTTAAAGTTTCTTCGATATAAATGGAGACAGCTATGCCATGCCAATTTCATTGGAGTATTAGTATAAATAATTTAAAATATGTGCTAATGTTTTGAAAATATATTAAAATTGTACTTGTCTATTTTGCTACAGTTTTCTGGTATATTACAAATAAGCTATAAGGATAACTTAAAAAAACTCCTTATTCATTGTTTAAACATAAAATCACTGCTACAAAACATATTCAATGACATTTTCTTTCTTTAAGTAGGAAAAGAATGTAGTTACAGCTCTTGCCTTATGAGTTGCATGTAACTAATAGCTTAACTTATCTAAATGTTCCCAGAGGAGTTGTACATGTCAGAGACATCAACTGTTGGGGCAGAAAAAAAAATTCACAACCATGTTAACCTTCCTCCTTGTCCCTTTTATATGAAGTCACTATGTGTACTGCATTAGAAGATTCTTCCAAAGTTGGTTCTGTGTCTGTTGTTTATACCCAGTGACGCATACATTCATGTTTATTATCATTATGGGATGGCTTAAAGTTGTACTTTCCAGAACAAATTCAGATGTAATTGTTTAAAATTTATAGGAAGAATTGTAAAATAACTCAAAATTTCTCAATAGGAGCATAAAAAATCAAAGAGCTATATAAAAATTCCATAGGAAAAGTGGCTAAAACATGCCAAAATGTTAAGTGCATGTGGTTAAAAAGTAAGTTATGTTTTTTCTGCCATATTTATTTTTAAAATTCTTGAATGTTTTTCTCCACAGAAAAATGTTTGTTTAGTCTATTCTAGTTTTAAAAGGAGACATGATTATAGAGATATTCAGTATTTCATGTGTACATAATCATAAAAGAGTTTTTAAAAAAGCAGATGAGGCCAATTTTGCTGGCCACACATTGTGACAAAGTCAGTTGTCACAACTGAAGTGCAACAAAGACATCTTCTGGACATCTTAAGAATTGCAAAATTGTTTCATAAACAAAGGACTGTATTTCCACCTGAATGGAATAGTTATTTAAAAACCACACAGTAAGACATTCAAATCAATCTGTAATTAGGTTTGACATTTAAAATATTACATGATTAAATTACAAACATACAACATTTAAAAGAAACAAATCTAAAATTGTTGCATATACATTGGAATTATATCACTTCCAAAATACCTTTAAAACTACTTCAAGATAGATTATTATGTATAAATATTTGGGTAAAACAACATATTTTAATGCAAAAACTATAAATACTATGAAAATTATATGCAGTATGGAACCGATACTTTTAACATGGAACACTTCCTGAATCATGGAGTCAATTCATGTCAGAATGTGATTGGCAATTTAGTCACCTACTTAAAGAATTGTATTTACAATAAGCAAATTCAAAATCACATTTGATTTGTGATATCTCAGGCAATGTAATAATTTAGAAAAACTATTTTCAATGAAATATGATTTTAAGTCAAAACTGAATTTGCACGTGTATTTTTTTACAGCCTGCAATTGCTTGTAAATAATATTATAGGTTCCATTAACTATTTGTATATAAAATTCACTCATTTCTCGTATTCTTAAGAGAAGTATAGTACTACAAACTAACCTGTAGCAAACTCAACTAGCAAAACTCATCTTGTTTTAGTAATTGTTGTATTTGGCAAGAAATGTATATTCTAGTTTCATGTAACTCCGAATGAATAGATATTCTATGAAAGTAGACTCATTTCCTAAAATTACCTTTCCTAATATCTTTATATATGACAGACTCTATTGCTTCTGATACCAGAACTAAAGTGTTTGAATCTCTGGACTTTGTTTCATGCCACTTTTACCTTTTTAAATTGTTGGTGTATTTTTTAAAAAAGTAGTTCATGATTTTTTTTATAATGCAGAAATTGAAGCAAATAATTTAGGTAACCATAAGGAAAGTTTAAGAGAGGTGATCTTAAATTCTTCAAGGGTGATAGATTATCTTCATATGGAACTGAAGTGCCTCAGTAACATAAGTAACATGATTATTAGCTTTTCCCCCCAACTGGCCACTGTCTGCTAGTTTTTCTACAACCGCTACACGAAAGAGGTTTCCTGGTATGATTCATTTCTCTTGAAGCAGTTACATTCGATTTGATCTTGAAAAGTTGCTCCCAGGAACTCTGTAAGAAATAAGACATTTGAGTCAAATAATGGCAACTTACAACTTCAGAATATACAGTTAGCTTCAGATCATTCACCAGTAGTTTCTGTATTTTATATAAATTCAATTGCAAAAAGGCAATGTGAAGGAGAAAATAATCTTATTGTGGCTATTTAAAAATTAGGCCATTCTGAGGACTCTCTGAAACACAACTGATTATAGAAAGTAACGTGAGATAGTCTCAATATAGTCCAGGCTGCAGATCTGTTGGGTAGGTCTCCCTAAGAGACTGCACAGATGTTGAGGGAAGTAAAAATGTTGGAATTCTGAGTAGGGAAGCCTTGGGAAGCAGTGTGGATGCAAAATGAGAACTAACAGAGTCCTTAGAATTGAAGTCAGCTCTAGGGCTGATCCAGAAATGAAGGCGGGAGTATGAACTCTAAAGAGAGCCCTGAAGGATTTATAAAATTGTTGGCCTTCACAACTTCACAGAGTAGGATTTAACTGCTGTTCAAGTATTACTTGCCCTATGGTGCATACAATGAAAAGTAGTTCCTGTGTTATTTCACCAGTGATAGCTGAGCTTTCCCAAGCACTATTCTATATCTTCATGTTGATTTCAAGCCTTTTGAATATGATGTTGGACAAAGGTTTCATGAATGTGGGAGAATAGGAAGTATGCTTTCTTAACAGTTTATGTTTAGAAAAAAATCATAATGATGTTTCCTATATTTATGCATGATGAGAAATCTTGAAAGTTTTTTTTTAAAGTCATGAATGATACTAAAACAGTAAGTGTTATTACCTTCCTTCATCTTGGTTGCTCTGGTATATGTGTGTCGTTGGAGGTACAACATTCTGATGTGATAAAAGAGACGGAGACAGAGTCATTCCTCTGAGTTGTTGAAAAGCGATTTCTGCATGAATGCTTCGAGGATTACTTGTCAGAATCCCTGTGTTCTTGTTTTTATTGTCTAAAACCAGGAGTGAAATTCAAACAGTTAAAATTATAAAACAACAAAGACCATTAAATGTTAAAGTGTGGATGTGTTCTTAAGCCGAAGGAATGTTCATAATATGAATTATAAATTTCAAGTAAAATATAAAATGGGGATGGACATGGTGATATATGCTGTAATCCCAGCATTTGGGAGGTTTAGGCAGGAGGATTAAGAGTTTTGAGACCAATTTGGATACAAAACCCAAAAATAAAACAAAGCAAAGCTTATTAAAAATTGTAACATCCTGTTAATGTGGCTTTTTTTCTGAGTTAACCAATCCTTTATGGTTAATTAAAAGATATAAAAATCCAGATTTCAGGCTGTAATAATGTACAAATAACATGATTATACTTTTCAAAATTAAAATTTGGGCAGCACATCAGTAAATAGAAAATAAATTTAAGGACCTTTTCAGAATGATCCCATGAAATTGCTGCATAACAAATCTTGAATATGTACAAGAAAAATATATGAAGATGAATTGACAAATGAATTAATAAAAAAAATCTGACATTCCTAATAATGACATTATGTTATAATGGACACTAGTAACAATACCATTCTGATATATCCAGTTTTGGTATGTGTATAATTCCTTTTGGTTTAAAAATATACTAACTCTCATGATTAAAACATTGAGGCTATAAAAATGTACAAGAAATGTATCCAATGCCTAATGTATGAAACTGTAACCTCTCTCTACATCAGTTTGATAAAAAAAATGTAGAGAGGTAAGAAGTTAGGTAATTAAAACATTTTAACAGAGTAAAGGATGCTAGGGAACAGGGATACTTTGAAATATGGTTACCACATGGAATAATCCCCTGTTCTCAGGTTCTTAGATACATTTTGTTAAGTATTAAGATGTTTAGCCAAGTACAATGGCTCAAGGCTATAATCATAGCTACTTGGAAGGTGGAAATTGGGGGGAATCATGGTTCCAGGCCAGCCAGATCACACAAGTTGGAGAGATGCTATTTCTACAAATGTCTAGCTATGGTGATATGTAACTGTTAATCTAGCCACAGGGGAAACAAAATGACTAGGTGTAGTGGCACCGGTCTATCATCCCCAGCAGGGAAGTGCAAGCAGGACCATACCCTATCTCAAATATAACAAGGTAAAAGGGGGGTAAGGGGGGGGAGGTTTGGCTCGCATGGTATAATGTTGGGTTAGAAAACATGAGACACTGAGTTCAATCTCCAGTACTAGCAAAAAAAAAAAAAAAAGAAAAAAAAACTACAGTGGTGTTTCATTTGATTATTTAACAGTGGTCACAGCTGAGACAAAGGTGAAAGATAAAGGGAATGAACAAAATGAGCCCTCAAAGAATTTTTCCAGGGCTGGGAATGTGGCCTAGTGGTAGAGTGCTTGCCTTGTATACATGAAGCCCTGGGTTCAATTCCTCAGCACCACATATATAGAAAAAGCCAGAAGTGGTGCTGTGGCTCAAGTGGTAGAGTGCTAACCTTGAGCAAAATGCCAGGGACAGTGCTCAGGCCCTGAGTTCAAGCCCCAGGACTGGCAAAAAAAATCCCCCCCCCCAAAACAACAGATAGCCATATAAAAGGCTTATGCTAACCAGAATTAAAATGTGTATAATAAGCTATTTCTATGTCCTCTTCATTTATTTCCTCTTAGATCCTGGTATTAGCTTCCTGAATTTACCAGTGTTTTCCAAGAAAATGTCTTGATTTATATGTCACTCTCTGTGCCTTCAATAGTTTGTTGAACATTTTCTGGCTTCTACTTTTAGCAGAATTTACTAATGAACTAGTTAAGTTATACAACACCACACACTGAAAAGAATAAAAAACA
Organism: Perognathus longimembris pacificus; assembly: GCF_023159225.1. Lineage (NCBI taxonomy): Eukaryota > Metazoa > Chordata > Mammalia > Rodentia > Heteromyidae > Perognathus > Perognathus longimembris. The sequence goes on along the minus strand of NC_063174.1, from coordinate 29,629,463 downwards.
TTTGGAAATAAATTAGGATATAATTGTGCAAGTATCACAAAGTTTACAAGAGAACAAATATTTAGCTACAATATATTAGCCGCAGCCTAAAGAGGAAAAACCATTCTCTGCAATCAGAATGCCCACAGAAAAGTTGAACAAACATGAAATGTTAAGAAATGTAAATGGAAAACTTAAGTAGTAGTAGTAATCCAAGTGAAATTTTTGTTGAAGTGTTTTGTTGTTGTTTTGAGTTTGTTTTTATATTCTCTCTGAAACTTTTTGTAAAATACCTTCAACTTCAGGAGTTAAGGCGAAATCATGTCCCAAGTAATGGCTAAATCCACCAGGTAGTATTACATTTGTTATTTTAATAGGAGATGCTTTCACTTGGCAAAATGGTCCATCCATAGGAGAGCTGGTGAATGGAATTAGCTGCATGACAAAACAGATAAGTACAACTTAGCTCTAAAGCAGATCAATAGCTTTCATACTTATCATAAACTCTACTTGACAAAGTTTATTTCATCATTAGTTACCTCTGCCATAACTAGTTACCTCTTGCACTAAGTAAAAAGCCTTCCCTCTGAAGCTTCCCCCCCCCCCTCTCTTTCTGGAGGGTGAGCTCAAGGATCTGTGCTTAGTAGACAGATGCTGAACCATTTGAGCCCTGCCCACAGCTCCTGAGAACCTTCTGCTGTGTTATCTCAGAACGCACTGCATTCAGTTTATACATTTTAATGTTCTCGTTTCTGTCAATCAATGGAGCCCTTCATATGCAGTGGGGTAGATTCCCAACCCCCAAAGATGTTCACTCTTCTAGTATCTTGAACCTGTGGCTACTTTATATGGATGACAAAAGAAGTTTGTAGGTGTGGCTGAGTTAAGGATTTGGGGATGGGGAAGAGGACTGTAGGTTATCTAGAAGAGGGATACAGAAGGGCCGAATGGAAGATGGAGATGGCAGAAGCAGTGGACGAAGTGGTGCTTTGCTGGGAGAAGGTCAGGAGCTGAGGACCATGGATGGCCTCCAGGAGCTGGTGAAGGCACAGCTCTTTCCTCTAGAGCTTCCACAAGCAATTCAGCACAGACACTGATTTGATATTACCTCTCTAAAACCCATTTTCAGACTTCTAGCCAACAGAACTACAAGACAATAAATTTGTGGGATTTTGTTTGTTTCTTCTCTATTTTGTTCCTCTTATTGCCTTGGAGCTCAGAGCTAGAACATCCCCAAGTCCTGCCAATATACAGGAAAAGCAGAACACACTTTTTTGTTGTTGTTGTTGTTAGATGACCTACAGAATCCAGAGATCTGAGGGAAGAATTCCTTTCTTCCTTCCCTGTCCATCTAAATGGAGGTAATTTTGTTAGCTCCTATTTATGAAAGTATTGCAGTTTCTACCTTCTAGTATCATATGACAGATTGAGCACAGATAAAGAATTTGCTCTATGTCAAAGAATCTAAGGATTTTGGTAGTAATCACTAGGTACTAAGGTAACCTATAAGAATAATAGAATGCTAACATTTAAGGAAAAATATGTAGGATAAAAGGTTCATTTACTACCAAGAAGAGAGAAGTATAAATAAATAGTTACCGAATTTTTCCTTGCCTGGAATTCAGAGAAGTGGAATTCAGCTTTTGCCCTGTCATCTGAGGTTATTGGAATTCCATCTAACATCTGTAAGTTAGGTAGGCGAAAGATGAGCACATGGCGGTGTAGAACTTTTCTACAAATCTAAAGAAAGTTAAAAATAGCAATTCTTAAAATCACATTTACTTTAAAGATTAACATAAAAGAAGACAATTTAGTGAGAAAAAACAGAGACGAGAGCTAACAATTTACATTGTTAGATGCTGCAGCTATGAGCTCCCCTTTGTAAAGCTTCTTAATGTCTTCTCATGCCAAATGAGGCTAAAAATTTATTTTAAAAAAACCCAAGGTTACCATTTAGAGATTTATTCTTTTATTCCCCCCACCCCTTTTTTGAGACAAGGTCTTGGATATCACACGTATCCTCCCGTGTGCTGAGATTACAGGTCTGGGCACCATATGTGGCCTCATCTCTTTTAAAAGCCCATTAACTCCAAGCTATCTCAACTCATGGATAGGATTTATTATGAAGGTTTGTATGTAAGCAGCTAGTTAGAAATGTACATATTTTCCCAGAAAGTACTATCCAATTTAATTCAATACACATCTACTGATCTCTATGTTCTAGCCCTTCATGATATCAACCTACTCTTGAAAATATTCACATATGCACATAAGAAGACATGTAGAAAGAGTTAAACAATAATAGGCCTAAGAAGGATCTGCTTATAAGGATGTTTGGTACTTGATTTGAAAACAGTAGTTCATTGCCCTTAGACTATAATACAAATGATACAGTTTATATTCAACCTGTTTTCCTTGAAAGTTCAGAACATGATTAGGAGACCATGTCAATGTGACCAATTCCAAAGAAAAATGTTAAATTCTAAGTTTTGAATGGGCTTCTCTGAGTAGAAATGTAATACAAAAGATGCTTCATTGTGTAACTGGGTACTGTGACCTCTCATGGGAGGCAGAGAAAAGAGGAAATCTTCACATAGATTCCACCAAACTCTGCTTACCTTTTATCCTTACCATCTGTTGTGTAACAGATACATTATCACTAGGTCTGAGGATAACAATATGCTAAGTTCCATGAATCCTTCTTAACAAATGTCTGAAATAGGGAAATGCCAATCCACAAAGCATACAGCATTGTTTACAATAACTTGTAATTACAATAATAATAATGAATAAGAAAAGAAAACTATCAAGAGAATGAATAAACTATTTTGAAAGGCCATAGTACATATCCATTTATTATGGAGAAATATCTCACACATATAGTTAAGGAAAACATAACAAACACTGAACCACATTCTAAGACACAAAACAAGCTTCATTAATACCAAACAACATATAGACTGTTTCCTCTAAGTAAAATATAATGACTAGAAATAAATTACAAAAAAACCACACTACATAGATTTGAAATTGATACAAATATATGTGCATCTCTCAGTAATTCACAAGTTAAAGAAAAATGCTGAAGACAGCAGAAGGTTTAAAGATAGATATTAACAAGACTACTTATAAAAATTTTCAGGATGCTGTTAAAGTAGTACATTGTAATCTAAAGCTTATTGATTCTGGAAATATATTGAAAATGAATCAGATAGGTAGCTTAAAAGGAAATAATAAAGGATAGGTATTTGTAAGATGGAAATCAAGGAAATAATGCCCTTGATAGAACCGAAGTTATGATTCTTTGGAGAAACGAATGAGAGACTCTTAGCAAGATTGATTAAGAATAAAAGAGTAAAAATTGGCAATGTTTGCTATCCTTTTTATGGATAGCAAAACATAGACATTATGAATTTTAAACCATGAGATTAGTATGATAATAATACATTAAAATTTAGCTTATAACTTTTTAAAATTAACTTTTTATAAATTTGGTCAGTCCTGGGCCTTGAACTCAGGGCTTGAGCACTGTCCCTGAGCTTCTTTTGCTCAAGGCTAGTGCTCTACCATTGAACCACAGCGCCACTTCCACTTCTTTTTTCTGTTTATGTGGTACTGAGGAATTGAACCCAGGGCTTCATGCATGCTAGGCAAACACTCTACCACTAAGCCACGTTCCCAGCCCTCAAAATTAACTTCTGAAGAAATAGTATACATGACTAAGTTTTATAGCCATGAAAGAATAAATAGTTTAAACTCTAACTTCAAAAAATATTAAGTCCCTTTTCTTAGAGAAAAGGTCTCGTTATCCTTTAAGAAACATGTGAGTCTTCTAATATCCACATACTAGTAAGAGACTTTCAAATTAATTTTATGAGGCCAAGATCAAACTACAATTTGAAAGCAGAGAATAAGAGGATAAAATTGAAATAACTTTATTTCTATAGGTAAACAATATAAAAATACTAACAAATTGAATCCAGTAAAATATAAGACATGAACAAGTAATATTCATTGTAGGAATTTAAGGGTAGTTTAACTCTAGCAAGTCTATCAATATATTTTACTATATTAGCAGATTAAGGAGGAAAAACTACATTACCAATCAGCAAAAACCAATGTTCATCCATGACAAAAACAGGATAAACTGGAACTGGAAAGGAACTTCCTTAAATTGTTAAGTTTTCTTCCCACTACCTATTACAAGTATCTTCAACAGAAACAACTTAGAAACCTTCCTGGAAGTCACTGCTATCAGTGCTTCTTTCAGCACTGTGCTAGAGGTCCCAATCAACACACAAGAGAAGTAAAGGTAATAGATATAAAAGTCTTGGAAAGAAACAGTAGTCATTATTTACAGATAATACAATAATAGAGAAAATCCAAAAAAAAAAATCACAAGCCATTATATCTAACAAAAAAGGGTTTAGCAAAGTTCCCAGATTAGGAGAAATATACAAAACACACATACACAAAGAGAAAATCAGAATTATTTTATTTCTACAAGCAACAATCAGAAACAGCAATTAAAATAAGAAAATGAGCCAGAGATGATTAAAACACTTGGGCAGAAAATTAGTTAATTGTAGGACATAAAATGAACAGGAGGAGCTGTGTGGGAGAGGTGAATACTGTAAATGTTAGAAGAATGTTAGGATGTTATTTGCTACTTCTGGTAGAAGTACTGTAGCTCTAAGATATGGCAGGTCCCTATAAAGACAGGCACATGTCTGGTTCCCATCTTTCTTCTTGGGAAGGAGGGAGAATGTGTTCTGTCCCTCCAAGAGGTGCCTTCCTCTCATACTGAGAGGTCTTACTTTAGTGTTTCCTGTTTCTGAGGATTATGACTGCCTGTTTCTAGGATCTGCTAATATGCCTATTTAAGCTTCCTCAGTGTAGAGATCAGGTCTACCCCATCATAGCCATGTTGAGTTGTAACCTCCAGGGATGCATCTGAATAACCCTGGACTAGTTTCTCCACATGATTTCCCAACAAAGTCCAAATAAAAAAAACCATTAGACGGGTACACATGCTTTACAATGGGCCCCAGCACCAGGAATATATCCAATGTCTTTAATACTGAATGTCACTTATGGCCTTATAAGGACAAAATGGCAGGATGCACTGGTCTTGTTGCTGCCCTTGCCATGGTTCTGTGAGTTCCTGGATCTCTCTGCTTCTTTCATTGGTCTCACTTCTATTGCACTGGGTTTGCCTAGAACACTCATAAGTGAAAATTTTAGCTTCATCTGTCCAGTGTTACTTTTCTCTGTTTAGACATTAAGTGAATGAGAGTATTACTTATAGAACCGCCTTAAAGATTACAAAAGTTGGCAAATTTCTCTCAAAGTTAATTTGTATAATAGACACAATTTCAAAAGTACCAACAGTTTTTTTTTCATGTAACTTGAAAAAGTGTTTCCTCAACAGGCCAAGAACTGCAAAGGTAGTGAAGAAAAAGACATAATGAGCAGAAGGAGATAGAAGGGGAGAATTAGAACCCTTTTCTAACAAGCACTTAGATAATATAAATGTTAGTCATTACACAAAATATAATACTATTTGTACACCAGTATATAAGTAGGTCACTGAAGTAAACCCAATGAATGGTAAAAGACAAAAAAATTGTACTTGGACACTGTTCAAAATGAAATGTACTCATTCCCTGACTTATGTAACTGTAATTCCTTTGTACATTACCTTTGCAATAAAATTTTTAAAAGTATGTAGGCTACTGAGTACACTGTAGAATTGCAAAACAGATCTGCTTATGTGTGACAGTGGCACTCAGCACTACAATCAGGTGGAAGCAGACACTAGTCAATAACCTTGGGTTAACTGGGTATGCATATGGAATAGATAAATGTCTTACACTATATAAAACAAGTTATTTACAACTATCAGTAAATAAATTAGAAAAGTAACATACTCACTGGATTGCCATAAACTGTAAGCTCTCTGAGAGAAGAGATAACGTCAAGTTTTTCCAGTTCTGCAATATCCTTTTTAAAAGTTAATAAATTATTTGGTTAGACCCAACATTTTCTAATACATATTAATTTGAAGTAATTTTATATAAGTGTTGGATGTCAGGTAGCTCGTGATTGAATCCTGTGAAGTGAGTCTGTGTGACAATTTTCTGCATTGTTGAATAAAAGCTGATTTCTGTACTATAGATATCAAATACATGATTGACAAAAAGACAATATAAATGGAAATTGTGCCTTAGAAAGAGCACTCAAAAGAAATGACCAGGGGCTGGGAATGTGGCTTAGTGGTAAAGTGCTTGCCTCGCATGCATGATGCTCTGGGTTTGATTCCTCAGTACCACATAAACAGGAAAAGCAGAAAAAGCCAGATGTGGCACTGTGGCTCAGGTGGTAGAATGATAACCTTGAACAAAAGAAGCTCAGGGATAGTTCCCACACCCTGGATTCAAGCCAGAGTACTGGCCAAAAAAAGACCATTTTTTGCCTCAATAACAGGACATGTAGGGCTGGGAATGTGACTTAGTGGTAGAGTGCTTGCCTAGCATGCATGAAGCCCTAGGTTCGACTCCTCAGCACCACATAAATAACAACAGCAACAAAAAAAGCTGGAAGTGGCACTGCGGCTCAAGAAGCAGAGTGCTAGCCTTGAGTAAAAACAAGCCATAGACAGTTCTCAGGCCTTGAGTCCAAGCCCCAGGACTGAAAAAAAAAAAAAAAAAAAAGAAAAAGAAAAAAAAGGGCATGTGATGTTAGTGTAATACACCCTGATATATATTTCTCTTGTTAAATAGTTTGCCTTTCCTACTACATAGAGTTTCTTATTATTATCCACTTAATGCTTGTGAAACTTTGCAAATACATTTTCCTTTTGGAAAACAAATTTGTTTTGAAATGCTATACTGTATGTACTGTATGTGTGTGTTGAAATCAAAATCAGGGCATGCTACAATTAACTATATTCCCAGCCCACTAAAATGCTTAAGGTTGTTTATAGAAATACAATACTTATTGATATAATTCACCTTTGTATCTGGAAGTGGACATATAGCCAATTTATTCAGTATCTATAAAAACATTTAATTCTATTTTCATTCATTAGAAAACAAAATTCAATTTTAAAGTGATATATTTCGTATTTTGAATTTAGAAACACAAAGGAAACACTGCAAACATGCTAACACCTAGTTATCTATAAAGATACTGTGTAAAAACATTTTCCCCACAGACAGTTCCTATATGTGGAATCAAAGCCTGATCAGAAATCATGGATATGGTTATGTCTTACAATACTATCTCAAATTGAGGAGTCTAGCTAATATAATAGCCCCAATCAAAATATTCACTTCTCGGGGCTGGGGATATGGCCTAGTGGCAAGAGTGCCTGCCTCATATACATGAGGCCCTGGGTTCGATTCCCCAGCACCACATATACAGAAAATGGCCAGAAGTGGTGCTGTGGCTCAAGTGGAAGAGTGCTAGCCTTGAGCAAAAAGAAGCCAGGGACAGTGCTCAGGCCCTGAGTCCAAGGCCCAGGACTGGCAAAAAAAATATATATATATATTCACTTCTCATGGAAAACATTAATGCAAGAAACAGCATAGTAAGTTGTAGAGGATGGTGTTTATCTAGAGGTTTAAAGAGAATCAAGCAAATGGACATGTCTGGAATTGTGAGAAAGCTTCCTATTTTCAATAAAGTGCTGGAGGTACCATTTACTGGCTCACAAAAATTGGTCTTTCTTCAAGAATGTTATGAGATGGTATTTTGGCTTGAAATTGGCTATGCTAGAAGAACTAATATGATGGAAATCAGCACATTCTATAATTTTTTTCCTCTGGAGAAATAGTTAATGTTAAACATCAATCCCATTATTACACCAAAGACTATTACCTTTTGCATACACTGTTAGAATATGTACTTAAAACAGTCACAGTCATACTGAAGTTGGGACTGAAGTCTTCATTTGGGATAAGAAATACCAACAGACCATTTGCTGGTCTATTTCTACCTACAGGTCATTATCCAGATGTTTAAAAGTAAACACGGTAGCTGGGTGCCAGGCAGAATATCAAATGGGCCTGTAAGGCTGAAGTCATCTTCATTTGTGTATCTGTGATTCTTAAAAGGAAATTTCCAAATCTTCTACAACATTGGACTCACACCAGAATCAATGAGGGATGGCATATACCTTTGTTTAAAGTATTATCAGTTTGCAAAATTTTATGGGCTTTCCTTTTTTAATCTACCAATTTTTATCAGCCCAATGGTTGGAATTTGAGAATTGATGGTTTCAGTCTTCCCAAGTGAATCTTTTCCCTAGGCAGGATGCTGGTAGCTTGTGCCTGTTAATCCTAGCTACTCAGGAGGCTGAGATCTGAGGACTGCAGTTTGCAGCCAGCCAGGGAAGGAATGTATGTGAGACGTTTTAACTCCATTAACTTACAAAAGAAAAGAGAAGAAAGAAAAGAGAGAAAAAAAGCTGAAGGTAGAGCTATCTAGGCTCAACTGGGATAGCACTAGCCTAGAGTAAAAAGAAGCTCAGGGACAGAGTCCACGCCCCGAGTTCAGTCCCCAGGACTGGCAAATACACACACACACACACACACACACACACACACACACACACACACACACACACACCTTTCCCATAAAAATGTTTGAATTGAGAGTTAAAGACTTTTTTTCTTGTAGTGCTGGTGATTAAATCCAGGGTGTTGTGCATGCTAGACAAGTGTTTGAGAACTGGCTTACCGCCCTAGCCCTGAGAATTAAGGATGTTCCATTTACCAATGAATGAGTGTCAATAGGTTTGTCCAGCTTATAAACCTACAAGCAGTGGACTTCTCCATATCACAGAGTTGTTTATATGCCTTCAATGTACATGCTCTATTATGGATAAATAACATACTTGGCACAAATTTCATCCATGTATTGGAAGCTTTATGTTCAGAGTATAGGGGAATGAAAGCATGTGAATGTCATCACAAGAATGAAACCACCCCAAAATAACATTACCTGGATTTTATTATATCCTAGGAAGAGTTTCTCTAGTTTTACTAAAGATTGCAGTTTGCTCAGCTCTCGGATCCTGTTTTCCTCTAGGTGAAGTGCCAGCAGAGCGCTTGGCTTGGCAAAAGCAGTTTCATTAAATGTTCGGATGCGGTTGTGGTCAACTACCAACTCCTGAAGGAGCACCAGGCTGTCGAGCCCTTCAAGCTGGCAGATTTCATTCCCTAAAACAAAATAAGTCATCATATAGAGAGTGAGCTCCAGTTTCCAGAATTAAAGATCATCTATGTTCATGTAAATACTATTTGTCAAATGATTTTTAAGTACATATGTCTTTAAATTGTTACTCTGCAAATTAATCTTTCCTACCCCCAACAAAAAACCTTTCCCCAAATGATTTTATCTAGCTTTATAGTACCTCCTTTTGCCAATCACTTAAAGCAATTTAAAAGTAAAAGAAGCACATTTGGACTCATTCTCTCCATCTACTATCTAGTTAGCTACAGTCCTAATTATTTCTTCTTTTTCAACTACTTTTTAGATTTACTAGTCCTGCTAACACCTCAGCAAGTCAGGCTCTTACTATTATGTCATTCATGTGGGATAGAAAATTCGTGTTCTGGGGCTGGAAATATGGCCTAGTGGTGGAGTGCTTGCCTAGCATACATGAAGCCCCGGGTTCCATTCCTCAGCACCACATATACAGAAAAAACCAGAAGTGGCACTGTGGAGAGTGCTAGCCTTGAGCAAAAAGAAGCCAGGGACAGTTCTTAGGTTCCAAGTTCAAGCCCCAGTCTGGCAAAAAAGAAAAAAGAAAACACGTGTTCTTTGAGTTGGATGGATGGAGTTTGACTCTGCCACAACATGTATTACTGTAGATTATTTAGCCTCACTGAACCTCTATGTTTTCTTTCCTCTCTCCTTCTCTTTTCTGTCTCCTTCCTCCCTCCCCCTCTATTTTCTTTCATCTCTTTTATTTCTCCCTCCCTCCCTCCTTCCCTTCCTCTTCCTCTCTCTCCCCTTCTCTGTCTTTTTTATAGCCCAGGCTGGCCTTGAACTTGAGATTTTTGCCTTTACCCTTACTGAAATTATAAGTTTGGGTTACCAAATTTGGCTGTCATTTGCTTTCTCTTATCCTTAACTTTTCCCTTTCCTTTTCCTTTCCCCTTTCACTTTATTTTCTTCTTTTCTTTCTTTTTCCTTCCCTCTCCCTTTCCCTCTCTTTGTCTCCCTTTCTCAGTGTGTTTAAGTGTGCTGTGAGGAGGCTATAAGGTTTGCCCAATGACTCCATATAGCACCACTATCATTGTCAGTATAGACAGCCTTACTCCCTATGTAAAAATGCCTGGCTCAGATTTGCCAGTGTAGCCATAACAACTGTACACACTGCCTTATTACACTATTCAATTAACATAGACTTTCTAGAGTTAGGTTATTTTGGGGAAAATACACAAATGTGCCTTTTATAATGTCTGTCATTAGTCTGTCTGATTTCTTTTCTTTTCTTTCTTTTAGACTAAGTCTTCATGTTCTTGGCCAAAATTCCAAAAATTTGATAGGCAAAAATGTATTAAAAGAGGGGCTGGGGATATAGCCTAGTGGCAAGAGTGCCTGCCTCGGATACACGAGGCCCTAGGTTCGATTCCCCAGCACCACATATACAGAAAACGGCCAGAAGGGGCGCTGTGGCTCAAGTGGCAGAGTGCTAGCCTTGAGCAAAAGCCAGGGACAGTGCTCAGGCCCTGAGTCCAAGCCCAGGACTGGCAAAAAAAAAAATGTATTAAAAGAAAAATGTATTGGGGCTGGGAATGTGGTAGAGCACTTGCCCAGCATGCATGAAGCCCTGGGTTCCATCCCTCAGTACCACATAAACAGAAAAAGCTGGAAGTGGTGCTGTGGCTCAAGTGGTAGAGTACTAGCCTTGAGCAAAAGAAGCCAGGGACCATGCCCAGGCTCTGAGGTCAAGCCCCAGGAATGACAAAAAAAGAAAAGTATTTTTCAGGAATCTCTGACTCTTAGAAAAAATAGTTATTATACTCAGATCAGATATCCAAATTTCTCAGCAATCTCACTGATGGATTTCCCAGCCTTCCTCTTACCTCATTTAATAATTAATATTAGACTAATTTTTCCAATACTCATGTTTTCCTCATGCTACTTTTTAGATTTTTTAAGAATATAAAATCCTGTCTTCTTGTGGATTATATTCTGTTTAAATTTCTTTGTCTGGCTTTCCATAATTTGGTCCTGCTGGGTGTTGGGTCAGCTGTGCCTTTAAGAGACCACAGCTGGCCTTGGCCTGTCCCCTCTTCTTCCGTCTTTAACAGGAAGAGAAGCCCCAGCCCCTGGGGCGAGCACGTGTCTGATGGCTGGGAACCCCAGAAACCCAATCCTTGGGGGGCTGGGCCTCCGCCCACAAGGGAAGTCCCCTGACATCACTTGATGGATAGCCCTCATGGCCAACCTGTTGTCCCTCTCTTGTGCCCGCCCTTCGAGGTATATCTGTGGCTCCTCATTTGAATAAATCAGACATCCTAGAGGTGGTCTCCAAGACCACTGCGTGCTCCTGTCTTTCCTTGGGCTGGCGAGCATGGGGTCTCGCAACCACACGCGAACCGAGGCTAACCCAGGACCCCGCTTCCGCGTCTAATCCCTATCAGCCGGGGGGAATGTGAGAGAGTGAGTATGGATCCCACACGGAAGAGATAGATAAGCCCAGGACCCCTCCCCACGTGGATGGGCAGTTGGGTATTTTTACCTTCAATTCTTCACTATTCCACAAATTTTTTAAAACTATACTTCCTACCAAACTAAATATATTAACTTTGAAGAGACTTTCCCAAAGAACTTGATAGTCTTTGTTCTTACTTGTTTGCTCACAAACACCAGTCACAGCCAGGAACTCCTTCCTTCCCCTGCTTATTCAGTTATTCTTACTTTCACTCTACATTCTATCAATCCTTCAAGGAATTCTAGGGATGTCCTTTGATTTTGCTGCCTTCCAGTTTCTATTAAACTTAAGTGAGTAACACAGTATACTTAATTCATCTTTGCTCAGTTTCTGGATAGGTGGATTTACAACTACTTTAGCCCCAGTATCTCAATCATGTGTAACCACGATGACATAGTACTTCATATCTTTCATAGTACTTAGCACAATTCTGGGTTTCTTAAATATTGTAGAATTACTCAATTGTAACATTAATTACTTTTTAAGTTAAATATGATATCAAATTAGATTATGATGTAATGCTATATATAGCTCTACAGTATTGTATTTTCCTTCAAAAATGGCTTTGGAAAACATGCAGTTAACCAAAGAAAAATGTACTTAGGTTATGAGCTTTTTTGTAAACAAATGAACAAATGGTAATGCCTATATTTACTAATCAAAACAGGATAACAATTGTCAGTTTAAAATATTTACTCATTAACAGTGTTTCTACTCACCCTGTAAGAAGAGGAATTTTAAGTTTACTAATCTGTTAAGTTGTAGCTGGACTAAATTACTAATTCCATTGTATCCCAAATGAAGAACCTCTAAACTTTGCATTATGGGAGGCAAATTTTCACTGGTCACTGTATCTCTGAAACACAAAGTTTGAGTTCATAAACTTAATTTCAAACCAGCAGTAATTGTATAAGAACAGTCTTATATATTGAAGTTAAGAAAGAGAAAAATGAATGTATTAATATATCAAGATTGAGCTATAAGTGATAATGCTTTTGTATTTTATATAATATTCTTTATCTTTAAAAATACTTCTATGAGCTATGCCTGTAATCCTAGCTGTTCAAGAAGTTGAGATCTGAGAATTAGAGTTTGAAGCCAGCTGGAGCAGGATGTTTGTGAGACTCTTATCTCCAGTTAACCACACAAAATCTGTGGCTCAAGTGGTAGAGTACTAGCCTTGAGCAAAAAAAGCTGAAGGATAGCATCCAGGTCTAGTTCATGCCCAAACACTGACACATACACACCTTTTATGTGGTAAAGAAAAGTGAATAAAAAGTCAATAAAATGTTTAAAGATGTCAAAATGAAAAATGATAGCAAATGCAATCAATTAAGAAAAAGAAAAATTTGTTCCTACATCTGAAAAGATATAAGAATCATCATTACTCTTAGATGATATGATCTTTTTTTGTATTTTTTTTCAAATTTTTATTATCAAACTGATGTACAGAGAGGTTACAGTTTCATATGTTAGGCATTGGATACATTTCTTGTACTGTTTGTTACCTCGTCCCTCATACCCCCCCCCCTTTCCCTTTTCCCCTATGAGGTGTTCAGTTCACTTACACCAAACAGTTTTGCAAGTATTGCTTTTGTAGTTGTCTTTTTTTACCCTGTGTCTGTCGATTTTGGTATTCCCTTTCAATTTCCTAGTTCTAATGCCAGTATAGACGGTTTCCAATATACTCAGATAAGATTACAGAGATAGTGTAGATACAACCACAGGAAGGTGATACAAAAACACCATCAATAGTAGAAGCTACAGATACAGATGGGACGTTGAAAGTAGTTACAACTGTGATATAACAATCGTTTCCATAACATGGAGTTCATTTCACTTAGCAAGATGATATGATCTTATGCTTAGAGTATCCTAAAAAATCCACCAAAATCTACTTGAACTAACAAAGCAAAGTCACAGACAAAATAGTTACAAAAATCAACTGAATTTCTAAAACAAAAGTAAATAATCTAAAAGTAAAATGAAGAAAACAATTGCATTTGCAATAGTATAAGACAGGATAAAAATACTTCAGAATTTAATGAACGTGAAAATTTTGCACACAGAAAGCTACAAAGCATAGTTTCAGAAAATATTAATGAAAACATTAAAGACTTATGAACCATTTAAAGTTAATGTTTGTGTATACTGTGAGGTCTAAATCCATGTATTCACATGTGAAAATCCACTTATTTAGAACCTTATCCTTTCCCCCACTGAATTACTTTGACACTTTTGCTAAAAATAAATTAGCCATATATGTAAGGGTGAGTTCCTGAATTTACACTATTTCAATGAACCATCTTTTCCACTATCAGGTTGATTTAATCACTATATTTTAATAATAAATTTTGAAGTCAGGGATTAAGAATATGTATAAGTAAAATGTTCATATAGCTTTAGTGGTAGCCTCAAAGTAGAAACAACTCAAATCCATCAATGATAAACATTTTATCATGTTATCCATGTAATAGGATACCATTCAGCAGTGAAATGAAATTAATTGCTGACACTTGGAACAACACAGATAATATCAAAACATATGGTAAGTGAAAAGACCAGGCATAAAACAGTACTTAGTATGTAATTTCAAACTTAAGAAATTCTAGAATTATAGGGATAGAGCAAGGATGTGGGTGAAAGGGACAGAGCAGAGAAATGAGGGAATTTTTTGTGATGGGAATTTTTTTATTTTGATTGTGGTAAGGATTGTATGACAATACATTTCCTAGGATGCATTAGGTTATACACTTACACTGATGAATTTTTATCATATGCAAACTGTAATTCAATAAAGGTGAAAACAAAAGGAATGTTCTTTGTTGGAAAAACTAGAGAAGTATTCTGACTTGATTTGAGTGTTTGTATGTTTGTGTATATATGTTGTGTATATATGTGTATGTATGTCTATATGTGTTCATATTTATGTGTATAGGGAAGTGGATAGTATGTCCTCATTTCTTAAAGAAAACTTTGTGATTCTGCATGGTGCTGAGGATATTCAGTATCCTAAAATTTAATTTAGAAATAAAAAAGAATGTTGAAAACATACTGAGTGAAGTGTTCCTTTGTGGCATGAAAATGTTCTAGAATAAGGTTGTGGCAATGGATTATACAATTGGTGAAATTTTCCCTTCTATACAGCATAAGTATGAAATAGAGGAAGCAAGGGAAAATGACTAAAAGATTCGTTTTAGTATCTTTTTCTTTGTGAATTTTTTTTGGCATGTTACCCATTAAGTAATTATTAAGATAAGTAAAATGTATACACTGGAATATGCTACTTCTTTTACATTCCCAACCAAGGTAATGTGTAATTGTATACTAGTAAAAGAATAGTACCTATTTGTTTTTGAAGGTCCTTGCTGCCCATAGCCACTTGAAGGCACTTTCTGGTAGAGCAGTTGTCTGTTGGTTAAGTGAGCCTGAGACTTTCCTCTAGGTAGGATTGATTCAATATGGTTATAGTTGAGACATAAGACCTACAGAAACAATAACTTATTAACCAACTATAATCTATTAAGTAAAATGACTAATGGATAATACCTGGAATATACAACATACTTAAATTATATATTAGTTTTTGAAAATAAAAAAAATTTATATCCCAAATGATTTATATTTGAGTATTTTTGTGTGTATGCTGGTCATGGAACTTGAACTCAGGGGTTAGGCACTGTTTTGCCTAAAGCTTTCTTTATCTTAGTAACATTAGAATTCATTTAATCCAAAACAAAGAAGATTACAACTTGTACTGAAAACTTTGAAAGAAAACATGGATTTGTGTGCCACTCACCTGTATATTAGGAAGATAGATGAGTCCACTAAATGAGGTCAGATTATTGTTCTGAAGATTCACATTAAACACATTTAGAAACTGGTCAACTGGAATCAAATCGACAGTTCTGAATTTAGACAAAGTAAATAGTTACTATTACTACTACTACTATTGTTTATTTTTGCCAGTCCAGGGGCTCTTGAACTCAAGGCTTAGGTACTGACCTTGAGCTTCTTTGTGCTCAAGGCTAGCACTCTACCACTTGAGCCATAGCACCACTTCCAACTCTATTGAGTAGTTTATTGGAGATTAAAGTGTCATGGGGACTTTTCTGCCTGCTCTGGCTTTAACTGCAATCCTCAGATCTCAGCTTCTAAGTAACTAGAATTACAGGTGTGAGCCACCAGCACCTGGAAATAGTTATTTTAACAGGACAGAAAAATATTGGAAAAGATGACTTCTACTATATATAAAACTCCCCAAAGCATTATTTTTAAAAAGCCATCAACTAACAAATTCAATAGCAAGGAAACACTTTAATTTAAAATGTAAGAGTTAAATGTTCAACTAAATATATTTTTGCCTTGCACTTGGTAGGCGCTCTATCACTTGAGCCACACCTCCAGTCCTTTTTGCTTTATTTATCAGTTTGGAGCCTGAATATAACACTACATTCACATCAATCATATCTGTGTTTGAGGATGCATGGTTAAAAGTGTTAGGTAATTTTTATTAACTTTGATCTTTATAATTTTCTTAGTAAAAATGTAATTGAATTTTTGGTAAATAACTTAACAAAAACAAGAAGCAAATAGAATATGTTTGGTTACAAAAGAAAGAGAGAAACAAAATCTGAGCAAGAAATTGGCAACATTTAAAATCATAGCCTTGGGCTGGGATGTAGCTCAGTGGCAAAGTGCTTGCATAGTTAGTGCAATGTCCTGGGTTTTGGTCCTGTCTCCAGCACCAAAAAAGAAAAGATTGAAATTTTTATTATTGGAGGCTATGATTTTTTTTTCCTTTTTTAATCTTTTCATAGTATGAAATTAGAAGTAGGGAGAATGAATTAATGGGAACCTTTGGAGAAAATCTATAGATATATGAATAAAAGTAATAATAATTTCACATTTAATTATAATAACAAATGTCATATAATGAAATGCACCTGATAGATGATGAAGTCCAGTTTAGTTCTTGCATCTGGGTAAAGTTTGAATGTCCTTGTCGTTCTGCAATCATGTCTGAGGTGAGTCTGCCACCAAACAAATCCTTGGCACTTTCAGTCTCTGGTGGTTCCTGCGTGAGGACATTTAAAAGTGAGATCCTCTCTGGGCACTGGTGGCTTACACCTGTAATTCTAGCTATTCAGAGGAGGGTGATATCTGAAGATTGCAGTTCGAAGTCAGCTCAGGCAAGAAAGTCCATGGGACTCTTCTCCAATTAAACTAGAAAAAGCCAGAAGTGGGAGCTGTGGCTCAAGTGGTAAAACAGTAGCTTTGAGCAAAACCAAAGCTCAGAGACAGTCCCTAGGCTCTCAGAATGGACACACACACACACACACACACACACACACACACACACACACACACACAGAGTGATGCCCTCTCTTACAGATGATCACATCACATGAATTCTATGGTTTCAGACAAAAGTGGGGTGAGCAACTCAGCTAGGGCTTGTCACATCATACAAATAAAACAAATATAAGTGAGCTGAAGGTAGATCAAATAGGGAGCTCAGAACTTCAGGAACGTATCGATACCTTGGGTTTGTTTTGTTTTGTTTATACACAAAGGCTGGGTGCTAGAGAAGCCACTACCCAAAAACATCAGCAAGGAAAAAGCCTGCTTGCTCTAGTCAAAGGAGCAGGAAAGGGGAACATCTTAGAAAACAGATCTACTCCACTTAAATATCACAAGTTAACTGTGGCCTTGTCTCCATGCTCACTAGTGAAAGCAGAATGGACTGCTTAGAGTTTCCCAGCTACAATGAACTCACTTCTTTAACATTCCTCTGTTGACCAGGGATGAGAGGCAGGGCTGAACTTTCATCTCCTAGCAATAGTTTATCATTCTCCCTGAATAGTGTTACAAGGCCACAAGGCTACGTGGGAAACCTCGATTTACGCTTCTGTGCAGTAATAATGAGGTGCCTGTAGAGTGTGAATGAGGCATTTCTGCCTCTTCCAGCCAGGATAAGTCAGTGAAGGCCTCCTAGGAACAATGAGGAGGAGTTCTTCTCTTTCCTGGTCAGAATAAATCAATGGAGGCCTCATTTGGGAAGCAGGTATATTATTACTCCAGTCTGTCAACAGAGGACATTGGGAGACCTTGAATTTCTACCTTTCACCTTACAGCAGCAAAGCGATGCCCGATCTTATTTCTTGAGCATGCAAGAGAGTCTTGCTAAAATGGGAGGTGTAGCATAACACCCAAAATGCACAGAATAAAATAGAACATTCTTCTATCATTCCAAGAATCAAGAAAATCCCAACCTGAGTATGAAAAGACAATCAACACACACTCACTCTAACACAACACACATATTTGTAATTATTTGACAAATAATCCTTACCAAAAAAAGCTTCGACAATGATGACAAAGTTGAAACCAATAAAAAAGTTGAAACTCTCCACAAAGAAATAAAAAACATAAACTGGGAAATAGTAGTTATGAAAAAGGGTGGAGTAGAAATTTTAGACCTAAAAAAATCTAGTCTAAATGGGCTAAGGACCTAAAAAGAGACTTCTCTGAAGAGGAAATGAGAATGGCCAAGAGTCATGTGAAAAAGTGCTCTACATCACTGGCCATAAAAGAAATGCAAATCAAAACAACATTGAGATTCCACCTCACCCCAGTAAGAATGTCTTTTATCAGGAAATCCAATGATAACAAATTCTGGAGAGGATATGGCCAAAAGGGAACTCTCTACTACATTGTTGGTGGGAATGCAAACTTGTTCAAGCCCTCTGGAAAGCAGTGTGGAGGTTCCTAAGAAGGGTAATCATAGAGCTCCCCTATGACCCAGCAGCTCCTCTTCTGGACATCTACCAAAAAGACTACAAGCAAGACCACACTAAAGCCACTGGCATAACTGTTCATTGTAGCACAACTCATCATTGCTTAAATATGAGCCAACTGAGATGCCCCTCAGTAGACTAGTGGATCAGGAAAATGTGGTAAATATACCCAATGGAATTCTATGCCTCTATCAGAAGGAACGACTCTGCCCCATTCATAAGGAAATGGTAGGACTTGGAAAAAAATCATACTAAGTGAAGTGACCCAGACCCCAAAATCATAAACTAGCCTATGGTGTCCCTCACAGGGAACAGCTAGTACATGATTAGGCTAGTCATGGTAGAAGATAAAAATATCCCAATAGCTACACCCATATGACCACATAAGATGATGCCAAGTGAAATGAACTCCATGTTACAGAAACAAGAGTTATACCACTGTTGTAATTATTTTCAACATGCCATGTGAACTCGTACTATTTTTTTTCTTTTTCCTTGTCTGTTTGTTTGACTGACTGGTTTTAGTTTTGTTTCTCTTGTACTCCCTTCCTGTGGCTGTACCCTCGCTACTACTGTATCACATCTGAGTACCCTGGATACTGTTTATATGGGTATTGGAACTGGGGAAGGGAGAGGGAATACCAAAATCGAGAGACAAAGAACAAAAAGACAAACCACTCAAAAAGCAACACTTACAAAACCATTTGGTATAAACCAACTGCACAACTCTTGGGGGGAAGAAGAGGGGGAAAATGAGGGAGGCAGTAACAAGTAAAACAAAAATGTACTCACTGCCTTTCGTATGAATCTGTAACCCAGTATCACACTTTGACAATAAAGAAAAAAAGAAAACAACAACAACAAAAATAGTCTAGCTAGCAGAATGGTGAGAACAGAGGAAACAATCAGAAAAATGGAGCATAGAACAACAGGAGCTATCCAATATGATAAAGGAGAGAAAAAAAGACTTCAAAATGACCTTTGCCTTATCAATACAGACCATACCTGGATTTGAGGGCCACAACAAAATATTTAACATTAATATCATTAGTTTCATAGAAGGGAAGGAGAAACGGGGCAGGATTGAAAAAGTATTTGAGGAAATCATGACTGAAAGTCTTCCAGACTTGGTTAATGATATAAAACTACAGATTCAAGATCCTGAGCCTTGAGCACCAAGAAGCTTAGAGACAGCGCTCAGGACCTGAGTTCAAGCCCCACAACCACCACCACCAACAACAAAATTCCAAGAAGCTTGTAGAAAAGCAAGAGATAAACCAAGGAAACAAGTCCAAACCAAACAAAACAAGTCCACCAAAATAGAATGGCAGACTTAAGCTTTGATATGTCAGTAACTACGTTAAATGTACTTGACCTATATTCACCAATTAAATATAGAAAGTGATAGTGTAAGTAGACAGATATATAGATATAGATACATACAGGTTCATGAAAGATAAACCACTCATAAGACAATATGTTGGAAACTAATTGCACAACTGGGGGTTGGTGGGTTGGGGGGAAGAAGAAGGGAGAAAAATGAGGGAGGGGTTAATAAGTATGACAAGAAATTTGCTTACTGCCTTATGTATGTAACTGTAATCCCTCTGTACATCACCTTGGCAATAAAATTAAATTAAAAAAGATAACCCAACTGTATTTTCTTCAAGAAACCTCAAATAGGAACCCTTCTCCATTGTTGGTGGGAGTGCAAATTAGTACAACCACTTTGGAGAACAGTATGGAGGTTTCTCAAAAAGCTCAATATAGACCTACACCCAGCCATACCACTCCTAGGCATCTATCCTAAACAGCAAAACCCAAGATATCAAAAGGACATTTGTACTTCCATGTTTATCGCAGCACAATTCACAATAGCCAAAATTTGGAAACAACCCAGATGCCCCTCCACAGATGAATGGATCCAAAAAATATGGTACTTATACACAATGGAATACTACATAGCGATTAGGAATGGTGAAATATTGTTATTCGCAGGGAAATGGTCAGAACTCGAACAAATAATGTTGAGTGAGACAAGCCTAGAACACAGAAAACAAAGGGGCATGATCTCCCTGATATATGACTGTTAACAAAGGGAGATGGAGAGACAGTAGAGACCAAGTCTGTGAACACTGTATATGTGCTTGATACATTGTATATTGCATATGGGTCTACCTGACCTAGACAAGGGATGGGAAAACAGGTTGTAAGATATCACAAGAAATGTACACACTGCCCTACTATGTAACTGCACCCTCTTTGCACAACACCTTGTAAAAAAAATTTTATGTTCAATTAATAATAAAAAAAATTAAAAAAAAAGAAACCTCAAATAAAATGATAGAGATGAAAAATTAAAGAAAAAAGCACAAGATATACCATCAACATCAGTCAAAAATATGAGGACTGGTTATATTAACATTATAAAGTAGATTTCAAAGCAAAGAGCATTACCAGAGAAGAGAGAAGCATATTATCTAATGATAAATGGACCAATCCACCAAGACATAATAATCCTAAACAACAGAGTACAGAAATGTGAAGCCATATTCCTAATTGTATATAGTAAACTAACATGCTTTTCTTTTGAGGTACTCTGAAGCTATAAAGTTCCTAAACAGTTGTTTTTATAAGGTGATAATCTTGAGTAATCTATATGGATCTGATTCAAGGAACTGCAAGTCCTTAAAGCAAATCTGAAGCTTCCTGAAGCAGATGAGTAGGTATATGGAGAGGAGGTTTGGTCCATGACTGCATTCTATTCTTCCTATAATGTTCTCTTTGTGATGGCCTACCTATGGATTGCTTAGGCAGTACATAGTTGTCTGTCTATCTATCTATCTATCTATCTATCTATCTATCTATCTATCTATCTATCTGTATTTTGCTAGTTTTTATTTTCTGGTTGAATCATAAATAACAGTCTTAAAGTAAATTTTGTTGTTGTTTTTGCTGGCACTGGGGATTGAACTGAAGTCCTTGGGCTTGACTCTTGTGCTCAAGGCTGATACTCTACCACTTGAACCATACCTCCACTTCTGTCTTTTTGTTAGATAACTGGAGGTAGTCTCATGGACTTTTCTGCCTGGGCTGGCTTCAAACTTCAATCTTCAGATCTCAACTCCCGATTAGCTAGGATTCCTGGCATGGAACACTAGCAACCTACTCAAACATAAGTTTCAAAAATGTATTTATTCTGTCTTACAAATATTTTAAGATGTTTTTGCAGTTTTGACAATTATACAAACAATATTTGATTGGTGTTCTTTTAAATCAAGAGTTGGGAAACTTTTTCTGTGTTTGTCCTGTGAAGAGTCAGTCAATACTTTGTGGGCAACAGACACTCTGTGGTGAGTATTTACTTCTGTCTTTGTAGAATGAAAGCAGACATCAGCTATTTATAAAAAAAAATAGGCATAAATGTATTCTAATAAAATTTTATTACAAAACAGGTGGCAGGACACATTTGGCCCCAGAGCCATAGTTTGCCAACCTATTTTAGACAAATAATTTGAACTTGACCTATACAAAACTGAAAAATCGTTTGGTTTGCATTCACTCAAACTCCCTCCTCTTGCCATATCTCACAAGACTTCATATATGAATATACATTGCTAATGCAAAATTAATCTATTTAAGATAGAAGGACTTAGGAAGAAGGGATATAATGAAAGCATGATACCCTAATAACTCTTCAGTTCTTTGCTGTCCATGTCTTCCCTTAGTTTCCAAAGAAAGCAGTGTGACTATATTTCTAGAAAGTTTTGGACAGATTGACAATGAGGCATAGTTGTTCATGATTTACTATTAAAGAGTCATCACATCATTTGGATTGAGTCACTTAAAGTTCCTTGTGCTTATCTATAAATGGTTTGACCTTATGTCATTTCCAAAGTCCTTTATGTATCAACAATTCTAGAATTAGGTTACTCCTTTACTTACTCCATGGCATCTTTCCTATTTATGTATCCTAAGTAAAATGAGAAGTCTCAGATTTCCTTGCTTTCTTTACTGTTATACTTTAAGCAATCTGTATGCCTTTGATTTGAATGGCCAACTCCTTTCAAATTACTTTTAAGCTTAAAATAATGTAACTTTTCATATCCATAGTTAGTCTTGTGATTTCACTGCCTGACGTCTCCAGTCAGGTAAGTGACTATCATATAAAACTTGGTGTACCTAATATTACTCATCTTATTCCTGAAAACAGCTTTTCTTTCTCTACTTATATCCTGTTATCTTTTTTTGGCATAGACTCAAACCTTGGACACATCTTTTTTTTTTTTTTTTTTTTTGGCCAGTCCTGGGCCTTGGACTCAGGGCCTGAGCACTGTCCCTGGCTTCTTCCCGCTCAAGGCTAGCACTCTGCCGCTTGAGCCACAGCGCCGCTTCTGGCCGTTTTCTGTATATGTGGTGCTGGGGAATCGAACCTAGGGCCTCGTGTATCCGAGGCAGGCACTCTTGCCACTAGGCCATATCCCCAGCCCCTGGACACATCTTTTACTCTTCTTTATCCTTGCTCTTAGGCTGGCAAATTCTGTCAGTTTTCCCTAGTATTTCTCATATTTTTCAGCAGTTTTAAAAGTCACCTCCTGTTTCAGGTTCTTATCCCTTCACCCCTAGACTATTCTAGTAGTCACTACTGTGCTTCTCATGGACAGTATAAATACCACTGTGAATGAAATTTCTTAATATGTAGTTCTGATTATATTATTACACTACTTGAAAATCTTCAATGCAATTTCCATTGCCTTCCATATGGCTGGTCTAGTCTTCAAGTACCTTTACTAGTTCATGTATTTATGTTATACCTCATGGCACAAAGAACTTCTAGCAGCTTACAGGAAGCACACATAACCAAAGTATAAGTTATTTAAATAAGGAAGATTAAGATCTACAACAATATAAGATATGAGATAAAAATTAGGGTTAGGGCCAGAGAGACTAAGATCCCATTGAGTTTCTATCATTAAATCATAAATTTAAATGAGGAAAGAGGTGGCACTGTTCAAAAAGAAATGTACTCATTAACCTTATCTGTAACTCCTCTGTACATCACCTTTACAATAAATTTGATCCTTAGTTTCTAAGTATTAAATCTATTTTCAGGGAGCAGAACCAATATTCTTTTCCTATACTTAGCTCTGAAATTTGTTTCCCCTATACTTATTTCATATTATTCTAAGTGAGAGCACAATGAAATAGAAGAAATCTCAATCTACCTTCAAAAGATGATTTTTGAAACATCTCTCAATGAAAGCTACTGGACAATAAAACAAAACCTACTGGACAATATTTTAGAGAGTTAGTATTTATTGCAGAATGTTTTTGACTCTCCATTTGGAGGAAGGCTCTGAAAAAAGAAGGTCCTGAAAAGAGGAAGGCTAAGATTAGAAATCTTTTTTTGGGGGTACCTCAGAGTACTAAATAATCAAGAAGTATTTCAGTTTCTATAAAACCTTATGAGTTTTGTTGTTTGATTGAGGTATGGACTATTGTATAGGGAAACTTGTTATTCTTCATACATCTGTCATACACTCACCTTGTTACAAGGACACAAAAATCTCTATATGTTACAGCACCCATGTCTTCAAATGTTGCTTCTGTATTGAGTCCTAAATTCGGTGCCTTTCATGACAACTTTTAGTAATATTACCATAACAAAGTACATTTGTTGGTTTAAATATATTATCCTTAACAACTATGTTTTCCCAGGATATAGGAAAATGTTTTTAGGCCCAAGAAGGTAAGTTTTTCTATACCATTCTATGAACTTGTGTCATTTACACTTTGTTTACAGTGCTGGGGATCAAACCCAGGGCTTCACATATGTCAGGCAAGCACCCTGCCACTGATCTATGTTCTGGCCCTTTTTCTTTACTTTTTATTGTTTG
Source organism: Perognathus longimembris pacificus (assembly GCF_023159225.1). Lineage (NCBI taxonomy): Eukaryota > Metazoa > Chordata > Mammalia > Rodentia > Heteromyidae > Perognathus > Perognathus longimembris. The sequence goes on along the minus strand of NC_063174.1, from coordinate 29,605,056 downwards.
TTTGTTTTTGTTTTGGCCAGTCCTGGGCCTTGGACTCAGGGCCTGAGCACTTTCCCTGGCTTCTTTTTGCTCAAGGCTAGCACTCTGCCTCTTGAGCCACAGCGCCACTTCTGGCCATTTTCTGTGTATGTGGTGCTGAGGAATCGAACCCAGCGCTTCATGTATAGGACGCAAGCACTCTTGCCGCTAGGCCATATTCCCAGCCCTTTCTTTACTTTTTAAATGGGTACAAATGTAAAACATTATCTTTTCTCCTTTTCTATCTCAATTTAGTCCATAACAAATTTGCCAGATTAAAAAAAGATTGTAAAGTCCAGATTTAAAATGAGGTCTGCAGACCTAGTTTTTTTTTTTTTTTTTTTTTTTTGGCCAGTCCTGGGCCTTGGACTCAGGGCCTGAGCACTGTCCCTGGCTTCTTCCCGCTCAAGGCTAGCACTCCGCCACTTGAGCCACAGCGCTGCTTCTGGCCGTTTTCTGTATATGTGGTGCTGGGGAATCGAACCTAGGGCCTCGTGTATCCGAGACAGGCACTCTTGCCACTAGGCTATATCCCCAGCCCCAGACCTAGGTTTTAATAAGCATAGTAAGTAAAGTGATTAGGACCTATGACTATGTAGAATTTACAGCTTGGACCAAATGTGATGAGTCATAAAACAACTTACAATTGAGATTCCATCCAAAGCTTTCAGTTCTGGAAGATGAAATATTACAAACAACCGGTAGTTTTCTTGATTCCATATAATAATGTTTCCATACAAGTCTAGGATGACCAAGTTGCATAAAGTCTAGGTAATAAGGTAATAACATACACTGATTATATATGTATATGGTCATATATGTGTGTTTTTAAATATATTCAAGAAGTAGAAATCTTTGAACTTTAATATTTGATCTATAATTTCATAGAATTTGAGTGATTTTAAGTATACATAAAGTGGAAGGGTTATCCTTTCAATCACTAAGGTTATGATTCTGGGTAATATTTCTTTGGTCTTTGTTATATGATCAGAATTCCCTTTAGAATACTGGTATTAAATGCTTTATCTATCAGTAGTTAAGACTTGGAACTGTGATATATTTAAGGCAATATACTTTGTGGAATAGTAACTTATTTAAATGGTATATTTGTATGCTGTATGTAAACAGATAAAATCAAAGAGATAAAGCTGAAGTGCACTTGGCTTCTGAGAAGGTAGAAGAATGATTCTTTAGGGGAAATGTGTTTTCTTGCTAGGTCAGACAAGTTGATATATTTCACAGTGATACTCACAAGACAAGATGTTGGAAATGAACTTTACAACTTGGGGGGGTGGGGATTGTCAGGGGAGGGAAAATGAGAGAAAATTGAGGGAGTGGGTAACAATGTTGGACAACAGATGTATTCATTACTTTACGTAGGTAACTGTAACCACTCTGAACTTCACCTTGACAATAAAATTAAATTAAAAAAAAAAAGAAATCCTGAGTAGGTGTGGCTAGGAAAGGTTAAATTAAGAGGGAGTAAATATACAAGTAAATAGGTTCATTCTGTTGCTGATGTTGATGATGAGGTTGCCTCTTTGGCTTTAGAAGTGATACTGGGGAACCCAATCTGGGAGGAGGCTGAATGCTATGGAAAGACAGGAAATGAATGCAAGGTTTTGGTAGGGAGATAAAGTTCTAGAAAAAAATAGAGGTCAGTATGAGACTCTCAGTGTAAGAAAGTGGCCACTGACTTTAAAAAACAATGACATCACACATTGCATTTGAAGCGAATTCCTATTCTACACTGTAGAAACAGTCTACTTTGTTCCAACATTTGATAAAGCTTGTAACAAATTTGAATTAGTAGTTTTTTTTTTCTTTCTTTTCAGTCTTGATCTCAGGGCCTGTGAGCTGTCTTTGAGCTTTTGTGTTCAAGGTTATTGCTCTACTACTTTGAGCCACAGACCATTTCTGGCTTTTTGGTGATTAATTGAAGACAAGAGTCTTATGGATTTTCCTGCCTGGGCTGGCTTTGAATAGCAATCCTCAGCCCAGCTTAGTGGTTTCTTTAAAGAGAGAAAAATCTGAGTAAAAGTGACCAGAAAGAGTTGGAATCACTGATAACAATGGAATTCGCCCTGCCAGGATGACTCCTTAGAAATGAACATGTAATGCATAAAATGAATGGACAGATGAATTGAACAGATACTTCAAATGGAAACCTAGGAATGGTCAAGAAACACATGAAATGTCCAACATCTTCGGCTGAGAATGTGGTTTAGTGGTAGAATGTTTGCCTAGTATGCATGAAGCCCTGGGATCGATTCCTCAGTACTACATAAACAGAAAAAGCCAGAAGTGGCACTGTGGCTCAAGTGGTAGAGCACTAGCCTTGATCACAGAGAGGCTCAGGGACAGAGCCCAGGCCATGAGTCAAGCCACAGAACCAGCAAAACACACACACACACACACACACACACACACACACACACACATACACGCGCACACACACACAAAGAGAAACATCCCATGTCATTGAGATCCCATTTCACTCCACTCAGAAAGGCCATCAATGATAAAGCAACAACAAATGTTGGCAATACTTCAGGGGAAAAAGAACCCTTACATATACACTGTAGGTTGGAATGTAAATCGAATTAGTGCAGGCACTGTGGAAATCAATATAAAGATTCCTCAAAAGAATAAAAATAGAACCAGGGTAGTCACGGGTGTGTGGCTCCAGAAAAACACTGGCTGAGGAAAACCTAGAATGCTCAGGCTGCATATAGCTTAAGGTAATGGAGGACTGAGAGCTCAGTATCAATTAAGTTGTGAAATATGCATAGGAAGTTTTGACCAGCCTTGGTCAAAACTGCACGTAATAAATCTGTGAACCACACAGGCTAACCATACTGTATTATCCAACTATACCACTCCTGGGTACATACCTAAAAGAATTTAAACCAGGTAACTATATGTTTACAATAGGCAAGTTATGAAATTAGCCTACACACTCATAAATAAATAATTAAAAATGTGGTATAGGGCTAGGAATTTGGCCTAGTGGTAGAGTGCTTGCCTCATATACATGAAGTCCTGGGTTCAATTCCTCAGAATCACATATATAGAAAAAGCTAGAAGTGGCACTGGGGCTCAAGTGGTAGAGTGTTATCCTTGAGCAAAAAGAAGCTGGGGACAGTGCTTGGGCCCTGAGTTCAAGCCTCAGGACTGGCAAAAACAAACAAACAAAAAAAAGTGGTATATGTGAATGCTGGAGTAAAATGTAATTATGTCACTTTTAGAAAATAGATGGAACTGCAAATTGTTAAGTGAAATAAGCAAGATGCTAGACAAGTATCACATGTTTTCCCTCACATATAGAGTTTAGAGAAGAGAAAAGAACATGAAAGTAAAGGAGATCTGAATGGGGGATATAAGAGGGTAGTGGAGACGGATACAAAGTATATCACATGACTATAAGGAAATGGCACAAGGAAACTCCTTTGTACAATTAACTAGTAAAGTTAACCAGAAAGTTATCAGATTAGAAGATTGGTGTCATTATAGTTATACTCAAAGACACATAAACATATATGCATGCATACATATGTTAGTAAATATATTAGTGATATATTACATATATTAGTAAATATATATGATATATTTACCAAAATATATGTTAATAACTGCTGTTATATAATATTAACATAATACATAAAATATCTAATATATTAGTATAACATAGATTATTATAAATATATAATACAATATTTAGTAGAATATAATTTACTAACATATATTTTAATAACTAATATTACACTTAATATAATTTTCTTCCTTGTATTTTTCTACATTTTCAAAATTCAGTTTGTATGCATACATTGTTTCATAATACAAACAATCAATGTTTTTAAATGCAAAAAGTTACTACCCCAGATAGTCACCTTTAGATTGTAGATCTCTTGATTGAGAGCAATATAGTTATTGCTTATGTATAATTCAATCAGTGTAAAAGTTTTTTGTAAACCACTCAGTGAAGTGATTCTGTTGTTCTCAAGAGAAAGGAAGTGAAGATGAAGCATGTTTTCAAATGTATGTTTTTCCAGGCCAGTGAGGAGATTATTATTTAGGCTGAGACGGGTTAATTTAGTTAGCTTGGAAATGCCTAAAATAATAAGCACATTCAAGAAAAGATTCAGACATAACTGCAAGGTAATTTGAAAATTAACTGACTGATCATTTTTACTTGTTTCTCTTAGAAACTTAGGAAATACGTTCACATGGCTCAAGGCTTATGGAATAATAAATCTCATTTCTTTTCTTCTCTTTTTTTTAAGGATAGAATTAAATCCTGCATATGAAGTCTCATTCCATGCATCAAATTCTAATTTTGGAATTTTGGACTTCCAAGAAGATTCATTCTTTTTAGGTGTTAAGAAAAAGTCCTTAGATGCTAAAAAACAATTGGGTAAACCTTTTCTTTCAAGTAACATTAATATGATATAATTAACTTTTTAACGCTCACAGCACCAAGTTCAAAATAATCATCTGTCCTCATTTGAAAGCATTAGTGATAAGAAACTAGATTATGACACTCTGAAATGCATTACTCACAGAATCTGCTGCATTAAAGAGAATTTAGAAAATAGAAAAGGAAAATTTAGCCTAATCCTCCTGTATGCCTAAAAGTACTTTTAAGACAGAATATCTATCTAGAATATCTATCTAGAATATCTATCTAGAATATCTATCGTATCAGAATCAGAATTATCTATTATGTACTACATAGTTGCAGGATAATGCAGAACTCTTCTTTTCTCCCCTCTTCCTCTCAATTTCCCTCTCTTTCTTTCTTGAACTTGTGATCGTCCTACCTCAGCCTCCCAAATGATGGGGTAATAGAAGTCTACCACTACCTTGTTTAAGATAAGAATTTTGTAGTCATAGTGGATTTCAAATGTATCACTATTAGATTTGAAACCAGAAAATGTATATAACTTCTGAGCCTAAACTTCGTTATCTGTACAACAGGCATGCTGAAATCTACTTCTGTGAGGTTATAGAATTAAATGGAATGATTTTTGAGTACATCAAAAAATCACATTCAACTTCATTAATGATCTCAGATTGAGATCATTAAAGAATGATAAGAATAAAAGCTAAGAGGAGCCAGAAAATATTTAGTATATTTCCTTTAAATGCTACATTTTTGGTCTGCAGATAAATATAAGCCAAAATGCAATGAAGAATCTTGAAAATTTGGTGAGATAAGGGAGAAAAAGTCTCTTGTACACTCTGGCTCAGAAAGGTATGTTTTAATATTGAACTTTAAGTAGTCAAATAAAATATACTACTCTATTATTATTGGGGCATGGTTAGAGTGCTTAATTGTATGTGGATCCATATAAAAGGTTGTGTTTAGTATATATGATTTTTCATCCCTAGTGGTATATAATTTTCATTTTGGGTAAAAGCCTTAAAATTTCCAAATAGAACTTTAAGTTTATATTTTGTAAAATGAACAGAATTGTTAGGTATTTTTCCAAACATACTCCACTCATCCATGCATTTGGCTTTGCAGACCAGCATGAACAATCTAGCTACATTCGCTACACATTTTGTTATAGAGAAGAGAAACAGGAGGTAAAAGTCAGCTTGCCGGCTCCACTAAATTAGGAGTTCACCCCAGATTCTATCCATGTCTATTTAGAATTCTCTGCTGCGAATCATCTTGAAAGTTCTGTCCTCACTGTTCTATCTTTGCTCTTATTCAGACATCCATATTGAAAGACTTCAGTGCTTCTGCATACCTTACCTTCTATCTTTGAGATGCAGTTTCCATCTAATGTGAGCTCTTCCAAGTTAACACAGGATTCCAAGCCTTCTATTTTAGTGAGATTATTATTGCTGAATGATGCCCATTTCAAATTTTCCAATTTTTCTAAATTGGTGATTTCAAAGAGATGTTGTCCATCTAAATTTAAGGCAGTTATCTATACAATAATTCACATTGTATGTTACTTCTGAATCTTGTAAGCAAATTATTAGATGCTATTAGATTTAAAAAGCTAACAAAATAATTCAAATATAATACACAAATGTTAAATAATTCTTTCAAGACATAAAGGTATGGTTTAGTTCTTTTTTTAAAAAGTTAACATTTGACAAGATTGTAAGTCCTCAGGACTTTTATGTTAGTCTGGACACAGTAATGTGCTATTCAGATTCCCATTTGTACCAAGGTCTTGTTGCAGTTGGCAGCTGGCAGTTATCCTTCAGGGATAACCTCAGCTGCAGATAGGCACCTTGTCCAAGTCACATTCCATCTCAGGTTGGCTCATAGCCAATGCTGGAGAGATATCAAGGCCTCAGCATCTCATCCCATCTTGGGACAAATTTAAAGGCTATCCTAATTCCAGAACTCCACATGGGTTCAGCCAATGTTGTATTTGGGCCTGCAATTGGAGCTTACTATCAAAATATATCCCATAATAAAATAATGCCACTAACATTTTTCATTTTCAAGAGCTTCTTTTAGTCTAGCTCCTATCTCTATAGTCTCTTTTCCAAGGTTCTAACTGGTTCTAGAAAGAATTTGGGTATATTCACGTAACTGTGTGTTGCCACATGAATTTCAACTTTTTCTCTAGCTCTGAGCCTTTAAAATTGGCTGGCCTACTGTGACATGTTATTGGAATCTACCCTTTGGTTTACAGTGAGCCTTTAGCCTAAACTTCTGATGGCATGGCAATTATAATTGAGGACTAGCTCCTATGACATAAAAAAAATCCGTAACTTAAACTTTCTATTTTATTTTTTGAAACATGGCATATTTCTTGTGCACTTTTTTCTAAAAAATTATCTTTTAAACTATTTCCAACATTATCAAAGCAAATCCAGCAAATTAAAATTATATATGTAAGGTATACAACTTGGTATAGCTATATTGTAAACACTACATAATCTCCATTATATTTATAGGTGTTGTTGGTCAAGGAGTACAAAGTTACAAGCACAAAAGATAAATTCTGAAAATCTAATGAACAGTATTATAACTAAAATTAAAAATACTATAATGCACACTGCAAATTTCCTTCTTTTTTTGCCAGTCCTGGGCCTTGGACTCAGGGCCTGAGCACTGTCCCTGGCTTCTTTTTGCTCAAGGCTAGCACTCTGCCACTTGAGCCACACCGCCACTTCTGGCTGTTTTCTATATATGTGGTGCTGGGGAATCGAACCCAGGGCTTCATGTGTATGAGGCAAGCACTCTTGCCACTAGGCCATATTCCCAGCCCCTGCAAATTTCCTAAGAAAATTCTTCTTAAAGGTTCCTTTCCTATTTTATTTTATTTTAATTGCATCTCTTTCAATTTTCTGACTCTTACTTATGAACACAAGTCAAAGCTAAATAAGAAAATCAATTTAAATTTAGTCTTTTCATTAATTTGAAAAGCATTAGACTTTACCTTTAGGTGCCAGTTTCCACTTAGATGTAAATATGGTCCTAACTTTGAAGTCTGTGTCAGAATTTTGGCAGTAGGCCATATACTAAGTATGCGTGGTCTCTCCTCTTTAGAACTAGAATGCTGCAAGAGAGATAACTAATAAAATAATAAACATACGATGAATAAAAGAAAGATAATATAGATGTTCACTTATATACAGTTAAAAAAGTTTTGCTTCCCAGAGATGAATAGCCCAATAAGTAGAATGTTTCATTTGCCTTAAAATATTTTCAATATCCACATAATTTTAATCATTCTTTTTAATTGTTTTTGAAAATATTGAACCATTACAAGGTAACATTTATACAACTTCAAAGGAATTACTGCAATACAGACACTATAAATCAATTCATAAACCATTTTACCACCTAAAATACTACTAGTATCCTTAATCTCATTACAGGCCCTCATCCTAAGCCTCTCCTCTTCTTCCTCTTAGATGTAATCCCTTTGTCATTTTTTCATTCACTTAGTTTCTCTGTTTGTATCAATAACCCATTTATCATTGAATCTTGCATATATTTGAGCTTTACATAAACTGAATGATATGTACTTTTTAATAATATACTTTTTTGGCTTAACATCTTATTTATAAACTTTATTTAGGCTTATGTCTGTAGCTGTAGCTTATTCATATATCGCTGCTATGTAATACTAATTCTTAAGTTCCTGACCATGAACATTGGTGTTAACTGGGTTTGTTGGTTTGCTTATTTATTTATAATGTTATGAACTCCTATATGCAAGAATTTATTTACAGTGTGTGAGGTTTTGAGGTGTGTATATGTATGTAATAATGCCCACTTATTTTTACAATCTAATTGTAACAACTATAATTGTTATTTTATATTTCTGCCGAAATGTGATATTGTTTAAATATCAAGACAAGTTTTTTGGCAACAGGAAAAACTGGAAATAGATACATTCTTATGATTTTAATATTTATATTCCTGAAAATTAATGTGATTAAAAATCATTTCCTAAGTTCATTGCCTGTTACAATTTCCCCTTCATTGAGCTGTCTATTAAAATAATTTGCCTCAATGTTTTTCAGCTGGTTGTCTTTTTCCTTATAAATTCTGAATATACAAACATTGTATTTTGACACTTGTGTTCAAATTTCTGTTTCTAGAATGCATCTTGTTTTTCTTTTTCGTTTTACTTTTCTTATGATGGCTTTTAAGGGAAAGAAATATCAGCTTTAATGAAGACAAAAGCTATTTTTTATGGTGTATGTTCTTTGCAACTGGCCTAATGAAGCATTCCGCAATTCAAGGACATAATAATAATCCATGGTAATTTTCTGAAAGAGTTTTGGTGTTGGTTTTTGCAGTAAAGGTCTTAATAACATACATGTCTCCCCATCTTTTGTTAAGTAGTTTCTCTGGTCAGCAAAGACAGTTCTGTTATTTATCCACAAACTTTTGGGTCTCTATTCTCTTCTATTGGTCTGTTTTCTAACTCAGTGTTATTATCCTATAGTCTTAAAATATTTAAGTAGATTTTGATCCCTGGCAGAGTAAATCTTCAAGTCTTCTTCAGGTTTATTATGTTTTTATCAGCAAAATTTTTCCTCATTTTTTATAATAGATCTAAAACTATATTGTACATTCTTTCAGGAACTAATATACAAGTATTCCATGATAGCTAGACTAAATACATATACTTAGGACTTTTTGGATAAAGTATAGCTTTCCATTTTCCCACAGCTCTGGGAATCAAATCCCAAGACCTCATCTGCCTGGGTAAGCATTTTACCTGTGAGCTAAAGTATAGCAGCTTCAAACCCAAACAGGGATCTTTTTATTATTTTTAATGCTGGTAATAGGGCTTGAACACAGGGACTGGGCTCTATCCCTGAGATTTGTCACTCAAGGACGGCAGTCTACCATTTGAGCCACACTTCATTTCCATCTTTTTGGATAACTGGAGATAAGTGTCTCAATGACTTGCCTCCCTGGCCTGGCTTCAAACAGGGATTCTCTGATTGAGCCCTCTGAGTAATAGGATTATAGGCATGAGCCATTGGCACCTGGCCCTAACAGCATTCTTAATCTGTATAATTAAACGCATTTCCTCTCCTAATTGATTTTGTCCTTTTCTGCCAGACACATTTAATGTCAATATTAAGTAATTCACTAAATGAATTGTCAATGCCTCTAAACTTACCTCATCCTCAAAAAGTTGCTTGTTTCCTTTTGGGTCCTATAAAGGACTCTGGTGAGTTCAGGTGACTGGGAAAACAAATGTTACCCTACAGGTATTTTGGGGGTAGTATTCAGGACTGTAAAAAAGCAAGAGAATCTATACTACCAGTTGGTATTAAATGGCAGTACAGTATATTTAAACAGAAAAACAGTCAGTGGCATGATCACTACATCCTAGGAGGAAACACAAAATTTTCAAATCAAATTATAAATATGGGAAATACTAGTTATATGTTCCAAATAGCACAATAAATATTAATGAGTAAAATCTAACCTGACTAATCTTTGTTCCAGCGATAAATTTCATAGCCACTGTTGTTTCTTCTTCAGAAATGGAGAGTCCATCTAAATGTTTAAGAGTTTTTAATCTGCCAATAACACTCAACCTCAATGTAGCTGGCTTGGGAAAAAGAGCAACAAATTAATTTTCACAAAATATTACATGTGGCATGGAAAGGAGTATTTATTCCTTTCCATGTAGATTAAGATTGAGCTTCTTTTACTAGATATGGCTAAAAATAAAGAGTTGGTTTAATCCTCCTTCCCTGTCTCCCTCCCTCACATTTTTTCTTTTTCTTTTCTTGTGCCAGCAATGGAGCTTAAACTCAGGAACTTGGCACTGTCCCTGAGCTTTCTTGCCCAAAGTTTGTACTCTATCACATGAACCACAGGTCTACTTTTGGATTTTTGGTGGTTAACTGTAGATAAGAATCTCACAGACTTTCCTGCCTGGGCTGGCTTTAAACCTTGATCCTTAGATTTCACCACCTGAGTAGCTAGAATTACAGGCATGAGCCACTGGCACTGGGTTTATTCATGTGTATGTGTGTGCGCGTGCGCTAACATTGGGGCTTGAATTCATGGCCTTGCCATTTTTTTTTATTTTTTGCTCAAAGCTAGTGCTCTACCACTTGAGCCATATCTCCACTTATGTCAATACTACTTGCTAGTTTAGTTGGAGATTAGTCAGCCTGGGCTGACTTTGAGCCTCAATCTTCATATTTGAGCCTCCTTAGTAGCTAGGATTAGAGGCACCAGCTAATTCCTTAAATAATACTTGAAACTATAACGGAATCCATATTTTATGGGATGAAGAGGGGAGATCTCATGAGCTGTTGGAAAGTGACCAAAGGAGAAAAGAATTAAAAGAACAACTGTAGCAACTCCTGTTTGTCTAGATCAGAAGTAAGCTAATAACAAGCTTCATGTATGACTCAATATGGATCTCTGTCCTGCACATCTCATTTGGCATCAGGAAGACAGTTGTTCTGTGGTCATCCACAAATTCTGCTTTGCCAAAAGAAAACATCATTCAGTTTTACTAAGCTTAAAAGAAGAAACACCATAAACTTAGCAATATGATCAATTTAATAGAACCAATCATTCTTCACTCTCTTTGAAAATGTTGACTACTGCTTTAGAAATATAATTTAGAAGCAGAGAAGTCTTGAAATTACAAACTTGAGGCTTTTTAAAAACTTGGAAGTTGGGCACTGGTGACTCATGCCTGTAATCCTTGCTACTCAGGCGGGTGAGATCTGAGGATCATAGTTTGAAGCCAACCTAGACAGGAAAGTCCATGAGACTCTTATCACCATTTAGCCATCATAAAAAAAAAATAAAATCTGGAAGTGGAGCTGAGGCTCAAGTGGTAGAGCACCTATCCTTGAGCAAAATAGCTCAGAAACAGTTTGCCTAGGGACTTTGTTCAAGACCTGGGACTGGCATAAAAAGAAAAAAATTTTGAGATACTCCTACGTATATCATTCAAGATTTAATTCACATGTCTTATGAGTATAAAATAATATTTAACCAAACTTCCTTTTTATAAGATGATATAAGCATTGAAATGCAAGATTATGAGGACAAGTGATTTCTGGACTGAAAATAGAGAACAAACAATGCAAAGTGCAAAGTATAACAAGTTCTATTAACTAGAGGTGAAGATAGATCATAAATAAAAATGTTTTCTCCTGAGTAGTATTACTGTAACCACATTATTCTTGGTTCTTGTGTGCCATTACTCATTACAGCAAAAGTTCTGGCACACAGATCTATCAACTCTCTGGACGTCTTGATAATGATAATGATAATGATGATGACATTACTCTAAAAGCAATAATGCTTTCAAACTATTAGAGATTATAAAACCACTAATGACATGCAAGCATAGCACTTTCTTGCAGCAACATTTCGAGTCACTCCATTAGTACACTAAATTCAATGTGGGAAGGACTTAAAGGAAATTTAGAAAAAGATAGTTTGCCTATTCCTGGCTATTATAAAATAGTAAAGTTGTAAGAAAATGGCTTTGAGGTAAGTGTTTGTTTTGTTATAAACATGCCTATTGCATACCTTTTGCCATGGATTGTGTTGAATATTAAGAGTGAGAAGGCTTGTGGTGTGTTTGCACAACACATTAATTTCATCACCAGATTTTTTCAGTTGGTTCCAGCTCAAGTCTAAGTGCTTCAGTTTCATTAGACCTCTAAATCCCTCGAGGGTTATCACATGATTGTGGCTTGCATCCAAATATTCAAGGTTACTCTGTAATATACACAAACAGCTGATGATCATGCCTTTACAGAGTTCTTTAAATATGTTATTTGCTTGTTTATAATCACAGAAAACCTACTCAGCAGTTACATCACAAAAATGGTCAACATTATAGGTAGTTACCTAAGGAGTTTCAGGTATTTCATTTTAGTAATTTTTAACTCATATTTTACTCTTGTAGTATAGAGTACTAGTGTGAATGACCCAGGGCCTGTGTAAACAGGAAATGGTAGTTTGTGTTCTTGGAAGTATGTAATTATTTTTTATATGATATATAACAAGAGACAGCAAATGTCAGACAAGATGTATAGCCTATGTCATATACATTGCTACATTTGCTGTAGGATGTGTAAGAAGGTAAATGTAAGGCAAATAACATTTATGAATGTCACACTCAGCTAGAAACAGAAAGAGAAACAACTTGGGTAATTAACAGACGGGAAGAATTAATATTATATGCAAAGGAAACTAGAAAATAAGGGAGAAACAGGGACCCCTCACCCCATGGAGAAGAGGCAACATGGGAAAACAAGAGCAGAAGGAGATGGAAATGACACTGAACAAAGAACATTTCAAACCAAGTCTGAAAAATTATTTTTACAGTATTATTTCAAAGAAGCCACATTCCAGATATTGTCACAGGTATATGTTTATTAAGCAAATGAAATCTAAATGTAAGACTTTTTTTTAAGAAAGCAGTACGATGTAGGATAGTGTTTCTATGTGCTGTATAATCTTGTACATGGTACATATGAAGTCATAATTATAAAAAATAACGTATCCTCTAATTGTTTCATTTTATTTAAATTTGTTAGTCACGGGGCTTGAACTCAGGGCCTGGGTGCTATCCCTGAGCCTCTTTGTGCTCAAGACTACAGCTCTACCACTTGAACCACAGTGCCATTTCTAGATTTTTCTAAGTAGTTTTTATTGGAGGTAAGACTCTCACGGACTTTTCTGCCTGGGCTGACTTCCAACATGATCCTCAGATCTCAGCCTCTGAGTAGCTAGGGTTATAGGCATGAGCCACTGGTACTTAGCTAAGTATTTTCAAAAGGACAAAAGTTGTCTTTTCAAAAAAATAATTCTAGGGCTGGGGATATAGCCTAGTGGCAAGAGTGCTTGCCTCTTACACATGAAGCCCTGGGTTCGATTCCCCAGCACCACATATATAGAAAACGGCCAGAAGGGGTGCTGTGGCTCAAGTGGCAGAGTGCTAGCCTTGAGCAAAAAGAAGCCAGGGACAGTGCTCAGGCCCTGAGTCCAAGCCCCAGGACTGGCAAAAAAATAAATAAATAAAATAAAATTCTAAATGAATGGAACTGGGTCATCATATTAAGGACAGTAAGTCAGGTTCTGAAGGACAAATGGCACATTTCCTCTTAAATGTAGAATCTAGACCTAAAGATACACAGACTTATTATGTATTATATATATTTGTTTGCTGTATACATAATATATATAAGAGAGAGAGAATGAGAGAATATGACTGCACTTGTGGGACTGGGGAGACAAAAAGGAGGGGGCAAAGGGGAAGAGGACAGTGGAACATGAGTAACACTGAAATACATTACATCTGTGTATGAAGACAGCATAAAGAAATGAATGTTGAATAATACGAAAGGACAGAGAGATGGGGAAAGAGAGCAACTGAAAGGGTTAATCTGATTAAAATATATGCGGGTATGAAATGTTACAGTATGAATGACAGTAATATAAAACAGGTTCCATTGTAGAGTGGCAACAGTGGGAAGAGGGAAGATAAACAGAGAGGGTGAATGAGGGTGAATGTAGTTCAAGTATTTTATATACATGCATGAGACAATGAATTTTTTTTTTTTTGCCATTCCTGGGGCTTGAACTCAGGGCCTGAGCACTGTCCCTAGCTTCTTTTTGCTCAAGGCTAGCACTCTACCACTTGAGCCACAGTGCCACTTCCAGCTTTTTCTGTATATGTGGTGCTGAGGAATCGAACCCAGGGCTTCATGTATGCAAGGCAAGCACTCTGTCCCTAGGCCACATTCCCAGCCCCTTGAAAATATTTTTAAAAAGGGAAAAAATAAGGGGTAAATGTGATCAGAGTACTTACATGCATGTAAAGAAATATCATAATGTAATCCCCATGTAAAACAAATTCATGCTAATAAAAATGTTTAAAAAGAAGTTATTTTAAAATATGTAGCCCAATTTATCATTCGCCCTTTGGTTTTATGATGTCCTTTTTGCTGCACAAGCCTTTTTTTATATTAAATTGATAGATTGAGTATACTTAAGCTGTATAATGGGATGAATTGGTCAAGTTAATTACACTATCACCCATGTTGCACTTCAAATACACAGAACTTTTGCCTTTTCTTCTTCTTGGGGTCAGTCCTGGGACTCAGGGCCTGGATCCTTTTCTTGAGCTTTTTTCACTCGAGGCTAGTGTTCTGCTACTTCAACCACAGCTCCACTTCTGGTTTTTGTTTTTATTTTTGATGGTTAATTGGAGATAAGGAGTCTCATGTGCTTTTTTGCCCAGGCTGGCTTTGACCCTCAATCCTCATTCTGTCTCCTCAATAGCTAGGATTACAGGAGTGAGCTATTGCCACCCAGCTTGAAAGTTTGTCCCCTTTGAACATCATCTTCCCTTAGCTCTCAACAACCAGCATTTTCACTCTGCTTCTATAAGATCTCCATTATTTAGGTTTCAAAAGCTAGTGCTTACCAAGTGGTATACATCATCCAAACAAGTAAACTCATTAAAGCTAATGTTCAGTTTTCGAAGCCATGTTAACTTGGCGAGATCTCTCAATTTACTCAGACTGTTTCCATGTAGATTTAGGCTCTGAAATGAATGTAAATTAATATTACATTAGGATTACATTGTACATCATACTAAAGTATGGATATCCAAAATGTTTAAATAATTACACAAATATAACACAAAATAAGTAGTCATTTTAGATAACAATAAGAGAATACCATTAAGAAAATCAAATCCAATGTGTTATAATAAAAAGTAAATATAGTTTATAATTGCACCACTGAATCTGAATCTTGACTGATATGATTTTTCACTTGGTCAAAGTTTATTAATAATTGGCAGGAGTTTCTTTTCTAGGAAATAGTTATTAATTACATGGGTTAAGGTATTTACTGGAGATGATCTACATCTGAGGTTAGCCAGTAGACAGTGGAGATCCTCAGGTGTTAGGAAGGAAACTTAAGGGAAAGAGAGGGCAAAGTTTCCCCAGGACTGCAAGAAACAATTTCAGGGCCCAGGATCAAGAATGAAAGGGTAGGGCTGGGGATATAGCCTAGTGGCAAGAGTGCCTGCCTCGGATACACGAGGCCCTAGGTTCGATTCCCCAGCACCACATATACAGAAAACGGCCAGAAGCGGCGCTGTGGCTCAAGTGGCAGAGTGCTAGCCTTGAGCGGGAAGAAGCCAGGGACAGTGCTCAGGCCCTGAGTCCAAGGCCCAGGACTGGCCAAAAAAAAAAAAAAAAAGAATGAAAGGGTATTTACATAGGAGTATAGAATGTCAAAGAAGGAAGTGAGAGAGAGTCTCAGAGAAGACCTATTTCATAGTTTGGCCAAGCCTTTACTTGTTTTTCTCATCCTAGGGTACATAAAATGAATGCTATTACATTTTTGTATTTAAAGGAGATCCTGATGCCCACATGTTTCAGATATGTAATGCATCTTGTTGTAATTGGTACTGAGTAAAGCTGCATTAATATATATATATATAACCTACAAATTAAATGTTGGCCAAAAAATGTCACAGTATAATTAATTTCCAGTGATTATGAATGGAAAAAAAGCTCAACAAGTGAATTTTTAGTATTGAATTGTTCACTAAGAAAATATAACATTAATTGTATGCTCTGGGGTTTTAATTTTTATTTATATATATTTTATTTATTTTTATAGCTGTCCTTAGAAAATTCAATATTGTGGGGGAAACTGCAAAGAAAAAAGAGGAATATATGCAGAATTTCTCTTATACTGACACAAAGAAAGGAAAGGAAAGGCTGTTGATATCTAAACATCCTGGTTACAACAGCTAGTACTCTTATTTGAGGAAGCCCTACAAATTTTATTTGCATTTAAGTAGTTTAGGCAAATTTAACATGAAAAAGCCTCCCTATTCATGAGTTGTGGGTGTTGATCACCTAAATACCAAGGGTCATAAGCAGGTTAAGGTATTATTTTCCCCTGGTTGTGGTTTTGATGTGCAACACTAATCTTCTATTGACATTTTCTTAATTTTTATTGAATGTCTTTAAACTTTTTGATTAGTGTAAGTTAAAGGTTTCCTCATGGTGTTCACATTTGTGATTTGATCAAATTTACCTGGCATTCAAATTTAAAATATAAATTTCCATCCTCCAAATTTTATTCCTCCTAGTACTTACCACAATATGACTGTAAATGTTAGTCTTGGCAAGAGATATTATTGTTTTATCATCCAAAGTAATAAGTTTTGATCGGGGCTTAATCCTGGGTTCCATTTTCATAATTTCATCATCAAATTTCAAATCTTGGGACAATTCTGATCCTTCTGAAAGTTTCTTGCTTTCTTCTAGAATAACATTGTTGAATGAAGAAAATAAAGAATGAGGCCTGGCCTATAAAAGATTATTAAAAATATTGAAAATTCAGTTGCTATATTTATCATTTTGAAAAACAAATAGGCTAAATAGAAAAGATGGAAAAAATTCAGTTATACAGTAATATCTATGATGAACAAAATAACAATAGAAACAGATTACATTTACAATAGAGAACAGATTACAATTGTAGAACTAGGCAAGGAGGTGTTCATTCCCATCTAGTGAAAATTTCTTGAGATAAGTTAGAAATATTTCCACAAAGAATAGGGTTACAACAAAGGCTGGGAATAGTGAAAAATCAGAGGAATTGAACTGGGAGCAAAAAGATATCCTCTAGCCAAACATATTCAGGTGATAGTCACTCTGATGACAGATGCAAAAAAAAACAACTTGATATTTAGAGTAGATTTAAAAAAAGAGTATAAAGATATTCTAGCTAATTATCAGGAAAATGAGTAACTGCAGTAAGAATTGTGAATGGATGAACAAGAGATATGTAAGGAGAAATAGCTCTAAAAGGTAAAGGAACCGAAATAACTTATCAGAGAAATTTTTTTTAAAAAATCTACATGAATAGACATCTATAAAAGAAAAAAACATGGTAAACATTTCAATGCTAAAATAAAAAATAGTTAACAAGTGCTGAGAAGTCAAATATATAGTAGCAGATCAAATTAACTATCTAGAGGTTAATACTGAGACAATATTCTAGAAAAAAGAGCTAATAAGTGAATGTGTAAAATGGTGTTGTTACATATGTAAATGCATAGAAAAATGACTGAAAGCAACCTGCTAACACTTGATGTCTTGGTGAGAGGGTGTGGTAGGGGCCTAAAGTGAAAGACAAATTTTCATGTTTACTCTGTTATCTTCATTATAGTTTGGATCTTTTCCAGTGAGACTACAGCTATAATATTATCTCCATAACATATCTGCATAATAAAATATTTAAGTGTTATAATGACTTGTTTTGAAAACTAACTCCTTCGCTGGCCAGCCATTATACACGTACACTCAGGCACACAGCACACCCTCACACATGCACAGACTAGATATCATGAGTAGACTTCAAATTGCTATTTTTGTTCCCACGGAAGAAATGCCTGTTTTTAAAACTTTACAATTCATACCATTGTAATATACTCAAATTCAACGATGTATTCTGGCAAAACGAGTTCATGATCAAAGACAAACCATTTGTACTGTCGAAAGCCACAATCACAATTTCTTTGTCCTGAGACAGAATCTGGAGTAAACACAGAAACAAGCAAAATACTCTTACAGTGATTAAATATTATAGGAAGTTGGCTATCAATAACTTCCAATTATTGAGTTTATAAGTGACGCAACTCCTCACTCCCTGGAAAAGAATTCCTAATTTTATAAATATTGGCATCCTCTTACTACATAGACTACTGGGTTTAATTTTATTCAATTTATTTTTATAGCTTTTCATTTTACTTCTGAATAAAGGCTATGTTTTATTTTTAGGGGGTGGTGGTAGTAGTTATACTTGAGTTTGAACTTAGGGCCTGCCTTAAGCTTGCTAGAATGGTGCTCTACCACTTGAACCACACACCTTCTCTAGCCCAGGGGTTTGCTGGTTATTTTATGATAAGTGTCTCTCAAACTTTCCTGCCTAGGATGGACTTAAACTATGATCCTTCTGCTCTCAAATTCCAAAGTTCCTAGGATTACAGAGGTGGCCAACTATTGGTGAAATGCTGGCTAGAAGGTCATACATTTTTAAAACAAATGTAGTACTCTAAAAATCTTCGTGGGTACTTTCTTATCTTTTGAAAATTGGTAAAACTATTTTAAAAAGTACTAAGTACACATTTTTTGTCATTCTCTAAACAATATATTAACATAGGATTTATAATGTATCATGTGTTATCAATAATATAGAAAGTATTTAAGATATACAGGAAAACTATATATGCCATGTGCAAATGCTTTGCCATATTATACAAAGGACAGGAGTATCCACAGATTTGGTTTTCTGTTTTATATTTTGCCAGTCCTGGGGCTTGAACTCAGGGCCTGAGCACTGTCCCTGGCTTCTTTTTGCTCAAGGCTAGCACTCTACCACTTGAGGCCACAGTGCCACTTCCAGCTTTTTCTGTACATGTGGAGCTGAGAATTGAACCCAGGGCTTCATGTATACAAGGCAAGCACTTTACCACTAGGCCATATTCCTAGCCCCATATCCACAGATTTGGGATCTTTGTGGCTGAGATGTGTGGCCCTAGGAACAATCTCCCACGAATACCTAGGGAAGATTATGTGTGTTGGTATACTTAATTACAACTTTGTAATAGTAATTGTGAATTATGCACACATACAAATAAATACCATTGCACAATAGAACAGAAAAATATTAGCAGCCACAGACAGATTTTTATAGAAAAGTTTAAAACTTTTTTGAGGCAGATGTTTAAGCTATAAGCTATGGTGTTAGCTTAAATACAAATGCTCTGTATTCAGAGGGATGAGAGCACATTGTCTTTCTGGAAGACGTACTTAGAATATACTTCCGAGGGATGAACACTGAATTAACCAGAGGATAGTTGGCTGAAGTGACGGAGTCTTGTTCACGAGCCTGAACAGTCTGACCAAGAAAAGCCTTTGTAATGAGGAGGAGCCCTAAATATGAAGGAAGAGAAAATGATTAGAAACAATGTTTCTCAGATTCATTATTTAGAAAGATACTAAGGATTTAGTGAATCTCAAAGGTTTAAAGAACCTAAAGGAAAACAAGACATGCTCGTCTATTTAGTAGATGAGCATTTTAGGGCCACCTATCTCAGTATAGCTGCTAATAGGACAGATGAATTTTCACTCAGGTAACAAAAAACCCTTCTTGTACTTAATATACAAGAGATTATTTTTTTTTTTACCACATATGAGATATGAAATAGGAGAACATTCATTTCTTACCTTTGGCTAAGATCAAGTAAAAATGAGACTGGAGAAGAATGACTTTAAAAGTAGCAAATAGTTTTTCCAAGTAAGGAGTCTTTTATTTTATAAGTAGCTTAATTTTCTGATTGTTAATAAATGAAAGGCTACATGACATACATAATTTATAGTTCACTGTGAATCATCTTAGTAGAACTATAGTCTGGATCCTAGAATCTCATCTTCTAAAATTAAGTTGCTATTTTTGTTGTTGTTAATGGCAGTAGGTCTCAAACTTAGGGGTTCACATATGGTGAGTATTCTACCACCAAGTGTCATATCCCCCACTAAAGTGGGCACCCTCTAGGTAGGTATAACCCAAACATCTGACTGTCCATCCAATTTTCAGTACATCTGATGGTTGAGATAAAAAAAAAATAAGTGACCCTCAATGTCTGATCAGACCTATTTTCCCTATTATGCCTTTTTTGATACTGTGCATTGACTTCATGTGCACAGTTCTTGTGATATTTATAGTTTCACATTTACATGTGATCGATCATTAATATCTATAAACACCATAAAGAAAAACTGTTGAATTTACATGAACTATATTCCTATTGCCTACCAATACCTAAACATACAGTAAATATTCAGTAAAAGCTTGAAGAACAGCAGAAAAGTTGGAGGACAGAGAAAGCAGACATGGTGAGCTAGTCTTTTTCCCTAGGCTGTGGGTAAACTCTCCTAAAATTGTTCTTATATTTATATTTACATGTATTCAAGCCATTCATGGATTCTAACCACTGATAATGGAATAAATCAAAATGCCCCACATTTATTTTCTATAAGAAAACTTATTTAAAAAATCCATACACTTCACAATTTATCTAGCTGATTTTAAAATACACCTTGCTTTTCTTATTATCCTACATTGAGATGACAATAAAAATCCTATCTTCAGAATGCTTTATTTGATTATTACATGTATGGACCAAATTCTCTTGTCTTTTTCTCATAGATTATATATAACTAATATATGTACTAAGATATTTATCTATACACACATATAGATGTTGGGTTTATTTTTGACATGCCATAATGAACAAAAGCAGGCTGTGAAGTGTATGTAAGTTGGATCTTGGTAACAAGTAAGTCTCATCCTATTAATGCTGACACATAATATTATGTATTAGTTGAGCGTGTGGCTAAATTAATAGATAAGAAGGTTGTACATTGATAAAGTATGAGACAAAATGGTTGGAAGCAAATTTTCTGCCTTAATAAAAGTATTAAAAATGATATGAAAATAGTTAACAAGGGTTGAAAATGGAAGAAAGTGGTAATGTCTGCCCAATAACAGGCCCTGAGCTCAAACTCCAGTACCACCAATAAAGAAAGAATCATTAAAAAAAAGAAAGTAAGTAACAAAGTTGATGACACCTTCCATTTGTATTACCATGTCTGAAGAGCTCATGTTCAACTGGGTTTTTCTTGTCATCCTTGTACTTCTTCTGTAGAAACTCGATTCGGGGACATTCACATATACTTAGGCTATTAGCAAGAACAACAGCTTCTTTTGTGGGTGGCAGCTACAAAGAAAAATAGAATCCAAGTATTTGTTTTTCACAAAAAATGACAGTATTTTGACTTTCAATACAGATGGTTTATTATTTTATGCTTCTGTGTCTGGGCAAGGATGTCTGCAGGCCAGACTCTCTGAAAAGGAGGTAACTCTAGGTGCATAACTTCATTATGTAAAACCATGGAAACATCTTAAATTCATATGGAAATAGTGATCAAGACATGCTGTATTCATAAACTGCTTTGTTGAATGGCAACTCCATTATACAATCACTTAAAGATAATAAATATTTTTTTAGAAGAACAAAATTGGTCCCCAGAAAAGTAGCCAAAATAAAGAATTACAACACTATGTAATACAGGAACAACAGCTTTCGATGAGCATTCCACTAACATTCCATTAACTCCAAAAAGAATGTTCTGAAACTGGAAGTGTGGCTTAAGTCGTAGAGTGCAAGCTGTGAGTGAAAAGGTCTAAGCCAAGCAAGTCAGAGTGCAAAACCCTGAGTTCAAATCCCAGCACCAAGACAGACACACACAAAAAGTTCTATATCAGTGAAGGTTCTTATTGATATAATTCTTGTCTAATAATCTACAATGTTTTACAGAAGCAAATGTTTCTATTGTGCTAATGCATGGAAATCTAAATTCTCACTGCAACTTAATTTCCTCAAAGTGTTTATTTCAATAGTATTTGCCTTATACCTAACTCAAAAAACGAAACAAAGATCTCTCTCTCCCTTTGTCACTTCCCCTCCACCTCTTAAGAAAACTAGAGCTGGACTGGGAATATGGCCCAGTGACAAGACTGCTTGCCTCATATACATGAAGCCCTGGATTCAATTCCTCGGCACCACACATACAGAAAAGGTCAGGAGTGGCGCTGCGGTTCAAATGGCAGAGTGCTAGCCTTGAGCAGAAAGAAGCCAGAGACAGTGTTCAGGCCCTGCGTCCAAGCCCCAGGACTGGCAAAGAAAGAAAGAAAAAAGAAAGAAAGAAAGAAAGAAGGAAAGAAGGAAGAAAGAAAGAAAGAAGGGAAGAAAGAAGGAAAGAAAGAAAGAGAAAGAAGGAAAGAAAGGAAAGAAAGAAAGAAAGAAAGAAAGAAAGAAAGAAAGAAAGAAAGAAAGAAAGAAAGAAAGAAAGAAAGAAAGAAAACGAGAGCTAAGGGAAATTATAAAGTCAAAGGATAGAAGTAAAAACTGGCAGAGGCATGATTTGAACTCAGGCTAATTTGATTTTGGTACAATCTCAGAGTTTTGAATTTAACACTAGTTTTATATTCTTAGCCAAATTTTTAGTCATTGTATTATTTCTAAAATGTGACCTATATATTTCTTATAGAACCTACTATCCAAAGAAATTGTTTAAAAATGATAAAATGTGGCTCATATGATCACAAATTCTATACTGCTAGTAAGAAAAATAATCTTTTCAGGCTGCAGTGAACATCACTATGTGAATGGAATTATCAGGACGGAACATGACCTTGGCTCTCATTTAACATAGGGGAAGGTAAGATATATAGCTAATAATTGAAAACATAAGACATTACAATATGTGTTAGGTAACATAACCCTTTTAACTGAAATGGTTAGGAAAAAAATTGAAGGAGAAATAGGATTATGGTTAAGCCTCAAAACTGGATGTAATCCAAATAGCTAGAATTTTAAAGGAAAATTGTTTGTTTGTTTTTAATGAGAAAAACATAAGAAGGTATAGAACTAGGTGTTATGGACATAAATCATTTGTTCACCTGATTAAGTATTGACTCTATAAAGCCCTTGTCCTTAATTAAAGACTAGTAGCTAAATGGACAGAGATGATTGCATTTCAATACAAAACTATTCTATAGTAACAATTCTCAACTGATTGTCACTTAATCAGCAGGTGTTTAACAATTTACTGGATTAACTGGAATTTTCTGCTCTCTTAATCCAAAGTATAGATACAGTTCAAAAATAACACTTTTTTTTTTTTGGTCCGTTGTGGGGCTTAAACTCAGGGCCTGGGCACTGTCCCCGATCCTCTTTGTGCTCAAGGCTAGTTAGTCTCTACCAGTTGAGCCACAGCACCACTTTTAGTTTTTGAGTGGTTAACTGGAGATAAGGGTCTCACAGGGATTTTTCTGCCTGAGCTGGCTTTGAATTGAAGTCCTCAGATTTCAGCCTCCTGACTAGCTAACGTAATAGTTGTGAGCCACTGGAACCAGTTACAGGGCACTTTTTAATAAATTGATGTACTTTACTCTTATCCTGTCATGCTATGATGTTTTGTTCTCAAAGTTGCTATACCACTTGTACTTGTTTTGAAGATGTAAATTTACATAGAACAATGAAACTTTGGAAAACTGTTTCGTTGAAAATTAAGTAGAAAACTAGGTAAAATTCAAGAGCATAACTGTTTAAACCTCCTGTCAAAACATGTGGGCAGAGCTAATGACAAAGTTTGGCTAAGGCAGGTGAAACACACAAACTCTATGGATTCTATTTTTTTTCCAGTCTTGGGGCTTGAATTCAGGGCCTGAGCTTCTTTTTGCTCAAGGCTAGCACCCTATCACTTGAACCAAAGCACCACTTCTGGCTTTCTTTTATATATGTGGTGCTGAGGAATCGAACCCATGGCTTCATGTATGAGCCAAGCACTTTACCACTAGGCCATATTCCCAGCCCTCTGTGGATTCTTTTCTTCCAGTTGCTTTGCATGTGTTCAAATAGAAAGAAATGAATATTAGTAGGAAATATGGTTGTGTCTGACATGAGAAAGACAATCCAGAGTTTCAATTTCATGGTCAAAGGCTTTGGCCCTCTATAGAATGATTGACAATGTAAATTGTCTTTCAATGTAATTAAACTATTTGTAAAGTAAATAATTTGTTAGCAGCCCTCCATTTTAATGAGTTTCTCTGATTAATCTAATTAATAGACTTTGACTAATTAATAAAATAAGGAAAAGGGCTTTCACTGTTGGGAGGCATCAGAAAAGGCTTCACAGAGAATATCCTTAACCTGACCTTTGAAGGCTGAGTAAGTTTATCACAAGGGGAAAAAAAAGCAAGAAATAGCATTTTATCAAAGGGAAACATGGCTTTAAGTTGCATTTAAGAGAATCACAGGTCCAGTACATACTTAATATGGAGATTTGGTATATCTGACAATAAGGTGTTCAGTTGAAGGTCATTTCTTCATCTCTATTTCAAACACAGGACACAGAAATCCTAAGCCAAATCTCTCATTTCAACTACTTACACAGCTATCTGTTATATTAGAGGCCATGAAGAAGATAAACATTTATCTATCTTGTTAGTGTTCATATTAGCATAGAAATCTAACTCATGTGATCTTCTTACATGCTACACATCATGTTTCTAGGACAGTAATTGATGGTATTTGGAGAAAGAAGGGAAGATCAATAACCTTTAGTTTCATGTTATTTTCATGTCTAGAGGTAAGATGAGGAACAAAACAGAAATGACAGGACAATCCTAAATTTTGAAATACTGGTCTTTAAACTTTTAGCACACTAGCCTCGATTCTTATGCTTAATAGTCATGTGTAGGGGTGAACACCTGAGTGGATAGAACCACACAGAGGGCTATTAGGAGAATTTAAAAAAATTAAAAAGGGCAGTTAGCCACAGTAGCTGGTAGCAGAAAACATACACGAAGTTTTAGCCCATTTATCTCCACCTTCTATGTCTATGATGTTTTCCGGTTCTCTGGATTAAACGTGAGGTTCATCTACCTTCTAAAACCTTGAGTTCCCAGGCTGGGAACATGGCTAAGTGGTAGAGTGCTTGCCTAACATGCATGAAGCCCTGGGTTGGATTTCTCAGTAACACATAAACAGAAATAACCAGAAGTGGTGCTGTGGCTCAAGTGATAGAGTGCTAGCCTTGAGCAAAAAGAAGCTCAGGGACAGGGCCCAGGTCCTGAGTTCAAGACCCAGGACTGATAAAACAAACAAAATACCTTGAGTTCCTTACCTCCTTATTTCCCTTCTAGAAAAGACAGTAGAGGAAATTTCACCACCACCTTTCTTGCAGAGTCACTCACAACTCTGGCCTGAGCTACTGTAGTAACTCCCGCACATAGTACCTGCCATTTGCTTCTACTTATTCCAATTCATTTTCCAGAGCATTCAGAATGCTAGTTTTGGTGATTTAAAAAAATGTGATAAAGTACATACAAGATAAAATTTACCATTTTAACTATTTTTAAAGCATACAATGCAGTCATATAAGGTACTTTCACATTGTTTTGAAATCTTAACCATAACCACTACCTGTCTTCCCTATTTAATTATCCTCAACTGAAAATCTATACCTGTTAAACAATAGGTCCCCATATTTTCTTCTCCCTGCTTTTGGTGACTTTTGTTCTATTTGCTGTCTCTAGGTTTATCTATCTTAAGTAATTCATATACACAGAATCATTCAATATTTCGTTTTTTTCTTTGTTTAGCTAGAGTAGAATGTTGTGTAGTCAGCCCTGTAATTTTCTCCAATAAAATCTTTTCTCTCTAACCCCATTTCTTCTAGGAGGACTGTATCAGTCAAGTCTTATTTCATCAGACTTAGCCTTCTTGGTTGTCCAGTATTATTCAGTAGTTCCCATTAGTATGGGGCTTTCCTTTAGCATGTTTTCAAAGTTCTTCTATGTTGTCACATACATCAATATTTCCATCTTGCTTTGTAGCTGTACATATTAAGGCCTTTTGCTTTGCCATTTATTTTGTGACATATACCTGGGCAGTTTCTACTTTTTGGCTATTTGAATAGTGGTGTATGAACATTGATGTATTGATATAAAAAAACTTTTGAATTCATTATCTCATGAAATCCTACCAACATTTCTCCAAATAGGCACCCCCTGTTACCTTCATTTTACAGATAGGAACAAATGGGCACAAAGAGGTGAAGCGACACAGCCAGGGAAGAGAATCACAAGAATCCAAATTCAGCAATATTATCTTTTTATCTGTACCATGATATGAAAATCATTGGGAGGCACTACCTTTGCCACTTGCATTCTTAAGGATGTGGAGACTGAGAAAAGCTGCTGGACACCTTGGAGCTCAGAAACAACCAGTAGCAAAGGTATAGACAGTGAAGTAGAAGGAAATGATGACAGGAAAAAAAAAAACCATAAAAGTTAAAGAGTAATTTTTACCAAGATGGAGAGGATGTTAGAGGGTAAACAAAAGATTGAAGATTCATAATACACTCATACCTAGTTAAAAGAGATTTCAAAATTATCGTTAGAAAGAGAACAATGTAAAAATGGGATGCCAAGAAGGATCAAGTAGAGCTGAGCAGATAAAGCAATAAAAAGACAATGATCCAAAGAGGAAAGTCCATTCATTAGGAAGAAAGCATTATTTGAAGCGCTATTTTATGCTACCTTGCTTGTTTCACTATCCTTGAATCCTTTTTCAAGTATCTGGAGCAGTTGCTTTTTCTTCACTGTAACTTCTGGATCAAAAACATAAAAAAGGCATTCCAGCATCTTTCGATAGTTCCTTAAGAACAATTGAAACAGAAAAAGGTTGAGAATTTCATAAAACTTTAGATAACTACATGAATTATCATGAATATTTTCTGCTATTTGAACAATCCTGTGTCCTTACTGTAAGGTCCACCCCTGGGAGGGCTCCATGCAGATGCTCCTCCCCACCTGTTCAAGTCTGTGCCCAGTACCTGCAATACCTAGGTAACTGGCACACGTGGAGGCAGTTACCTCCTCCTTCTCTGGGGTCACATCCAATCCACCTGGCCATACCTCTGGCTCAACATGGTTCCTGCTCCCTTTCCTTTTCTTATTCCCTCTTGCTCTTTTCTCTCTTTTTCCCTTCTTCTTTCCCCTCTGTCTCCCCATACCTCCGTCTTGTGTGGGCTAGCAGTTTGCTCCATCCTTCCCCCCCCCCCACCCTCCCCAAATAAACTCCTTTCTGCCTGAACCATGTGTCAGGTTTCCTTTCTGGGCAAACCTTACACTTACTAATACCTCTATTCCCTTCCTCAACTTTCCCAAAAGAAATCCAATGTGTGTAAGTTAGGAGGTTGTCTCAATGGTGGGAGATATATGAACAGAATAAACTTATGAACAGGGCATATTTTTCCCATATAGTTAACTTTAAACAGAAAGAATTTTGTAAAATAAAACCAGACTTTTATAAAATTGTTCCTTGCAGAATTTAACTTCTTACTCTGAGTTATGTATATCTTCACGATCCAGAAAATTTTGAAATTTCTCTTCAAATTTCAGTCTCAGAATACGGTTGTTAACTTTAATCACCCGCTTTACTTTTACTCCTGTAATACCATATGTTCTGAAGTCCCATGTACAGAAACGTGATAAAATCAGTTCGTAGCAAGAATTAAACCTAAGTGGGAATGAAAAAAACAAAATAACAGATTTTCCTTAATATTGGAAAATATTAAAGATACATCATTGTATTTTTGGTTGAAACTACTCATATCTCAAAAGAGATGCTAAAATTTAAAATACAGTATAGCTATCTCTCTTATCTGTTGTTATTTATCTTTATTTTTATTGTGAAGGTGATATACTGAGGGGTTACAGTTGCATGTCAGGTAATGAGTACATTTCTTTTTGAACAATATCATCCCTTCCCTTATTTTCTCCCTAATTATTATGCATCTGTCATGCATAAAAGCTGTATTGGCTGAGAAGATTTCCCTTCCTGAATATATCTTTTGGAGGATTCAGTGAAATTATGTATTCTTGGCTTCCCTATTAATTGACAGTACCTCCATAGTTTTCTTTTCTGATTCTTCTCTGACAGATTTTGTTTTTCTTTCTGTGCTGCTAGGGATTGAACTGAGGGCATTGGGCATGCAGGCAAGTGATTTACCATTGAGTTACAAATTATTTCATTTTCTTGTTTCCACAAACTATTCCTGGGTTGCTTTCATTTTTTCCTTTGCTCTCTCTTCTCTCTTCTCTTCCCTCTCCTCCTTTCTCTCTCTCATGCACACACACACACACACACACACACACACACACACACACGCATTAATAAATAATTAGCCTTTCTCTCTACCTGACTTAGCAAAATATATCCAGACCCAGACTTGACCTTCATCCTTGATACCTGCACACCTAACTTAACTTGTTCAGCACCTGACATAAAACTTGCTCCTCTTGAATGTTTTCTAACTCAGTGTGTGGCATAAACATCTACCTGGAAGGCTAGATTAAAACTACTAGAATGGACTTTTCTGTTTTCTCTACCAGAATCTAGTTCACCTGCATGTCTGTTTGGCTGTACATCTGAAATGCATACTAAATGCTGTTTCCGTATCATCACTGTTACTATAGTCTAAGTCACCATTACCTCTCATTGTACTGCTTGCAAGAACTTCCTAAGCTAGAAGTAAAAATGGGAGTGTCTGTGCTCCTCTGAAGCCTTTCAAAGTAGAAAGAAAATAAACAAAGCCATAAAAACGATAATTTCTTTAGAGATAAAGGCCTTAAAGAAAGGGAAGCTTTGGGTAAGTAGTGAGATGGGTCTACTTAAGATCAAGTCTTTGGTAAGATCTTTCAGAGTAGCTATAAGAAGGGAATACTGGAGAAGATAGAGAGGCCAGCTATGTGAAGAGCTTACGAATGAAATAAATACAGAAGTGCTACCTGACTCTCTGCTGCTCTCATCTGGCCTTCTCATAAAATTACAATATGTGTCTTAAAACTACACAGAATCAAGATAAAAACAAAATTGAAAATTAGATCCTTTTGACAAAGGAGAAAGTGATCTTATATGGGTTATTTTTTGCCTTTCATGACATGTCTAATGTATTAATTATATAAACAATTAGGTTTTGAGCTTGTGAGTTAAAATCACAAAGGTAAATTTCACATAAGTGTCTCTTCCAGAGCCTATCATCTGGGTTTCTAGATTAAATCATCTGCCTGTCTCTCCATCAAAGGCTTAATTAGCACAGATAAGAACACTCAGATCACTCTCATCCCACAGCTAAAAAAAGAAACTGCCAAAACCAAACTAATCCAGGAGGAGGGCACAGTCTGGTGAGAAAGACAGACATGAATAGTATCCCAGTGCCTGCTAACCAGTTGAAAGGTGACGCTAAACAGCCAAATAGTCAACTGAAGAAACGTACTGCCCCTCCTGTAGATTTCTGGGCCTAAATCATTCAGCTCTACCTTAATCAGCATGTCCTAGAATCACCAAAGACATCTTGATTATACTTCCTACACTCTGATAAAAACCAGTGTGGAATTCCGTGAATGTCTCCTTTGGGCTTGAAGGTTCTCAAGAATCAAGAGTAGGTAGAAGTGATTATCTTACACTAGCTTCTAGACTATTCCATTGGGAATGAAAGAACAAGGGGCACCGAGAGCTTTATGAAGTAAGCTCCTTCTGTAGTTTCCATACAAAAGCTTTCCTTCGGTTTTGTTTCAACATCTTTCTTGTGTAAGATGTGTCAACATAGATTATTACAAAGACCATGTAGGGGTCTTTACTGATTGGTTAACATCTACAGCATGAGGGATTGTAAATAGTCTAGATGGCAAACTTAGCAAGACCATCTTGGTTATAATGTCACTTAGCAGTGACATTATGGAGGAAAGCTTGTGGTTCTTGATCAATAGGGAGATGAGGAAGAGAATGGAATTGAGACTGGCTTCAGTGTCTCTAGAGGCAAGTGGACATCAAAATCAGAAACATAAACAAAGTTGAAAATGATTTTCACATGATCTTGTCCAATGCTACCAGTGATCGTTTGTAGAAGATTCTTTCCATCACTTAAAAAATGAGGATCAGATGGGTTAAATGGTGTTCCAAGACCATGCAGATAGAGTCTGAACCTCAGTCTCTGTCTCCAACTCCTTTATATAGTGTAATTGTACTTAGCTTGCCTTGGTAGTTGAACATTCATATAGAAATGTCCAACAGACAGTAATCCAAGGTTTTATCTCCATGTGATTAGCAATTGAAGGCAATGAAAGCAGAAAATGCCCAAGTTCCAAAACCAAGAGAAAGAATTACAAAGAAGGAATGATTATCAATAGTAAATAATTGTCAGGAACAAAGGCACCTCACACTTTTGTGTCCTCACTCATTCAATGAGACTTGAATGTGTAAGCATACTCACTGATGTACATCATTGACTAAGATAATCACATCAAAGCCATCCAAACTTTATAACGTAGACTACATATGTTTTTAGATGGCTGGAGATCAATCTTATCTATTGAAATGTATTTTATAATCCTAAACAAGGGTTCCACAGGAATTAACTGACTCACTTAAACCAGTATGCTCTCAGGTGTAAACCAAAATGTTTCATTGCTATAATCCTTAAAATAGCACAGCATGAAATCTTTGACATAGTTGAATTAAGGAAATTGTTAAATGAGTACCTATAAAGTAATAAAAAACCATGAACTTGCAGTTGTATATTGAACTGTAATTCAGCCCTGTGTTAGATGTCTTGATTTTTAAGACACACAAAAAACCCCATCATGTGTTCCCACAAACAACTTACACAGTCATATATATAGTCTGTTGTTGCATTACAGTTATTTTACTATAAAGGCAGTGTATAACTAGATTAAAAGCTTCTGAAACTCAAGTACAGGATCCTTTGTGCTTTAGTGTCCCCATTTGATGGATGTTATCTGGTATTAATAGCTAACAAAATTGGAAAGATACAGATAAGTAATATGATCTTGATTAAGCTACAGGCGCAACAGCCCACTCAATCAGCAAATCACAGTAAAATCAGTATTTTCAATTAAAAATATGATCATCAGATTTCATTTTTAAATGGTGCTAAGGAAAAATGATAGTTAGAAATCGTCAATATTTTTTTTCTAAAGGAAGTAATGCTAGTTTAGTAGAAACACTTTTTATAGTCAAAGATCTACTTAAGAACTTTTTGAAAAATCCTTGGCCTTAAAATTAATCAAGGATAAATCAGTATTTAACTAAAACAACTGAAAATGAAGTACATAGCAATTAAATCACCTCAGCTGTTATTTCTCAACATACATAAAAGGTAAGATCCAAGGTGACCAAGATGCACAATACCTAAAGTAAAAAAAAAGTCCTTGAAATTCTGTCAACATCTATTTTATTATCTCCCTAAAGTAAATCAAGGTTATCCATATTAAAACCAAGTAAGCAATTGTTAATCATATTTAACTTACTATTAGGCTAACAGAATTTTAAAAATATATTTTTAGTCATTTTGTTTTTAAACATTTTTGTTTTCACTAATCTGTTTTATTAAGGGTTTATTTTGCATGATGTTAAAAAGAAACAGAATATATTATTATTTCCTTTCTTTTTCAGTCATGGGGGCTTCAACTCAGGGCCTGGGCACTGTCTTTGGGCTTTTTTTGTTCAAGGTTAGCACTCAACCACTTTGAGACACAGCTCTGCCACGTCTGGTTTTGTATGATTAGTTGGAGATAAGTGTCTCATGGATTTTCCTGCCTGGGCTGGCTTTAAACTGTGATCCTCAGATCTCAGCCTCCTGAGTAGCTAGGATTACAGGTGTCAGCCACCAGTGCCCAGCTTATTATTATTATTTCTAAAAATCAAGCCCATTATTATTTCCTTACTTCTTATGTTGAGTAAATACAAATTTAAAATAAACCTTGAAAATTTATTTCTGGGGCTGGGAATATGGCCTAGTGGTAAAGTGCTCGCCTCATATGGATGAAGCTCTGGGTTCGATTCCTCAGCACCACATATATAGCAAAAGCTGGAAGTGGTGCTGTGGCTCAAGTGGCAGAGTGCTAGCCTTGAGCAAAAAGAAGCCAGGGACAGTGCTCAGGCCCTGAGTTCAAGCCCCAGGACTGGCAAAAAAAAAAAAAAAAAGAAAATTTTCTGTGCCCTGCAGAGAGACAAAAAAATCAAGGCCTTATTTATATGGGACCTGGCATGGGTACCTATTATTTAAGTGTTTGTGGTTAAGAAAACGGTAGAGAGGGGAAGATGGCACCAACACAATAGGGAGGCACCCCAACTCACTCCAACCAAATAGTGAGCTGGGAACTCCAACACCCCACTCCAACACCCAATGCCCCATCAAGAGACCAGCAAACCCAAGAACCAGAACAAACAGAGAAACACAGGAAATGAAAAAGAACAAAGAAAGAAAAGCCTATAATCTGCACGAAGCTGAAAAATCTCCAGGGTACCCACCCCCTACCCTGGCCCGAACAGGGCCAGGCCGGGAAAGTAGCCCTGGTGCCGGTGACAGGGACTGCAGATCTTCAGTGAGTGCAGAAGCGACAGCAGAAAAGTCCCACCGTGAGTGCAGAGACCAGACAGCAGGAGCTCCATGGGCCCCAGACTGTGCATAGACTGGACCAAGCCAGAAGATGGCATGGAACTGAATGGGCTGGGACCAGACAACAGCAAGGGAGCTGGGCACCACGGACATGGAGAGTCTCCACCGCCATACCGCCACCAGACCCCACCCCGGAAAATCCCACAGCATCTCGGGATACACATACACTCCAGGACCAGTCAGTTCCTCCTCCCCCCGCCAACCCAACGGGAGAAGAGCTCTGGCAGAGACCCAAAACTTGACGTGGACCTCATCACAAGGGGACAAAGAAACTAGAGCTCCCTCCCTCCCCCTCCCCACCCGAGGGAACAAAAGAGCCCCCTATCTGGAGGCTCTAGGACTCTACATCTCCTAGAAGAACACAGGAGCTAGCAGCTGGTGGAGCAACTCCCAACAAAGTTGACTCCCCCAAAGCCCCAGCTGGCGAGCCTGGAATTGTGTGCACCAGCCCCCCCCCCCAGCAGTGACCCGGGGACTGGTGGGCATTTGATCTCTGCCTGAGGTGCTCAAGTTTGCACAGATTTTTGAACAACAGATGCACTCATGCACATGTGTAATAACAGCCCAGCAAAGTCACCTGGGCCCGAGCACACGCGCCCCTTACAGCGGAGGCACAGAGAGGCCGTGGGCACCAAACCATGCCCAGACACTTGAACCTGCTTGGGGCCATCCATACCTCCCAACAGCAGCATTGTGAGAGGGCACAAGCACCCTCCAACAATCCAGGACAGAGCACCCCCAAAAGAAGCACAATAGCTCACACCCACGCACCCGACAGAAGGCCGCGTGGGTCAGCGTCCTAGGCCTCCAGCAGGAGAGTCCCACACCCACTCCCCCACTGGAGCACAGAGGTGGGCAAGCCGCCCCTCAAAGGCAACACTCGCTCTGATGGGTGCACTCACATAGGTGGGCTAGCCGCCCTGCAGCAGCAACATTCACTCTGAGAGGCCAGCACTCCAGACTCATAGCAACTAGTGGGGAAAGAAACAAAAAAGAGAAAAGTCTCTATGCCACCCTGAATCAGCGACTTCCGAACCCCCAACAAGGCTCACAAGGGTCAGCACAGCACATAGGCAGAACACGGACCCACAGAGGAAGGCACAGAGCCTACCCACCCTTAACTGTGGTGAGGGTAACCATGTTGGCAAAAACCGAGATGGTCACACTCACCCATAGGGAAGTAAGGTTCAACAGCAGAATTCAAACCAGGACACAAACAAGTCCCCACTGGTGGGCCAGTGGGAACCAGCACAAACCCAAGCCAAGGCCGCCACCTACAGGTCACCAAAACGAAGTACAAGGATCAATCAAGAACCCATAACTCCTCCATCCTAGATGCGTAAATCACAAAGAAACATTACAAATTTTATGCAGGGTCAAGCCAACTCGCCAGCTCAAAAAAAACAGTACGAAGAGGAGATGGAGAATAAAAAAGGCTATGATAGCAGAAATGACGGAAAGCCTCAGGAACAAATTCAAAAAACAATTCCATGAATTTAGAATGGAATTCTCAAAGGATCTTCAGGAAGTCAAGAAAGAAAGGGAAGTAAAAATACAGTCTACTCCTCATTTAAAGAAGACCTTAACATCCTGAGAAACGAAATGCATAAAAAAATGGAATCAAAATGCAACTCATTAAAAGAAGAAATTACCACACTGAAAGCTGATCTGGCAACTATAAACAGCTCACTTGCCTCAGCACAAACCACACTCGAAGCCACGTCACAATTGATCACCTTGAATCTCGTGTCTCTCTTTTGAATGATGATTTAGCTGATAAGGACCAGAAGATTATTGCACTCCAAGAAACTGTCCAGGGAAGACCAATCCAGGAGATAGTGGACAGGGAGAAGAGATATAAACGGCATATAGTCGGAATAGATGAAGGAGAGGAGTATCAGAGCATAGGTATACAACACATATTCAATAGAATTATTACAGAGAATTTCCTCAATCTCAAAGGGAAAACCTCACCCAAATAACAAAACCATATACAACACCAGACCAGACCAGACCAGAAACATCATAGTCAGGGCCTCAGATTTTAACAACAAAAACATATTCTGAATGCAGTCACAACAAAGAAAGAACTATACTATAACGGAAAAAAGATCAGAAACACGGCAGACCTCTCCACACAAACGTACAATGCACGAAGAGCCTGGAAGAACACCATCCAAGTCCTGCAGTCCAACAACTGCCAACTCAGACTTAGATGCCCAGCAAAATTAGAATTTACTTTTGAGGGAAAAACCAATCTTTCTATAGCAAAGAGAAACTAAAGGAATATGTGAACAAAAAGCCACTGATACAGAGAATTCTAAGAGGAGAACCCCACCCAACAGAAAACATACAGGACCTCCAGGCAGAAACAGAAAGAAACTACAATAGCCAGAGCCCAATAGGAAAAACAGCTCAATAAGAAAGAAAGAAAAGGAAAGAAGCAAAACACAGCCTAACAGGAAAATGGAAGGGAAAAAAACCACACCTATCCATGGTTTCTATAAACATCGAGAGACTGAACTCTCCAATAAAAAGCAAAAGATTGGCAGAGTGGATTTGCAGACAAAACATAGCTATCTGTTGTCTTCAGGAGACCCATCTTACAGCAAAGGACAAAAACAGGCTCTGAATGAAAGGATGAAGCAAGATCTTCCATGCAAATGCACCTACCAAAGCAGCAGGGGTAGCCACCCTGATTTCAGACAAGCTAGACTTCTCATTAAAATCAGTTCAAAAAGATAAAGAAGGACACTACATATTAACACAGGGAAAAATCCAGGAAGAAGACATCACCATGATAAATTTATACTCACCAAACAAAACAGGTCCTAATGATATCAAACAAATTCTTTCAGAACTACAGAACAAGATAGAGCCAAATACTGGGTTGGGAATATGGCTTAGTTGCAAGGGTGCTTGTCTCATATGCATAAAGCCCTGGGTCCAATTCCACAGAACCACATATACAGAAAATGGCCAGAAGTGGCACTGTGGCTAAAAGGGTAGAGTGCTAGCCTTAAGCAAAAAGAAGCCAGGACATTGCTCAGGCCTGAGTCCAAGCCCCAGACTGGCAAAAAAAAAAAAAAAAGATATAGACCCAAATACAATCATAGTGGTTGATATTTTAATATTCCACTCTCTCCAAGAGACAGATCCAGCACACAGAGGATTACGTAACACCATATCCCACATGGATCTGACAAATCTGTACAGAGTTTTTCACCCTACATGTACAGACTCAATACACATTCTTCTCAGCAGCCCATGGAACATACTCCAAAATAGATCATATCATAGTCCACACAAACAGCCTCAGCAAATACAAGAGTACTGACCTTATCCCATGTATTCTACCTTATCACAGTGGAAGCAAGGCAGCCCTTGATAACAAAGGATACTACAGAAACCACACAAATACTTGGAGGAAAAACTCCTCACTGCTATCTAATATTTGGGTCACAGAGCAAATTAAGGATAAAATTAAGCCATAATGACAATGAAAATACATCACAAAGAAACCTATGGGATACAGCAAAGGCAGTGCTGAGGGGCAAGATCATTGCCAACGGGGCACACATGAAAAAGAATGGAATCAGAACAGGTAAATAACCTCATGATGCAGTTAAAATGACTGGAGAAACAAGAAAAAACTGAATCTAAAACGACTAAGAGGAGAGAGATCACAAAGATTAAAGAAAAGATAAATCTGATTGAGAATAGAAAGACTATTAAACAAATAAATAAAACTAAATGCTGGTTCTTTGAGAAAATAAATAAAATTGGCAGACCCCTTGAAAGACTTACAAAAGCAAGAAGAGATTCATATCTGTAAGGTCAGGGATGCCACCAGAAAAATTACAACAAATACACAAGATATTAAAACAATTATAAGGAACTACTTCCAGAAACTTTACTCACTAAAGAATGAAAATTTTACAGAGATGGATCAATTCTTAGAGAAGTATAAACTACCCAAACTGAATCAGGAAGAAATAAATCAGCTAAATAAACCAATAACCTATAGCGAGATACAGGATGTAATCAAGACCCTTCCAACAAAGTAAAACCAAGGCCTGGATGGATTCACCAATGAATTCTCTAAAACCTTCAGTGAGGAGCTAATACCAATACTCCTCAAACTCTTTAGTGAAATAGAAACAGAGGGAGAAATCCCAAACTCATTCTATGAAGTAGTATCATACTTATCCCCAAACCAGGCTAAGACCCAATAAAAAAAGAGAATTACAGACCAATATCACTAATCAACATAGATGCAAAGCTCCTCATCAAAATATTAGCTAACAGGATCCAGAAACTGATCAAGAAAATTATACATTACAATCTAGTAGGTTTCATCCCACAGATGCAAGATGGTTCAACATCCGCAAATCAATAAAGGTAATTCACCACATCAACAGAGCTAAGAACAAGAGCCACATCATCATCTCAGCCGATGCCCAAAAAGCCTGTGACAATACAACACCCATACATGTTAAAAGCCCTGGAGAGAAGAGGAATAGAGGGAACATTCTTTAAAATAATAAAAGCCATATACAACAGACCAACTGCTAATATCACATTAAATGGGGAGAAACTAAAACCATTTCCCCTAAACTCAGGAACAAGACAAGGATGCCCACTCTCCCCCTTCTATTCAACATAGTGTTGGAATCCCTAGCCATAGCAAATAGGGCAAGAGGAGGATATCAAAGGGATCCACATTGGTAAAGAAGAAATCAAACTATCCCTATTTGCAGATGACATGATCTTATATCTGAAAGACCCAAAAAACTCAGTCCCCAAACTCCTAGAACAAAGAAACCATTTTGGCAAAGTAGCAGGATACAAAATCAACCCACAAAAATCAGCAGCTTTTCTGTATACCAGCAATGTACAAGCAGAAAAGGAAATAATACCATTTGCAATACCTAAAAAAGAATAAATTGCCTAGGGATTAACCTAACTAAAGACGTGAATGACCTATTTAATGAGAACTATAAAAAACTAAAAAGGGAAATGGAACCAGGAGAGGGAAAGACCTCCCATGCTCATGGGTAGGCAGAATCAATACAGTAAAAATGGCCACATTGCCCAAAATGTTATACAAATTCAATGCAATCCCCATCAAGATCCCAGCTACATTCTTCACTGAAATAGAGAAAACAACCCATAAATTCATATGGAACAGCATAAGACCTAATATCCAAAGCAATTCTAGGCAAAATAAGCAGCGCAGGAAGAATCACAATACTAGACTTCAAACTCTATTATAGAGCCATCGTAACAAAAACACCTCAGCATAAAAACAGACCTGAAGACCAATGGAATAGGATAGAAGACCCAGAAATAAAGCCGCATTCTTACAGTCAACTGATATTCGACAAAGGAGCTAAAGACATACAATGGAAAAAAACCATAGCCTCTTCAACTACTGGTGCCTGGAAAACTGGGCAGCCACATGTAGAAAACTCAAAGTAGACCCTAGCCTATCACCATGCACCAAGATCAACTCAAAATGTACTAAGGACCTCAACATCAGACCTTCAACCTTGAAACTACTGAAGGACAGAATAGGAGAGACACTAGAACTTATAGGCACAGGTAGGAACTTCCTGAACATAGTCCCAAGAGCACAACAGATAGGGAAGAGACTCAACAAATGGGACTACCACAAAATAAAAAGTTTCTACACAGCTAAAGACATAGCCACTAAACTAGAAAGACAGCCAACCATATGGGAAAGGATCTTCACCAGCACAGCAACAAAGGCCTAATATCCGTCATCTACAGAGAACTCAAAAAACTAACCCCCTCCAAGCTCAGTTAACCACTTATTAAAGGGGCAAAGGAGCTAAAGAGAGACTTCACAGGAGAAGAGATAAAAATGGCAAAGAAACATATGAGGAAATGTTCAACATCCCTGGCAGTAAAGGAAATGCAAATAAAAACAACCCTGAAATACCACTTCACTCCAGTTAGAATGGCCTATACTCTGAACTCAGGCAACAACAAATGCTGGAGGGGATGAGGGGAAAGAGGAACCCTTCTCCACTGTTGGTGCGAGTGCAAATTAGTACAACCACTTTGGAGAACAGTATGGAGGTTCCTCAAAAAACTCAACATAGACCTACCCTATGATCCAGCCATACCACGCCTAGGCATCTATCCTGAACAACCGGTCTCAGGATACCATAAAGACATCTACACATCCATGTTTATTGCTGCACAATTCACAATAGCCAAAATATGGAAATAACCCAGATGCCCCACTACAGACGAATGGATCAAAAACCATGGTACCTGTACACAATGGAATACTACACAGCAATTAGAAATGATAAAATATTGATATTCACGGGGAAATGGTCAGAACTTGAACAAATAATGTTGAGCGAGACAAGCCTAGAACACAGAGAACAAAGGGGCATGGTCTCCTTGGTATATGGCTGTTGGGGGTGGGGGGACAGTAGAGAGCAGGTGTGCAAAATAACAAATTTCTTTTCAAATGGTATTTCCACATGTTTGGGTCAGCATCTATACATTATGTATCTAAAGCCTAACAACTATTAAAGAAACATAAAAAGGTCTAGAATAGACCAGTCAGTGGATCACAATAGCTCAACAGCTATGTACACATGATTACATAAGATGAGGATAAGCAAAAACAACTCCAAGAGAAGGACATAGGAGGATTCTATTGTTGACGTTACATTTAATGTTCTAGGTGAACTTCCTTTGGCGTACCCTATGTCATTACTGTATATGATTTTGGTACACTGGATATTGTATATATGCCTACTTGATCTAGGGAAGGGAAAGAAAAATGAGGGTGTAACATATCACAAGCAATGTACTCACTACCTTATTATGTAATTGTACCGCTTTTGCACAAACCTTTTCAATAAAATTTAATTAATAAAAAAACATGGTAACTATTGGATATATAGATACAGTGATATAAAAGAAATTACTCAAAAGGTCCCTTTCTCTTTGGAAAAGTGTCTTATGTGTGTCCACTAAGGTGCCCTCAGACCCTGGGGATGATTTACTCACAGAGTAGTAAAAATCCACCCTTAATTAAAAACAGGCACATGAAGTAATTCTTAACAACTACATCCTTTTTTTTCCCCCTAAAGTGTTCATATAAGCTTTACATTTTACTCCTTAAAAATAGGAATGTGTTTTGCCACATAATTTACTTATGTTCCAAGGTGATGTATACAACTACATTCTAGCTTCATCTTCATGTATATGTAGGTATCTAGGTAATCATTATGATTCTGGGGCAATCTTTGTGTGAGCCACAGGTGTCTGGCAAAAAAATGATTTTTAAAAGCTATGCTTATATATCA
This sequence comes from Perognathus longimembris pacificus, assembly GCF_023159225.1. Classification (NCBI taxonomy): domain Eukaryota; kingdom Metazoa; phylum Chordata; class Mammalia; order Rodentia; family Heteromyidae; genus Perognathus; species Perognathus longimembris. The sequence continues at coordinate 29,565,040 of NC_063174.1, read as the reverse complement.
ATCTATTACCAATCATTAGATCGAGTGCCTTCTTCAAAATGGATATTTCCCACAGTTTCCAATTCAATTAGCAAAAATGGGATCAGTAACCCATGACTTTTCTTCTTTTGTTTTACTTCATTACGATAAATTGTTTCAATTCTATGAAAGAAAAAATATATATACAATATCAGAATAATCTAAAACTCATACCATTAAAATTTATGATCTAGTTTAAACTTATGTTAAATACATCAGTTTTTCTTTTCATAAGTAAAGCCAACTCTGGTACTAAGCCGAATCAAAGATGCTCTATTACTGGTAATCAAAATCACTTTGAACTTTGTTAACCTCATTCAGAATATGTGAAGGTGAGAAGACTATTCTCGTCTAACATTATGGTTTCCATCTTTTCAGTTTTCTCAGTAAAACAGACATCTCCACAGCACCTATGTCTTAAAAGTCTACCTTGAGGATTATGTACAAAATAAATGTAGACTGCATAGCTAAAAGTAGCTGCTATGGAGGACCCTCCCTAAAAATGTTAGAGTTACTGTTGTTAATAATATTGCAGGTGAGCTTTAATGCCTTAGTAAATATAAAAAGAACTAAGGGAAGAGTGTGATGTTGCCTAGCTGGGTGAGTTTGTGCACCAGTGAATTCTTTTAGTTTGAGCACAGAAGAGTAACGTGACCTGAAGAAGCCAGGCAGAGGAAACTCATTATTCTTAAGAACTGCAAAATCTTACACCAGCTCAGAACAAGCGATACTTTTATGTCCTAGGAACTGAAACCAGAATTGGAGCTGGGAATGCATTTCCTGCTTGACTTCATACAGTAATTCTTTCCACTCCTCAATAAGGCAACTGAACTCAACTGTTGGGGCCAAACATTCTTATTCTCTTATGTTTCAAATTGGAATAACTAGACAATTCATTAAACATACTCATCTAGTTTTTTGTTCCAGAATGTTACCCTTTCATTCAAGGCATTTAACTTGGCTAATAACTTCTGTTGAAGGCTTGTGTCTTCTGTGGCAGGCTCATTTTCCTTTGGTGCTTCAGGTTCAGCTGCTTTACTGTTAGGGGATTTATCACTAGAGCCTTTGCCAGACCCCCGGAGCTCAGCCAGTTCTCGTTCCAGCTGTTGAAAACAACATACCAGACAACACAATAAAAATGAAATACTGTAAAGGCAAAGTCTAAATTCAAGTAGTAAATTCTGAGTAAGATCTGAAAGTTAATTTAAATTAGCAAAGTAGAGACCTAGGTAATAAATGGCCAAGCTTCATATCACATTAAATACGTGACTTTGATGCAAGTTCCTCCAGCTAACTTGGTCTTGATCAAATAAAGACTTTTATTTTATTTAATAGTTATGAGGGCACAACTGAATTTATAAATGACACAATAAAATTTCTCAAGATTTTTAAAGATCATTTTTCATCTGGTTCCCCTTTGTTTATTTTCTTGATCCTGTCTTTATTTGTTTGAATTATTAAAATACCTAAAATACTTGAAACAGACATATGGAATTGAAACCCTTTTGTATAAGTACTTAAAGATAATTCAAAAAGAAAATACTAAAGAATACAAAGAGCCATGTGCTGGTGGTTCACACCTGTAAGCCTACCTATTTAGCAGACTGAGATCTGAGGATCATGGTTCTTAGCCAGCCCAGGTGGAAAAGTCCAGGAGACTCTTATCTCCAATTAGCCACCAAAAAGGCAGATGTGGAACCATGGCTCAAGTGGTACAGTGCTAACTTTGAGCAACAAAAGCTCAGGACATTGCCTAGGCTCTGATTTCAAGCCCCAGGACCAGTACAAATAACAATAATAATAATAAACCACAAAGGGTACTTGAAACCTATCTGTCAATTGAATATAAAAGAAGCAAAGAAATACTATAAATGAAATATAGTTTGGTTTGCTTATATTCAAGCCAAAATAAAACACTAGCTTGAGTATAAATAAATATTTAGGGCTGGGGATGCAGCTAAAGTGGCAGCATGCTTGCCTAACAAGCATGAGTACCTCCGGGGGAGAAAGAGAGACCAAAAACTGGAATAATTTTGTCATTCTTAACTCATTTTCCAACTTTTCAATGGTTTCTCAACTAGGGTCTTCTGAGGAAGAAGTTAATCAGTAAAATAAGCAAGAACTTTCATGTTTTTGTTTTTGCAGTTAATATCTTTTCCCCAGTTGGCATTTATTTTTGGCAAAATATAGAGTGAGGATCCAACTTCTCTATTTTCAAATAGTTTATTTCTCTATGTCATTACCTGAATAATACATTATTTCTTCATACTTAAAAATTACAGTAGGGACCGGAAAGATGGCACCGATAGAATAGGGAGGCACCCCGACTTGCTCCAACGGAATAGTGAGCTGGGAACTCCAACACCCAACACCCCATCAAGAACCCAGCAAAACCAACAGCCAGAAGCAGTGGAGAAACGCAGGAAAACAAAAAGGAGCAAAAAAAAAGAACCGAAAACCTACACAGAGCCGGAGATTCACCAGGGCACCCTCCCCCCACCAGCCGACCCTGGCCCAAACAGGGTCAGGCTGGGAAAGGGGAATCCGGCGATCGGCAGACAGGCTGCCAGGAGCGCAGAATTCATATAGTGGGAGACCCCACGGACACAAGGCAGGGTGCAGACCAAGACACACACCGGCAGCGATGAGAAGTTCGGGTCCACACCGGGTTCGGACAAGGGAACCCAGTGCGGCAGAAATCGGGAACCAGGGAAGCCACCACGACACTTAGCCAACCCCTGGAGGGCCAACGGCTGCGCGGGACACACACACAAAGCAGCAAAAGTGAGTGCCCCATTATCCCCTCCCCCAACGGGAGATCAGCTATCTGAGACCCAAGCCCGACAAAGAAGCTAGATCTCCCTCCCTCCCCCTCCCCCACCCCTGAGGGAACAAAGAACCCCCAAATCAGGCGGGGAAGCTCCCATCAGGCGCTGGGAAGTCAGTTTAGCAAGGGAAGGGCGCAGCACCACCAACACCCCACAGGTTCCTGAACTGGCAGAACGGGCTCCGCCCCCTTCCCAACAGGGGCCGGGAGACGGCCAGTTGTGCAAACCCCACCCGAGGCGCCTGGACCTCCCAGACTCTTACAACTAAAACCACAGGCGCTGGTGGGTAATACCAGCCCAGCAGGGTCACCTGAGCCTGATCACGTCCACCCCCCTCACAGTGGAGGTGAGGTCTGAAGGTGCCAAGCCACACCCAGACAGTCGATCCCACTGGGCCCCACACATACCGCCCCCCCAACGGACTCGCGGGAGGGCGCAAGCACAACCCAACAACCCGGGACTTGCTCTGGGAGGCATATCCCGCCGAAGTGCCTGTTGCAGTGGACACACAGCGCACAGGAGGGCGGGGCCCCCGGCGACAGCGCCCGCTCTGGTAGGCGTACCCTGCACTGGTGGGCGGGGCCACAGCGGCAGCACCTGCTACTGTAGACACGCCTACACAGGAGGGAGGGAAGAGCTACAAACCAAACCTGAGAAGCCATCCAGATCTCCAAATGCGCAAATCACAAAGAAACATAACTCAGTTCATCAAAGGGCAAGCCAACTCGCCAGCTCCAAAAAGCAGCACGACTGAAGAGGAGATGGAGACTAAAAAAGCAAATGAGGCCATGTTAACAGGAATGATCGAAAGCGTCAGAAATGAAATCAGAAAACAATTCCAGGAATTTAGAGCGGAAATCTGGAAGGACACCCAGGAAGCCAAGAAAGAAATGGAAGCAAAACTGGATACAATGCAAGCCTGCTTTAAAAAAATGGAAGCAAAAATTGATACAATGCAAGCTGCCTTTAAAGAAAATCTCCACATCCTGAGAATTGAAATGCATGAAAAAATAGATTTAAAATACAACTCTTTAAAGGAAGAAATCTCCACGATCAGAGCTGATATGACAACCATAAATAGCTCTCTGACATCCATAAACTCCGCAATTGAAACCATAACACAAAGAGTGGACCATATAGAATCCAGAATCTCTCGCCTGGACGATGAAGCAGCTGACAACAACCAGAAAATGACCACACTCCAAGAAAAGGTGAAGCTTCAGGGAAGACTAATCCAGGAACTAATGGACAAAGACAAGAGATATAATCTGCGCATAATTGGAATAGAAGAAGGAGCCGAATACCAGAGCAGAGGGCTTAATCATGTTCTCAATAAAGTTATTGCAGAAAACTTCCCCAATCTCACAGGGGACCCCATCCAGGTACCGAAGCCTATAGGACACCTGGCAGGCCAGACCCCAGGAAAACCACCCCAAGGCACATAATATTCAAGACTACAGACCTCAATATTAAAGAGCAAATTCTGAATTCAGCCAAAGCGAAGAAGGAAACTTTTTTCAATGGGAAGAGGATTCGAATAACATCTGACTTATCCACACAAACTTACCAAGCTCGAAGTGAGTGGAAGAGCACCATCCAAGTACTTCAGAATAACAATTTACAACCTCGGATCAAATATCCAGCGAAATTGGAGTTCACATTCGAAGGGAGAACCAGATCTTTCCACACCAAAGAGGAGCTAAAGGAGTATGTGAATAAAAAACCAGCCCTACAGCAAATATTAAGAGGGGAACCCCACCCAACAGAGATCAGAAAAGACACACAGACAGAATCAGAAAGAAACTTCAATAGCCAAAGTCCAGCAGAAACAACAGCTCACTAAAAACAAGAAAGAAAAAAAAAAAGAAGAAAAAACAGCCCACCAAGAAAATGGAAGGAGAAAAAACACCCTTATCCTTGATCTCTTTAAATATAAATGGCTTAAACTCCCCGATACAGAGGAGCAGGCTGGCAGAATGGATTCGCAAACAAAAAGTTGACATCTGCTGTCTACAAGAGACCCACCTCACAGCAAGGGACAAAAACAGGCTTCGAGAGAAAGGATGGAGCAAGATCTACCAAGCAAATGCACCCACCAAAACGGCAGGTGTAGCCATTCTGATCTCAGACAAGCTGGACTTCTCTTTAAAGTCCACTCAAAAAGACAAAGAAGGACACTACATATTAATACAAGGAAAAATCCAGAATCAAGAAATCACGGTGATAAATGTATACTCACCGAACAAAAGAGGCCCTACATATGTCAAGCAAATTCTCAAAGAATTACAGAGCAAGATAGACGCAAACACAATCGTAATGGGTGACTTTAATACTCCTCTCTCTCCAAGAGACAGATCCAACACCCAGAGGATTAGTAAGGGAGCTGAGGACCTAAATAACACCATTTCCCAAATGGATCTAACAGACCTATATAGAACCTTTCACCCTACAGAGACCCAATACACCTTCTTTTCAGCAGCCCATGGATCATATTCCAAAATAGACCACGTCATAGCCCACACAAAGAACCTCAGCAAATACAAAAGTATTGACGTCATCCCATGTATTATATCTGATCACAGTGGATTAAAGGTAACCCTCAACAACAAAGGATACCACAGAGCCTATACACACTCTTGGAGGCTAAACCCCACGCTGCTATCCAACACTTGGGCCACAGATCAAATTAAAGATGAAATCAATGAATTCATAAGCCACAATGACAAAGAAAACACATCACAAAGAAACATATAGGACACAGCTAAGGCAGTACTGAGGGGCAAGATCATTGCACTCAGCACCCACATTAAAAGAATGGAAGCAGAGCAGGTGAATACCCTCACGATGAAACTAAAACAACGGGAGAAACAAGAAATGACAGAATCTAAAACGACTAGGAGGGGAGAGATCACAAAGATTAAAGAAGAGATAAATCTGATTGAAAATAGAAAGACCATTCAACAAATAAATAAGACTAAAAGCTGGTTCTTTGAGAAAATAAACAAAATTGACAGACCCCTTGCAAGACTTACAAAAAAAAGAAGAGAAGAGACTCATATTCGTAAAATCAGGGACTCCACAGGAAAAATTACAACAAGTACACACGATATTCAAACAATCATAAGGAGCTATTTCCAAAACCTCTACTCAGCAAAAAACAATAATTTTACAGAAATGGATCAATTCTTAGAGAAGTACAAACTGCCCAAACTGAACCAAGAAGGAATAAATCAACTAAATAAACCAATAACTTACGGTGAGATACAGGAGGTAATCAAGAACCTCCCTACTAAGAAAAGCCCAGGCCCAGATGGATTCACCAACGAATTCTACAAAACCTTTAGTGAGGAGCTAATTCCAATACTCCTCAAACTCTTCCGCGAAATAGAAACGGAGGGAGAAATCCCAAACTCATTCTACGAAGCTAATATCATACTCATTCCCAAACCAGGCAAAGATCCAACAAAAAAAGAGAACTACAGACCAATATCACTAATGAACACAGATGCAAAGCTCCTCAATAAAATATTAGCTAATAGGATCCAGAAACTGATCAAGAATATCATACATCATGACCAAGTAGGCTTCATCCCTCAGTCACAAGGATGGTTCAACATCCGTAAATCAATCAACGTAATTCACCACATAAACAGAACTAAAATCAAGAATCACATTGTTATCTCAGTCGATGCCCATAAAGCCTTTGACAAAACACAACATCCATACCTATTAAAAGCTTTGGAGAGAACAGGAATAGATGGAACATTCCTCAAAACAATAAAAGCCATATATAACAGACCAACTGCTAATATCATATTAAATGGAGAGAAACTTAAATCATTCCCCCTAAACTCAGGAACAAGACAAGGATGCCCACTCTCCCCACTTCTGTTCAACATAGTGCTGGAATCCCTAGCCATAGCAATAAGGCAAGAGGAGGACATCAAAGGGATCCACATCGGCAAGGAAGAAATCAAGTTATCCCTATTCGCAGACGACATGATCTTATATCTGATGGACCCAAAAAACTCAGTACCCAAACTCCTACACCTAATAAACCAATTTGGCAAAGTAGCAGGATACAAAATCAACCCACAAAAGTCAGCAGCTTTCTGTACACCAGCAATAGACAAACAGAAAAGGAAATTATGGAAACAATTCCATTTACAGTAGCCAAAAAAAGAATAAAGTACCTAGCGATCAACTTAACCAAGGACGTGACAGACCTATTCAATGAAAACTACAAAAATCTAATAAGGGAAATCAAAGAAGACACAAGGAGATGGAAAGACCTCCCATGCTCATGGGTAGGCAGAATCAATATAGTGAAAATGGCCATATTGCCCAAATTGTTATACAAATTCAATGCAATCCCTATCAAAATCCCAGCCACATTCTTCACTGAAATAGAGAAACCAATCCATAAATTCATATGGAACAGCAAAAAACCTAGAATAGCCAAAGCAATTCTAGGCAAAAAAAGCAGTGCAGGAGGTATCACAATACCAGACTTCAAGCTCTACTACAAGGCCATCATAACAAAAACAGCATGGTATTGGTATAAAAACAGATCGGAGGACCAATGGATTAGAATTGAAGACCCAGAAATAAAACCGCACTCTTACAGTCAGCTGATATTCGACAAAGGAGCTAAAGACATACAATGGAATAAACATAGCCTCTTCAACTACTGGTGCTGGGAGAACTGGGCAGCCATATGCAGAAAACTCAAAGTAGACCCAAGCCTATCACCATGCACCAAGATCAACTCAAAATGGATCAAGGACCTCAACATCAGACCTGAATCCTTGAAACTACTGAAGAACAGAATAGGAAAGACACTAGAACTTATAGGCACAGGAAGGAACTTCCTGAATAGAGTCCCAGGGGCACAACAAATAGGGGAAAGACTCGACAAATGGGACTACTACAAATTAAAAAGTTTCTGCACAGCTAAGGACATAGCCACCAAAATAGAAAGACAGCCAACGATATGGGAAAGGATATTTACCAGCACAGTAACAGACAAAGGCCTGATATCGGTCATCTACAGAGAACTCAAAAAACTAACCCCCTCCAAGCCCAATAAACCTATTAGGAAATGGGCAAAAGAGCTAAAGAGAGACTTCACAAGAGAAGATATAAAAATGGCAAAGAAACACATGAGGAAATGCTCAACATCCCTGCTAGTAAAGGAAATGCAAATCAAAACAACCCTGAGATACCACCTCACCCCAGTTAGAATGGCCTATACTCTGAACTCAGGAAACAACAAATGCTGGAGGGGCTGTGGGGAAAGAGGAACCCTTCTCCATTGTTGGTGGCAGTGCAAATTAGTACAACCACTTTGGAGAACAGTATGGAGTTTCTCAAAAAGCTCAATATAGACCTACCCTATGACCCAGCCATACCACTCCTAGGCATCTATCCTAAACAGCAAAATCCAAGATATCAAAAAGGCATTTGTACTTCCATGTTTATTGCGGCACAATTCACAATAGCCAAAATATGGAAACAACCCAGATGCCCCTCCACAGACGAATGGATCCAAAAAATATGGTACTTATACACAATGGAATACTACATAGCGATTAGGAATGGTGAAGTACTGTTATTCGCAGGGAAATGGTCAGAACTTGAACAAATAATGTTGAGTGAGACAAGCCTAGAACACAGAAAACAAAGGGGCATGATCTCCCTGATATATGACTGTTAACAAAGGGAGACGGAGAGACAGTAGAGACCAAGTCTGTGAATACTGTATATGTTCTTGATACATTGTATATTGCATATATGTCAACCTGACCTAGACAAGGGATAGAAAAACAGGTCGTAAGATATCACAAGAAATGTACACACTGCCCTACTATGTAACTGCACCCTCTTTGCACAACACCGTGTAAAAAAATTTATGTCCAATCAATAAAAAAAAAGAAAAAAAATTACAGTAGATTTCATGTATATATCAGTATAAATGGTTCTATTTTAAATAGAATAGCAAATAATCCTTAATTTTTCAATTTATTTCCTTTTTCTCTCTCCCTCCCTCCCTTCTCCCTCCCCTCTCTCTCTCTCTCTTGTGTGTATGCCAGTCCTGGGGCTTGAATTTGGTGTCTTGGCATTGTCCCTGAGGACTTTTTTTTCTCAATGCTAGACACTAGTGAGCTACCAATTGAGTCATAGTTCCACTTTTGGCTTTTTGGTGGTTAGCTGGAGATAAGTCTCATGGATTTTCCTGTCCAGGCTGACTTTGAGCTGTGATCCTCAGATCTCAGCCACCTGAGTAGTTAGGATTACAGGTGTGAGCCATGGGTACCTGGAAAGGTTATTACTTTTTAAAATGTAAATCTAAAATAAAAAATATAGACAGCCCACCTTATTTTAAATAAAAAACACATGTAATATACTATTAAAGTACAACTTAATTTAAACTTCCTACTTTGCTTATACCCTATACCTTAATAATATTACTGGTAAAGTGGTGTTTTAGCATTAAATACAAGAAAGTAAATTTTGAGCATGATCTAATAAAAATGAAACTAAATGGGTCTCTGTAATTTTTTTGAACCACACTATAGCACACAGGTTTAAAAACTTTCACAACTACATAATTGTGTATCTTTTTTTTTTTTTTTTTTTGCTAGTTCTGGGTCTTGAATTCTGGGTCTCAGCACTGCCCCTGGGCTTCTTTGGCTCAAGGCTAGCACTCTACTACTTGAAACCACAGCTCCATTTCCAGCTTTTTCTGTTTCTTTATGTGGTACTGAGGAATTGAACCCATGCTAGGCAAGCACTCTACCACTAAGCCACATTCCCAGCCTGTGTATCTTAAATTGCACATTCCCAGGCACAGAAAGCAGGTAAGTTATCTACCTAAAATCAAAACATTTTGGGGGCAAATCTGACTTGAATTATCTCTATGTAGGCTATAACATACTATAATATGTATAATATATACTTATTCGTAAATATAGAAGTTAAAGATTTGCTATTTTTGATAGTTTTCTTAAAATACAGCTATTGAAATTTTACATTATTAAATCTTACAGTTTTTTTTGCAAAGCTGAGTAATTTTATTCTTTCTTCCGGCAATTTCTGCAATTTGCATTTTCTATCATTCAGTTTTTCAAGGTCCTCATTGAGTTGCCTCTGAACAGTTTTTATTCTCATATTGTAATACATTATTTTTTTCATTGCTGTAGTCTACAAGAAAGAAGAAAAAGCATCAAAATATTATGTAAAAACACATTACAGGTAATTATTAATACTATTATATGTGTATGACATAGGAATTTGCAAGTTTTACTAGATCAGTAATCATAATAGCTGGAGTGACAGTAGTTCATACCTGTATATTTCAATTTAATATGTAAGCTATAAAATTTAAAAGTCTCTTTATGGATAATTTTTTTTTGCCAGTCCTGGGTTCAGGATCTGGGCACTGTCCTTGAGCTTCTTTTGTTCAGGGCTAACACTCTTACCACTTGAGTCACAGTGCTACTTCCAGCCTTTTTTCTTTATATGGTACAGAGGAACTGAACCAAGGGCTTCAGGTATTCTAGGCAAGCACTCTACCACCATGCCACATTCCCAGCCCATTTTTATGGGTAATATTTAATGTGTTATTATTTGCATCCTTTCCAGGATGATGACATAAAGAGATACTGGAGACACAAATTTAATTTATCAAATAGTATCATTCAGCTGATGACACAGGAACTCTTTATATAACTATATTATTCATATTTTATTAACTCAAGAAGAAATAAAGAGAATTAAAAGCAAACATTAATAATTAATTTTTTAAAGCCCAGCAAAGAATGGGATTTAATTTTTCTTTTCATATCTATAAAGGGAAGTTCTAGAAGAATTGATTTAGACTGGGAATATTATAAAATTGTCAATTGAATACACCCTGTAACTAATGTTAATCATGAAATGTCAATTGAATGCACTACTATGAAATACAACAGCTAAATGGTGTTTTAAAAAAACTACCTCTTTCAGTCCTCCTATTATACAGTCTACTTTCATGCCTTTTTTAAGCTTTCACATAAACTCACTCTGCTCTTCTTTTTTAAAGGAGCTATGTGAATAGAATGTAAACTAAGTATGCTATAACATGTATTCCAATTTTAACCACTATTAGGAGTGATAAAGACATTCCTCTTTATCAAGAAATCTGTATCCCAAATAAATTAGAAGATGTATACAATTCAAGACATGTATTTGCTATAGTTGCAGGCTCTTTTTACTTGATTTCTCTAGTTTACAATGTATAGCCTAAATTCTCAATTTCAGTTGCATGTTTGTACTACAATAAATTTCAATCCCTTGGTTTCCTTGATAACCAAACAAAAGAACTAAAAACCATATAGAAATATGCCCAATGACAGTTTCATAGTGGTTTTTATTTAATAGCACTTAACAATTCACATGGGCTTTCATATGTACTAATTCCTTAGATCCTACAACAATCTGTGACCAAAAAAAGATACTAACGTTGTCACCATCATTTAAATAGTTCAGAAAACTAAAGCCTAAATATGTGAAAGGGCTTGTTTGCCCAAATAATAAATTCAGCTAGGGCTTAAATCCAAATCTTTGAGTCCTCACTCACGTTCAGCCTTCTGTCCACATTGATTCCTTAGTGACTTAGTTGACTTTAGGTTTTGACTTTGCTACTTTTAATTTATACTAATTCAAAGTCATGGGTAAAAATATGTAGAATATGTAAAAATATGTAGAATAACATACTGTTGAAGCTCATCACAGAGCGGCCACAACTTGTTTCTGAGTGGCAATGAGAAAATTCTAAGCATTTAGCTGGGCACAGTGGTGAACATCTGTAATCACAGCTACTTAAGAGGTAGACATCAGAAAGATGATCATACAATGCTATCCTGAGAAAACGGTTAAAAAAAAACAAAAAAGGCTGTGCCCAGTGGTGCATGCCTGTCATTCCTGCTGTGCAAAAAACAGAAATAGGAAGATAGCTTTCCAGGCCAGCCTGGGAAAAAAAAGATTCTATTTGAAAAAATAATGAAAGAAAAACAAAAAGACAGGGGATATAGCTCAAGTGGTAGAATCCCATTAGTAAGATGTCAGAAACTACTAAAAAAAACTCTTATATTACTCTTCAAACTATAGCACTTCTGACACATACAAGGTCAAATCAAACATGTGAGAATATCAGCAGAACACCTCTTAGCTTTCCTCATAGCCTCCTCTGCAGTTGCTTCTCCCTCATCCCTACAACCTTTAACACCCAAATATATGCAACCCACCCACACCATTTCCTGTGATTCATGAGCCAATGGCTCTAAAAGCCATCTTCCTGCTTGATTTTCTCCTATTTATATCATCAACCTGAGAAATCCTCTGAAATAGGAGATATATAGTCAATCACATACTGCACATTATCTCTTAGATATTCAAAGACTGTTCAAACTTTGCATGCCTGAAATTAAATTGTGGATCTTGCTTTTAAACTCACTTCTACCCTGTCCTTCCTCTTCTCATCAGTAACTGCTCATTCTTTTCATTGCTCAGATGAATAACTTAGAATTATTCTCTATTTCTTTACCTCTGATCAGTAAATCCAGCTGGGTCTCACCTTTTAACTATAACCAGAATCCAGAATCTGACTACTTGTACTGTTTTCTCTATTAATATTGTATGTCAAATATCTATTTCTCTCAGCTACATTGTGGTAACAATTTCTAACCTGAAATTCTTAATTACCCTAAAGGATCCCTTTTAAACATAAGTAATCTTGTTCATCCTAGGCTCAAAAACTGTCAGTGGTTTGTCTCCTCCAAGTAAAAGCCAAAGTACAACATGTTGCTCTCACGAATGCTGCCTTCATCTCTCTTCTTCAAGCACTGAGAGAGCCATACTGTCCTGTTGTTCAAATAAGAGCTCTTTTCTAGGTATGCACAAGGCTTGCTCCCTCACTTTCAGGCTTCTGCTCAAATGTTGCCTTATCAGACAACCTTTTCCTGATCATTCTATGTAAAGTCAGCAGCCTTTCTTCTGCTCCTTATCAAGAATCTCTTTGAATTTACTCATTTTATTTTTCTTCTAGCATCTGTCATCATCTGACATGCTAGCTATTGACTCATTTCATTGCTTATTGGCTGTCTTCTCTCACTGGAATCTAAAGGATTGGATTGTTCAGTCTGCCTCTATAGTATTCTGAATCGTGCCTGGAATATAATAAGCATTAATACTTGTTAGATAAATGAACCCTATATCTATTTTGTTAGCATGTTTTTCTTCCCTTTTGTAGAGTCTTTTCTTGATGTTAGACTACAGAGAAAATAATGGAAGTTCCAAAAATATGGTTGGTTCTGTGAAGTTTTGCTCCTGTTATTTAACATTTTGGAGAAGACATTCATTCCAGTGACTGAACATCTTCTAACACTAATACTTTACTCATCAAGACAATGCATTTTTTAAGATTGAGGATGAAGAAGAAAACACAGGCAATCTCATAACAACTGCAAAGAGAATGGGATTTGAGACTATATCCTTGGGTAGCAAGAGAAAAGAAACAAGGTAGGCTAAATGAAGAACGACATTCCTTAGCAATACTGACATGATGATAAGCCACAAGAGAAGGGTGGAGTGTCCCATTCTTGGTACATTCTAGTCACTAAAAACTAGATTGGATGATTAACTGCATAAACAAATGGAGTTTGGGGACTAGCACTGGACTATAAGAGGGTCAGGCATAGACGATGGAATGGCTATTAGCAAGCATTAAGTGTTCCATTAAGAAATTACTGACTTCTTGGTAGCATGTCAAAGTAGTCTCCTTATGGGAAAATTCAATTAGAAGTAGCTCAGGAACTAGTCCCTTCAATATTTCAGAATCCAGTATATGAAGATTCACTCACGCTCCAGAGAATCTCAGAATGTCTTTAAGTAGATTGAGAAACTCTTTGGTATACTACCAAATTACATTGATAATTTATTTAATCTTATTTATTTTTGGCTGTTATTGGGGATTGAACTCAAGACCAAGCTTGAGTCAGCCCTTTTGCTTTAGACAGTTTTCAGATAAAGTGTCAAATTTTTGCTTGGGTCTTGACCAGCTCCTCCAAAGTACTGAGTGCTGGGATTCAGGATGAGAGGAGGTCTTGCCTAGGCTGGCATTGAGCTATAGTCTTTCTTATCTTTGTCTCTTGAATAGTTTGGATTAAAAGCTTTAGATTTTGATAGCACTAGTCCAACTTGTCAACACAAATCATTTTTTTTCAGATTCTTTCTTTCCTTCTTTCCTTCCTTCCCTTTCTTCTTTCCTTTCCCTTGCTCCCCTTCCCTCCTTCTCTCCTCCCTCCCATCCCCTCCTTTTCCTCCCTTCCCCTCCCCTCCTCCCTTCCCACCCCTCCCCTCTCTTTCCTTGTCCCTTCCCCTCCCCACTCTTCCCCTCCCCTCCCCTCCCCTTCCTTTCCTTTTCTTTCTTCTTTCTGTTCTAGTCCTTGGGCTTAAACTAAGGGCACAGGTGTTGATCCTGAGATTCTTTTTCTCAAAGCTAGCACTCTACTGCTTGAGCCATAGCATCACTTCTGGCTTTATCTCAGCAGTTTATTGGAGAAGAGAGTTTCATGGACTTTCCTGGCTTGGGCTGGCTTCCAACTGTGATCCTTAGATCTCAGACTCCTGAGTAGCTAGGATAATAGGTGTGAGCCACCATTGCCTGGCTAAGACCTCTTTCTTTTTGTTATGTAGAGATTATAAAGAATATTTTTAAGTATTTTGCCTCTGAGATACTATTGGATTCTAGTATTAATGTTATCATTAGTATGTTTCTATATGAAACCTCCTGTTCATTGAGCAAAAGTAGAATTGGAGACAAGAACGAACAAGATAATCCTGCCTTCTTTGTGTGGATACAGCCAGAACAATGCAGTTAAATAATACAAATTTAAATGACAGATACTTGATCAGAAATTCACTTACATCAGCTAATTCCTTGATTTGTTTTGCTGACACATCGAAGGTGTCAAGTCTTTGAAGACTAGGCAAGTGATATAATATGTGCGTGGAATAATTACACAGCTGGCACACTGGATTGGTTTTATACTGAGGATCATTCAGACACAAATCCTTCAAGTGAGGCAGCCTGGTCAAGTTTGTGAGGTCCTGAAACAAAAGCAGTGACAATGTTCAGTGACTTAACTGTGAATGTCTATTTTTAGAGGCTGTATTTGAACACTTATGATCACTCACAATCTACTAGAATAAATGCATTCAAACAAATACTTAAATCCATTAAATGATTTGCTTGGCTAAAATATTTCTCCTTGTGAAAAACTTAAGTCTTGAAGAAGAGATCAACAACTAAATGCTGACTCTATACATCTATGCATGTTATAAACTTACTAGACCATGTATTCTGTCTCTGATGTTGGAGCCATCACTTGAAGACATTTTTTTTATTACATGCCTAGGATAATCCTAGCAGAAGATCACAATAGCTCAATAGCTATCTATGTACATATGAACACATAAGATCATGCTAAGTTATGGAAACAAGTGGTTTATCATTGTTGTTGTCATTTTCAACATACCATGTGAAATTACGCCTTTTTCTTTTGTCTTTCTTCCCCATGGTTTTACCCCTGATGTCACCGTAACTGATTTTGGTACTCTGGGTATTGTATATATGTGTATTGGAACTAAGAAAGGGAAGGGGGATATCAAATGGAGAGACAAAGGGTAAAAAGACAAACCAATGCAACAGCAATACTTACAAAACTATATGCTGTAAACCAACTGTACAATTCATCAGAGTGGGGGAGGGAAGTGGGGAGAGGGGAAAGTGGGGGAAAATAAGGGAGGAGGTAACAAGTTGGATAAGAAATGTATGCACTGCCTTATGTATGAAACTGTAACCCCTCTGTATATCACTTTGACAATAAAAAAATAATTTTTTTAAAAAGGACATGCTAGACTTCTTATACAACCCTGTCTCCTAACAATTGCCTCTGGGTGCCTAAAGATTACTGCTTCCTTTATGTCTATTCCTATACTTACCACTTACCACATGCTTAGACTATTGTCCATTTCCATGCCCTCCAGAGCAGCTATATTTATTAAAGGCTATCAGTCCCAGGGGCAGCTATCATAGCAGTAGCATCTAGTGAGTCTTTTTCTTTCTTTATGACAGGTCTCACTATGAAGTCCAAGCTGGCTTCAAAGTCCTTATCTGAAGCATTGGGATTACAGTTGTGTATCACTCAGCTATAACCATTATTAAATTGATTGTTCTAGCCTTGAATTTCAGTCCCTCATGTTCAGCCACTCACACTAGACCTCCACCTGATGGCCCCACTACATAGCTTAACTCAACACATTAGGACCATATCACTCTCTCTCTTCGCAAACTAGTCACATTTTTCTGATTTGTATATTTCTTGAATCTGTTAGAATTATAATCACAGATCCAATCTTGACTCCCTTGCCCTTCTCATTCTACTAGTTGCCAAATCTTTCAGATCTAACAATGAAAATGTCTTTTCCGTCCTCCTCCTCCTCCTTCTTATCAACACCCTAATTCAGTTTCATAATTACTCATTTAGCCTATTCCTACAATCTCCTGATCGTTTTCAGCTTCCACCTTCTCCAAACCAATAAACACTAATTCCAGATTACTATCCCTAAGGATCAATCATCCCTGAGTATGTTACCTTCTGCTCACCCACTTCGACAATTCTGTGTTGTTAACAGAAGATATTCCAAATGTAAAACATAGTGTTCCTAATCTTAAAATTCTTGTATTTTCATAAATATTCTCTACTCCAGTCAAATGATAGTACTGATGCTGTTACCTAAACATATCCCTTGAGTCTCTGATTCCATGCATCTCCCAGTGTGCAGAAGAACCCACCAATATATATAATTATATATCTGATATATGATCTCTGATATATCATGTCATATATGATCATATATATGACATACATGTATCATATATCAACTATTTCCTATGTAATTTGACTAATCACATATCATTTTCTTTAATTTCCTTTTAAGGTCTTTTACTTATTCTGCTTCATTCTACAGCTTCTTGGGGGGTCTTATATTTTTCTTTGAGTAAAAAGAATGCCTATTTTAATATTGATCAATTCAAAATTATTTCCCACTCATCTTTTTCCATTATTTTCTGCAGGCAGTGTTTGAATAGACATCTTTAGTTTCACAGTGTCAAAATATCATGAATTGCACATGTTTTAACATTATATGCAATATATATATATTACTTTCTGTTATTTGGTTATTTCTCTTCCATTCTTGTTTACTGACAAATGTTTACTGAGACTTACAACATATCTAACACTGTTTTAAGCAATGAAGACATAGAAGTGAACAGAATAAGTAAATTTACTGCATTCATAGAACTTGCTGGCTAGTAAGGAATGTAGTAAACAATGAAATCATGAAAAGGAGTGTTGTACTTAGCAAAGGGAAAGGGAGGGGGTCCAATTTTACCTACACTGAACATGAAAGGTATTTCTAATACCTAAATTTGGATTAAGATCTAAAAGAAAAGCGGGAATGAGCCATACAGGTGTAGGAACAAAGAATATTCTAGCAAGTACAAAGGCAAAAGTGAGAGTGTACTAAGTATGCTCAGAGAAAAAGAGATGCATGTGGCAAAAAGCTTGAAAGAAAACTAAAGCAAAACATGTTATTGAGACCCAAGTAAAGAGTTATTTATTTATAATAGTGTCAGATCACTAAGACAAATTTAGTCAGATTACTCTCAAGTTCCCTGAAACCAAAAATAATGACATTATTCCTTAAACTGGAATGTTTAGTCTGTTTTCTGCAACAAGAAGGCTCATGATCCAGGTTAATAAACAAAAGCAAATTATTCCGCATAAACATACCTTAAAGGAACTTATCTGGTTACCAGAAAGATTTAGTTTTTCCAGTTTCTCATTGGGGTCAAGACATCGACCTTTAATACAAAAACAATTTAAAAGAAAAATTGAATTCTGTGTTTATCTTCTTTTCATCTTCTATCATATTAATAGTGACTTTCATAATTAAGATTAATGGAACATTGCATAATTAGTGATCACTGGTTAATAATCAATATTTTCACATCTTAATCGTAGGTTTATAAATAAGTTGCAAAGATATTGAGCAATGGAAGAAAGAAACAGGCATGTTCTCTTTTCATAATGACAAAAAAAATCACTGTAACATTACCTCAGATTCTAAATGAACAGTACATACCAATGCTGCTTATTAGATTCCCAGCAAGGTTGAGATCACTTAAATTCTTCAAAGAGTACAAGCCCTAAAATTTAGACAACATGAGACTTAAGAATAAAAAACCATTAAAAATCTATGTTTATAAACTGTCTCTGATCAATCTGGTTATTTTTCTGGGTTCTCTGAGAGCTGGCTCATGAGCGAAGGGAAAGTGGGCGAAATGAAGCCATCTTGGCCTCTACTAGAAGAGAATTCATTGGTAGAGGGAAGACTAGAAAGGACAGAAAGATCGGAGTGGAGTGGAAAAAGAACACATCTCACTGTGTGTTTATAATCTTAGGCAAGTTACTCAACTTCTCTAAACTTCTTTTGAAAAATCCCTCAATGAAGAAATAACACTTTACCTCTCACGCTTGTTGTGAGGAATAGATGATGATATATACAAAGTCATCTGTGTTATAAAATGCCGCACACATATTAATTCTTTCATAACAATAATCACATTATTTGTAAATATTTGGCCCTTAACATACGATGATCTTAGACACAGTAGGTTAAACTCCACAGGCTTTATATATAAATTATCAAAATGATCTTACCTCAATATTTTTAATTGTATTATGGTTCAGCCAAAGAATTTCCAATTTGGTTAATTTCTCTATATTTTCTATTTTGGAGATTTTATTATAATATAAATATAGTTTTTCCAAATTTCTACATTCTTGAAGACCTTCAATTTTCTGTTACAAAGAAGATTGAACAGTGTTCTGTAACTAGTCTTTCTTGCTGGTTGCTAAGTAAATTTTAAACAATTTAATTTTATTGTACAATCAACATGTGGGAAAATAATGTTTTTTAAAAGAAAAAAAGGTATAAGTTCCCCACCTAAATAGAATGTGTTTAATTTAGTGTGTTTTCCTAGTGTTGTTTTTTCCTACTCCTGGGGCTTGAACTCAGGGCCTAGGCACTGTCCCTGAGCTTTTAGTACTCTATCACTTGAACCACAGCACCATCTTCACCTTTTCAGTAGTTAATTGGAGATAGGAGTCTCACTGACATTTCTGTCCTGGCTGGCTTTGAACTTTGATCCTCAGGTCTCAGCTTCCTGAATAAGATTATAAGTTGAGCCACTGATGCCTGGCTTTCTTAAAATTTTTAACCTACTCTTATTTTGTATGGTTATAATCATAATACATATATATATATATCCCCAATTTTATAGGTTTTTAAAAACTTAAACCAGCTGAAATGTTTCCATAGTTGCTCAGATACAATATGTAATAATTACAAAATATTCATGAGGCTTAAAAAATTAGCCTAATTATGAAAAATTACTAATTGTACAGTGTTTACATTTCAATTTTTTAGCTCTTAATAATACTGTGACAAACTGATTTATGCATATATTTGTTTTTTGCTTTTGAATAACTTCCTTAGGAAAGAGAATATAGATTTTTTTAATCAAAAGGTATGTGCATTTCTGTGGCTCTTGACACATTTTTAATTACTTTTTTTTCTTTTTTCTGCCAGTACTGGGACTTGAACTCAGGGCCTGAGCACTGTCCCTGGCTTCTTTTTGCTTAAGGCTATCACTCTACCACTTGAGCCACAGAACCACTTCTGCCTTTTTCTGTTTATGTGGTGCTGAGGAATCGAATCCAGGGCTTCATATGAGGCAAGCACTCTACCAGTTGGCCATATAGCTTTTCAAAATAGATGTATAACCAATAGTGTCTCACTGAACCCCTTCCACTATTAAGCAAGACTGTATGATTTGATTACTAGAAAATTAATAATAATGTGTTTGAGTTAATTCTTCTTTTCTACTTTTTCTTGTATAAATCAATTTGTGTTTCAGTTTTCTTTTTTACAAATGAATTGGTCTTTTGCTGATGTTTCTGTTTTGATCCAAACCTCATGCATATATTTCAATGTATTATTTTTCCAAAGCCAAGAATTCAGGGTAAGATACCCCATGTTATTAAAAAAAAAATCTATGTTCAAGCTTACCTCTATGCAGCACTCAGCAATCCAAAGTTCTTTAAGCTTTGAACAAGTTTCTAACCCTGAAATTTCTTTTATATCTTGAGCAACAATTGTAAGACTTGTTAAGTTAGGGAACAATGTTAATCCAGCTATACAGGGATACCCTGAGAAAAACATCTCCAATTTTGAGGTGTCTGATCCTTTTTGTCCAATCATCTCATAAGGTAGACCATTGCAAAAGCACTGTTTTAAAAGAAAGAAATCAAATTGTTTAAAGTAAGAAGATGATATTCACTATTAGAAGTTATGAACTGTCCTTTGTACTATGCCATTTTGATATTCCCACAAAAGAGAAACCTGTACCACATGCATGATTTTTCTCTGCTTCCAAAAGTCATGGAGTAGAACAAATGCCCTCTCAGCAAACCCTTCTAACTCCAGAAAGGAGTATAAAAATATTCCATATATTAAGCTTGCAAATATTATGGAAAAGAAACTAGGCTTTGACTCACCAGTTCTTTAATGACTTCGTCTTGGTTTAGATTTTCACTTTCAATCATCTTCCATAAATAATAATGATCATAATATGTCTATTAAAGAAAATAAAAATTGAAATAAATATTAGCATCATATCATTCCAAGCTGAAGTGAGTGTTGGAGCTACATGTGTTGAACACCAACCATGGCTTGAAATCTTCACATAGCACAATACATAGCACAATATCTGTCTGCACCTCAATACACCCCATCCCAGCTTTGCAGTTTTCTGTATTCTGAATTTAGTGTTTTCTTACATTCTGAATTTAGTTCTATCTGTTTATAACTCTCCCCTCTTTGGTTCTAATTCGACCTCCTCGGTTCTAATAAGACAAGTACCAAGCACATTTTCCCTTTTATGAGAAATCTTTAATATTTCAAGAAGATAGTTATCTTTCACCTATTTCTTTAGTTTGCTCCTAGTCCAATGTTTCCCTTTTTCTTACCATATATTTCTGTTTTCCTCATGTGAACATGATCCTATTTAACTTGTTATTCAACTGTGGTTGAACCTGAACATAGTACTCTTAACTGTAGTTCGACAGAAAGGAAAAACAAAACACTATCGCCTTACCTAGCAAGGTGATAAATATTTAAATGAACTTACCAACTTGTCTCTCAATATTGAGGCTATGAACCAATTAATTCCTAAATAGCTTCAATAAAATTTAACCCAATTTTAATAATTTTAAATATTTTCATTATATAATTTGAATCATATATGATCTAAAATATAGAAATCTTGTTTTTCTTTTTTTTTTTTTTTTGGCCAGTCCTGGGGCTTGGACTCAGGGCCTGAGCACTGTCCCTGGCTTCTTTTTGCTCAAGGCTAGAACTCTGCCACTTGAGCCACAGCACCGCTTCTGGCCGTTTTCTGTATATGTGGTGCTGGGGAATTGAACCCAGGGCCTCATGTATAGGAGGCAAGCACTCTTGCCACTAGGCCATATCCCCAGCCCAGAAATCTTGTTTTTAATGTAATGACATGATAAACAAAACGTGCAAAGCACTATATAATTATTTTACTACAATAACTCTCCCATAGACATATGTACTTGTGTGTATGTATGATTATATAAATAAGGAAATATGCATACTAAGTTGCTAGCATGAGTTGCCTTGGGTGAAAGTTAAAGCACAAAGAGGCTAGAATAGGAGAAAAAAGCAAGAGTAATCTAGGCAAAAATGGAAAGAAAATAATAATACTTTTAAGAAAGTATGCTTAGTATTATAGACTATGAATGTAAAATCATCTTTTCATTTATTCTATTGTTGGTGTACATGTGGATTATTCCTAGCTGGGGCCTAAGTTAGTGTTTCCCTGAGCTTTTTATCATGCAGGAGACAGCTACGTATTTCTCTGGGGCTTACACGTAGGCATGGGATGGCAAAGAGACAATCATCATTATATACAATACAGATGGTGTATATAGTGCAATATTATCATATTAACAGTATTTTACATTAAAACAATTTAAGTACAATATTAAACAAAAGATACCTCATATGTACAGTAAATAAAATCTGTATGAATTAATTCATATAGAACTTGAAACTATGGTATTAGAAGTTAGGAGTTCTGAAGGAGTAGCTAGGAAGAGGAAAAAAGAAAGATTTCTAGAATGAGGATTCAGATTTTTTTAAAAATCTGAGTGTTGCTTAAAGACTTGCATTTGCTTTGAGAAAATAAAATTAGATACCTACAATTTTTTATTTTTGTATATTTTAATAAAATTATAATTAAAATTTTTGTTTAAAAAGCATTTAGTTTATAAGGTTTATAAAGTCTGTAATGTTTATATACATGACCAAGTATTTACATAAATTAAATTTTTAGGGGCAAAGGATAGTGACTTGAGTCCTCTTTTTGGTAGGACTTGAGTCCTAGCTTTTCTCTCCAAATCACAGAAAGACTAACAGAAAGATGAAAATAAGAAGGAAACATGTCTCCATGTTAGGAAAAGAGTAGAGACTGCCAGAAGAAATGATTAAGGTCTTAATAAAAAAGATGCACAGATGCTATCCGATGGCAAGAAAAGGCATTAAAATAAACCTGTCTAAAATCAAAGGTATCATGGAATGAAGTTTTACTAAACTATTTTTAATATAATCTTTAAATTCAAAGATGCAATTGTTGGGGACAGGATAACTATGAAACACACATGAGGGGGCAAAACAACAGACTTTTAAAGATGTGCAGCAGACTACTGCACTGCACAGTCTGTATTTGTCAATTGGGGACAATTTGAAAGTTCAGGTGCACCAATGTTATAGTGTTAAGAGATAGGGCCTTTAAGAGGTTGTAAGAAAGCAATACTTGCAAAACTGTTTGGTATAAACCAACTGAACAACTCATGGGGGGAGAGGAACAGGGGGAGGGGGGAATGAGGGAGGAGGTAACAAACAGTACAAGAAATGTATCCAATGCCTAATGTATGAAACTGTAAACTCTCTGTACATCACTTTGACAATAAATAAGGAAAAAAATAAAAAGAAAAAAAAGAGGTTGTAAGCCCTCTTTCCTTCAAGAATAGAATTATGTGCTCTTATAACAGGTCTTCTACCTTCTACCTTCTTCTATGTGAGGACGTTACTAGACACAGATGACAGCACCTTTATCTTCAACTTCTCAGCTTCCAGAACTGTAGGAAATTAATTTCTACTGTTTTAAAACTATCCAATCTTAAGTATTTCATTACTCAGAACATAGTGGACCAAGCCACTGGATCAGGAAGTTGAAGAGGGACCCCAAGCTAGTGTCACCAAGAAAATACAAAGGAAAAAATTATCCAATACACTGTACTCTCTGTTCACTTCCTCCCTCATCCATCAATGTAAGTATCAAGGTCATAATAAATATGAGTTAAGAGAATGCTAGTGAGGGGAGGAAAGAGAAAATTTCTCTAATCAGGTAGAATCTTAAGAGAAAACTAAAGGAAATAAGGGAATGTGAGCTATATGGGAATAGTAGGAACATTCATCCAGGTAAAGAGAACATCAAATGCAAAAACCAAAACAAAAGCAAGGGGAGGTAGAAGTGTATATTTGGCATATTTACATTGCAACAAGTGAAACCATGTAAATGGAATACAATGAGGTAGTAGAAACTGTTGCGGTGTGAGGTCTGAGAGGTATGGTGGGGTCAGATCACATACTATCTTGTCAATAATTTTGTATTTTCTTCTAAGAAAGGAAGCTGTGTGAGGATTCTGAGTAAAAGAGATATGTTAAGTATTGCCAAGGGCCTCTCTAGCTACTCTACTAACAATGGCAATGGGTAAGAAGCAGAAGCAAGGAGATCAGTTAAAGAGCAGTTGTAATCCAGAGAGAGACAGAGAGAGAATGGTGGTTGGAGTAGGATAGTAATGGCATTGGTTAGATAATGGATCTAGCTGGGTGAAAATGTTGCCCATTACTTCTCTACTTCCCATTGGCAAGTGAATACTTATTCCATTCTTGTTCAAGTCTTGTTACTTACTGAATGACCACACACACATCCCTAATTTTAGACTTTCTAATTTGCACTTTTAACTCACTTTAATCCTATACCTGTATCACTGTTTTAGTACTGATATTTACAATGTAAATTCTCACCTCGTGAATATTCTTTTTTTTTTTTTTTTTTTTTTTGCCAGTCCTGGGCCTTGGACTCAGGGCCTGAGCACTGTCCCTGGCTTCCTTTTGCTCAAGGCTAGCACTCTGCCACTTGAGTCACAGCGCCACTTCTGGCCATTTTCTGTATATGTGGTGCTGGGGAATCGAACCCAGGGCTTCAAGTATACGAGGCAAGCGCTCTTGCCACTAGGCCATATCCCCAGCCCCCTCGTGAATATTCTTTCATTATTCATTTCATTTCGTATTAAAAAATTCAGGTGAGATTCTGGTTGTAATTGCATTATAAAAAATGAATATAATAGAACATCCAGTTTTACAGTATTGAATCTTTCCTAAAAATAAATAATATGCCAGGCATGAGGCATGCACCTTTCTAATCCCAGCTCCTTAAAAGGCTGAGCCTAGAAGATCTCTGGAGTCCAGTGTTCTGGGCTGCAGTGTGCTATGCTGAGTATAATCCTAGCTTCTCAGGGGTGGTTTAAAGCTATCTTAAGTAGACAAATTCAAGAGACTCATCTCCTATTAAACAGTCAAGAGCCAGAAATGGAGGCATGGCTCAAATGGTAGAGTGCCTGCCAAGAGCCAAAAAGCCAAGCAAGATTGTGCGACTCTGAGTTCAAACCCCAGGAAACACACACACACACACACACACACACACACACACACACACGCTCTAAATAGAGTCTTGTCTGAAGACTCCATGACTCCCTGATCATATTATAAGCATTGTCCATTTTAAGACTTTGATTTAGGTTAGCACATGCCCTGAATATCACACCTGTCACACTGTATTATGATGCCCCCCCCCCCCCTATCAGGCTACATGTTCACTGAGGGCAGGAACTATGACTCTTTCACTATGCCTGGCACATAATAGGTGTTCAATGAAAATCTAATAAGTGGTTTGAATCAACTGTCATGCCATAGGTTCCTATATGGCAGGAGTTTAAAGTAAAATGGTCCTATGTAACCATTCAAACTATAATCAGACTTTAAAGAACCATGTTTCTGTTCTGAAAGTTAGGTAAAGGATTCGTTCTGGGAAAACCAAAATTTCTTTTCTACAAAGTAGAAGTCCTATTTGGCCGAATTGTTTCCTCTTTTAGTTATGAAGGGATCAGAGTCCATCAGTTATCATTGATAGGTCAAATAAATGCCCCTTCAGGTCTAGATGAGCAACCAGCATTTGGTTCTCCCAGCCCATTACCTAAGCTGGTGTTGTGGGCCACTTCCCCTTTCCTCCTCTTCTTAAGTGTGGCTGGTTCACCCGGATGGCCTTATCTAAAACCATGTCATGGTATCAAATGATTATTATCACTGCACTATTAAGGGGGGGTCCCAAGACCTCAACATTGTTCATTTGCGCCTTCCTTCAGGTGTGGCAAAGACTCCTGGGAGGCCTGCCTGTAAGTGATGTAGGCTCCAATTCCGCCAGGTGATGGCTACTCACCTTATTCCTGAGAGAAGATGGATTCTGGGGCAATCCGAGACAGGTCAGAGTGCACTCCAGGCTAGCAGTCTCTTTCTTGAAGCAGCAGACACGGTGCCCTCTCCAGTCCCAGGCCTGATGTGTACGAACAGCCCTCCCCGGTTGCCTAGGAAACGTACTCGCCGCCCCCAGCTACCTAGGAGCGGGGAGGGGGATGTAGGGGCGGGAAAAGTCCAGGCTGTCCGGAGTCCGCATCACGTGGTAGAAGCCTCCAACCAATCAGCAGAGACGAGGGGCCTTCCGGAAGACCCCGCTAAAGCTTCTGGGAAAGGGTGAGCCCCTCTCCCTCGTCTGTCCACTGCTGCCCGTGCATCTTTGCGCCCGACCAACGCACTTGGCTGTTTTGACATTGAACATATTTAGCCCGCAGGGTCTGGCAGGCCGGGGTCTTTCTGGAGTTGAGCCACCGCGGCACGGGGCCGTGATGTCATAGGCGGCCTGGGAGCCGGGCCGAGCCCAGAAGTTTGAGCGCCAACTGGCTCTGCCGCCCCCAGGACTAGGAAGTAGCGTCTGGCCCGTGTGCAGTGTAGCCCGGCCCGGGGCCCGGGAGCGCGGGAGCCTCTCCATCCCGGGAGCCGCCTGCCGGGGGTCTTCCTGTGGTTCCCCGGCAAGCCTCCATTATTATTGTTGTTTTGTTGTTGTTATTATTATTACTGTTAAAGTTGTAAAGGGGGTTCAATTCAGTATGTCAGTTTATGGTGCAACATTCCTAATGTCATCCCTTCCATCTTTCCCCGCCCCCCCCCCATCCTTCCCAACCCCACCCGTCCTCTCAGGTTATCTGACAGCCTTTCATTGAGTACCACATAATATAATTATATATAAGTATATATATATATATATATATGTAGAATGTAAAGGGGAAAAGGGAGAACTTTTCAAAGCAAAAGGAATGAACGAAGACAAACCAAAGTATGCAGCCAGCTCCTGTCTAGATCTAGAGTCCACTACAGTCAGACACCGACGGCAAACAACCCTGTGTGGTGGTGGAGCACACTTCCAACCCAAATGTGCTCTGAAGGCAGAGTGAAAAAAAAAAAAAGTGGTGTAAACACTCTCACCAATATTTTTTTCTTTATCCGTGACATACATGTTGAAATGATAACTTTTCTTATATATGAGATTAAGGGAGACTATATTAAAATTGTTTGCAATTTGGAATATGCTGTCAGAAAAAATTTAAGCTGCTCCTGTTGCTTGTATTAGGTCTCTTTTAGATAGTACGGCTGTTTCTTGGCAATTCAATGTGTCTCTAGAATATTTATGATATTCAGTTCACTGTGAGTCTGTGTCCCTCATTTCCATCACTAGATAGTTACCTGAGCCGATTATTCTTAACTACTTTTTGATGAAAAAAAATACTTTCACTGTTCTAAGAATTGCACATCTTTGGTGGGGTTCAATTAACTTTGGTGGTGACTAAGCACAAACTCACAGAAAAGGTAGTTTTCCTTCTTTTTATTTCACAGAAAAATGTTTCCATCTGTCAGTAACAGATTAAAAATGGACTTATTAAAATATTTGTGGTTTAGAGGTTTCAAGCTGTCAGCAAATTCTGATTAATATTTTTTATTGTTAACATCTCTGAAAATGTAGTTAAACAAGATGACCTGTGTTTAAGGAAATTTTCTTCTTAGGAAAAAAGATTAAATAGAAAATACGATAATAGCTTACAGTTCTAGAAAGTTTTTTTTTCAAAGAAAGAAATTGCATCATAGATCAGATGAATTACCTACATCAAGTCTCTAATTTGAGGAAATACAGTGCATTGTGATGAAAGTACAGAGATGATAAAAAAATCATACTGTTTTATGTATTTTCAAAGCCTAGAAATCTGTTGTGATTTTTCGTAAACAGCAAAGGGAAGAAAGAGCTAACACATACTGTTTGTATAAATAAGTACATTTAAAGAATTTTTATTTTTAATTAAAGCTCAAGGATTTGGCCATTCAGCAATTCAGTCTAAATTCCTGGATAGCTATAGATGAACAACCTTCTATGATTTACTAAACTATATCCTTTGTAGTAGTGGTGGTGGTAGTAGTAGTAGTGTGTGTGTGTACTAGTACTGGGCCTGAGCACTCTGTCTTAGCTTTTTTTCCCTCTCTCTCTCTCTCTCATGGCTGGCACTCTTCAACTTGATTTGCTAACTGGAGATGTCTTGAGGATGTTTCTGCCCTGTTGGCTTGGAACCAGAATCCTCAAATCTCAGACTCCTGAGGAGCTAGGATAACAGCTGTGAGTGACTGACATCTGCTTCCACAGTAATTTTAAAGATTTACCTCTTTGTTCACACTTCTCAGGTATTATGGATGGGAAAGATACTTAGAATTAAAATCCATTGGAGGAACACAAAGCAACAGCTGTTTTGTTCACCTTCACTCACTTTACATTTGCTTGGGGCTGGGAATATGGGCTTAGTGGCAAGAGTGTTTGCCTCATACACATGAAGCCCTGGGTTTGATTCCCCAGCACCACATATATAGAAAATGGCCAGAAGTGGTGCTGTGGCTCAAGTGGTAGAGTGCTAGCCTTGAGCAAAAAGAAGCCAGGAACAGTGCTTAGGCCCTGAGTTCAAGGCCCAGGACTGGCAAAACAAAACAAAACTTTACATTTGCTTTACAATATGGTTTTATGTCTGTACAAAAATAAAAAGGAAATTGAAACCACTAATAAACAAGTTAAATAACCATTCAAAGTGAAATACAATTTCATTTCACTCATCTCTCTATTCATACTCTTAGACAAAAGCCAAACCACATAAATTTTAACCTGTTTATTTCTAGGTAAAATTGTAAAAACAACTGGGAAGATACATTACCATTAATAATAGCAAACTTACCAACCATATGGCCACTAGCATTAAAGTAACATTATTTTTAACAAAATACAAATAGCTTTACAGACCCAAATAAGAAAACTTTGAATTACACAATAATCTGTTAATTAATAATTTTTTGATTGGTTAGTGCATGTGCTTATTCAAAAAAGTCCTAATCTTCATGGTAGAGAACTGTGGAGCCAATTACAGTTCTGCTTTGCAATGTCTTTAAATGTAACTCCAGAGAATCAAAAATTTGGAGATCTTTAGTGTTAATTTGACTTTTATATGTGTACTTTTCAACTAATGACCTTATTAGACTCCGTCTAAAATATTCTCTCTTGTTTGACAGTGGAAGAAATTGTGTGGAGTTTATGAAGTTATCAGAGGCCTTACCAATGTCTACCAATGGATACTGACATAGAATAAAATGAATATATTATGATTCAATTAAAAGTTAGGGGGCTGGGAATATGGCCTAGTGGCAAGAGTGCTTGCCTCCTACACATGAAGCTCTCGGTTCGATTCCCCAGCACCACATATATGGAAAACGGCCAGAAGGGGCACTGTGGCTCAGGTGGCAGAGTGCTAGCCTTGAGCGGGAAGAAGCCAGGGACAGTGCTCAGGCCCTGAGTCCAAAAAAAAGTTAGGGTTCTGAAACAGACTTAATCAGTCTAGAATGTTATTAGTGGTTTTATCTAAAAGTTAAGTGTCCATGATGTGTTGGTGTGTAACTAATAGAAAGCATTTTCCTGAAAGACAGCCAAATTGGAATTATAAAAGGCACTTTTTTGCTCAGACAACTTACCTCATTTTATCATCCTGTGCTATGCTTTCATAAGTCTCTAGCATGACACATTAGGAATGTTAAATTTAAACAGGGGTAATGATCTTAATTTACTAGAGAACTGACTATTCTTCGTGTAAGAGAATTCTATCCTCCCTTTTTTGTGTCTTTTTATTTAGACTGTGGACTTAGAAAGTTGATTGTTCAGCCACAATGTTAACATCGATCAATTAATACTCCTTTCTTGTTTAATTCTATCTCCAACTTTTTCTATTTTCTACCTCTCTCCAAACCTTATACATCAATCTAATTTTTCATTAGTGCATATTAATTATACAGAATAGAAGGTTTCATTGTGACACTTTCATACATGAACATAGCATACTTGGATATTATACAACCCTTAGTACTCTCCCTTAGTCTCTCCTTCTCTGGTCTTCTTAAATAGTATGCCTTCTACTTTAATGTTACCTCTCTTTTTTCCCCCATTTTCCTAATTTTACATATAAAAGAAAACATACTTGCCTTTCTGGGTCTGCCTTATTATGCTTAACACAAAGATATCCAATTCCATTTTCCTGAAGATGGCATGATTTCATTCTTTGTAACTCTATAATACTCTATGTATATATACACCCCATTTTCTTTTCTTTTCTTTCTTTTTTGCCAGTCTCAGGGCTTAAACTCAGGGCTTGAGCTTCTTTTGCTCAAGCTAGCACTCTAACCACTTGAGCCACAGCGCTACTTCTGGCTTTTTCTGTTTATATGGTACTAAGGAATCCAACCCAGGGCTTTATGCATGCTAGGCAAGCACTCTACCACTAAGCCACATTCCCAGCCACACCCCATTTTCTTTATCCACTAATTGGTTGACAGGTACCTAAGCTGATTCTATAACTTGCTTATTATGAACAGTGTCTTGATAAATATGATTATAAAAATATCTCTGGTATGAGTCCTTTGGGTAGCTACCTAAAAGCAGTAAAGCTGAATCGTATGGTAGTTCTATTTGAACTTTTGAGAAACATCCATAGTAATTTCTGTACTAATGAACACTACCTGCCAGATTCTTGCCAGCATTTATTTTTTAAATTCTTGATAATAACCATTCTGACTGGGGTGAGATAGAATCTAAAGGGTTTTTTGTTGGGTTTGTTTATTTTTGCATTTCCATGATAAAGATGTTGAATTGTTTTTCAAGTATGTATTGGCTATTTGTACTTTCTTTGTGAAGTATGCGTTTGATTCATTTGCTCATTTGTTGACTGGATTGCTTATTCTTTTGTAAGTTTTAAAAATTATTCTGGATGTTAGTCTTCCATAGAAGTTATAACCAGCAAAGATTTTCTCTAATCCTATAGGCCATCTCTTCAGTCCGTATTTTTTTTTCTGTGCAGAAGCTTTTAAATTTGATACAGTTCTATCAGATCTTCCCCTCCCTCCCTCCCTCCCTCTCTCCTTCCCTTTCTCCCTCCCTCCCTTCCTTCCTTGCTTCTTTTGTTTGTTTCTTTCCTTTTTATAGTTTGGAGCTTTACCAAGCTTATTAGGTAGAGGTTTTACTGCTTTAGCCATGTCCCCAGTTTCTTATAAAACATGTAGTTTCTATTTGTTTGTTTGTTTATTTATTATTTTTGCTGGTGCTAGGGCTTTAACTCAGGTCCCCACACTCTCCACTTGCTTGCTCAGGTGGTGCTCTGCCACTTGAGGCACATCCCCAGCCTGACTTTTTGCTGTAATTATGGACCTGGAATTTCACAGAATTTCCTCCATGTGTCAGCCTCTTGAGAAACCAGCTCCTGGCTATGTATATTTATCTTGTCTGTATTTTTAGTTTACATAACTTGTCTGTATTTTCAATTTACATAAGTTGGTATCATGATATAAATTTTATTTTTTATTTAATTTTGTTTGATTTAATTTAATTAAGATGTATCAGTGCGTCTTCATCTCCCACACACTAGTTTCATAATGTCTGTCAACATTATGTTTTTGTTGTTGTTTCCGTAGGGATGAGCACTTAGGTTGACTTCAGTGAATAGCAATGAGATGAACAGCCTTGTAATTTCTTTTAAAAAATTAATTTTATTGTCAAGGTGATGTACAGAGTGGTTACACTTACATCATAAAGTAGTGAGTACATTTCCTGTCAAACTTGTTATCGCCTCCTTCATTGCCATTGCTTTTTAAAGGGCAATTTACCTGGGATATATAGTAAAAATAGAATTATTGGAGGAAGTGTACATAAAAAAAGAAATGGGACTGCATCAAACTGCAGAGCTTCTGCAGGGCAAAGGACATAGCTCGCAAGATAAACAGAAAGCCCACAGATTGGGAAAAGATCTTTACCGGCCATACAAGATAAAGGCCTCATATCTAAAATATGTGCAGAAAAAAATGAAATTCCTCCAAAAAAATGCAAAGAACCCAGAGCCCCCTCAACAAGTGGGCTAAAGACTTAACAAGAGACTTCTCTGATGAGGCAATGAGAATGGCCAAGAGACATATGAAAAAGTGCTCTACATCACTAGCCATAAAAGAAATGCAAATCAAAACAACATTGAGGTTCCACCTCACCCCAGTAAGAATGTCCTTTATCAAGAAAACTAACAATAATAAATGTTGGAGGGGATGTGGTCAAAAGGAAACCCTACTTCATTGATGATGGGAATGTAAACTGGTTTAGCCACTCTGGAAAACAGTATGGAGAATCCTCAGAAGGCTAAATATAGAGCTCCCCTATGACCCAGCATCCCCACTTTTGGGCATCTACCCAAAAGACCACAAACAAGAACACACTAAAGCCACCAGCACAACAATGTTCATCGCAGCGCAATTTGTCATAGCTAAAATATGGAACCAACCCAGATGCCCCTCAGTAGATGAATGGATCAGGAAAATGTGGTACATATACACAATGGAATTTTATGGCCTCTATCAGAAAGAATGAGATTGCCCATTCGTAAGGAAATGGAAGGACTTGGAAAAAATTATACTAAGTGAAGTGAGCCAGACCCAAAGAAACATGGACTCTATGGTCTCCCTCATAGGGAATAATTAGTACAGGTTTAGGCTAATCACAGCAGAGGATCACAAGAGCCTAATAGCTATGTATGCCCTTATGAATGCATAAGATGATGCTAAGGGAAATGAACTCCATGTTATGGAAATTACTGTTATGTCACTGTTGTAATTACTTTCAACATGCTATGTGAAACCATAGCTTCTATTGTTGATGATCCTCTTGTATCTCTTTCCTGTGGTTGTACCCGCACTATCACTGTATCTTATCTGAGTACACTGGAAACTGTATATACTGGTATTAGAACTAGGAAAGTGAAAGGGAATATCAAAGTCGAGAGACAAAGGATAAAAATACAAACGACTCCAAAAGCAATACTTGCAAAACCATTTGGTGTAAACCAACTGAACAATTCATGGGGGGAGAGGGAAAGGAGGAGGGAGGAGGGGGGAATGAGGGAGGAGGTAACCAACAGTACAAGAAATGTACCCAAGGCCTAACGTATGAAACTGTAACCTCTCTGTACATCACTTTGACAAAAATTTTTTTTTAAAAGAAAGGTTAAAAAAAAAAGAAATAGGGCTGGGGATATAGCCTAGTGGCAAGAGTGCCTGCCTCGGATACACGAGGCCCTAGGTTCGATTCCCCAGCACCACATGTACAGAAAACGGCCAGAAGCGGCGCTGTGGCTCAAGTGGCAGAGTGCTAGCCTTGAGCGGGAAGAAGCCAGGGACAGTGCTCAGGCCCTGAGTCCAAGGCCCAGGACTGGCCAAAAAAAAAAAAAAAAAAAAAAGAAATACTATCTGATAACTTTATGTCCTGGATTTCCTTCCTTCCAACAGTGAGAATTTTCTTTATTCAAGATTTCCCTAATTCTCTTTCTTCTTGTTAGAGAAGTATTATTTACAATAACATCTTCTGCCAACCCCAAACACCTTTCCACAAAGGTAAAAGTAAAAAAAACAAACAAACCAAAATTCTATTATTTAATAAGCATTGAATCAGAATTTTATGCATACTGCAGATAAACCCTTAAAGGAGTTGCAGTTGTAGAAATAAATGATATACTTTTATATAGCTGAGCAGATACAACCCACAGAATACCTGTTCTCAAACATCAAAGTAGTCCTCAAGTAAGAGAACTCAACAGCACTATTTGTATCTGTCTTAGGATGAGCCTTAAGTTCAAGTTCAACCTGAATTCGCCTGATGACTGTTCACCATAGCTCAATGGCTTGGCTCAAAGGAGATATAAATCCCTATCTTTATGACAGCAAGGAGAGCAAGGCAGACAGCAAGGAGACACACACATTCAGACTATTGCAGTGCGAATGCTCCTCCCCAAATTCATGTCATTATCATATATAAAATACTTTCATCTCACACCAGAAGCTCCCATATTCTCAAATAGGACTAGTATCAATTCAAGTCCAGAGTATTATCCATTTTTTAGATATTCAGGAAACTCAAGATTCTTGAGGCAAATTATTCTTTGGCTATAAACTTATGAAATCAGGCAAGTCATATATTTCCAAGATAAACTTGTGGGATGAGCACAGTGTAGATATTCCACTTCCAAAAGGGATAAATGGGAAAGAAGAAAAGGCTAATAGGTATCAGTTGAGTTCCACAAGAATAATCTTTGATTTAGTACCCTGCCTCTTAGGCACACTGAGTCAGAATCTTAGGATTCTGGACGGTTTAGCTTTCATGGTTTGACTGGACACAGTCCATGCCATGATTTTCATGGGTTAGAATTGCATGCTTGTCTCTTTTAGGCTTTTTCCATGTTGGTGGCCCTTCAAGTCGTATGATCGTGGATGGATCTGCCCTTGTATTTCCTCTGATCATTGCACTGGTGGGGCTTTGTGTATTTTTGGAGACCCATTAGTCTACAGATATGAAGACAAAACATCTATTCAGCAAATGCCAAATTTATTGAATAAGGACTGCTTTTGTGCACCTTTGCCAATGTGGCGTTTTTATCAAGGTCCTAGTAGCTAGGGGTGGATAGGGGAATACGGATAGGAAATAATGGGAAAGAGTAAAGAATATCATTTGTCTAGAACAAGTATTGATAAACCATGGCCCTTTGAGCCAAATCCAGCTTACCACCAAATTGTGAAATGTATGTTTTTATTAGAACATAGCCACACCCATTTGTTTGCTTATTACAAGGGCAAAGTTAGGTAATGATGGAACAGAAGTCATACTACTTGCAGAGTCTAATATTTAGTACGTGAGCCTTTATGGAAAGTGTGAACACTAGCAGATCTTGGGTAGCACAAAATGTAGACCAATGTTCAGTTTATGAGTTGTTGTTGTTGTTGGTTTTTGGTTGTGGGGCTTTTACTCAGGGCCTGGGCACTGTCCCTGAGCCTCTTTATGCTCAAGGTTAGCATGCTATCACTTTATTTATTTTATTTTTTTATTTTTGCCAGTCCTGGGCCTTGGACTCAGGGCCTGAGCACTGTCCCTGGCTTCTTTTTGCTCAAGGCTAGCACTCTGCCACTTGAGTCACAGCGCCACTTCTGGCCATTTTCTGTATATGTGGTGCTGGGGAATCGAACCCAGGGCTTCAAGTATACGAGGCAAGCACTCTTGCCACTAGGCCATATCCCCAGCCAAAGCATGCACTTTAAGCCACAGCCCTACTTCTTGTTTTCTGGTGGTTAACTGGAGATAAGAGTCTCATAGACTTTGCTGCCTGGGGTGGTTTTAAACCACAATCTGCAAATAATTTTAGAGTATATAACAAATTTCTGGGAAAGATATTTTTGCATGTTGGTCAGCCAGTTTATTAATCAAGAATCATCTTTATGTCAAATGATGAAAATTTTAAACAGTAAAGAAACAATTCTTTGGGCTGGGGATATAGCCTAGTGGCAAGAGTGCCTGCCTCGGATACACGAGGCCCTAGGTTCGATTCCCCAGCACCACATATACAGAAAACGGCCAGAAGCGGCGCTGTGGCTCAAGTGGCAGAGTGCTAGCCTTGAGCAGGAAGAAGCCAGGGACAGTGCTCAGGCCCTGAGTCCAAGGCCCACGACTGGCCAAAAAAAAAAAAAAAAAAAAAAAAAAAAAAGAAACAATTCTTTAAGAATCAATTGGCTTTCCTGAGAA
The DNA here is from genome assembly GCF_023159225.1 of Perognathus longimembris pacificus. Classification (NCBI taxonomy): domain Eukaryota; kingdom Metazoa; phylum Chordata; class Mammalia; order Rodentia; family Heteromyidae; genus Perognathus; species Perognathus longimembris. Next base: position 29,529,586 of record NC_063174.1, on the reverse strand, counting down.
CAGCTCAGTTTCCAGGACAGATAGGACTAACTTTACACGTATCTAAATATCCAATGTTGATTCAAACATATATGAAAACTCAGAATGTCTCTCTCATTCTGATCTATTATCATTGGTTTCATTGGTTTTACAAAGAAAAAAACTTTACATTTCCTAGAGTTCATTTTTGATAAATATTATTTTATATGATCAGAGGCACATAGGCATTGCATCTTTGTGTTCCTCCCTTAAGAGTATCCTCCTTTGGTCCATCAGGTTCATTTTTGAAGAAGAGCAGCTCTAGGGAGTGCAGGCTTGCAATCTTCCAACTTGAGGACTCTAAAGGAAGAGGATTTTCTTTCCCTAGTAGTTTCAACACAAGTTCTAAGATCTGATTGGCCTAAGGTGGGTTAAATGATTAGCAGAAATGCTCTGATTGGCCAGAGCTGAGAGGTAGGCATGGACCTGCCAGAATTCCATGAATTCTGTGAAGAGGAAGACAGTAGATTCCATGAAGGAAAACAGAGGTGTTCTTAAAAGAAATGGTGAACAATGGGAAAGCAAAAAACAATAGATATCCACTCTCACAACCTTTCCATACAATGTGTACAGTACTTTCTCTCAAACACTCAAATCAGTGATATTTGGCTCTATAGAGATTCACCTCATTTATTTATTAGCTATTGCATTTTACAATAAAATAATTGGAAAGTTAAAGTAAATATGAAATTTCATTGACTCACTTTTTTTTTGATATGGGGAAACTGACTTACTACACAACCTAAATCATTGTGGATTTGCTTCTATTTTCATGGTTGTGCACCATACTTGTAGGAGGTAGTAATCTGAGTGAAATTCCTGTGCAGATAGACACAGGCCTTCTCTCTTGTGGGCCATTGTGAAAATATGACTATAAATTAGGAGAGAAAGAGTCTCTAACATTCTGTATTTTCATTTGATCTGGCACCAGCCTACATACAGTAGGGAAGACCTGTATCTAGAAAATATTTTATGAAAATATATGTAATTTTTTATTTTATGAAAAGAACTGTATCTAGAAAAATATTTTATGTCTATTTTTAGTTGGCTTCAGGTTTGGATGGTAGAGAAGGGCTATTTACCTTCTAAAGCCTGATTTTATAAATTTGGGTTAAAGAGACATACATATGTATACATATTTATATTTTATATTATATATGTATTTTTAATCTAGATGTGGAAATTTGAAAAAACAAGTGGCACTCAAAAAAACACAGAATATTCCATTAGTTAGAAGTCTCTGAATATTGGGAACGTAAGTTTACTGGATTGTTACTATGTACTTATATCTTAGTAGCATGGACACAAAGATGACAGTAACTGCGGAAATTAGAGCCAGTCCACATAGAATCACTTACTTTGCATGTTGTGGCTAATTATGTATGTAATCGCCCTTGACAAGAGGTCTTGGGAAAGAGATGAAGCACTGTTATTAAACAGAGAACTCTGAGACAAGTACTGGTTGCGATCAGTCCCATTGTGCTATTTATACTAGAGCAGGCATCACACGAACCAACTGCTAATCCAGCACCTGAGAAGAAGCAGAATTTAATTGTACAGATACAAGATGAGCTCCACTATGCATATAATTAACGTTAGGCCCATGACATCAGAAACAAAAAGCCATTCATGCCCTTGAAAACATTACCAACACACAATAAAAACCCTAGCATATATGAGTCAAGCACGGGGGTTCATGCTTGTAATCCCAACACCAGGCTTGAGGCCCGTCTATATTCCTGTCTCAAAAACACAAAGCAAAACAAAAATAAAACAAATTGAACACATAAATAGATGAAGGTCTCATAGGTATCTACACTTTAATGTATGTATTCAGAGGTGCATAAATTTTTACTTAAAAGAGTGAGTTTTATAACAGTTACCAGAGTTTTTGAAACTACATGCTTCAGAGACCTTGAAGATTCATTTGTCTCTTTTTGCATTGAACCTGAATCATCTCTAAATTCATGTAAAATACATTTTGTCTGAAAGATGCATTAATAATCTTCTATTTTAAAAAATCCCTTCTGGCAGCACATTCACCCTGTGCCTGACCAAAGTGGAAATGGTGCAGTCTCTGTTTTCTCTATCTTTTCAACCTTCACTGACTGATATCTATAATCTAGATCAGTACTGTTGAGTAAGGATAAAATGTAGACCATATATGTAAGTATAAATATTCTATTGATCAAAAGTGTAACTGATGAAACACTTAACCCAACACAAAAATATCACTTTAACTTGTAAAAAGTTATTATGAGCTAGTTTAATTTGGGGGGGGAGGAGAGGGTCTTTCTATGTAGCCCATGCTACACTCAAAGTTGCTATGTAGACCAAACTGCCTTTAAACTGTTTATCCTCTGACCTCAGGCTCCCAAGTGCTGGGGTTACAGGCATGCACCACTATATCTTGCTCAATTTACATTCTTTCCTTTGTAGTATCTTCATAATCTCAGTATATATTTTATACTTATAGCACATCTAAATTCAAGACTAGTCAAATCTCAAATGTTACAGACACCTACAAATAGCTGCATCATCTTTAATTTTGCGGTTTTGAATAATTTTTCCATTTAGTATATAGATGGGCATTGCACTTAGATTTGATTTCAAGAGAAGAAAATAAAAATGGTTTTATAAAGATAGAAATTTATTTCTCTCTTACAGAAGTTAGGATATGGTGGTCTTGTTTTGATAAGTCCTCATTTCAAAGTTGAGCCTAGATATTGATGGCCTGCAATTTTTATTAATTCTACCATGAAACAGGTGGGGGCAGTAGTGAGCTGCATGAGCAGCGAAGCTTGGCCAAATCTTAGTATCCTATGGCTACATAAAAGACCCTAGGAAAGACCTAACCTAGGTGCAGCAGTATATCAGAGGATGGACAGATCCGAGCAACCACAAGGTAAAAAGGACAGAAGCCAGAAACTGATGTGAGCAAGCTGCCAGGACACAGTTTCAAGGCAGAAGTACAATCAGTTTAGGTGTGGAGAGGGTGCTAAGGTACAACTCCTCAGGTCCTGTTGATGGGGATGAAAACACTACAAGGTGGTAGCCAGGGCTGGCAACATAGGCCCAGTCTGATCTGGAAGACACTTTGCCCTACTCTGATTGTAGAGCAGGAGCAGAACATAGATTTTCTTTACTGTCTCCATAGGATCTGGCCTTGATAAAAGTTTGCCCCCTTTAGCCCTGCCACTCTTATCTCTTCATCATCTCACAGAAGTTCTCTTTCCCATAGATAACTTTATTCCTATGCAGAAAAGTAAAAACTACTCACCTGGGGCGACCAATCATCTTGGCCTGACAGGAATTAAGGGGTTGTCTGGGACATAGGATCTTCAGTTTTAAACATGGAAGGATCTCAGGCAGGGAAAACATAAAACAGATATAAAAATCAAGCAGATGTCTTTCCCAGGGAACTCTTCTCAGAGCTGTTAATAAAGATTAGTCCATACCTTCAGGCTGGACTAAGCCTATATTATATGGATATTGTATTCTACCAATGAACATTGCCCCATTAAAGGAAAAGTATCTGACAGAAAAATAGAAATCCCAATCCCCGTTGAACATCCTGATCCAGTTAAGCCTGGGACAAGAATTACCCAGGAAAACTTTAGTGACAAGAGCTTTTAAATTCCCTTGTATGTGTAAGCTTGGATTTAATTTCTGGCCTAGCTTTATATAGCACAAAAGCAAGACATATTCATGCAGGCACTCTAGCTTCCAACTCCTCTCACTTCATGAAAGGGTAGAGCTGATGTTAGAGACATTCAGATCACATAGGAGTACTTAAAGTCTAAGTACTTGGACCTAAGTCTAAGTACTTCCACTGCTTGGACCAATGTCACATGATCGCACAATTTCTGTTAGTAAGCCTTTGGTAGCTTACTTGGTCTTTCCTTAAACTCTTCTGCTAGGTGTTGTCCTTCTTGCTGTACAAGATGTCCCCATTGCCTTCTCAGCACCTTGTCTAAGCTCCTCTAGTTCAACACCTTTCTGTAAGTATCCAACCATATTGCCACCAACCACCTGCTAATATTAGATATTTTAAGCTCTGCTTAACATTTCTGTGTTTCTAGGCTACTGACAGTTCCCTTTGCCCTACCTGACTTCAATTTGTTCAAAGCCAGCTGCTTTCTACTACTTGGTCTATATTGTCTTTACTTTGGCACAGGAGGCAATTAAAACCAATTAGTGGGACCTTGGCTTAATCTTTGGGTGAATGGATATTGTAGTTGATTCTAACATTCCAATTTTTTCATTACCTGACATATAGATCTTTTGCATCCTTTTTCAGGTTTTGTACTGTTTTAATGATCAAAAACGTCCCTTCCATGTTGCATCATTTAGACAGGGTATTTGGAGAGGAGTTGGGGGTTAATTTGCAGAACAAGTTTATAAAAACTCTGAATCAGGACCGAGTTAGGAAGGATGCTACCACAGCTATAGTTTTCAAGTGTTAATGTGTATGAGATTGCCTTTGGGTGCCCATTTGAATTGAATATTTCAGAGCCTACTTCTAGTGAATCTTACTCAGTAGGTGTGGAGTGGGGTGCAGGAATCATCATGTTAAGTAAGTGGTTCAGGATATTCTGATATATATGGTATCCATATAGAGAGAAATATTTCTCCATGGCAGGTTCAGAACATACAGTAGAAGAGGAAAGAGCCTGAATGTCTGGTTGTACTAAAACAATGCAAGGTGGATCATCTTATGTTTTAAAAATTACTAATGATGCTTGGCTTGGCTGTTTTCCTTAAGTAATTTGATAATCTTGGCAGTCAGTACAGAGAAATATACAAGAAATTAATCTATCTATATCATCTATCTATCTATCATCTATATCTATCTGTCTGTCTGTCTGTCCATCTATCTCATAATATTGCATAATCCTTCACCCCAAATTCAAGAGACAGATCTCAAAACTGCCTCAATCATGCATATATGTCATGGAATGTCTTGAAGGGGGATTATTCTGGAGAATTGATATTTGTCTCATATTTGGAGTTGATTTTGCCCATAAAAGCCATCATTGATTTCAACAACTTAGAGTGGACCAAGTCCCTAAAGTTCTAAAACAATTATTTAGACTGTAATTGCACTCCATCCCAAATGTACCAAAAGATGCGCCCCTCGATTGGGACACTGTCACAGATTGAATGGAGAGGAATCTCAGAGGACCTGAATGTCGGACACATTGCAGCAGAAGTGGGGCTCCTACCACAGGACGAGAGCATCAACAGTACTACAGATGCATCAGAGATCTTAGTATTTCTAACATATTTCACAGTCACTTGACTCCTAGCTTCCAGACAAGGCCCAGGTAACTTGTAGGCCTTTCTAGGGGACCTGAATGCCAGCTATAAGGGAGACTTCAAATTCTAACACTTATGGGGGGAAAAAGTGAAATGCTACACTTGGAATGACAAATATTTGGTGAAATCAAATAGTTATCACTGTAGTTTGTTCTAAAGATTGGCTGTCAGTGGTTTCTATGTCAGGTGGCTACAAAGAGAAAACAAAATTTCTTTTGGTTTCTTTTGGAGATATTCTTTGCAGATATCACTAGAATAAGAGTTAACACCACAAAAAGATTTTCTTTAGTCTATCATGTTAACTTAAATGTGTCATCGTTATCTTTTAGATTTCCCAAGGGGAATTTTTATTTGTAAAGATCCAAAAGAAACCAAAGAAGATCCAGGGACCTGAAGCTTATCCATCCTGAAGAGGAAACCATGCTTTTTAAAAAATAGAGTTTCAGCCATATGAAAAGGACAGAGAGCTTTCTATTGAAATTAACTCCCAAAAGTACAACCTCTTAACCATAATAAGAATTTTTTTTTTTTAATTTCTGTGATCGCAGGTTGAAGTTACAAGAAAATGCAATGGTCTCACTGAGCTGTCCAGGGTTCTGACTTGCACACACCAGTATCCTTCCTGTCCTGTGTTCACACTAATGTTTTGAACTCTTAATACTCTCACTGTAGTCTGTGATCACTTAATCTTGAGTACCTTTGTAATTTACTCTCAGCTTTGAGTCAAGTTCCTGCCTACAGTACACAAACTGAAAATCCATTATTCTTTTTCAAAACTTTAATGTTGGGCATCATGAGGCAAAGTTAGATGATTTAAGCTTCGACATGTGACTCTGAAGAAATCTGAATTTTTAAGAACCTTAATTTTCTGAGTAACATAGATGACACAAATACAATACAAAGCTTACTAAAAATACATAAGAAAAAACCTGATTAGAAAAGTAAGCACCAGACAGAGGTAATTGACAAAATAAGAAAGACAAATTAAATTAAAACCTTTTGTGCTACAAAGAATAACCTAAAGCAAGTAAAAAGATAATTCACATAGTGGGAGAAAAGTCTAAATAATATATCTTCCAGAATGTACAAAAATGCTTATAACTTAATAGTGAAAATACAATCCAATTTAAAAATGGGCACAAATGTAAATGGATATTTTGCCAACTATAATATGCAAGTGAATAAAAATCATATAAAAAGATGTTCAGTATCATTAACTGTCAGAGAAATATAAGTCAATATGCTACATTTCATGCTCATTAAGATGGTTGTAATTGTTAAAAGACAGATTATAGCATGTTGGCAAGAATATGGAGAAAATTGGATCCCTTGTACTTGAGCAGCATATTTCCCCTTAAGGTCAATGTATTAAGTTTAACAATGAAAGGTTTTAGAAAAACACTCTTCTGAAATATTTTCCCCCTCTTGGGGAAACAAAGGAAAGAAAAACCAAAATCTTCTCAGCATAGCAAATGTTCTGACAGTCAAATCTCCCTGCAGAAGTTATAGTAATCTATTGAGTCACATCTTGCTTCAGCAAGAATGAAGTTTGGATTTTTCTAAATCCCCTTTAGCTCCCAGTTATCTATTTCCTGAATCAAGACTTACCTAACTGCCTATTTTCATCATCCTCTAAGAATTAGATGTGTCAAGATTATCGTCTGTGTCATGTTTTCCATTATTGGGCTATTTCCAACTTATTTTAGTATTTTTTGTTTTTCTTTCATCCACCTTTTAAATTTCTAATGGTTTTGTAAGACACTTGGCCTTCCAGTTTAAGAAACGATCACAACAACTGTGCTATGAAATAATTGATTTTTTTGTGTCTTAGTCTTTTTAAAAATTTTTTTCTGTCTTGTAGGGTTTTTTGGGGGGGAGGGTTCAATTTATCTTGTAGTTTTTACCTAATCTGTTTGCTTTGCAGATATCACTAGAATAAGAGTTAACACCACAAAAAGATTTTCTTTAGTCTATCATGTTAACTTAAATGTGTCATCATTATCTTTTAGATTTCCCAAGGGGAAATTTTATTTGTAAAGAGAGGCTTTCTGTGGCTATTTCTCCACTGTATGTGAAGTTGAGAGCAGTCTGGACATCCCATCACACGATCAAGACTTGATTAGGTGAAGCACTACTGAAGAAGAGTGAGAAACCAGGAGAATCCTTTTATGTTTAGGAACACTAATTCTCAGGAGGGTTGGGTAATAGATAATGTGCAGCCAAGCCTAGATGAGTCAGGGTTGATGACTCTGGAGCCTCCAGCTCAGTTGTGTTGCTCTTCTCTGTAATTTGGCATCAGGTTCTTGCTGCTGCCCATGGGACATTCAGACATCCACGGACTGCACTGCAGTGGACTAGGCCGCCCCAGCTGCTGGATGGGGATGACGTTGCAGGAGTTTGGCAGTGAGATTTATTTATTGTTTTAGTCCCAAATCCTTTTTTAAATTTATTAATTAAATTTTGTTGACAAGGTGTTGTGCAAAAGGGGTACAGTTACATAATAGGGCAGTGAGTACATTTCTTGTGATATCTTACACCCTCGTTTTTCTTTCCCTTCCCTAGATCAGGTAGGCATACCCAGTGTACCAAAAACATATACAGTAACCACGTGGCATACACCAAAGGAAATTCACCTAGAACTTTAAATATAACGTCTTATCCTTGTCTTATCTGATCATACATACATATATAGCTTTTGAGCTATTGTGATCCACTGAGAGGTCTGTTTTAGACCTTTTTATGTTTAGTAGTTGTTTGGTTTTAGTTACATAATATAAGGTCTGACCCACACCTGTGGGAAATACCATTTGACAAGTTTTTTGTTTCGCAGACCTGGCCTCTAGTGTCCCCCCGTTCCCCCCCCCCACCTTAACAGTCATATATCAAGAAGATCATGCCGCTTTGTTCTCTGTGTTCTAGGCTTGTCTCGCTCAACATTATTTGTTCAAGTTCTGAACATTTCCCTGAGAATACCAATATTTTATCATTTCTATGTAGTATTCTATTGTGTAGAGGTGCCACATTTTTTTGATCCATTCATCTGTAGAGGGGCGTCTGGGTTGTTTCCATATTTTGGCTATTGTGAATTGTGTAACGATAAACATGGATGTGCAGATGTCTTTTTGATATCCTGAGACCTGTTGTTCAGGATAGATGCCTAGGAGTGGTATGGCTGGATCATAGGGTAGGCCTATGTTGAGTTTTTTGAGGAACCTCCATACTGTTCTCCAAAGTGGTTGTACTAATTTGCACTTGCACCAACAGTGGAGAAGGGTTCCTCTTTCCCCTCATCCCCTCCAGCATTTGTTGTTGCCTGAGTTCAGAGTATAGGCCATTCTATCTGGAGTGAGGTAGTATCTCAGGGTTGTTTTTATTTGCTTTTCCTTTACTGCCAGGGATGTTTCCTCATATGTTTCTTTGCCATTTTTATCTCTTCTCCTGTGAAGTCTCTCTTTAGCCCCTTTGCCCCTTTAATACGTGGTTAACTGAGCTTGGAGGGGGTTAGTTTTTTGAGTTCTCTGTAGATGATGGATATTAGGCCTTTGTCTATTGCTGTGCTGGTGAAGATCCTTTCCCATATGGTTGGCTGTCTTTCTAGTTTGGTGGCTATGTCTTTAGCTGTGCAGAAACTTTTTATTTTGTAGTAGTCCCATTTGTTGAGTCTCTTCCCTATCTGTTGTGCCCTTGGGACTATGTTCAGGAAGTTCCTACGTGTGCCTATAAGTTCTTGCATCTTTCCTACTCTGTCCTTCAGTAGTTTCAGGGATACAGGTCTGATGTTGAGGTCCTTAATCCATTTTGAGTTGATCTTGGTGCATGGTGATAGGCTAGGGTCTACTTTGAGTTTTTGACACATGGCTGCCCAGTTTTCCCAGCACCAGTAGTTGAAGAGGCTATTTTTTTTTTTTGTTTTCCATTGTATATCTTTAGTTCCTTTGTCTAATATCAGCTGACTGTAAGAATGCGGCTTTATTTCTGGGTCTTCTATTCTATTCCATTGGTCCTCAGGTCTGTTTTTATACCAATACCAGGCTGTTTTTGTTATGATGGCTCTATAATAGAGCTTGAAATCTGGTATTGTGATACCTCCTGCAATGCTTTTTTTGCCTAGAATTGCTTTGGCTATTCTAGGTCTTTTGCTGTTCCATATGAATTTATGGGTTGCTTTCTCTATTTCAGTGAAGAATGTAGTTGGGATCTTGATGGGGATTGCATTGAATTTGTATAACAATTTGGGCAATATGGCTATTTTCACTATATTGATTCTGCCTACCCATGAGCATGGGAGGTCTTTCCATCCCCTTGTGTCCTCTTTGATTTCCCTTTTTAGATTTTTATAGTTCAGTGAGATTTTTTCTTTTGAGATGGTAAGTTGATTTGGAAAACAGTCTGATATTCTGTCAAATAGTTAAGTCCAGAATTCTCACATGACCTAGAAATTCTAGTCCTTGTTTCATATCTAAGACAAATGAAATGATGCCAACAAAAATGTGCACACAAACAGCAGAGTCATTTGTTATGATAAGTGAAATGAATAGTCATAAAAACCCACATGTTGTTGGATTCCCTTTATTTGAAATTCAGAATAGGTGAGTTTATACAGATGGAGAGGAGTGGTTGCTGAGATCTGGTCTTTGGGGTGGGGATAAGGTGGGAAGTGACTGCTCATGGATACAGAGTTCCTTTTCGAAAATTTGAAAGTATTTTATGTTGCTTGTGGTGCTAGTGCCATAACTCTGTTGTCTAGGGACAAAAACAAAAACAAAAACAAAAACAGATGCTTTTAATGTCCTCCAGGAGGGATGGGAAGAAGAGAGCTTACTGCTTTCCATGGAACCTTGCTTTTCCCTTAATTTGTGCATTGAATAAAATGACTATTTTTTTTCTACTACAACCACTCCCCTGGTGTGGTCTGATCATATTGTGTGGCACTTCTGAGTGCTGTGGTTGTTGTCTTGGACACCAGACTACAACCTCTAAAAATTAATTTTAACATAAATTGTTGCACTGCAGAAGGATGTGTAATGGTCTTTTATGTTGAGATCAAGAGATTCCACACATTGTGGAAAAGTGAAAATCACGTAACAACATGATCTGGGTGTTACTTAGAAATTGAGTGAACCAATTCCAGGGTCAGTGATTTTTGAGAAAGTTGAAGCATAGACTCTCAGCCAGACACTCACCTTTCTTCTAAGAAGGCTCAAAAGTAGGGCCTTGGTGTGGGTGCTGGTAAACTTAAATGTAGGAAAATGTCTAAGTCCTCTTTCCTATGGAATGTGGCCAATGACAATTGCACAACACTCTAAGCATTTATTACTTATCACACAGTACATACTATTTACCATTTCCAAAACAGGTTATTCTAAGTTGAAATAGTGTGTGTATGTGCTTGTGCACATGTACCTTAACTACTTTAAAGAACCTTTGAAATAGTTCTCTATATAGTCTCCCTTTCGGACTATAGAATACAGGAGTTAGAAGTAGAAACATCCAATATTTATTCAGTATATGTATAATGATGTATCTGCTAATCACAGAATATTTCTCTTTGTATTTGCTTTAAATGACTGAAATACAATGACTCCTTGGTCTATACAAATATAAACACCAAAATAGAACTTTTAACATTAGGCCATTATCTGGAAGTAATTTGATATGTGCTATTATCCTCATAATATAGTTTACATGTGTGAACCATGTAGTGTTCTCAAGGTCTATAAAGAGGCAGAACTAAAATCTCCAGACTGTAGTTGAGGAACTAGAGATAGAAAGAAGCTGCAATATTGAGTCTAGGAAGGAGTCACCTAGGTTAAAGTTTGTTATTCATAGAACTTTCTCCATGTCTCCACCCACATTTTCCCAGTGATAAAGGTTGATTGAAATTAAGAAGCTAGTCCTAAATAGGTGCTTTTCAGCAGATTTCTTTTTAAATTTTTTTGTGAACATTACTTTACCAAGAAAGAAAAGAAAGAAAAATAAAGCTAAAGACAAAACCTGACAGTTCTTTTGTCTCAATTCTTCTTGATGAGAATTTCTTAAAAATGCCAACTCTATTTTATCTCAAAAGTATTCAAACCTTGGAAGTCTACTTCTATATGTTATGCCATACATCTTCCAGTTAGTGAAACTTTGGGAGCTTAAGAGCATTCAAGTGTAAAATAATACAAATATTGATCATCTACTTAAAATCATAGAAAAATTTCTTCTCCCAAATAATTTGTATACATCCTTTCCTTCTTCTTCCTCCTCCTTTTCTCCTCATCCTCTTCCTATTGTGCTGGATATAGTACCTAAGACTTTACACATGCTAGGCAAGTGCTCTACCACTGAGCTACATTTCCATCCCATTATGCTTTTTTTCAGCTGATCAAAATAGAACAATTTTATTAAAATGAAACCGTCAAATTTCCTCTAATAAGGAAAATCTAAATATATTTCACTGGCCATTTCTTCTATATAGCCTCAAATGACAGTATTGATCAATATCTGATGAAATATGGAAAATAATTACAATCATGCCTTCACACTTAGTATTTATTTTAATCGTAAGGCGCTTGCATAGGTATTCCAGGTTTTTCATGATGGCTTTCATTAGTGTTTCTCAGAGAAACAAATTAACATGCTGCAAATTATCTTGTATGTAACTCTCACCACATTTCTCAAATATTCAGTATCCATTAATAGCCAGTTAAACTTAGATGATTAAAGTTTTCTATGATCTTGATACATTAATAATAAAACTGAGAAATTTCCACTGGGTAATTTTGATGCTTCAGCACGTTCTAAACAATAGATCTGTGGGAGATTTCAGCAGTACCCTTGGTTACACAACTGGATTAAACTCCATGAGAGATAGTAGTATAATAAGCTTTTCATTTTAGTTATCTCAAGTACGACTTAAGAAAATTTTGTTGTCCAGTGGAATATCAATGTACTAGTGGAACAAAAAGATTAGGCTGAATCTGAGATATTTCGCTTTAGCATTTATCAGGAGCACCCGCATGATGCTGAAATAATCTGCACATGGACAGGTAGGAAATCCTCAGTACCACCCATCCTCACATTTGCTACAGAAGACAGAGCAGGTAAACCAATTTCCTCTACTTCATATGTGGAGACCTAACCTTAGCTTTCAATTTAGGAACCAATCAAGCACAAGGGCTTCTTTGAAAAGATGGGCCTAAGGCAAATCACTTCCCTCTTCTGAAAATGTCTTCTTCTACAGCAAAGGAAAAGCAGTCGCCGGCATCTTGGAACATCTAACTTCTCAAATAAAAACATAACCCAGACGACTTGTAATATCTGGCTTCCCCCTCCCCCCCCCCCTTCTGTTTCTGGAGGGAAACCCTTGGTGCTTTTGGCCTGCCTGTTGATTGATATCCTACTTGCCTTCAGGGCTGGTTGGGATGTCTGGAAGCCTTTAATTTATTTTCCTTTTTCCTGATAGCTCCTTCTACTATTTTTCAGCCCCGTTCTAGAAACAGCTTAAGTACACGGCATTTAAACTGGAGATGGCAACACCCAGCTCTACCCTTTCTCACGCTTCCGTGGCCCTTGCACACCCGACTATCGCCCCCAGGGCTCCGCGGCTTCCTCTTCTGGGAGCCCGGTCGGAGTTGAACTTCTGGCGTCGGGAGGGCGGCCGGCTTCCGCGTCTCCCCTGTCTCCCCGCAGCTGGGGCCTGGCTTCTACCTGCGGATCCCCACTCGTGTCCTCCTCCCCCAAACGAAGGGAAGCGGCCAGAGGATCCGGCACGTTCCTCCTCGGAGCCTGCCATTGGCAGGTCGGGGACTGCCGTGCGCGGAGCGGGGCGTAGCAGGCCATTTTCACCTGCGTAATCGCAGGGCTGGGAGCGGCGAGGCAGCAGCCGCGAGCCGGGTAGGGGAGGAGCGCGGGCAGCAGCCTCGGCGGGGCCCGGGGAGGCGGAGGAGGAGGGGAGGAGGCGGAGCTCGGGCGCCGGGGATCCGTGGGGGGAGAGGCGAGCTGCGGCTCGGCCAGACTTGCAGTAGCGGCGGCCGCGACTTCGGCGTTCCGCAGCCTCTCCGAGCCCGGAGTTCCCGGAGCGGACACCCTGCCGGCCCCGCCGAGCAGCCATGGCCGCGCCGCTGGATCTGCAAGACGAGCTGCTGCCTCAGGCCAGCCCCGGGTCCCAGTGGTTCGGGGATCAGGAGGAAGGGGTGGACGACCCGGAGACGCCGAGAGGGGCCAGGCCCGAGCTGCCGGCGGGGGAACCCGGCTGGGGCTTGGGCACCGGGGCGCCGCGTGACGAGGGCGCGGGCCCCGCCCGGCCGCTGCCCGTTGCCATGGAAACTGCATCCACAGGTAAGGCGGGCGTGCGGGCGCCACTGTCCCCCGCCCACCCCTTTACCAGTGGCCTCGGGGACTCGGGTCCCCGAGGGCCCTGGTCGCTACAGCTCCCCCCTGCACCTTCCCGGGCCCGCTGACTTGGGCACCCACCCCAACCTGGAAATGGGAGCCGACGGGTAGAAAACAACAATTTCCTTTTCTTTCTTTCTTTCTTCTTTTTTTTTTTTCATCCCCGAAAACTCAGAAGAGAAACAGAACGCTATTGATCATTTTTATTTCTTTACCACTCTTATTTTGGCCCTGAGCATTGTCCTCGTGGGCAAGCCGCGGCATCCTGGCCGCGGGCGCGCCCGGGGACAAGTTTCTCCAGGCCGTCGGGAGACTCGGAACTGGAGGCCAGGGATGACAGGTTGCGATGCTTTCCTGGGACGTGTGCAAGCAGGCAGCGGGACCCGGTGACAAGGCACCGGGCGGCCCTTGGCCCCTGGACCCGGCTAGGTACAGGGCAGCCCTGTGACTTTAGCTCCCCTTTACGCTTCCCTCCAGAAAGTGCCTCAAAGGGCTCCCTGCCAGTCCCCCTGCCAGACTCCGCTTCCATCTCCCTTCCCCCTTTACCCAGAGCGCAAATCCCTTGGTTTGAGAGACTAATTCTTGCTAGGAGGTTGGGAGTTGTGGTTTGTCCGGCTTCAGAACCATTTCCCCCCTTAGCTAGCCCGAGGCCTCCATGGTGCTGGGGACATTGAAACTTGGAACCCCGAAATGCAGCAGTCAGTCCTGACTGCGAATTGGAGGAGTTGGACGGTGGCCAGTGGAGGAGACACATCTTACGGCAGTAAAATTCACCCAGAAATTGTCCTGGATTCGGCCACCCTTTTGCCTGATTCCCTTCTTTGCCGTCCGAGCAGACCGGTGCCTAGCTTGACCCTGGGGATCCGGCGCTTCTGGACCAAGGAGGCAAGAGGCCTGCACCCCGGGGGGCTGCCAGCCGGATTCGCCCCCTTTCCCTTCTAGAGATGTAGAGGGTGTGGTGCTGCGCTGTTCTCTGGGAAGCTTTGCTTTGCTGGAGTGGGAGTTGTGTAGTTTTGGCAATGTAGCCCTAGAAGGTCTGGGAGGTGAGTGCTTCAGGAGGAGGGGATAGGGGGACAGGACTGGCATCTGCGCGCTTGGCAGCTGAGTTAGGGAAACCCCTTTCTAAAACCACCCCCTCTGTGAAGGATTCTGGGGAGTGCCTTAGGTTCTAACCCTGCTCCACTACAAAAGATATGAGATGGGGGTTAGAGAATTCGGTGAGCAAAACTTGTTTAATATCCTGAGGGGAAAAAGTAGGACAAAGAAGGAGAAAGAGGAAGACAAAAAGGAGGAAGAGGAGAGAGAGGAGGAAAAGGAGAGAGAGGAGGAGGAGGGGAGGGGCAGGGGGAGGAGGAGAGAGAGGAGGAAAAGGAGAGAGAGGAGGAGGAGGGGAGGGGGAGGGGGGAGGGGAAGGAGGAGGAGGAGGAGGAGGAGGAGGAGGAGGAGGAGGAGGAGGAGGAGGAGGAGGAGGAGGAGGAGGAGGAGGTAAAAAAAAACAAAGATGAAAAAAGAAGGCAAGGGCAAACAGCTGAAAATCTTATGTGACATACATCAAGTATTATGAGGAGAGAGTGTGTGAGAAGGGGGGAATACCCAGACTCTTTTGCACCTCAAGGAAAAGGAAAAAAACAACAAGCTTACAACTGTCAGATCAGATGGCAAGTGATAATTGGCCATTGAAAGTAGCTAATGTCTTTAACATTCTTCACTAAGGGTAGTTCAGAATTCAGAACCTCTACCCATCATATTCAAATAATTTCTTTATAAACAGTCTGCCTCCCATTAGTGTCATAAAAGGTAGGTAAACTAAGGAAAGAAAAGGAACAGAAACTAAGTGGCCTGTGGTCTATGCACTGTAACCAGTCTCTCCATAGAAAATGCTAAAAAAATATAAATAATACAATGTGATGTTTCATTAGTCAAGCTAATAAATATTGTTAATTATATTTTTTGTTGAAAATATCTAAAACCTATCTAACAATATACAAAATGGTGACCACAATATCTAACCTTGCAGTTTGCACTTTTGATATCTTTACTATAAAAATATTTTGTTTCGTTGTATATATTAGGGGCTTCTTAGGCCACTCATACACTAATAAGATTAAACGAGATCCTAAGCTTGGATGGGAAGAGAATGCATATTTATATAGAAATGTTTTCATTTATTATTACTGCCTGAAACAGCAATAGCTGTTGATAGGTTACAGTTTTAACTCTGTAAATTCTCTACTGACAGGCTGGCTGACCTGTTACATGAGAGCTGGATACTGATGGTTACAGCCAAATAAATTATCACAGATTGAAAAATCCAAATGAAATCTGGGCCAGCTTCCTTAACTGCTATCTTGGCAGTTTTATGTCCAAAAACAAAGGCAGCCGGTGAATCCTCAACTGTATCAAAGACAAAATCAAAGAAAGCTAACTAAGTACATTGCCTTTTTAGCTTCTCAAAAAGTTGCTTTATTATTGATTTATAAATAGAAATGAATTTTCCCTCAGTTCTAGAGCCTGAGAAGTCTAAGACCAAAGTGGCGGCAGATTCAGTATGTGGTGTGGTCTGCTTCCTGATTCACAATTTTCTGCCTTTTTGCTGTGTCCTCACATGGCAGAAAGCTGCCATGAGACTCTATGATGACTAAGAAGTACACTGATTGTGAAGCACTGTAAACAGATTTTGTTTCTTTCTCAGATGAAATACTAAAATGGAAGACAGATATTGATGTCTCGAAAACTTTTTCTGAAAGAAATACCACCAATGATGCCATCTGGACAGAAATTCTGTTATTTTTATACACGGATGATCATTAAAGATGCCAAAGAAATATTTCCAAAAATATTTCTCAGCCATTCCCTGGAATGAATATATGTTTCATCTGTAAAGCTACACTGTAATAGCCCCTCTGTACTGTCTTTTCAGGTATTCTCTTATTCTTGTCCTTTATGTGGCACAGAAATATTTTTAACAGAAATAACACTAGCTTCTTGAGTTGCAAGGTTTTCGTGACTAAAACTGATTTCTATGGCCAAGAAACATTGAATTGCTGTGTGTAGGCTATAATGTTAGAGCTGTTAATTGTGAAACTGTGCCATCATCTAATAATGTTATACAAAAGAGGTTAAGAGTAACTGCTTTGATTTTTTTCATGATCAGTTATTTTACCACTGGAAACTATTCAAAAAGAGCATACAATAACGAAAGTATAGAAGAATGGCCCTTTGTTTAAAGAAAAAATTTAAAATAGAGCTTTTGAACAAAATGAAATGGTGAGAAATTAACTCATTGTATGCTTTGGAAATTAACTCATTGACTAATTCATGCATGAAAGGCCAAAGAACAGATTAGAGAAGGGTCAGGAGAAATAATAATGTTGAATTTTAGATAGTTTGATTTTAACATATAAATTGCAAAAAAGAAGAGATTTTTCCAGCTTATATTACTTGAACTAAGGAGCTAATAAATTTGTATTTTTCAAATGCTAAATATCACACTGTAAAAGAAAAGTTATTTTTGCTCTGTCAGGATTTGAATAATCTTAAAAATATTGCATATATTTTGTGTTTCTTCTGCTTAATATAATCAATCTAAAGATTGATTATTAGCCATTATTTTCATCTAGATATTGGCTTGGGTATCTTCACTTTGGGATGTGTTTGATAAATGTATGGAAACTTTTTAATTTGGGATTATTTCCAGTAATCCTCCTCAGAAAGTATAGATCTCAATTATCTGTTTTTATTTATCTTTTAGAAGACCAGTACTATTGAAATGGGAAGGGCTACTCTACTTTGCTTTTATAATCTACTAAAGAACACATAGGAATAAAAGAGTTTAGAATCCTAATGCAATTTCTTTCTCTGGCTATAACCTATAGGTGAAATCAGTAACATTTTTGGCAGTAAGTATAGCACTTGACCCTTAATATGGAATATTCAATTTAGGTTACGTTAAAATTTAGAAATACTTACATGCTTTTAAAAGACATTGAAGGGACTAGGTGGCCGAGTGGTTAAGGTGATGGACTGCTAAAAGACATTGAAATATAGGTATTATTAAGACTGTCAGCCTAACATTCCTTTCTGAATTGTTTGTTCCAGGAAACCCATACCACCAATACTCCAAATGCTCCAATACCACCCATAGGTGCTCCCCACCCCATGGGGTTATATTTCTGAGAAGTTTGGGGCAAGTTGTCGTGCTCATTATGCTGGCTATCCTGGGAAGTGTGGATTACAGAAAGTTATTATCTGTAAATTGAGAAAGCATGGTGATTCAAGTTAGTGAACACTTACTGAATGTCTTCATTGTGTTAGGATTTTTGCTAAGCATAGGTCATGGACTCCTGCAATATGTGTACTGTTTTGTTCACATTAATATTTAATGTAGCCATTTTCTTTTGTGTCAGTTTTTATTTTTCTCATTCACAAGTCATTCCTGGAAACATGACCGTTCGGTTTTTAAAGTAGGTAGCTGGTAAAGGAGAACACCACGCGGTATTCAGGCAGGAAAGAAAGTTTATTACCGAACTGCTGGCCTGTGGCCAAGATGATCCATGGCCGGAGAGAAGGGAGAGAGAGAGTGACCCCCACCCAGCCCTGCTTTATTTAGGGCAGGGGTAAGGGGTGTGGCCAGGTGGATTAGGATGTGACCTCAGGGAAACTACTTGTCAAAATAGAGTAGTGGGAGCAGGAGGGGCAGTCAAAGGAGGCCCTTGTCATAAGGTGGCATTGAATCAGGGACTTAAAGAAAGTGGCAGGAAAGTCATTCAGATGCCTGGGAGAAGAGAATCATTTTAGGCAGAGGATATGGTACTGGTGTGAATGTATCTGGCACATGGCAGAAGCATCTGGAAGGACAGCGAAGTGTAGTAAGCAAAAGAAGGAAAAGGAGGAGATGAGCAAAGGATGAAGGACAATGGCATGTTAGATCCTCCAGGTTCTAGGTTTTGGCAGTGGCTTTGCCTGTTAGTCTCAATGAAATGGGGACCCGAAGAGAATGTTTACTTGCTTTTGAGCAGAGAAAGAACATATTTAAAGCTTAAGCTAAATGTCATGGATCACTCTGGTCACTATATTAAGAAGTAACATAAGATAATGGTGTTCGCTTTGGAGGAAGAATGAATAAATAGTAGGCTTTTGTAATAATATGAGGAACAAATCATAATGGCTTGCTCCACAATGATAGCATTAGAGGAGATGCATGTGGTTGGATGCTTGATACATTCTGAATAAATATTCTGAAACTAACTGTGTATCCTGATGGGTTATGGATGGTGTGTAAGAGAAAGGACTCAAAGATCATGCGTTGATTTGAGCAAATATGAGGATGAAAATATAATAATGCTTTGACTAATAGTTGAAAGTATGAAGATTTTAGGAAGGTCAAACTTTAGGGAGAAGTGTGTTTATACAACTGTTAATTTTTAAATGCTCACTAGCATAGGTGGAGACGTGAAGCTGGTGGTGAAGGGGACTGAAGCATGATCTGAAGTAGACATGCATGTTTGGGAGTTGTTGACAGAGAAATGAGATGACAAAGGAAGATAATGTTGACAGGGAAGGGAAGTTCTAGAATCCAGGAATGCTAATATATTCAGAAGTCTGGAAAAGGAAAAGTGACTACAAAAGTAGGCGAACTGAAAGTGTGCGGCCCTAGAAGTCAAGAATGCTGTATGTCAAAGGGAATTAAATGACTTGATTCAGCCAAATGTTACTTGTAGGTTGGGTAACATGAGGACTGAGACTCAATCATTGGCTTTGACAGGAAATTATTATGAATTTTCTGAGATTGTTTTATGAAATGTTTGAGATAAAACTTGGTTAGAATGTGTCTTAGAAAAAATGGAAGGGAAGAAAATAATTATTATATATTTTACATGGTAAATCCTTTGTACAAGTACTTAAAGATAATTCTTTTGAGAAATTTGCTATAAAGGAAACAAAAACAATGATATAACTGAGGGATTTGAAAGAAAAGAAAATTTTCTTTCACTTAAGTATTTTTTTTTTATTGTGGAAGGTAGTAAAGCATGTCTATACTTGGCTGCTATAATGTGCTTTTATGAGCCCCAAACAATGGGACTCACTGGTTATGTTCTATAGCCTTCAAAACAGTGAGCTAAATTAAACCTTTTCTCATTGCAGTCTGATTATACCAAGCATTTGTTATAATAACATAAAGCCATCCAGCGACTCAGTAGACAGGGGAACCCTGGTGTTACAGAAAAGGGGCGATTTCCTGTAACTATGTCTCTGAGGAGATGAGAGGAAATGGAGCCATAGCACAGTGGAGAGTTGATGTCAGACATGAGGACAATTCATGAATATGACTACAGGAAAGATAGAGGAGAGAGCACGTATGCAGGGAGTGGGTGGACATGTGAGTGAAAGTGTGCTCTTCTAGCTTCTATTTTATTAATACATAGAAAACAAGGTCACCACAGAGTAAAAGCAGGGGTGGAGTTCTTGAAAGTGTGAGAAGAGGAATGAAGGCAAAACATTATCATCTAGGGGTGATAAAACATGAGAGGATGAGGGAAATGTACAGGAATTCTAAACAGGGCTTGAGACTCACTTGGTGTTGATGGTCATGTACTTACAATGAGATTAGTCATCATATATATTATAGGTTTGCAACTTTGTAGTCACATTCATGCAAAAGTGAGGTTACTGGTTTGGATAAAATTTCAGAAAGATAGTATTATTTATGCCAAGAGTTTCATACTTCCTAAATGGGAACAGTACACCTACTATTATTTCGTTCTTATTACTTTAAATTTTGGTTATGATATTTTCACCCATTTCACATGTTTCTCCAAAGTGAATATCACCCCAATGAAGTCAGGGGCAGTGACTATCATAAAGACCTCAAGGTGACTTAACAGTCATGCCCCATAAGACTGTAGTTACTTTTAAACTCACCTCTAGTTCTCCATTGTCTAAAAAAATACAAAAAACCCTCATAATGTAATACTTTGCCTCATAAGGACTTAACAATTTTATTTAATTTTGAGTTATTAACCTAAATGTGAAACACATTATCTATAATATTTCTTTTCTGGAGCCATCTTCAGTACTTACCATTAGGTTCAATGCTATAACTTCGCAACATAAAGTATTTTAAAATATTCTGAGAGTTCACTGAGTAGTTGTACAATGCTAAAGGCACCTTCCAATTTGTTCTGTTCTGACTTCTCTGTCTTATTCTCTGTATGTTTAGAGCATATTACTCACTGAAAGACCATATTTGCTGATTCTTCTATGAATTACATTTTCAGCTGAGGCAGTTCTGCTAATTTTCATCTTCTACCCACTCATGAATTTTCCAATTTACATCAGATTATTGTCTAGTCATAAATAAGATTCTTTCTTCAATGTAGAGAATTTGTTGAATATCTTATATCATGTAAAATACCTGCAGTTTTGTTTTATTCCTCAAAAAACAACTCTTGGAAAACTGAATATTATATATATTTGAGTGATTGTTAATCTTGTTGACAGTAATGAAAAAGAAAAACCAAGGACATGCCTGTTTTGGCATGAGTTTTTCAACTAAAACAAAAAACCCCAGAGCTTCTCAAAATGTAGTCTGTAGATGACCAGTTCCAAAATTTCCTGGGGTAATCCACAGACCTCTGCTCAGGGAAACAAGCCCACCAAATATAAGGGAGAGCTCGGAGATGTGATAGCCTTATTAAATTGCCTCCCCACACTTGGTTACTATTAATTTGCTAGAAGCTGTGGAGAACAGAGGAACCTGAGTGATGTCCTCTATCCCCCTTTCCTCCCGAGCTTATTAGTATCTAGTTGAGGTATGGCTGACTCCTTCAAAACAAATATAAAAAACTCAGGTCATAAGACAGCCAAGTGCTTTGATGGGTAGTAAAACCTTTATGTATAGCAATAATTTTATGATTGTATGAGTTCCAAAGTACTTGGTCTCTTGAAAGGGATAGAATGCAGCTTATATTTAAAGGACAGATAGAAGAAGAACAGAAGTGAGAAGATAGAAGAAGAGATAGAAGTGAACAGATATGGAGATGAGCACCTGCCCAGTTAGGCGGGAGAAATGTCCCAACCTTTGGGGGCAGGTCTTGACTAGGTTCCTTTTATGTGGATTCTGAGATCTCAACAGTTTGGCACACAGGCTAAGTAATAGTATAGATATTGTGATAAGGAGGATTAATATGACAGTGGCATAGAAGATGGATTTGAGCAGGGGTAATCCTGAAATATGTGAATTTTACTGAAAGAAGACGAATCCAGTAACATCAAATTCAGGGTCCTGAATAAGTAACCATGGAACTACGAAAGAGGCCGGTACGCTGCTGGAAGAAAGATGACTATCTTCACAGAAATATTCAGCAGGACTTTGTAACTGACCATTGGACATGGAGGGATGATGGGAGGAATGAATAAAAGATGACATTAAGGTTCTATGCTTTATAGTTGGGAAAATATTGGTGCTTTATAGGGTGGAGGCAGGAATTAGGTAGGTGGTAAAGATAACCAATTCACTTTTAGTTTTTTTTTTTTTTTTTTTTTTTTTTGGCCAGTCCTGTGCCTTGGACTTCAGGGCCTGAGCACTGTCCCTGGCTTCTTCACGCTCAGGGCTAGCACTCTGCCACTTGAGCCACAGCGCCGCTTCTGGCCATTTTCTGTATATGTGGTGCTGGGGAATCGAACCTAGGGCCTCGTGTATCCGAGGCAGGCACTCTTGCCACTAGGCTATATCCCCAGCCCCTCACTTTTAGTTTTATAGGGCTTGAAATGATGACAGGCCACGAGTGAATATCTGTGGGTAAAGGAATAGCTCTTTAGAGATCTAAACAGGACTGTTAATACAGATTTAACAAATCAGAAGAAAAGCTGTAAAATAGATTAGTTTTTGAAAGTAAGATTATGAGGAATAGGGAAATAGGAAGAAATGGGTTAGAATGATGAAAGGAGTGACATTGATCAAGATATATTATATTCATAAACTACTGTTAAATAGTAACTCCTTTGTACAGTTACCTAAAGATTAAGAAAATAAAGAAAACAAGGCCAAGGACAAAGTGAAAGCTCTTTGGAATCTACTAGCTGACTGATTTAAAATAAGAGCTTGAGGTAATAATACATTTGTATATATGGTGTTAGCATGGCTGATGATAAAATGATAACTAGTCTCATTATTACAGTACTATCGAAGCCAAGATATCATGGTATAGGATATGTTGTAAAGGAACAAACAGACTATCTACTTTTGGCCTTGGCATAAAATATTATGTCATAGTAAGTAACTCACACAACTGCTTTTAAGTCTTGGTTTTTTCATAAATATTGTGGACATAATACAGTTTCTCTGACTTTTTAAAAATAAGGCTCTTATAAAGATAAAATGAGATAATATGAAGAAGAATGTATTATGTATTTAAGGTGCTATTAATAGGAATCCTAGTCAGCAGAAGAAATTCAGAACGAAGACCAGGAAAAATTAAACTATCCTAGCGCTAGATATTTTATCTATCTGTCTGTCTATCTATCTATCTATCTATCTATCTATCTATCTATCTATCTATCTATCTATCGAACAATCTATCTATCTAGTCTGTCATGGGGCTTGAACTCTGGGCCTGGTGCTGTCCCTGAGCTCTTCATCTCAAGGCTAGTAGAGCCACAGCACCATTTCTGGGGTTTTTTTCATGGTTAATTGGAGATAAGAGTCTCACAGGCTTTCCTGCCTGGGCTGGCTTTGAACCATGATCCTCAGATCTCAGCTTCCTGAGTAGCTAGGATTACAGGCAATAGCCACCAGTGCCTAGCTCTCAGCCCTGGATATTTTAATAAAAAGTGCTTGTCATACTTGGCTGGGCCTTAGCCAAACAGCAACAAGGAATGATAGGAGAACAGAAAAGAATGGGAGTGGGAGTAGTCAGCACTGGCAATCAACATCAAAGATGTTTTGCCTAGGAGAGAGGCAGTAGAAGTGGGGAGTTGCTGTATTTGCCACATTCTCATGAGTGATTAGTGACTAGAGTAGGCTTGAGGTGTTCCCATAAGGCCAGCTGGAGTGAGGGAGGATGGCAGATGGGATCTGCTCTTATTCTCCTGCTAAGGGTATTAAGTGAAGAAAGCTGTCTCAGGTATATGTGGACTAGATGAGGAAGTACCACTAATCAGAGAGGGTTTACACTAAAAACCAGCACAAGGCTACCTGCAAGGCTGGCTGGAATTAACTGTCTCTTTGTGCTTGTGACAGTCTAGCCTTAAAGCTCAGGAGGTTAAAAATTCACTGTAAATTCACTAATACTCTAGAAAGATGGAGTACTCATATTTTTCCTCTTACTCTTCTAGCAAAAAGCAAACTAAAAATCTGAGTTCATATTTAAACCAAATATTTTTAAAAGACTGAAATGTAAAGAGAAAGAGGCAGACTTTCTAGAAATCTTGGAGCCCTAGAAAGTACACAGGAGTAAATTATCTAGGTTTCCTTCCTTCCTTCCTTCCTTCCTTCCTTCCTTCCTTCCTTCCTTCCTTCCTTCCTTCCTTCCTTCCTTCCTTCCTTCCTTCCTTCCTTCCTTCTTTTAAATGTATCTCATAGTATACATTGGAGAAGCCAGCAACAGAAAATAACAAGGACATCCCCTCACACACTCCCCACAAAACCCCTTTCTTTCTAGCAAACAAGACTGGGAAACTCCAGCTGTATTAGTCAGTGTTTTCATAACTATGACCAAAACATTCAACAGAACAAATTCGAAGGAGGAAGGACTTATTTTAGCCGGTGGTTTTAGAGGAATAATTCTATATATTCTTGGACAGCATATCCTTTGTGGCGAAACTGTAATAGAAAAGGGCCAGGAAGGATACAGCGTCTAGGTACAGGCCCTGGTAGTGTAATACTTCATATAGCCACTCCCATTTCCCACATTTCTACTACTTCCCAATAATCTTTTCAAAATTTGAATGCATTCTTTAGATAAGAGCCTACATTATTTAGTTGCTTCTGGACATGTTCTCATAGACATACTTAGAGATTTGATTTATTAATATTCTAGGCATTTATCAATCTAATAAAGCTAACAACCAAGATTAACCATCATACCAGCAAAATACCGTGAAATAGACTAAGGCCCCATTACTACTGCAGTGCTGAGCATGTCTAGCTTACAGGCCACCTGGCAGTGTAAGAAGCAGCTGAGTGAAGACTCAGGAGTTTCATTGCTGTTCAGTGGTAATAAGACTAAGTAGCGAGCCTGATTTTCATCTTTACCCACCATTAACAAGGCATCTGGAGTGACTGTAGATAAAATCTATTTCCTTTAACACCCAAATATCTAAGTTTCAATAAAAAAATCAGTTATTGGAGGAAATACCAGAAGGATTAAACTAGAGTTACAGAAAACAGTTAACATAAAAATTGTACAGGTATCAGAATTACTTGACAAAGATTTTAAAGCAGCTATCACAAAAACAGCTCAAAAGCATTAAAAATATACTTAAAATGAGTAATAAAATAGAAAGCCACAGCAAAGCAATAGGCTTACTGAAGAAATAGAAATGTAAAGGACCTGAATATGTTGGCATGTGCTTGGAATCCCAGAAATCCCTAGTCAGGAAAATATACTTCACTATTTTGCCTGCAAATTCTGGGATTTTAAAAAAATATGATTTTCTTGTTATTATTAAGGTGTTGTACAAAAGAGTTACCATTTCAAAAATCAGATAATAAGTACAATTCTTTTCGGACAATGACACCTCTTCCTTTCCTTTTCCCAATTTTCCCCTCCTGTCTCTATCCACAGTTCCAAAGTTCATTTTACACATTGTGTATACTGAATACCATGAAATCATATTTTTTACCTTTCCTCCCTCCATTTATGCATCCCCCTTTGAAAGAGGGTTTATATGCATTAAAGAAGGAAGTAACTTTCTAACTCTCAGAGTTCTGTGACATCAGATACTTGCATGTAAGAGCAACCGTTTCACAGTTAAATAAAATCATACTAAATTGTGCATTCATTTGTTCAGTGAATATTTATTATCCATTTACTGTTCACATACAGATTATGAAGTTGGGTAGATGACACTTAAATGTACCATAAGAATATATAAATTTGTACAATTTAATAATAAAAATGAAGTAAAATAAATACAACAAGATAGATCTGAGGAGAGCAGTATACATGAGGGGGAAAGTTTCTATTGCATAAACATAATTTTAAGGAGTTTTCTTTTTCTTTCTTATTTTTGTGCCAGACTAGCACTTGAACTCAGGGCCTGAGCATTGTCCCTTAGCTTTTTTCCCCTCAAGGTTAGCTAGCTTTCTGTTACTTGATCCACATATCTATTTCATGCTTTTTGCTGGTTAATTTGAGGCAAGAATGTCATGGACTTTTTTGAGATAGCTGTGATCCTAGATCCTCAGATCTCAGTCTACTCCATAGCTAGAATTACAGGCATGAGCCACCAGCACCTGACAAAGATATGTTTTACCTATAATAATGAGACATGCTCTTCACATTTAGCTTCAAAATGAGTGAACTGATTTTTGCCTCCAACCAGAGTGTGGCCTCTACTAAGTACCATATTTATAGAAATTTCAATTGCCTCTACTTATCATTCCATTATTAGTTTATTTAACAAAGCTTTTTATTATACATAACACAGGAGAAAATTGACACCCAGCATGCCTGAATTATCAGAATTGAACTTAAGTGAATTTATTTCTTTAGTTCAATTCATGGTGTTTGAGAAGTGTTTCTATTTTATTTGTTCAGGACTGTGTGAAAAAAACAAATACCTAGTATTGCACCATGGTTTGGATATAGTTTATCTTCCTACAGTTCATGTGCTGGAAGTTGGTTGATGATGTTGTTGGAACCTTTGT
This sequence comes from Perognathus longimembris pacificus, assembly GCF_023159225.1. NCBI lineage: Eukaryota > Metazoa > Chordata > Mammalia > Rodentia > Heteromyidae > Perognathus > Perognathus longimembris. Next base: position 29,503,002 of record NC_063174.1, on the reverse strand, counting down.
AAGGTGAGGTCCTGTCAAAGGTAATTATCTCATGGGGCCTCCACCCTTATGAATGTATTAATCCTCTCTTGAAGGAGTGAATCAGGCCTCTTCTAACTTGGTTGATTCTCACAAGGGCAGATTGTTATAAAGTGAGGCGTCTTCTGTCTTGGTCATTTTTCCATGTGGCCAGTTCCCTTTCTGCTTCCCTGACTTGTTCTATGTGTGGGCAGGACAGGGGATTTCATATTCAAACCAGAACAACAAAGCTAGGTGATGGAACAAGTAATAGGAGGAGTCATCACCCTAGAGACAGGAGGAAACACAGAGGGGAGAGGAAAGCCGGAGAAGAGACAGGGTCCAAAGGGCACAGAGAGCTATGGTGCTGACTTAATCTTGGGAATGGACAGAGGAGACAGATCAGAAGAGGAGGGAGGAAACCAGAACAATGGAGGATTACAGAAGAGAGAAGGGCACAGAGGGAAGCAAAGCCTTCGAGGAAGCAAAGAAAACAAAAGGAATTGATTTATAAAGAAGAGGAAAAGACGAGTAGGCAGAAAAATATAAGTTCTAAAATCTAGAGTAGGTGAAGAGTAGAAACTCTTGATTTTACATCCCATAGAAAGCCATATGGAACACTTGAAAGTGGGGTGACCCTGGCAGGCCCCTGGGGTCAGGGTGGAAGCTGTGCCTGGGGCAGGCTACCAGAGCTTTCTCATCCCTGTGCTAGATGAGACTAGGCAGTAGGCTGAGTCAGGCTTGTGGGCTGGACACACCTCTCACCCTGGGGATTTTCCAAAGGACTCACAGGAACTATATAAATGAAGAAGAATTTAGCTCAGGGTTTTCCCTCACAGATAAAGTGACTATTTATATACCTTTCCCTTCTGTATAACTAGCTCTGAGACTTGCAAATATAGTGTTCAGATAGCAATGTCAGAGCTTAATTGCTTTTTCTTTCAACATGCTTAAATCTAAAAATGTTTTCCTTGATTAGAGATCAGGAATAAGTAAAGAAAATAGATTAGTAGAGAATAAATATGAAAGAAATAAACATATATGTAGCCCCTACTGCTAGGATACAGGCACTGTGATACACCTTAGATTCGCTTAAAGGATCACCTGGCTAATTTGAATAGGGGTGATAAACTAATTTGCATAATTTCACTACTTCCTAACAAAGCTATAAACTACATGTAAAGAAGGAGACTTCCAGTAAGGTCTGTCTTACTAGGCTGCTTAGAATGTCCCCTAAACTAGACATTTGGGTTCACATTACCTAGACAAAACATTCTATGCTTTCAACAATGTTCATTTAAGCCATATTCTTCCTGAAGGGCCTATCAGAATTATTTAGGTAAGATTTGGAGCTCATACCTCCTTTCATAGATGATGATTTGGGTATTATAAAGTTGTTAAAATTATATCACGTGGTTTGTTTCTTCTTGGCTAGACAGAAAGTCCCTTGATATAGAGGTTATGACTCCTGTCATGTCTATAATCCTCAGCAGGGGTTCAAGTATGTGAGGGTCAGAATTTCATCATTTGATGATTTATTTTATCTTTTCCTTTGCCTACATCAAATGCTTTTGATATCATATTGAGATCATAGCACATTTTCAAAAGCTTTCTACACTCACAGAATCAATAACTTTTAGACTTTAGAAGTAAAATTTCAGTCTTCTATTTTTTAAATTTCCCCCCACATTTTTATTAGCATCAACTAGTTGTACAAGGGAGTTTTATTTTGATATGTCCATATCCCATTCAACTATGGCCCCTTATCCCTCTCTCTCTCTTCCCTTCCCCACAAGATTTTATTTTTATTTATTGGTTAATTAATTTTATTTTTTGTGATATGAGTTTTAACTCATATATGTGTTTGAACTCTTGAACTAGGTGGTCGTGACACCTCTGAAGCATACCTCCAGTTCATCGATCTTTTTTTCCCCCTTTTTCTTTTTGTGCTGGCACTAACTCTTGCTCTCATTTGGCTTTTTGTACTCATGGCTAGTACTCTACCATTTGAGCCACACCTTCAGTTTTGACCTTTTGCTAGTTAATTGGAGATAAGAGTCTCAAATTTTTCTGCTTGGGCTAGGTTTGAACCTCAATCCTCATATCTCATCTCCTGAGTTACTAGGATTATAGGCATAAGCCACTAGTGTCTGGCTTATAGTTCTTACATCTTTTGTATACAACTTCTATGACCACTCCTAAATCAGTCAATCACAGTGTTAAGTTCACCTATTTATAACAATAATCATTCTATTAATGTAAAATTAAAACAAATTTTGACAGGTGTTAATGAAACCATTTGATGGCAAATGAGTTGTTAGCATTTTAAAAAATTAATTGAATGGCTGTCCTTGATACAGCATTCAGTTACCCTGAGAGTTTATATAATAAAATGCAGTGGTTTGTGCTGATACTAGTTTGACATAATGCCATTTAACAGCCCCTCCTTCAGAGCACCTGACTGCTCACTTGGATGTTGTGCCCTCAAAAAGAGGATGCTATATGGAGGCAAGACCCTTGCAAGTGAGGTCCTTGTTTTTTATAAATAATAGGAACAATCATAGGAAATTAATCTTTCATTAGTTTATGGAGAACAATTCAATTCTAACCATTTAAAATCTGAACAGTTATTAAGTAAACGTGAAAGTGGCTCAGCCAGACACGAGTGGCGCATACCTGTAATCCTAGCTACTTAGAAGGCAGGTCCAAGCCAGCCTGGGCAGAAAAGTCCATGAGACTCTTATCTCTAATTAGCCACCAAAAAGTCAGAAGTGGAGGTCTGACTTAAGTGGTAAAGTACTAGTTTTGAGTGAAAAGGCTAAATGATAGTGCCCAGGCTCTGAGTTCAAACCCCAGGACCAACACGTTTTTTTTTTTGTTTTTTTTTGTTTTTTTTTAAAGCCAGGCACTGGTGGCTCATACCTGTAATCTTTTTTTTTTTGGCCAGTCCTGGGGCTTGAACTCAGGGCCTGAGCACTGTCCCTGGCTTCTTTTTGCTCAAGACTAGCATTCTGCCACTTGAGCCACAGCGCCACTTCTGGCTGTTTTCTATATATGTGGTGCTGGGGAATCGAACCCAGGGCTTCATCTATACGAGGCAAGCACTCTTGCCACTAGGCCATATTCCCAGACCCATACCTGTAATCTTAGCTATTCAAGAGGCTGAGATGTGAGGATCATGGTTCAAAGCTATTCCAGGCAGGAAAGTCCATGAAACTCTTATCTCCTATTAAGCACCAAAAAAAAAAAGCTGGAAGCAGAGCTGTGGCTCAAGTGATACAGCACTAGCCTTGAGCAAAAAAACTTAGGGACAGCTCTTAGGCCCTGAGTTCAAGTTCCCACCAAAACAACAACAACAGCAGCTCCAACAAAATGAGATTTGGAATTGCCCATGTGCTAGCAAACGCGGACTGGATAAAAGTCTTCGTATAGGGGCTGGGAATATGGCCTAGTGGCAAGAGCACTTGCCTCCTACACATGAAGCTCTAGGTTCGATTCCCAACACCACATATATGGAAAACGGCCAGAAGGGGCGCTGTGGCTCAGGTGGCAGAGTGCTAGCCTTGAGCGGGAAGAAGCCAGGGACAGTGCTCAGGCCCTGAGTCCAAGGCCCAGGACTGGCCAAAAAAAAAAAAAAAAGTCTTTGTATAGCTTTGTAAACAAGTTCATAGCCTGGTCTACTTTTTGACTGCTGGCTACAAAATCTGTGCCCGCTGCCTCCATTTCTACTTGGCTTTCATGCATAGGCTTTTGTTCCTGTACATCAGAAGTAAACTATGGGCTTAGCAGTTACCTGTGCTGATAGGGAGGGAGGGATCATGAAGAAAGTCATTCCCTGTCACTCTAGGGTATAAGCAGAAACTACATAATCACCTCTCAGAGGTGTTTCAAAAGATGCTTATTTGTAATGTGGAAAGTTGAACTTAATTACTTCAAATACTCTCTTTATAGTCCTACTGTCAGGATTCTATGGTTTTTTGATTAAGCAAGAAATTGCTGTTCACTGTGTCCTGAGAATGATTTTGAAATTATACTTGTGGGACAAGAAATGTTTTTAGATTTTTAATTTTTATTTATTTACTTTTAGATTTTGAAAAATTTGCATGTACATTAGATATCTTGGGTAGAGGACCTAAGTTAAAGCACAAAATTCATTTATATTTCACATACACACATATCTTAACAAAAGCAGAATGTAAACTTTACGTATTTTAAATTATTATGTGCACAAATCAAGGCTTCATGATCTAGAATGTTCCACTTGTATTATGTCACGTTAAGTTTCAAAGGTTTCAGATTTTGGTGAATTTTGGATTTTCAGATTAGGGATGCTCACCCTGTGTTGGGATTTTATACTTTTTGCTATAATTTATGCCTCCATATGGCCATAATAGAAAGAATATAAATTGGCAAATAATTTTAGCACTTCAAACATTTTCCATTTGCTATATTTGTGGGCATGCTAAGATAAAACATCTTTTCTTAGTAAAATAGGCATGTGATGAGTCATTTTATACTTTAAAGTGGTAGGCAAAAATATTTTATAAAGTAATATTACTAGAGGAAAATACTGAAAATGTAGGGAGGGACTACTTATTATTATGTACTCACATGACCAGTCATATGATAAGCAAGCACTAGAAATACAAAGTTAAAAAATACTCTTTCCTCAATAAACTTATAGTAGAATAAAGGAGATACATAAAGCAACAATTGTGTTTTAACCTGAAGAAGATATCTGATAGGAGTCTATGTAAGAAGCTTTGTCAAGCCCTGGAGCTGCAGAGAAAGTCAGAAAAGCTTTTTACTGGAAGTGACTCTGTTAGCTGAGTTTTCATGGATGAGCAATTAGCAAGGCAAAGCATGGGGAATACCAGTCAGAGACAGCAGAATGACTTCAAACTGTTCAAATCATGTTTCCCCCTTCTTGGCTTGCCTCCAAGCCTGTGTTCTTCCCTCTCTTCTTCTCTTCTTCCCTTCCTCCCCCTTTCACTTGTCTTGCCTCTTAGACTCTCTAGGTTTCTAGAATAGTGATGAAGGATTACAGAGCTCTTTGTCTGCATTCCTCTTTTATGAATGAGTACTTAGATATACATCTCTAGATTGTTCTTTCTTTGTAAGCAAAGCCATTTTTCCCAAAGTGGCTCTTTTCTGAGCATGCATACGGCTTTCAGAATTTGGCAGACTGTGCACCTCAAACAGGTTGGGAGATACCTGGCCAAGGGCCAAGGGCACTTAAGCCAGACCAGAAAAAGTCAATTTTATCTAGCAGTAAGTTGTCCAAAGCACTGTTTATTTTTAAAAAAATTGTACATAAACAGAAGCATTTTCTGTGACTGTAAAAAATAAATAAATAAACAGAAGTATTAAGGAACTAACTCATAGATAGTTGTTTTTTTTTTTTTTTTTTTTTTTTGGCCAGTCCTGGGCCTTGGACTCAGGGCCTGAGCACTGTCCCTGGCTTCTTCCCGCTCAAGGCTAGCACTCCGCCACTTGAGCCACAGCGCCGCTTCTGGCCGTTTTCTGTATATGTGGTGCTGGGGAATTGAACCTAGGGCCTCGTGTATCCTAGGCAGGCACTCTTGCCACTAGGCTATATCCCCAGCCCTCATAGATAGTTTTAAAACATGAGACTTTATTAAAGCATGTGCCTAAGTTACATACACAAGCTTTTGAAAGATTCATTACCTTTTTTCCCCTTTATGCTTATTTAGTGGGAAATGACTGAGAAACATTGAACAGAAGAGTAGGTAGGTGCTTGGGGGCAAATATTGGGACTCCAGGAGCAAGGTGACGTGTGTGTGTGTGTGTGTGTGTGTGTGTGTGTGTGTGTGGCACTAGTTCATGGATGTATCAGCATGGATGGGTACTGGGATGAAAAAGAGTACTTGAATAGTGTTCTGTAGCTAACTAATGCTTATCATGTACCATGGGTGAAAAATAAGAAAACAAGCTGCACTTGGTCCAGAAGTCACCATCTCAGATCATTCTGTTGCTCTTCTTTACAAATGTACCAGTGGCCAGTGGACCAGAAAGAAGGGTCAAGGAAGATACCATGGCTCTGGGCCTTCTTCTCTTCTTCCTTTATACTTACTCTGCAGCTTAACCATGGACCTTCTATGTATCCCAACCTAGTTCTCCTCTATAATAACCCACCCTGGTTTACTGCTTGTAGACATCAGAGCTGTTATTATAGAAAAGACTCAGGTTTTCCACAGCTCCTCCAAGTTTAGTTATTGAAATAAATAGAATGTGCACTGACTGTATGTTTATAGTTTTAGCTATGAGTGTTCATAATCTATATACTGCAGATAGGTGTAATAGTGGAATTCAGGAGTTTTCTTTATTCTTTTAGTATATCCTTTATAGAATTGTCCATGGAAACTGCCTGAGATAAATTCTTTGAGCCTTGAGTAATGTTCCATGTTGGAAAATTTGCAATGATAGTAGAAACATCTATGGAGAGCTGGGTGCTGTGAAATGAATGAGTAGGGTCCTAAAGTGGCTCAGAGGCTCAGAGGCTGACAAGAAATTCTATGTGGAACCAGCTATTGGCCATTCATGCCTGTAATCTTAGTTACTCAGGAAGCTGAGCTCTGTGGTTCAAAGCCATACTGTATATGAAAGTCCATGAAACTCTTATCTCCGGTTCACTAACAAAAACCAGAAGGAGAGATGTGCTCCAGTGGTAGAGTGTTAGCCTTGAACAAGAAAGCTAAGGGACAACACCTAGGCCCTGATTTGAAGTCCTAGTATTGGTGCACATTCACACACACACACACACACACACACACACACACACACAGGATCTGCATTAGGAAAGCACCCAGGCTGGGGTCCAGCATGGTACTTGTTTGAGAGCTGATGAGGCTTCTTCAAATGAGGCCCAGTGAGGCTGAGTGAGTGGGATTGGGGTTTTATGAAACACAGTGGATAGAGTTTGGAGATGAAATAGAGAATTATTTAAGTTTCTGGCTCAGACATGTGGGTGGATGACAAAGCTTTTGAGTGAGGTACAAATACAGGAAGAGAAAATCAATGTAAAAATGCTTCTAAAGATAGCGCTGTACTGCAAATGTAGCATATTAATATTAAAATCATATCTCACTGATGTTTAAGATACAGTCATCAATAGTGTTAGTTATATATACATAGAGAAACTACCAGGAATCACAAGGCTAGTGATTTAATATCACTGTGTAAAAGATATAAACTATGAACCCTTTCAATTTAATTTTGTTTTAGTCAGTAGAGGAGATCTACCATGTCAAGTTCATTTGTAAGTTGATAAAGTTTTACTTTATAGATTTTTGCTTTCTGATATAGAGAAGTGTTAATTCTACCCATTGAAAGTTGGTTATGTAATTGCATTCTTATAATCTTACTTATTATTCATAAATACAGACTAAATATTATAAATCTTCCCTAGAGAGGAAAATAAAGTTACCTAGGTGCCAATAAGATATATCATAAAGATTTCCTAGTATATGTTTACTCATTTGGTAAAGTTATTAGATAAAATAGTAGAATGATTTTTTATTTAGTTATCTTCCCTGAGTACTTTATAACCTTTCATAAAATGCGCATAATATTTACTGTCTTAAATATTGCTTAATGTGTAGTTTGTGTTGTAAATTACATTCATACTACAGCATTGTCACCAGTGTTGTGCAGAGTTGACACAATTAATCGCCAGCACCTACTCTGTAACCATTAAAAACCAACTCCCCATTTCCATCTCCCCCTAATCCCTGGCAAACCAACTTCTAATCTGCTTTCTGTCTCTATGAACTCAACTACTGTAGGAAAGCTTGCTAGTTTTTTATTTTTTTTCTTCAGAGACTTCTATTAGAATCACCTGGCTCTGAACAGAGAACCATTTAAAAATAAAAAAAGAAGCAAAAGGATATTTTTTTCAGTGAGCAAGGTAAAGATTCACATGTAATGAATCCAGGACTATAGAATTTTTTTTTTATAAAGTGGATGCATCTTTAAAAAAAAAAGTATTAAAGGTCATTGAAACTATTGAGGCCAATACAGAAAATGAAAGGAAAAGGACCTTATGATCCTGAAGACAGGGGAGAAAGGAGAGTGGAATAGCAGTTTGGTATTTTGTATATTCCCAGCTCTTTATGTATCTTACATACAATGTAGGTAATGTGCCTTCCATTTTATAGTTAAGGCAAGAGATGGAGGGTGCATTGTATTCTTTCTGTCTCAAAACCATATTTTCTGTGGCACTGAGACATCCTTCCTTATGTCACTTACAGTTGAAGAAAATTGCTTCATTAACACTACTCATTTATTGAGCTCTTCCTGTTTTCGTGATGTACAAGTAGCTTCTTTAAACACGGAAGCCAAAAAGCCAGTCTTTGCTATCCATTGCCCTGCAGTTTATAATCTCTTTACTTTTACTTTTGTGCTAGTACTGAGGCCTCAAGCTCTTGCTTGTCTTTGTTGCTCAGAACCTCATTTGTTTTCATATTTTCATATATATTTATATATATATATATGTTTTCTAGAAACTGTGTGTTTCCTCATGTTGACATCCATGTAGTGATGTTGAATTGTAATGTTAACTGTTCAAAGGGTTAAGAGCAGTATGGTGCTTTGGGGGTGAAGGGAAGATAGCATGTTGATGAACTTGGGCACATCCATGCTATTCAGACTACATCCAGAGTTAATTATCAGTCATCAGTCTCCTGGTAGTGCTGGTAAATGAGGGCAGTGTTTGAGAGCACAGCATCTCGAGTAACTTTGTCAGACTTAGAATCCTGAGCTACCACATTCTACTGGTGCAAATGTGGGCAAGTCGTGGAGTTTCAGTTTCCTCATCATTATATGGGAAAGTATTGGAAAAAGCTGCTGGCAATCCATGACTGTTTATAGTCTGTGTTAATGTTAAGGACTGCTGTTCCTCAGGAGAATTTATGAGTCTTGTATCTCTTATGACAATCTGAACTGACCAGGAAGCAGGAAGTAAGGTTAGACTGTGGCTATGGATTATTTTGAGAACTTGCTGTGATGTTTTTTTATTTTTTTATTTTTTTAAACCAACTAGAATCTGGTGGCTCATGACTGTGTTCCTAGCCACTCAAAAGGCTGAGTATGGGTGGAAGTCAACACAGGCAGGACAATCTGTGAGACTCTTACCTTCGGTTAACCGCCCAAAAGTCAGAAGTAGAGATGTAGCTCAAGTAGTAGAGCACTAGCATTGACCGTGAAAGCTCAGGGACAGTGGTCAGGCTCTGAGTTTAAGCTCCATAATTGGTGCTCTTGCTCATGGTCAGGTCCACACCCACATACATCAGCTAGAATGGGAATGTAACATACTTTGATGATTAGTAAAGTTTCTAGGGTTCTGCTTTTGGCCCCATGTGTTTTCTTAATTTGATAATGGAAATATGAAGTGTGAACATTCTTAGGGCCTTAGAATAGTGACAGCACGCCATCCCCACTGTGTGCTATCTGAAAGGGCTGTCAATGGAAGGATCACACAGTGTGAGGAGCGCTCGGGCCCTGCCCCAGCACCACAGAGTGTAGGCAAGGACTCTGGCCAGGGATATTTCCTCACACATCCCACCCATATGTGCTCAAGAACTTACCACTCATCCAGCCCTTTTGTTCTATTTATTTTTCAAATGGAGTCTTGATTTTTGACCAAGGAAAACTTGGACTACTGTCCTCCTGTTGATACACCCCACATAGTTGGAGTGGCAGGTGTACACCATCGAGCCCAGCTTTTTACTGGTTGAGAGGGGTCTTTTGTACCTGGTGTTCTCAAACTACAATCTTGCTGGTCTCAACCTCTGGAATAGTTAAGATTACAGGTGTGATCCACAGTGCCTGGCTGAGAACAAGTATTTTGGTCCCCACTTACTCTCTTCTTTTCTGATTGACATAGTAAGGCAAGAAAGAATTTTATCCGTAATTCTATATTCAGAAACCTGAACTCACTATAATGACCTGCTTCATTTTTTCCTGTTTGGAAACTTCATGCTCCCTGGTGACTTACACTTAGGAGTGGCTGTTGCCTAGAACAATACATGGCAGGCATAAAACATACTCAATGCATTCTAATTGGATGATTGAATGGATACATGAATAGCTCCTTTTCTTTAATAGAGTATTGGGGAGAGTGTGGGAAGATAACTAGAAGCAGAAAAATATAAGCCCTTAAATTTCTAAGTGCTCAACATGGTCCTTTGATTTTTCACTACATGAAGCCTTCTTTTTCTTTACATATGGGTAGTAAAACAACTACTATGATCTGTTTTTGTCTCCTTTCCACCTCTAAAATTGTGCTTATAAGACCTGTGTCGCTGTGCCCATTAGAACACCCATGGGTCTTTCTTGCTCTTTGTTGGGTAAGGACTCGCTCACCACTAAGCCAGCCTGCATTATTACAGACACAGGGAACCCCAAGAGATTCTCAAAGCAGCCTCTTTTGTGGAGCAAATTAAGGACAAATACAAATCATTTGGGGATATTTTGACCTAAATCTTAACCCATTTATTTTCTTAAAATAAATCTCTTCTTTTCTAATGCTTTAAACATGTTTACTTACAAAAGCACAATAGTATAATTATTACTTTTGAAATTGAAGGTTTTGAAAACAAATGACACAAGTGAAAAAAACTTAAATGACTATGTAATTTATGGTCATCTTAGGAAGTGCATCTAATCATTTAGAGGACATGGGTTCTGTTGCTTTTATATTTCAGTGTTTCATTTTTATAAAAATTGCACTCACATTTTCACAAATGTCCTTCTCAATCACACATGCTTTCTCAGTTGTTGTAGCTTATCTTTCCAAGTGCTTGCACTTACCCTTGCTTTGCTTGTTATTTATGTTTTAGAGTTGAATAATGATAATAGTTGTAATTTCCTAAAAATCAATTACCTGTCAGGATGACTCTGTGATTGAACTTGAATTATACCATTTGATATATATTTTTAAACACTGATATGCAATTTACATACAGGAAAGCAAACTAATTGCATTTGTACTATTCAGTGAATACACTCATGACACCTATAATCCCAGCATGCTGGAAGTTGAGGTAGGATAATCATGAACACAAGACCAGCATGGGTTACATAAAGAGACTTTTTCTGAAAAACCAAACAAAATGAACAAACAAAAATTTTAGGTACCTAAATGGCCCCAGTGATATTTAATTTAATGGTTCTCTCTATATAGTCATAAAAAAGTATTTGTGCTAAGTACTCAGTGGCATTTCTATGTAATTCATCACCAGCTACTTTTATTAAGAGAAATGGACATTTTTTTCAGGCTACAAATTTTGCTTCTTTTTCATCAAAAACACTATTTATTCATGAGGAAATATTATTACATTCTTTCCCAAAAGAAAATCCACGAAGAGGAATTACATGGTGAATGTTTTTAAGAATGAAGATGTAAGTATAGTTTAGTTTGGGGTTTATTGTGAGAGTGAAAATATGAGCCTTTATAAAATGAATGAAATTAGCATTCATTAATCATGTACTGTGTACCAAGCACTTTTCCTATATTATTGCATTAAATCCTGCAACAAACGTGTGGTAGTTCTCCAACTTACAGATAAGGAGATGGAGGCACAGAACTACACAAATGGAAGGTGGAGAAAAGCTCTTCTGGAGTATAACAACTTCCTGTGGAGATACATAGGAATCACATCTTTTGTTGGTAGGAACAGAGACAGCTGTTGGTGAGTTCACCAGCTCCAGTGTTGCTGCCAATAAGAAAACCACAGAAAGCAGGACTGCACAGAATGAAGTGCAGAGCAGCCAATGGGTTCCAAAGGCTGAGGTTGTGTTTAAAAATACCAAAATTGAGAGACAAAGGATAAAAAGATAAACCAGTGTAACAGCAATACTTACAAAACTATATGGTGTAAACCAACTGTACAACTGGTGGGGAGAGGGAAATGAGGATGGGGGAGGTGGGAGAAAAATGAGGGAGGAGGTAACAAGTTCGATAAGAAATGTACTCACTGCCTTATGTATGAAACTGTAACCCCTCATCACTTTGAAAATAAAGAAATGAAAAAAAAAAGATTCTGAAATTCTAGTTGCAAAAGTTTGGCTCACATCTGCATTCCTAACTACTCAGGAATCTCAGATCTGAGGATCAAGGTGCAAAGCCTGCTTAGGCAGCAAAGTTCATGAGATTCTTATCTCCAAATAAGAAGCAAAAAGCAGGAAGTAGAGATGTGGCTCAAGTGGTAGAATGTCAGCCTAGAGGGAAAAAAACCAAGGCTCTGAGTTCAAGCCCTAGTACAGTCAGGCACACACACACACACACACACACACACACACACACACACGCGCACGCACGCACACACACAAACACAATTTAGAGTTATGAGCTGTTCAAACCCCAGTACCACCAACCAACAACAACTAGAGTAAGAACTAGATCTTGGAACTAGAAGGAAAAAAAAAAGAAAAGTTGGAAAGAAAATTTAATTACCTAACATCAAGAATTGAATTAAACTTAGAAAAAAAAGAAAGGTTCCGTTTACAAGACCAAAAAGAACCAATGGCAAGTGACTTTTTTTTTTTCTTTTTGCACATTTAACACCAACAATAGATTCTACATAACTCATTGCTTGGCAGATGTTTGTACCAAGCTTATTGTTGTACAAAGCTTACTTTCTGTAATATGAGAATTTAAAAAATCATGATTCTTTTTCTGTGGGTTATTTTAAGTTTGTTAAATCTTTAGCCTTAATTTTGGAAAAGACTTTTTTGAGTCCCTTTTGATCCACTTCTATTGATTTTTTTTCAGTTTGTCAATAACTGGGCTGAGCACATTGGTGAAGTGGTAGAGTACCTGCATAGCAAGCACCAGGCCCTGAGTTCAAACCTCAGTACAGTCAATCAATCAATCAATTAATCATCAATCCATATTTTGCAACATAATAGTGGGCTAAATTTTTGCTTTTATAAGTAATTCAGTGTAAAAGTAAGTATTTTACTTGTGCATGCCAATGGAAGCAGCCAGTAACCTCAATCCCTCAACATGAGTGCTATTTGGATAAGTGAAGGGCTCTCAATTCTTTTTTCATATTTCTCTGAGTTGCTTGACAGGTTACAAGCAGGCATTACCTTGAATTAACAATGATTATAGTAATAATGAATGAACATGATAAAGTATTTATGAGTTGAGCTGAAACTAGGCTAATGTATGTTTTGGACATTCTGTGGCGGAAGGCTTTGTGTAGTTATAGATGCACAAAACTTTGATTTGTAGTATGAACTGAGAGGGTCCCTCCAGTGTTATAGCACTAGACTAGTCACTCTGACTCAAGAAGTTTCTCTATTATTTTTTCTTCAGAAATTTTTTTGGCTTTAAACGACATTTTAGATATATGAATGGGATTTTATTTGACTACAGGAAGGATTTTTTATCTGATTTGATCCCTATTGGAACCTACTGCCAATAACAGTGTCTGGCATAGAGCACATGCTCAACATTTTTTGACTAACCAAAATTACTATTATTTAAAAAGAGTGCCAGGTGTTGGTGGCTCATGCCTGTAATCTTAGCTACTCAGGAGGCTGAGATCTGAGGAATGTGGTTTGAAGCCAGTGTAGGCAGGAAAGTATATGAGACTTATTTCCAATTAACCATGGGAAAACTGGCACTGGAACTGTGGCTCAAAGTGGTAGAATAGTTTCCTTGAGCAAAAGAGCTCAGGGGCAGTGTCCAGACCTGGAGTTCAAGTCCCATGATCCATAACAACAACAAAAAAAGAGTTTTATTGAAATATAATTGAGATATATTAAGCTCAAACTTACAGAATACACTAAGGTATACAAGTGTACAGAACCATGAAACGATCATTGTCATCAAAGAATGGGGGCATAGGCATACCCATCTCCAAAAGTTTCATTGAGTTCTTTTGTGTGTGTGTATGTGTGTGAAAGTACTGGGGTTGAAATAGCTTTTTTTCCCGGTGTTCTGTCACTTGAGCCATACTTTTACTTCTGGCCTTTTTCTGGTTAATTGGAGATAAAATGTCTTATAGATTTTTCCTGCCTGTGCTCCCTTTGAAACACAATCCTAAAATCACAATAAAAACCTTCTGAGTAGCTAGGATTACAGATACCACTGGCACCTGGCTCACTGAGTTCTGGTTTTTTGTCACTATTAATTAGTTTGTATCTTATTGATTTTTATATAATGAAATAATAGATTATGCTCTTTTTGTGTAGCTATGTGCATTCAGAATATTTTAATATTCAGTTGAATTGTATATGTCAATATTTCGTTCTTTTTTATTGCTGAGTAGTATTTCATTGTGTAGATAAAGAATATATTTAAACTCATTGTTGAGAGCCATTCGGATTCTTTCCAATAAAGCTGTTATGAACAAATGCTTTATCATGTGCATTCCGTTTCTTGTACTTGTATGTGGTATAGAATGGCTGGATCATAAGGTAGTTATGTATATAAATTTTCAAGAAGAAATTGCCCATTTTCCTTTTAATTTTGACCATGCTAATATGTTGAGTTTTGCTATTGTTGTTTTATTCATTTTTTTGTGGTTCTGGGGATTAAACTTAAAGCTCCTTACTGGAATTTTCCTAATAAGTTATAATGTCAAGTCATTTCTGTGTTTATTTACCAGTCATATATTTTCCTTCATGAAGTAACTGTTAAAGTCTGTTGCCTATTTTATTATTAGCAATTTTGTCTTCTTATTAATGAGTTTTGAGAGTACTTCATATATTCTTCACCCAAATCCTTTATGAGATATGATTATCAGTTTTTTTTCATACTCTATAGTTTATCTTTTCATTCTCTTAAACGTTTGAAGAGCAAAGTTTCTCCTTCTGATCAAGTCCAATTTATCAATTAAAAAATAGATTGTGTTTTCTTTATTGTGTCTTAAGAAACTTTGTCTAACCCATGGTAACAAAGATTTTGTTCTAGAAATGATTCATTTTCAGATTTTACATATAATTCATGTTGAGTTAATTTTGGTATGTGATATAAAATATGGATAGATGTTCATCCTAGTTTTTATTGTTTTGTTTTACTTTATTTTGCTTATGGAATCCATTTTTCTAGCACCATTTCATTAAAGAAAATCCTTTCTCTCCTGAATTGTCTGTGTTGAAAATCAGTTACTGTTTATGTGTGCATCTAATTATGAACTCTCTATTCTGTGCTTTTGATCTTCATATTTATCTTTAAGCCAATATACTTTCTTGATAACTGTTAGCTTTATAAGTTTTGAATATCGATAGTGTTAGTCCTTCAACTTGGCTCTTTTTTAAGTTGGGGACATTTTAGTATCTGATTAAGTATCTGAACAAAACAGAATAGTATGACAGCACCTCTGAGGTAGCATTTGTTTTGGGGAGCAACCTATCTGATGATGTAACCTTTCTTATTGTATGAGTTCTGAATAAAATTAATATATTAATTGTATCACTAACCTTTTTACTATTATTTAATATTTTCGTTTAGTTTGGATATTTGTTAATTACCAGAAGACAGTCACAGTCAATGTTTATTATGTTTTTCCTTCATTCTTTCCCTTTTAGAGTTATGTCTTCTTCCATACAAATCCATGGGGGTATAAATGTCACATTTTCAGATAAATCTCTGAGTTATAATAGATTTAGCTCTCAATCTGTTTCTCAAGATTTTTAAGGCATGATTCTTGGAAAATACTTGCTCAAGTTTCAGTTAGGCTAGTTACTAAGAAGTGTGTTATCATTAGTTTTCTCCTGAGATCCTTGTCATATTTTTCTCCCAGACATACTGAGAACCTGACTTGTAGGACTATTTCCTGATGAGTCATAGTTTTATAGTTCAGTCTTGATTTATTCTACATATGCTTTTAATTGGTTTCCTGTGTTCCAAGGGAAATGGGAAAAGTAAGGAAGTGAATTCAATGATCATTTATGATTGGGAATTCATAAATAAATTCACAAATAAATAATGCACACATAATTATCTGATCTTTTTTTTGGTACTGGGGATCAAACCCAGAACCTTGTACTTGCTAGGCAAGCACTTTGCTACTGAGCTACATCCCAGCCCTACATAATTATATAGAGATTTATTATAAGGAATGATCACAGACATGGAGGTTGGCAGTTCCAAGATTTTCAGGAAAAATAAAACATTAGAAGTAGGAGTAGAAGAAGGAGGGCGGCTGATGGCCCACTTCTAGTCTGAAAACTGGAAGGCTTGAGACCTAAGAGGAACTGATGCTTTAACTGAAGTCTACAGGCAGGAAAAGGCTAGTGGCTCAGATTGAAGGCAGTCAGGCAGGAGAAATTGCATATTTGAGCAATAAGCCTTCAAACTGGTCTAGCCCCACACACATTAGGAAGGCCTATCTTTGTTACTTGGTTGATAGATTCAAATGTTAATCGTACCTAAATATTAATCTTATTCAAATGTTAATCTTACAGAAGATCCTAGAATGAGGTCAAGTGAGCATATGGACATCTTGGAATCTAGTCATGCTGACACATAAAATGAACTGCCTCGGGCAGATAGAGCCACCATAGCCCTCCTTTGTTGGCTAAAAACCAATAAATTTCTTTGTGATGACCAAAAGATAAAGTAATAATTTAGCTGTTTTGGGGTTTTTGTTTTGCTCTATAATTGGTATGATACTTTTTATTTTTACCTTTAGAGTCATACTTATTAGGAAACTGATTCCAAATGTTGTCTTGTGCCTCCTGGTCTCTGTCAGAGACAAAGGAGAGAATTCTACAGTTGCTTTTGTGTATTTGTCCAATTTATAGTAGTAACAACAAAAACAGCAGATAATTAATTTTAGGTCAAGCATTGTTCTAAAGGTCTTGCATTTGTTATGTTTACTGTAACCACTCTGGGCCCATTACTACCCTCATTTTCCAAATCAGAACTGGGATTTGTTCTTAGGCACCTGCCACTCAATCCTGGATTCTTCCCCAAGATGCTGTCCTGAGTGGAGGCAGCCTGGGATGAAGGACTCCCTAAGCTACCTAGACTTTGTGAAAGGATGCTAGTATTGCAGGCATGGTGGGTGGGTGAGAATGTAAACCAGGTTTGTTGTAGCTCACTCTTAGATAATCTATCAGCATGTACTGAGAAGCCAGCACAAAACATACTGAATATTGGTATTAGGATATTTGGCTAGTTGGGAGGGCTGCTTTTCAGCCAGCCTTATCTACATTATCCACATTTTGTGATTTGTTTTCTACGTAATTCTACGTAATGCCTCTCTGAGAGCATTGTAGAGTAAGTAGTATGCTATTAGTATGGAGAGGCCTAAGCAGTAGAGAGAAGGCCACACTGTTACTAAATTCTTAGCTTAGCAGTCTAAGAGACAGTATGCTAGTTGAATTCTTTTCAGATTTTACTCCATTGTTACAGAAAAGTAACAAGACAAAAGACATGTCCAAAATACCTGTGGCTGTTTTTTATAGAAAAGCCTTCAAAAACCAATGCCTGAGCCCCTGGCACAGTAGTCATCAGTAGTCTCTGATAAATAATTTTCCTTTTCCTCTGAGTACCTACCTGTCTCCTGGAAGTTAGATAATAGCCATATGATTTGGTTTGGCTAAGGGACCATGAAAGAAGTGCTATATATAAAGTCAAAGTTTTAAGACTATGTGCTTCATATATTTCTTGTCTGCGAGCTTCCCTTAGCTCAGTCTCTACTACCTACCCTTCACCTATGCTTTGGTTGCAAAAGTAACAGAAGTCTCATGTACTTCAGTGTTTCCCCTATGAATTCTGCAGGATTTATCCAGCATGCTTATTTAAGTCATTGAGATTTTGGGATCACCTCAGATCAATAATTCCATTTATTCCATTAATTATTCCATATGATTTAAAAATGTACACCTTAATTACTCTAAAACTCCATCATATTTTGATTGGCCATTGTTTTAGCAAATAGCACATTTTTATCTTATAGCTACATAATGCATTTGAAGTCTTTTTATTGCTAAGGTGATGTGCAGAGGAATTACTGTTATGTAAGTTAGGTGATGAGTACATTTCTTTTTGAACAACGTCACCTCTTCCTTTGCTTTCTCCCAGTTTTTCCCTCCTGACCTCCCTCCTCCACAATTCATACAGTTACTTTTCAACAAAATGTCTAGTATCACTGCTGCATTTGTTTTCTCTTTGTCTCACCATTTCTGTCCTCCCTCTTACCTCATGATGTATTTTTATTTTCCTGCTGGCAGATTACCACCTCCCCAAGGGAGCACATCATACTCACCTCTAAATCCTCTCCAACCTATTGTTGTAGAAGATACTCTAAAGTGTTTGCTAATGAATGGCTGTTGAGTTACTGTATAGTTGCTAGTCTCTTACATGGGAAAATATGAAATAAAAGGTTCATCTAGGGGCTGGGAATGTGGCCTAGTGGTAGAGTGCTTGCCCTGGGTTTGATTCCTCAGCACCACATATACAGAAAAAGCCAGAAGTGGTGCTGTGACTCAAATGTTAGAGTGCTAGCCTTGAGCCCAAAGAAGCCAGGGACAGTGCTCAGGTCCTGAGTCCAAGCTCCAGGACTGGCAATTAAAAAAAAAAGAAGTTCATCTAGGAAATTCAAGGGGTTATATATCCTAAAGTTCATTATTGCCCAGCGGGTATGGTATTGATCTATGAGATTAACCAGGGCTCTAGTGAAAGGTTGAATAAGAAAATATTTGGCAGAAAGGAGACATGTAGAGAAAGGCATTTATTGTAGAATTTTTATTCTATTAGGTGTGGAATTCCCTCTTGCATGATTTATTTGACACTTATATCAGTAGATTTTTCAGTTCCCTAAGAACATTTTAGGGAGGCAAGTATTGACTGCGAGGAGTTCAAGGCCAGTCTGGGCCAAAGTTAGCAAGACTTCATCTCAACAAACAAGCTAGAAGGTGCACACCAGGAATCTCCAGCTACAGAGAACTGAGATAGCTTAAGCAAGAGGATCACAATTTGAGGGTAACCCAGGGTAAAAATGCCAAGAGCCTATATGAAAAGAACAGCTAAAGCAAAAAGAGCTGGGATCGTGGCTCCGTTGGTAGAGTGCCTGCCTAGTAAGCAAAAGGCTTGGAGTTCAAACCCCCAGTACAGGGAGAAAGAAAGGGAGAGAGATGGAGAAAGGGACAGTAATGAAGGGGGGGGGTGGAAGGAAGGAAGAAAGAAAGGAAGGAGTGGGGGGAGGGATGGAGAGAAGGAGGGGAGAAAAATCATACTGTGTGTTTTCCCCTACCAGCCAGCAGCTGCCCAGATGTTTCATGATGTGGACCCTTGTGACCCAAACTGGAAAATCACTGCTCCTCAGACACTGCTGGTATGCAAATAGACATTCTGCAGCCTCATTTGTCAGGCCTCTGTTACTGTCTTGCTTCTGAGCTCTAGCCAGTGTTTTCCTCTTAATCTGGGCTTTGGCCAGAAATGAGCACAGCACCCTGGGGAGAGCCAGGTCACTCTGAAAGGAATTCCTGACTTCTGTCGAGATTTTGAAACTGACCTGTCTCTCCTTCACTTATCCCAACATTTCAGTCATGAAGGAATGATTAGATTATGGGCCCTGTATAATCATATTGTTTTAATTCTTTAATTTTCCTTTGAGAATAAAAACTAACACAAATATTTGGAAGTCTTCAGAAAGTGATTTCCAAGATACATAGGAAAAATGTCTTTGTCAAGAAAGACAATCATGAATTATTGCTAAAGATGGCAGAGAACATTGGGTAAGCTCCATTCCAGTGTGAAGTGAATAAAAGTAAACCAGCCTCTCTTGAGCTCTTTTCCCTATGGAGAAATGGAATGGGAACTTATTTTGGTCCTTCATGGCTCATTCAACATGGAAGAATCCTGTTCCTCTTCTTGGAGAGAAAACAAATTTAATAAGATACAACAAACCAGTACAAACAAACCAGACATAGGCTGGAGCTTCTGAGAGTCTGTCTTCCAGAAGTATTTGAAATCAAAAGAAGTTTCCAAAGTAGAATGAAGACAGGAAACTTTCCCAAAGGAGGGAGAGAGAGCGTAACAGAATGTGGCCATTACAGGTAATCAGGGCTGACTTGACCACGCCTTTTGTAGAAAGTAAGGGAGGAATTGTCTTGAGAAAGCTGAGCTCCTTATATGTGAAGGATCAGCAATGATGGAAGATTTCTCTGGGGGAAAGTGGCAGCTTGATTTGTTTTCATTTGTGACTGAATAGTCTTTGGAGCCTGTGCAAAGGGTTATGGTGTGCATTGTTTTCTAAATAATGTTTCCATGACTGGTTGCTAGGATTGTGTGCATGCTGAGTGTGGGCTGATGAGTGACTGGGTGGGCAAAATAAAATTGTCTGCCCAGGTTTCTATGGCAATGAACGGGAGGGCAAGTCCAGGGAGAAAATCAAGCCATGTGATGCAAAAAAGCAAAATGCAATATAAAGAGCATGAACGCAGGTCTCTGTCAGATGTAGACCTTCACCCTGCTAGATGCCCTATGTCAATTCCAATGCTGCCTCCTCCTGTCATCCTCCCTGGCTACCTACTAACCACTGCTCCTCTACCCTCATAGCTCTCTCTCTGTTAGCTGCATCTATTTTATTTTCTTTGTACTCAGCACAGTTGATATCATGTGTTCCTTTATAGTTGTTTACTGCCTTCCCTATATGAGAAGATAATATTCATGAATGCAGGACCCTGCCTCCCCGTCCTTTTGCCTGTGGTATCTCTCCCTAGAGTCCGTTATAAAGCCTAGTATAGAATAGGTGGCCTATAAACATTTGAGAGATGAAAAATTGTGTGTTGCATGTCAGTGTGTGTTACGATTTACTCATCCTGGAATTTTGAATTTCTAGCCCAAACACATTTATGGAGCAAAAGTGGGCCAAGATGAAACATGGAGCCTGAAGGCCCTGGAAACTCTTTCCCAGGGATGGTTCACAAGAGCCAACAGCCAATGAAAATCTATAGGAGGGGACATTGGGGGCATTGGAGAGGCCTCAAAATGATGATGCTATAGCCAGTCTGGAGTTGGAAATATGGTGGTCTCAGTGGGGAGATGAAACAGACACAGCTCATTGGAATACAAAACAATAATTACTATCAGCTATGAAATAGTATTGGGTAGCTCCTGGGCTAAGTGCTTTTATATTCTGTCATTCTTTACCCATAGTCATGCAATGAGACAAGTTCTATCATCGAACCCATTTTACAGATGAGAAAAGTGAGACTCAGAAAGTTTAAGCAACTTACCAAAAGATACTAATTTGTCTAATGGTGGAGCTGGTGTTCATATCTACATCATAGGGTTTAGAGCTGAGATCATTAGTTTGGCAGCATTTATGCTCAGTAAGTTTGTGCTCAATAAGTGTTCTCCTTCCCTCTTCTTATTGGTGGTGCCTTTTTGAACTCTTGGTATCTCAGTTTCCTGTTTTTCCAGGAATTGCTCTTTTTAAATTTATCTGTTGAAGAAGTATGAGCACTTCATGATATGTCTAATAATAAAAAAATGCAGGTAGTGGGCTGGGAATATGGCCTAGTGGCAAGAGTGCTTGCTTCATATATATGAGGCTCTGGGTTCAATTCCCTAGCACCACATATATAGAAAACGGCTAGAAGTGGCGTTGTGGCTCAAGTGGTAGAGTGCTAGCCTTGAGCAAAAAGAAGCCAGGGACAGTGCTCAGGCCCTGAGTTCAAGGCCCCAGAACTGGCAAAAAAAATGCAGGTAGAAATAGAAAAGCAGTGCTAAAGGATGGCATATGGGAACTAGGATTCTAAGAAAAGATACCATCAACTTGAGGTACTTGCTTCCTCCATGCCATTATGAGCGGCCAGTGAGGAGGTTTCAGAAATTTGTTTTGAGTTCGAAATAGCAGTGAGGTTTTGGCTCTGCCAAGTTGATAGTGAAGTTTTTCATTTCTTGAACATATTTTTCTTATAACTGAGAACTGATACCCTTTTGACCAACATTTTCTTTTACTCATCCTCCCATCCCTGGCAGCCATCACTCTGCTCTTAGCTTATTTATTTTAGATTCCACATCAGGGAAAATATGCACATGAAGAGTACTTACAAGCCTAGGCTGGTGACTCATACCTGTAATCCTAGCTACTCCAGAGGCTGAAATCTGTTGGATCTCAGTTCAGTGCTATCCTGAGCAGAAAAGACCACTAGACTCCATTTCCAAAGTAAAAAGTACAAAGGAGAGTTACAGGAATGGCTCACATGGTAAAGCACCAGCCTAGCAAGCATAAGGCCTATACTGAAAAAAAAAAAGAAAAAGGGTACTTTCAAATCTAAAGGAACAAGAAAGTGAAAATGAAACAACAGACTCAATAGCTATTAGCCTCTGAGTGTTACATATAAGTATTTGATAGAACGTTGTACAAACATCATTTCATGTTATCTTTAGACAGCACCTCAGAGACAGTACTGTGCTATGTCTACCTGACATTCCAGAAACCTTCAGGTTAGAGAAGGTGACTAATTTTTTCTAGGCAACACACTGACCGCCCCCTCCCCACCCCCCACCCCCGCCCAGTAAATTAGCTTTTGAAAACTGTTTAAACTTACAATAAAGAATTAGATGCTGGTTTTTAACCTATTCATGAAGAGGACTTTATGATATTCTTTAGAGACACAGAACACAAACATTTTCTTTTTTCTGACACCTCTTCGTCAGAATCGGAATCCCCCCTTGCAGATTTCAGGGCTATTTGGACAGCTGTTGGAAGCCAGTTGCCCTATCGGGCATCATATTGATCAGATCCTCCTGAGAGCAGGCTCATAGCCTCCTTTATTTTCCTCACAGTACTTACACAGTTTTCAATTGCATTTCCATCTTCCTTAGGACTAATGAACTTGTAATTCCATACTTAGGTTCCAGTATCACATATAAGCACTCAATGCCACTTTCTGAATAAAGTGGGTACATTTTTATTAGAATTGAGATTTATGTCTGCTTGTTACTTTCATGAGATGCTCTCTTCTGTTTTGTTTTAAGTTCACCTACATAAAACATCTCTCATTGATACTGGATATTTCATAATTTGATCCTATATTCTTATCATAATTTTATCTTGGCTGTTGATTACAATCTGTTTTTCTGGTTTGAATCCTCCATCTTATATTTATCAAGCCCCCTGATCTGTCTTCAGCACCCTGTGACACGCTAGAGATACAGAGCTAAATTGGATTCCTTTCCTATTTCCCAGAAGCTTCCTGGGGATGGAGGAAGGCAGACAATTAACTGTGCTGCCATGAGGTCAGAGCTATAGCAACAAGGTGATAGTGGAGGTGGATGAAAATGAACAATGACCTCCAGAAAATGGTATTTTATTTTCCCAAAAGATCTGTACCAGAATCATTCCTCTTCAGTTATCTAATGATTGTTTATATGTGTTTTTATGTTTGTGTTTGTTTACCTCAATCTCTAAAATGATGCATGAAAATGGGGAGGTAATCATAAGGAAATAAGAGACAAGGATCATACATTCTGGGATGTGTGAGAGAGAAATTATGTTTCTGTGTATTTGGGGATGTTGGATTAATCAGGGAAGGCTGCATGGAGGTACTTCCTATCTTGGTCTGAGGACAGGTGGTCGCAGTAATTGGCACAGTGCTAGGACGAGAGGTAGTGCCAGCAGAGTAGTGCAAGGCCTGCAGGTCAGAGCTAGTAAACAATATAGGTAACTGTGAGACAGTTGCACATGCAAGGGTGTTTAGGGGCAGGGAATCAGCAATATGGATTTGATTTGTTTTTTTAGGACTCTAAGAAGATTGGGCATGAAAAAGGCAGAGCCTAAATTTGGGGCAAGGAAGGAAGCAGTGGGTAATTGGCTGAAAGAGAAATGGAATGAGGAAGGACCCTGCCATGGTGCACCTTCCTGTTCCATGAGGCCACAGAGAAGTTAGGTTTCCATGGAGACCTCCTGTAGAAGTAAGTGCCTGGCTCAGCAGGCATTGGTTAATGGGCAGGGAGCTTGTAGCCAGAACTAAGAGAACAGGAATTGAGGAAGTGAAGACAGTATAAACCCCCATGGAGAATCTTGATGAGAAAAATGTCATAGAAAGACCATGATAAAAATACAGGTTACTTGGGACTGAGGAGGGGGTTTTTAAGTCGGAGGGGGGGGGGAATGGAGGGATTGAAGTAGGGGAAAGAAGGGATAAGCAGTGGCATCCCCTCTCTGAGGAAGTACCAGGGGTGGGGGGTGGGGGATGGTCTCCTGTGCTCTGTGGGGAGACTTCAACACTGAATTGCTTTCAGGGCCTCAAACACTACTCTGGCTCTTACAGGGATGTCACCTTCAGAGTGTGAAATCTTAGAGAGAAATTTCAATTTCTGTTTCAAGTTGCAGTATACAGAGGGTAAAGGATAAGCATTATTTGGAGGAGACTGTCAGAAGAAATCATATTTTAGAGCAAATACAAGATGTCTTCTTTTCCCTCAAGTGATTGCATCTAAGCAGTAATATATTACAAACCCTGTTTGGAATACATGAACAATGCACATGGCTGAGTCTTGAGCAATACAAAATAGTTTGAACACATACATACACTATGAACAATATATAATCTTGGCCTTTAGTTTTATTATTTCTGCTGTTTTAATAAAGTAGCTATCATAGAGAAAAGGCCAAAATATTGAATATGAGAAAAAATCAGACAGAGGATTTATCTGGATAACTTTTCTTTATCCTAGAAAGAACTTGGCAGTCATTCTAGTCTGTGAATGTTCTTTATTACTTTGGGCTGCCCTTAGAAGTGTGAAATCGCTCAGGTTGCTTTATGTAAGTGAATGGATGAGATCTTTAGGGTTTTCCCAAAGAATATTTCGCAGTAGGTACCAATCTGACCTATTAAAGTCATATATAAGCTGGGTGCCGTTGGCTCACACCTGTAATCCTCGTTCCTCAGGAGGCCAAGAGTGGGAGAATCATGGTTCAAGACCAGCTGGAGCTGAATAGTATGCAAAACTATATAAAAAAAAAACAACCAGCAAAAACAGGGCTGGAGGTGTGGCTCAAGTTGTTGCTGTGCAAGTAGAAGTCTCTGACTCAAACCCCAACAGCACAAGGAAAACAGAAAAAAAGGCATGTATGACCAGATATACTATTGTTTGCAAAAATAAGTTAGTTAATGGGTTAAAAATATGAGAGTCAATGAGCCTCATTTTCTTTTTCCTAGTATTCTTTCCAGAGGAACTGCTGACCTGATCTCTTCATAGCCTGTGCTTTCAGGTGGGGCGCAGGTTCCAGCTGTGTAGTGAGGACACAGGCTGTGGTCCAGCCCTCCATCTTAGATTTAAGCTCATCCCAGGCCCTTACTGGTATCTTGCAGCCAACTGGCACTCAGGCTCTCTGCTCAACTTCACTACAGTAACTCTAGATGTCCAGCTTCCTGCCTCTCTTCTATCTTCTCTGGTGCATATACAGTAATTGACATCCCTGGATTTTATCCTCTGGATGCCTAACCCTGGGGGACCTGTACAAAACTTTAACTAATATGTGTGTCCTGCTTTTTAAAATAATTAATTAATTTATTGTCAAAGTGATGTACAGAGGTGGTTACAGTTTCATATGTAAGGCAAGTACATTTCTTATTAGACTTGTTACCTCCTCCCTCATTTTTCTCCCTCCCTCAACCCTGCCCCCTAAGTTGGTTTACAATATATAGTCTTGTAAGTATTGCTGTTGCATTGGTTTGCTTTTTACCCCTTTGTCTCTCCATTTTCATGTTCCCCTTACCTTCCTTACTTCTGATAAATGTATATACAATACCCAGGGTACCAAAATCAGTTATAGTGACATCAGGGGTAAAACCATTGGGAAGAAAGGCAAAAGACATAATTTCACATGGTACACTGAAAATAGCAACAATGATAAAACACTTATTTCCATAACTTGGACTTCATTTTGCTTAGCATCATCTTATGTGTCCATATGTACATATCTATTGAACTATTGTGATCTGCTAGAATTATCCTGGACATGTACTAATTATTGTGTGTCCTGCTTTTTACTTACTTTTTCTTTTTCCTTTCACTGTCTGCTCTGTTTCTTTCCTGGTCTCAGGACATGCTGTCTAAAATACAGCAGCTATTTGGTATGCATGTTAAATAAACCTTAAATAGGAGTGTAGGATGTACATTAAACTCAGCTTGGCCCTACCTATATCTATTCTGTTTGTTTATTAGTCTGTTTTTGAAATAGGCATGCGATATAGCCCAGGCTGGCCTCAAATTTATAACCTTCCTGTCTCTACATTCCTAGGATTGGGATTATAGGTGTGGACCCCTATACTCAACTGGACATGTTTTACACAAGCAAGTTAAACCCTTTAAAATATTTCTGATAACTTGCACTTGAACACATCCCCACTATTTCATTTCCCTATTAATTCTAGCAGTGGTATCCAAAATATGTGTGTGTGTGTGTGTGTGTGTGTGTGCGCGCGCGCACGCGCGCCATGTTTTTTCACTCAAGGGTAGTACTCTACCACTCTCCTTCCAGCTTTTTGATAGTTATTGGAGATAATAGTCTCATGGACTTTCCTGCCTGGGTTGGCTTCAAACTGCAATCTTCAGATCTTAGCCTCCTGAATAGCCAGAATTACAGATGTGAGCCACCAGTGCCTGGATCCAAAACATTCTTTGATCATGATGTTTAATAATAAAAATATGTGCCCACATTGTACTTAAATGTAACCATTTATATTTTATTTGCTTTATAGTCAATGTGTTAGTATTATATTGGACAAGGAAAAACTAATACATTGAAGATAAAAAGGTTTAAATAATATTGAATTTTACTGTTTACAAATGATATAGAGTCCTTTTTACTCTCAGTACCAAATAAAATAGAGCAATGTGACTATAATTTAATGTACTTTAATTTTGGTATGGGGAGGTGGATCTTAGCATAACCCTTGGTGAGGGTGTGATGGGAAGATTTGTCTTTGTCTACAGGATTAGTTTAGCTTTATGCTTTGTTCCCAGTCCAATCTGGAAACTATATATTATAAAGATGCATATATTCAAATAGTAAGTAGATTATTGGCTAAACTTATTGAATGTAGATGTTCATTTTTTAGTCACAATCATGAATAATGCAAAGGTTTTAAAAATTATTAAATGTAGCCAGCAAACTGTGTTCTTCTTTGATGATTTCCCAGAAAAGTAATTGGGAAAGGTGCTTTTTATATTTTTAACAATTGGTTTCTCATCATGTGGATGATTTTTAAATGCATTGGAAAATTCAGTCTCCAGTTTAATATGTGCATATGAGTGTTTGAATGTGATACATTTTCAGAAAATTATGCAATAATAGAGTCCAGTTGTTCATTTCCAATTATTCATTTTCAAAATGCTATTTCCATTGCTCAAGTCTCTTTTCAGAAATGTTTACTTTGTGCCTTTTGGTTAATTTTTCAACTTTATGAAGAAAGGAGAATTTGCATGTGCTTCTTTTGTGTGAACCATGCATTGGTGCTGTACTACCAAAGGTATTTTTTTCCAAAGAGGTCAGCAAATTTAGATTACTTATCTTTTTTTTTTTTTGGTAAATGACAAATGGGTAGCACAATTGCAATTGAAAGTTCAAAAATTCTTTTTTTTTCTTTTTTTCAGGATCCTAACTAGAAAACTGCATGTGATATAAAAGATCTTTTTAATCCACTCTTCATTCCATTGTAAATTGTCAAAAGTTGATCTCTATTTCTGCTTTTAAAAATGTTGAATTTACAGTACTGCTATAAAGTTTGAAAATACAGGTTTCCTCTAATGTAACTGATAGAATAGGAAGCCTTTGTGTACAACTTCTTTCACTGAGATGGAGTCTCACAGACTTTTCTGTCCTAGCTGGCCTGAAACTACAATCATTCTGTTCCTAGCCTTTCATGTGGCTAGGATTACAGTCATGAGCAACTAGTGAATGGCTCCCTACACACAATTTCATCCATGGAAAATGCTAAGTAAACTTAGGTAAATGTAGAAAATAGCTGAATCATCCAGATGTGGTGGAACATGCTTATATTCCCATCATGTGGGAGGCAAAAGTGGGAAAATTGAGTGTTTGAGGTAAGCTTGGCTTACATATTGATCGCTCATCTTAAAGCAAACAACAACAAAAAGAAAATAGTGAATCAAACCATATAGGGGCATACACACACACACACACACACACACACACACACACACACACACACCCTCAAGCATCAAACAGCTATTTCTGTTTATCACATGGTGTTTGTGTTTTTAATTTTTTTTTTTTGCCAGTCCTGGGTCTTGAACTCAGGACCTATGCACTGTCCCAAGTTTCTTTTGCTCAGGGCCAGCTCTACCACTTGAGCCACAGTGCCACTTTCGGCCTTTTCTGTTTATGTGGTACTGAGAATTGAACTCAGGGCTTCATGCATGGTAGGTAAGCACTCTACCAATAAGCCACATTCCCAGATCCCTAAGTTTTTAAAAATACATTTTATTGTTATTGCAAAAGTGATATATAGAGGACTTGCTGTTACATAAATCAGGTAATAAGTACATTTCTTTTTGGAAAATATCATCCCTTCCCTTGCTCTCTCCCAATTTTTCCTACCATCTCCGCCCACAAGTTGTGTAGTTCATATTCAACATAATGTCTGGTGAATATCACTGCTGCATTTGTATATTATTTGTCCCATCTTTTCTGTGCCCCCTGCCCCTCCTGAAGACAGATAAACTAACAAATAAGACAAAAAGAAAATAAAAACAGCAACACAGAAAAAAAACCATTTTTTCCATTTCTTGGAGTTCATTTTGATAAATATTATTTTATATGGCCAGCTGCACATAGCTATTGTACCTTTGTGATCCTCTTCTAAGAATATTCTCCTTTAGTCCCTTGGTGTGTGCTTTGAGTCATGCTTTTTCATATCTGCTAAACCTTTCATCTGTGTTAGTTTTCTCATCACTGTGACAGATATCTGAGAAAAAGAACTTAAAGAGATGAACTATTTATTTTTTCTCACAGTTTTAAAAGGTTCCATCCATGTTTTCCATGTTTTCTTACCCAGTACAGTACTTGGAAGGAAATAATGGTGGCAGAAGCATGTTGTCAAGGAGTTTCTTTACTTCATGGAAAACAGGAAGGAGAGAGAGAGAGAGAGAGAGAGAGAGAGAGAGAGAGAGAGAGAGAGAGAGAGAGAGAGAGAGAGAGAGAGAGAGAGAGAGAGAGACCGAGACCAGGTGCTAGTAATAACCTTCAAAGGTGCCCCTTCCCCATGACCCACTTCTTCCAACTGAGTTATACCTTGTGAAGATTCCAAACCTACAAAATAGGACCACCAGCTGTGAATCAAATGTTCAAAATCTGAGTCTTTAAAAAACATTTCATATTGAAGCTGTAGTACCACTGAATTAAAGATAACCTTTCTTCCTTACTTCACAAGAACCCAGAGAAGGGAACTCTTCCAACCTCCATTTCCATAGGACTTTGGTCCTTTGCCAAGGTATAATGCCATGACTGTTGCATATGTGTGTATTTTAAACTATTTAACACATGAGAAATGATGCTTTTGTGTTTTTTGAATTTTTATGATGTTCCCGAACCAACTGTGTCAAAGATAAAGTCTTTGATTGTTTGTGCCCTTCTTCCCGTGTTGTCAATAAACCTTGCAGTTTTCATCACAATTTCACATACTTTGGTGTGGTGACATTTGGGAGTGTGTTTCTCCCATTAGAGCAGAAATGACTGCACTCTGATGACTTCCTATAGCAGTTTGTGCAATGCCATTCTGGCTGTAGCTTCCAGGCAAAGCTGATTTGCTGGTGAATGACTTAGGGAATGACTGCCACAGTGAGATGCTGTTACTGCAGCTTTCCTTTTGTTTCTCCTTCCTAACTAAAGAAGTGTTTACAGTGATTCTGATTGAATTGGTCTGAGAAAGAACTGACAGTAAGAAATTTTTAAAACATAGTCAGCTAATTCTTATGTGTCATTAAGCTAAAGTATCCTTCACCCAAAGTAGCTCTTTGTGACTTTTGTTACTGAACAGGTTCAAGCAACTACCATAAGCTGAGACATGCTGAAACCCAGTGCCTGTATCTTATTGTGTATCAGACCTCCCACTAATGTTTGGATTATTTGGGCTAATTTTCAAATATGCAGTAGTATTTTTAGTACATTTCCAACAATGTTTTCTGTGTTGAAGAATATACAACTTTAAGCAACAACTAACAAATAAAATTATACTGGTTGTCTCCAGTTTTTTGTTCAGGTTTTAAATGTCTTATCATTTGTGATCACTTGACACCAATTTCAGCTAGTATTTCAAGAATCAACATATACTTATAACATAGTTCACCTTATCACAGGTATCTGTACATCCATAATATAATTTTTTTTAAAAAAGGAACTGTAGTTCCTTTGGTTACATCTGATTAAACTGTCATTGACTTTAGCTTGTAAGTGACTCATGAATATAGCAAACCAGAAGTGTCAATCCATTTTCCCTATGTATTTTTTGTATCTGTACTGAGGTTGTAGCTCAAGGCCTTGAACTTTCTAGCCAGACATTCTACAACTTGAGCTACTGTGCCAGCATTTTCCAATTATTTGCATGTGTTTGTGTTACGACTGCTACTGTCAGTCTGTAGTTTCTGTGCTGCAAACCATTGTAATCCACTTGCCCATAATATAATCTGCAAATATCTTAACCAACAATTCCGGTGCTGCAGTGTCAATGGGGTGCTGAAAGGTACCCAGTGGGTAAGGAGCATCAAGCATGCCCAAGGAATTCCTACACAGGTTGTGATGCACAGGTGCAAAGTCAACATCACATGGAGGAGTCTGTGCTAGTCCACATATTAGTTATTAATAATGTTAGGTTGTTTTTTCTGAAGAAAATATACACATATATAGTCATTTCCATGTATTTCTTCCACACCACAGTGGGTTAATTTGAGTGTATCTCTGGATAACACCAAAACCCAGGCTTGTGGAGTGAAATAAGGGTCTCTTATGTTTCTTACACTGCAGTCCCAGCCACGTTCAGGGTCAAGCTGGGTTCAGATTGTCTGTTCCAGCAAGTGACTCACTCGGTTCTCTGTGTAGGCCATGTTAATTTGCTACTATGGTTGTGTGGGTTCTTGCCCTCTTGTTAACCTGGCTGATTTCTTGGAAGACGAGAAGGTTCTGTTCAGATATCACCTCCCAAGAACCTTGGTAAGTGTCCCCCCCACCCACCTGCAGATTCCAGTGTTCTGATTCCCATATGCCTTGAGCATATTTTTATTATTCTGGGTAACACATCTTTCAATAATTTTATGTGCTTTTATTCCCCTAAAAGGTCATTAGCTTCTGAGTGTGAGAAAAGGAATGCAACATCAAGTTTGAGGTTTTACCCTGTGGGCAGGCTAACTCATTAACCATTCCATTTCCTGGAGGTTGAGGGAAGACAGGAGACACCTGGGCTGGAAAAAGAGTACTCTTACTGGCTGCATCACAGCAGGGAACATGAACTTCTGTCTTTATCCTTGACTTCCACATCCTGAAGGGGCAATAAAGAGCATCCCAGGTAGATGCTACATGTACACTAGGTTTATGTAATAGCCAAGGAGCTCTGAGCATAGGAGAACTTCCAAGAGCTGCTAGCAGACCTGACCAATCTTTCCCCATAGGGGGATATAATCATATCCCAGTTGAGAAGTACACCTGCCTTTTGCCTGGGAGGGAGATACACTGTCTTCCAACATGTTTGCTACCCAAACATTCCTGAGAACAAAGCAGTCAATAGTTTGGAAGAGGGTTGAGTATAGGGGAGCACAGCCATAATCCTAGCTGCTCTGTAGACAGAGACAGGAAAATCACAAGTTTGAGGCTAGTGTGGGATAAAAGTTAGAGTGACCCTATCTCAAATACAAGCCAGGTGTAATGGTGCACACCTGTATTTCCAGATACTTGGGAGGCAGAAATCAGGAGGCTCAAAATCAAGGTCTGAGGACAGACAGGGCAAAGTTTTACAAGCCCCTATCTGTAAAACAAACAAAAACAGAAGGGCCAGGAGTAGATGTGGTCATGGCTCCTATGTTTGCCCATCAAGCACAAAGCCCTGAGATTGATCCCCAGTATCACAAAAATAATCCCTGGTAAGAAATGGGGGAAGGGCTGGGGATATGGCCCAGTGGTAGAGTGCTTGCCTAGCATGCATGAAGCCCTGGGTTCGATTCCTAAACCACATACACAGAAAAGGCCAGAAGTGGCGCTGTGTCTCAAGTAGTAGAGTGCTAGCCTTGAGAAGAAGAAAAAAGAAGCCAGGGACAGTGCTTGGGCCCTGAGTCCCCAGCCCCAGGACTGGCAAAAAAAAAAAAAAGAAATGGGGGAAGGTTGGGCACTGGTGGCTCATGCCACCAGTTATTCACATGGTTTGAGGTCAGCTTGGGTAAAAAGAAAACAATTTTTGAGATCCCATCTGATCAGAAAAAACTGGGCATGGTGGCTACATCTCTCATCCCAGCTATCACAGGAAGCATAAATAGGATTGTGGTCAAGGTCAGCATAGGGGAAAATATAAGACTTTATCTCAAAGAAAAACCTGAACAAATCGGGCTAGAGGTATTTCGAGCAGTACAGTGCCTGCCAAGCAAGCATAAAGCCTTGAGTTCAAACCTATTACCATAAAAAAAGATGGGAAGAGGCACATGAAATACCATGTCCCATCATAAATTGTTTTGACTTTTCTGGAAGCTAGCACAAGGCTGAGGATATAGTGGGAACTCAGAATGCACCTTAAAAGTTTAAAAACAAGGGGGGGGGCAGTTTTAGAAGATTTTCCTTGAAAACAATTGAATAGAGACCACTTTTTTAAGAGTATAAAATAGCAAGATTATTAGCCTGAAACACTTTTACTACCTTACTTGGGCATCTGTATCCTTAGGTCGGCTGCCTTAAGGGTGTTAGGCAGGTAGGAGATGCTCATAGGGAAAACCTCTATGCAAACTGTCAGGCAGGGCCCATGTGTTCTGCTATTTCCCGTCCTGTGAGCATGTTAAAGCTAAATACTGAATGCTGATTCACAATGAAGGACAAGAAGCAGATTCCTTAATTAAGCTTCGGTTTCTCCTATCCCCTGAAGTCCTTCATTTGCCTAATTATGGCCTTTGGCTTTTGGTGCAGTAATGTTAGCTTCAGAAAATTTTTGCTAAACCTGACTCCCTAGTGTGAAGTTTAGAAATTTCAGTAGACTCCCAGAGATGAAAGGACACTAATATTCATTGTAAGCAAGAACTAATAAGTAGCCTGCTTTAGAGTACAGTGAAGTATATTGAAGATATCGGAATCAGAGAGTTCAAACACAACCAGCCCTGGGTTCTACTGCCCTTTCAGACTCACTGAATAGGGCCGTTTCTTCCTTCTTTGGGGGATGAATGATGGTATAGGTTCTACAACTTGTCTGTTCACTCTTGGGAGACAAAACGCCCTTAGGCTACCTCAAGTGGTGTAAAGCATAGGCACAGTATACAATTCAAATATCACATCCCTGTAAACTCCCAGTTTCATTTAAGGTTTAAGTTATTCCCAACAACAACCCAGGGCCACGCCCTAGGGTGGAGACTTCAGTGGAAAAGATAGTCACAAAGATGGCCACAAGTCTGTTACTTCTGCCCCCTCCTACTGGCAATTTTTGATCTTCCAGAGTTGAGAGGAGGGACAAGTGGGGAAGTGACAAGTCCCAAAAGTTTCTCTTGAATGATACTGATGGAAAAGGCTGATGAGGTATTATGGAGTCTCTGTTGATCTCTTCCATTCCTAAAGCTCTCTCATCTGGAATCCTTTGTATCACTGGTAGAGTTTCATATCATGCACATCAACTACAGTCATTTTGTTCAAGTCTCCTAGTAGTTGTAGACTGACCTTTGGGACTAGGTCTAAGATACGCTGGATCAACTTTCCTTTAGCCATAGTGGTTAGAATGCGCTCACTGCCCCAAGTCAGATCTCCTTTCTGCCCCTGCAAGCCACTGTAATGGCCACCAGGCTCTCCTGGAAAGCTGCTAGACTGCCACAAAGTCATACTGACACCTGCTTTCATTGAAAACGTCCTTACCATCTCCCTCAATCTCTTAGCTTTAACACTTCACATTCTTTTTGTTTTAATTATCTTTAATTTGTACAGGGAGGTTTCACTGCAGCTTATAAGTACAATGTATCTTTTTTTTAAGGTGGAGGTGCTGGTCCTGGGCCCTAAACTTGGGGTCTATGTGCTGTTGCTGAGCTTGTTTTGCTCAAGGTACAGAAAGCAAGCACTCTACTCTAAGCCACATTCCCAGCCCCCTCTTTTTTTTCTTTTAAAAAAAGTTTTGCTGGGGCTGGGAATATGGCCTAGTGGCAAGAGTGCTGGCCTTGTATACATGAAGCCCTGGGTTTGAGTCCTCAGCACCACATATATAGGAAACGGCCAGAAGTGGTGCTGTGGCTCAAGTGGCAGAGTGCTAGCCTTGAGCAAAAAGAAGCCAGGGACAGTGCTCAGGCCCTGAGTTCAAGCCCCGGGACTGGAAAAAAATAAAAAAAAATTAAAAAAATGTTGATGGTTAATTGGAGATAGTCTCATGGACTTTTCTTCCTGGACTGGCTTTGAACCACATCCTTAGATCTCAGCCTCCGGAGTAGCTAAGATTACAGGCTTGAGAGCCATTAGCACCTGGCTGTACAACATATATCTTGATTACCCCTTCTATTGTTGTCCTCCATCTCTCACCCCCATCTATCCCCTCAAATTTCCTGGCTCCATTTTGACAAATGCACATTGAGTCTCATGACTGTATTCACCAACCTTCCTCTCTCTATTTGTCTGCCCCACCTCCCCTTGCCTTTCTCCCAACAACATGTTTCAGCTTTCTAGTACTCATTTTGTTAAACTGTAAATCAGTTGTTCAAAGGATTATATCCTTGGGATCTTCCCTTGCATATACTGGACTTGAATCTTTTTGTGTACATGTGCATTTTTTTTCACACCCAAATGAGCTAGAGGCAGAGTTACTAATCTAGTTTCCTTCTTCCTTTGGAATTTGGGAGTACTCACTACCTATTCTTTTATTCTCAGCCTTTTGGGGCCTCAGCCAAGTCTGAGATAAAGTCTTGGATTTGGCAAATTGAGCATTGAAAGATAAAACACGAAAATATATTGCAATTTATGTCTCTTGTTTTTCTGCTGAATTATAACCAAATTTAAGCAAACAAGCCATGATATTTCTACTGGTCTGGGTTGGGTAGGAAGATATATAATGACGAGAGGAGAGGGGAAAGCAATATTTTTAATGGGTTTTGAGGCATAATTTTATTAAACCAAGCATGGGCAATTAAGTTTACAATTCATCTGATTCATAGCACATATCTTCTGCTCAACTATGTAAGTCTGTCCAGTAGGATTGAATTCAGTAAACTAAACAAGACATCCTTTCTTTATCTTTGTTTTGTGCTTTTTCCTTATTGAGTCTTTTTAGATGTAATTTAGGAGAGTACTCAATAATGTAGAATTCATGTTGTTTCCTTTAACTGTAAAAACCATGAGTTATTGTCTAAGAAATGCAACTGATAAAATGTAAAGATTTGTATGAAAGATGGTTTTGACATTAATTTTCAATTTAACCTCTGCAGGACAATCCAGGTTTGTGATAACATATAAGCTTTTCCGGAATGGATCTGTTTATGTGCATGGTTAATGTAAATATCAGTGTTTCTGTTCTAAGTTATAATATGTCTCTAATGTTCATTCTTCGGTATAACTCCAGGTCTAGGGGGAGGAGGCAGGTGGGCCTCCAGGCCAGTGGTTCAGCCTCTCTAGATGTTCAGAGGCAGATACTTCAGACATAGCTAGCTTCTCAGCTCTCTGTGCTAGTGATGCCCTCTCTTTCCTGCTTTGCTTAGGCCTCTGAGCCCCATTTCTGTGCTAGAGACAACTTTGGAATTCAGGCATAGAGAAATAAGGAAAGAAAAATCGTGGTTGTCTTTTGAAGTTTACCTTCTGGTGGAGGTTGGTGGTGGATACAGAAACCAAACACTATCCCAAGTGTAATAAATGTCAAAAGGAAAAACATACATAAGAACAGAGGGACTTAGCTTGGGGCTCTTTTGGATGGGGTCATTTAGGAAGGCTTCCCTGTGGGAGGGATTGTTAAAGAGGGTCCTGAGTGAAGGAAGGTAGTGAGGTACACCAAAATTTTGTTACAGAACATTCCAGGTAGTAAGAAGAAACACACAATCTTTAAGAAAAGAATGTGTTTGACATGTTTGAGGATCACCCCACTCAAATAATTCCTGCCTTTGTGAAGGTACTGCTTAAGATCTATGAGCTGCTTGGGGTCAGGGAAGAGATCATTGAGCAAGTTACTATCTGCAAAATCTTTACTCAAGTGTAATCCTATCTTTAATTTCAGTATGAAGCCCTAAACCACATACAATAATTTATGGAAACATATTAGTCCCTTGTTAAGTTTACCTTCCTTCATGATCAGAGCCATTAAAACACCTTGCACTTCTTGGTACCTATTTTGAAAACTAAACTGTTGTTGTTTAGAAGTAAATTAATCTGTCACCCAGTTTTGTCAGGGTATAGCTTTACATTCCTTAGCTGCATTTTAAAATACTTAGTTTTTGAGGAGGGGTTGAATTAAAGAAACTAATTGATTTGAGATATCATTTTCTGCAAATTTCTGCTCTTACAGGAGTCTTTGGATATAGTTAAAAAAATTATCTTTAGGCAGTTGTTCAAAGGAGTTACCATTCAGAAAAATACTTTGGATGGCCTTCACTCCTACTGAATACTTACCAACACCCTTTGTGAACCCAGGAAATACAAGTTTCATAACTCAGTGAATTCTTCAGGAGTCAGCAGTCACTAGAGGGGGTGGATGTTCTATAATTCTTTTAAAATTAAACCACTTTAAGGGGAGGGTAGTATTTCAAACATGTATTTTATATACTTTATATACAATCATAGAAACACAGATGCGAATTTACGATCTTTGTGGTATTAGGGTTTCTGTCAGTAACTTTACAAGGGAGGAAGTTCCAATGATTGAGGCTGACACCACTAAGTAATTCTGCCAGTATGGTAGATGCCTGCTGAGCATACAGAGGACAGCACTGAGCTATCTATCCCTAAATCTTCAGCCTCAGCTTTAGCATGAAGAAGACATAAGACAAACACTAGTCAGGGTCAACTCTACCATCTACTTGATCAGTATAACTCAAAACTGAGATGCTTGTGAAAAACAGAAGTCTGAGGAACTCATGGCTAAGAGCTGCCTAAGGAGATACGATGATTAAATGTAATCAGGCTACCAGGTACCCTGATTTAATTATTATGGAATGCTGAAAGAGGGTACCAGGTAGAAGAGAAGAAAGCACGAATCAAGCATGGACTCTAGTCTGTGATGATATGTCTATGTCAGTTAATTATAACAAATGTGGCATCTAATATAAAACATTAATTGCTAGATGAAACTGGATGAGGTATATGAGAGCTTTGTATTCTCTTGATAACTTTTCTGTAAGTTCCCAAACTATTCTAAAGATAAAAGGCTTAACTGCAAGTATAAAGGTGAGTAAGTAAATAAAACCTTCAACATTAAAAAAAAATGTCAATCACATGAAGACTTCTGCATGCAATGCCAGAGCCTCAGGTTTCTGAATCTACAAGTCAAAAAGTGTAAACCAGCCACTCACTGCCTTATTTGCTATTTACTACTGTTTGTCTCTTGGGTCTCAGCTCAGAGCAGGGCAACGTGTAATGTATCCAGACAGAAAGTACTGGAAGACACAAATAAACAGGTCACATCAGTACTTTCACACCTTGGCTTGACTGAGACAATAAGCAATGCTGATTTCCAACATATGAAAATGCTGGGAGATCTTGACCCCCTTGAATTATACTGAGATCAAATTCTGCCACAAACATCACTTTTAATTTGAATGATTCAGGCCAAAGCAGATGTGGGTGGCCTGAATTGTCTGGATAGTTGCCCTAATTCTTTACTTTGACTGTAGAGACCTGGCCTCTGAGGGAAGTAGGCCATTTATTCTCTGAGATATTAGTTTCATTCCTGAAGGATAAAAGTTTACTTAAAGGTCTGGAAAGTTTCTATATCTGGATTGAAATTTTGACTTGTAAACACATCTACTCATTGGAAAACTCCTTGCAGGAAGCAGCCCATCACACAGCTAGTTCACAGCCATGCACAGATCAGCTCTTTCTATCACATCAGCAGGTTGTCCGCAATCACAGCTCGGCTTACAGGTGTCCTTGCGCCTGTTGCAGTCAGTCACGGGAGAGAAGGAGACATCTTGCCCTTGTGATTTCATTTAGATATCCAACTCTTTCCTGCCGGCCTGTGAGTTTATCTGAAAACAAATTACATGTTCTATCTGTCACTTTCAACTAGGGGAACTTTTGTAGATTCATCATCTTCCTCTTTAAAAAAAAATAAAGAAGCGAAAACTGTAAATTCCCCATTCTATTTCTCCTCTTTGTGAAACAGCTCTTTCATACAGAGCTATTTATATTTGGTCACTCATACAGGTGAAAACTGGAACCTAACTTGAACTTGGCTTATCTGGAATGTGACATCATTCTGATTAGGAGGTGACATTTTAGTTTGGCGTATGGTCAGATATTGGGAGGTCAAAGCCTGTGAAGTTTCTCCAGTGATGAAAATTGTGGGGCAATCCAGAGGACTCATGGAAAATGGTAACTAAAGAAAACCTTGAATGCAAAAATATATAAATCCTAAATGCATGACTAAATTCTATATGCTGCTTTATACTCACATATAGACATTCCATATGTAAGCATGTATAAGCATAAAAGTATGCATTAATAACCAAACTGTGGAGCTGTGCTTGTTATCTAATACTATTCGCTTAAAACAAATATAAACTTAGATATAGCTTAGATTTGTGAACATGATACATTTAAGTGTACCATGATTTAATATCTAATACCTTACAGAGAGGCCTATTCCACTCTGTAGAATAGTAGCCTAGTGTTAGGTAATCATAGTGGAAGAGGTTTTTGGCTTCACCTAAAATTCACTACCCCTCAGATGAGGCTGCTGCCATTGGCTGCAGACCACAGTTTAAATAAGGGTGGTCTAGCCCCTCCTGAAAAAAATCATAATTCTATTCACCTAGGTTTCAGTCAATCCTCAAATTTTTTCCAATGTCATTTTTACTAGTTAGTATATGGAACCAAAGAGAAAAACTAGTTCATCGGATGCAGATTTAATTCAGCATGAGCAAATGTATCTGTTGTTTCCAAAACTTCAATCATCCACCCACATGGTATCCATTCCCCAAACCACATTCCTTATCATACAAGTGAGTTCTGAGGCATCCCCTAACTCTAATGCACTTGGGAAATGCTGTACAAGAGGGGCTAGCATGTTAATATGTATGAGAAGCTTGCAAAATTTTGTTGGGGATACTTTTATCCTTCATTTCCCCTGAATGGATGATTTTCATGAGACAGTATGAAAAGAACTGAAAATTGTAGGAGTTTCTCTACTATCAGTGTAGAAGACTTTATATGATCATAGCCTGTATGTCTTCAAGCATATGGTATCATTAATTTGCAAGAATTTGCATCCGTTCTTCCCCTCCACCAATAGTCTTGCTACGGTTGCTTGTGCCAATTATCCTTTAAAGTGATTTTGAAACCTGTAGACTCATGTAGACTCAGTTTTAAATTATTTGGAGTGGTCTTTATTTTGTACATCTAAATTTGTGCCTGCCTGAGTCACCATAATTTTCATTACTTTTCTGATAGTGATGAGGTCTCCAAACTGTAGTTTATCTGAAAAAGGCTTTCATTGCTGAGTGTGGTATTTTGAAATTTGATCTTTTAGTTCTGAAAGCTGCTGTTCCATTGTCTTCTACCTTTTATAATTTTGTTTTCCAGTGCCAGTACAAGGCTTGAATTCATGATCTTGTGCTCTTGCTTGGCTTTTATGCACAAGTCTGGTGTTCTGTCACTTGAACCACAATTCCACTTCATGCTTTTTACTGATTAATTGGAGGTAAGAGTCTCTTGTCTGCCTTGTCTGGCTTCAAACCAGGATCCTCAGATCTCAGCCCCCTGGGTAGCTAAGGTTACGGGGTGAGCTACAAGTCTCCAGTTTCATGTTTAATAATTTGTGACAAGAAGTTGATTGTAATTCTTATTTTGCTTCTCTGCTGTCAAGAAAATTTCTCTCTGTTTCCTCCCTACCTTTAATTCTCAGTAATTTGACTATTGTGGAGTTGGGTGTTATTTTTGTTACCTGCTTGGAGTTCCTTTGGTTTCTCAAATCTCTGAATTATTGTTCTTACTGATTTTGGAAAATTCTCAGCCATGACCTCAGGCACTTTTCTGCCTTATTCTCAGTCTCTCTCCTTCTGAGATCATAATTGTATGTTTTGTCAACTTTTTTGATGCTGTCACATAGATCTTGAATGGCCTGCTTTGTATAGGCATTTCAGAATGGATATCTATTCACTTACCTTCCAGTTCACAGCTTCTTTCTTCACTTGTGTCTAGTAAGCTGATGATCTTGACAAACCTTTTTTTCTTTTAAAAAAAACACAAATTTTTAAAATTTATTTCTAAAATTCACGTGTAAAATTTTTTTAATAATTTTCTTTGTTTGTTTAAAATTATTTTCAAATTCTGTACAATAATATTGGTGTTTGTGTTGACACTGAGTCTGTTTATTGCTCTGTTTATTTTCTCATTATTTAAAATAGTGTTTTTGTCTCCTCTAACGTTTGCATAAACACACAGAAGAAAAGAGATGAATAGAATTTATGCTCAGAAATAAGCATGCTCCTCCTCCTGTGAGCTTTTAGGAGGGTGGAGTCAATCTATTTACTGGTCAAATTAATAATGGATTTTGTTATTTCTACCACTGCCATCACTTACAGCTTCATATTCTTCTCAGGGAGGACTCCTGTTACCTCTGCTTACTGTCATGTAGTGTTAAAAAGTTTTCCAGTCTCCCTGCCTCACTCTCAGCTTCTGGAGGCTCTGCATATTCCACAGAGGGAGACTTTTCCCTCAGTTGCCCCACTGCATTACATTTTGAAGTAGGCCAAAGTAGAAGTTTAATGGAAAGCCCCAATTATGGGAGACAGAATAGACTGTTTATGTAAGTAAATGCTAACTAAATAAGAGCTACATCATAAAGTCTTATATGCCTGGTCAAGAAGTGAGGGGGGCATTTTCCTGCTAGCAATGGGGGCCAATGAAGGTTTTAAGTAACAAATGAAAAAGAAACAAATGAAAAATGTTATACTGACATCTAGCATTGTTTATAGATTACACAGCACAGTAGTAGCATTGCTTATAGATTATATATCGTGAGGCCCTGTCTCATGCTTTTTAATCTGAGTACCTTCCACTTTGGTGATTAATATATCACTTTTGGATATAGATTATTTTAATGGTTACATTTACTACAAATGTAAATTTTGATCTTTATTCCTAAGACATGTTTCATTACTAAAGAGACTTCCCTCTGGGGCTTAGGGCTGAGAATATATTTATTTTAGTGTGATGAATCAGCAGCCATCACATTTATGTACACATTTAAATGCATTTCATTTAAACATGCTGGCACAGATTCCTATATGCTGCAAAAGTAACAAATATGAATGGTAAGGTTTAACCCTTTGTCTTTTAGTGAACTTCTTTTTTTTTTTTTTTTTTTTTTTTGGCCAGTACTGGGCCTTGGACTCAGGGCCTGAGCACTGTCCCTGGCTTCTTCCCGCTCAAGGCTAGCGCTCTGCCACTTGAGCCACAGCGCCGCTTCTGGCCGTTTTCTGTATATGTGGTGCTGGGGAATCGAACCTAGGGCCTCGTGTATCCGAGGCAGGCACTCTTGCCACTAGGCTATATCCCCAGCCCTTTAGTGAACTTCTTGATAAGGTTGTTTTTAAAACTCAAAATGTGAATTCAGCTTCCTAGGCATTGGAAATGTGCTTACCAAAGCTATCCTTGAACACTAGCAAATAATACAGATGAGTTTTTGTCTCTTAGAAAAAGTTCAAAATTGTGGCTAGCATTGCCAGTTTTCCAAAACATTTAATCTTGATTTTGTAATTTGGAAGTGGTTCAAGGAACCAAAGTACTCTTAGAGAGTAATTGCTTACACTTGCTTTGCTATTCTTTTTTTTTAGCCTTTAAGGTTATCAAGTGAAACCAATTTGCACTAACCCTAGTTTGTCCTAGCAAAGATTAAAATTAGTCACAGAATATTGAAATTATCCAGAGTTTGAATGTTAGCTGGTATGCACACAAATATACACACAATATGGAACTATTTTCCTGTAGAACTCAGCAGATGGTACCGAGATTCTGCTAAATTGGGTTGGATATTAAATAGATTTAAAAGAACAAATGAAAATAATTTGGTAAACCATAGGAGATAGATTATGGTTCTAATTTGGAACAATCTGTAAAGGTCAGAGCACAGAAACTGCCAGGTTTCCTTAATATCCACTTTTTTGTTCAATATCCACTTTTAAAAATTTTCCTATAGGGGCTGGGGATATAGCCTAGTGGCAAGAGTGCCTGCCTCGGATACACGAGGCCCTAGGTTTGATTCCCCAGCACCACATATACAGAAAACGGCCAGAAGCGGCTCTGTGGCTCAAGTGGCAGAGTGCTAGCCTTGAGCGGGAAGAAGCCAGGGACAGTGCTCAGGCCCTGAGTCCAAGGCCCACGACTGCCCAAAAAAAAAAAAAAAATTTCCTATAGTAGAAGACCTTTAATCTAGATATTTTGGCTTCATAGATAAGCAAGCACACCAAAGCT
Source organism: Perognathus longimembris pacificus (assembly GCF_023159225.1). Lineage (NCBI taxonomy): Eukaryota > Metazoa > Chordata > Mammalia > Rodentia > Heteromyidae > Perognathus > Perognathus longimembris. The sequence goes on along the minus strand of NC_063174.1, from coordinate 29,460,211 downwards.
TCAGCCTTCTGACAGCTCACTGTGGCCAAACAGCCATTCTGCAGTCAGTAGACTAGTACTACAAATTATTTGTGCTAATTCTCAATAGTAGTCATTTAAAAGAAAAGGGTAAATTCTTTTCTTTCTTTTTCCTTTCTTCATCCCTCCAATAGCAAAGACTTGGTGATGAACTACCTTCAACTACATAGATGACAATACATCCTAAGACAAAATCAAAAGATGCCATCATGAGCTGGCACACTGGTGCTACAAGAAGTTAGGTCATCGTTTTTTGCATTCAGTTCAGAAAGGCTTTCTTTCTTCCCATCTTCCTCTTTCTCCTCCTCCTCTTTTTTTTTTTTTTTTTTTTTTTTTTTTTAGGATGGAGATTGAACAGAGGTGGGTGGGACTACTGTTGAAGGTTTGAAAGTCATGATCAGATTGGGACCTTGTGTATATGGTCTAGGAATCTGGGCTGAGAGGGCCAATTGAGAGTCTCTATGAAGGTGTTCTCTCTATGTGTCTGTATCTCTCATATTGGGACACTATTAATTCTCTGATAAAAGGCCCTGGGCATAGGAACCAAAGTACATATAATTGAAAGGACTTCCCTCTACATGCATGCACACACTTTGCACATACTTGCATATAGTAGTCTTTGATTAGATGGTTAGTATTATTAATTGATTTTTGTTGTTGTTGTTGTCCTTATTGCTCTTTCTTGGATTTTTCCTTGGGATGGAACCTGATGCTTCTTTAGTTAAGAAATACAAATTGTATTTTGCCTTTGATCCAAAGGACAGCTGAGAGTTAAAGATGGGCATTATGGCTTACCTGTTTTGAGCTCTCTGCCTGACCTTGGTATAGAATAGGATGAATAAGACTAGGTAACCAGTTTCCATGGAAAATGATTCTGTCCAGAGCAAAGTAAAATGCTACATATTGGGCTTCCAATGCTCACATTATGTGAATTAGGGAGGCAGCTGTGTAAACGCCAAGTCCTTGTTTCTCTGTATAACTACTGTAAGGTCTGTTCTTCAGATTTCTCTTGCCATAGGGTGGTTATTGTTTGACATGGGGGACCAGAGTGAATTGATTGTTCACGGCAGTTTAGAGCCTTTAAAAATAGGCTAAGTTTGGCAGATTATTTCAGGAAAATTTTTATTGCTTATAACCTTGAAGTTGGCATATGAAATAAAGTAGACCATTTCAATGCAATGTGACATAAAATGAAAAAGAAGCTTTTGTGTTCATTTGGGAGAAGTCTGCAAAAAAATCTTTCTTTAGCAATACTCGCCACTGATAGAAAAATATTCACTGGAATTCCCAGAAAATCTGGAAAGGATTATTAACTAATTCTTGCTTCCTTTGAGGTTTTTGAGGTTATAATAGTTTCTATTAAGTGTGACTGTGTTAAACATATATCGACTATAAGTTGGCATTTCTGATGAAGTTGAGTTGACAGTAAATAAAGGGCAAGGGGATTCTGGCCCTCTTCTTGGAACTAAGCCAATAAAGACTATTGTTGGTTCTAGTTTTAATTTCTGAGGATGCCGGAGTAGTGGTTATTTTGTTATTTTTATAAGCAACTTAAGCTTTCCCAATTGAATATGCTCACTTTTCTCCTTGGCTTATAAGTGGACAAAATCTTGAGAAGATTCCATGTTATTTCTCAATTTATACAGAATTGAACTCTTGGGTATGAAGGCCTTGCAAAGCTTTCCCTATTATATCCACCTCACCTCCCCGCCCCCCATCCTGTTGCCTCACCAAAGGAAGAAAAAGCACCTGCACTAACCATAAAACTGACCAGCAGGAAAGAAAGTATAGAGGGCAGGGTGAGATTGTAATGACCCAGAGCAAATTATCCTGAGCACAATCAGTGATGGAACTAACTGGAGGAGGGCAATGGATGGAGTTAAAGTCCATGAGGACAGAGATCTGAAGGAACAGGTATATGGAGGATTCAGTTGTTAAGCAGTTATTGTTAATTGTCAGTAAGATGTTGATGGGCCAAGTGCACTCTTTTTTGTATCAAAGAAATGTACTGGAGTCCACTGCCAGAGATAGGAAAGTGAGACAGAGAGAGAAAGTAACGTGTCTTTGTGAACAAAGCTTCCTTGGTTTTACCCAGAGTTAGGATATCTCTTGGTATAGGGTGACTTAGGTGGTGTGCATCTCAAGGAAGGAGTTTTATTTTTCAGGAGCATGCATGGGATAGAAGCAGCCTGTTCCAGTCAGTAGCCATGGTTTCCTGCAGTCCCAGCTGAGCCAGGATCAAACCTGAAATTCTCAGCTATCAGACTGAAAATGAAAAACTAGGAGGTGTCAGATAATTCAGCAGAGAGCCAAAGGGCAATTGGATGGTGTTGGAAGAGCTAACCATGAGCAAAGAAGAGACAACACACAGAACCTGGGAAAGAGGAAAAGCTAGAAAGATAACGAGGGGGAGGAAAACGATGAGAACCGTTTCTGGAATAAAACTAGTGATGAAATGGAGGTATATTACCTTAATGGTTACATTTGCTATAAAGAAGTACAAATGCATGAATCAGGGAAAGCTAAAGCAAGATGGTAAGGCTATAAAATAACACAAGAGGCAGGTTAAGAGCTCAAACCCTGGATCACCTGGCTCTAGCAGCAGAGTTGCTAGCTATGTTTATGCCTCTTCACTTTCTCATATGACACATCTCAGCCCCATGTTGAGGCAAATAGGGTTTTCTCAGCTAGGGAAAGTTGTCATTTATATCTTCCCTCCCTCCCTCCCTCCCTCCCTCCCTCCCTCCCTGCCTCCCTCCCTCCCTCCCTCCCTTTCTTCCTTTCTTTCTTTTTTGTCAGTACTTAAAGCCTTGTGTTCCCTTAGCTGTCTTGCTCATGACTGGTGCTTTACCATTAAAGACATGCCTTTAGTCCAGAATTTTTCTAGTTAATTGGGGATAGGGTCTTTTTTTTTTTTTGGCCAGTCCTGGGCCTTGGACTCAGGGCCTGAGCACCATCCCTGGCTTCTTCCCGCTCTGCCACTTGAGCCACAGCGCCGCTTCTGGCCGTTTTCTGTATATGTGGTGCTGGGGAATCGAACCTAGGGCCTCGTGTATCCGAGGCAGGCACTCTTGCCACTAGGCTATATCCCCAGCCGGATAGGGTCTTTTGAAGGTAGGACTTTTTGGAGATAGGAATTTTCTGCCTGGACTGGCTTGGAACCATATCTCAGCCTCTTGATCTTCCCTCTACCCCAGAAAGCTAGGATTGCAGATATGAGGTAAGCTACCACCTAGCTTACAACTTGTTTTGATGATGACGACGACGACGACGACAACGGTCATGGGGCTTGAACTCAGGGCCTGGGCACTGTCCCTGAGATCTTTTGCCTACCACTTTGAGCCACAGCTCTACTTCTAGTTTTCTGGTGGTTTATTGGAGATAAAAGGCTGATGAACTTTTCTGCCTGGGTTGGTTTTGGACTGTGATCCTCAGATCTCAGCCTCCTGAATAGCTAGGATTATAGGTATGAACCATTAACACCCAGCTCATATCTCCATTTCTTGATAGAGATACGTGTTCCTGGTTCACAGAAACAGATTAAAATATGATCTTTGGGGATGCAACTCCTGTATCACCTGAGGGCCAGCTGAACTTACTCTTCATTCTTCTTCAATAATATCTGTACATAAGAGGTTCCTTAGGCACAGTTATATCCCTCAATTACTGTCCTCAATTAATTTTTAAATTATTGTATTCATTATGACTTATTGATACTTCAAAGGTATATTTTAGGTATTATTCATTTTGTTCTAGTTTGGTTACTAAGTTCTGACATAGTAGCTCTTACCATTAAACAAAGATATAGGCAAGTCACTGTTGTTCTTTTCCCTCTCACAATGGCTGCTGCTCAGAAAGCAAAGGTAGAATCAATGTTCAAAACTGATACTGCTTGCGGGGCTAGATCTCCGGCAGGAGGTAAGCGTGAATGACGCGCACAGGAACACACGCCGGGAGGACAAGCTTGAAGCAGGTCTCGTTTATTGTTGCACAGATCAGGGATTATATAGCCCCCAGCTACTCCCACCTCCTAAGTCCTCCCCAGCCAATCACCTAGCGGGGAGTTGATGTAAGGCACTAGTGGTGGGCACCTATTGGTCCCCCAGGGGAGTATAGGGAGCATGGACAAATCATGGCCGGCTTGCTGCGCAGACGCCTGTGGGCTACTTCTCCAAGAGCAGGAAGTGTTCTTCAACTGCTACTCCAGCTGGCTCAGCCAGACCTGACCAGCTCTACCCACAACTGCTGATGGTTTTTTTTTTTTTTTTTTTTTGGCCAGTCCTAGGGCTTGGACTCAGGGCCTGAGCACTGTCCCTGGCTTCTTTTTGCTCAAGGCTAGCACTATGCCACTTGAGCCACAGAGCCACTTCTAGCCATTTTCTGTATATGTGGTGCTGGGGAATTGAACCCAGGGCCTCATGTATATGAGGCAAGCTCTCTTGCCACTAGGCCATATTCCTAGCCCCTATAATTTTTTTTGTGTGTGTTAGCAATGAACTTATATCATGGGGCTTTACAAATTGAATTGAAACTACTTTGTGCAACACCTTAAATATAATAAAATAAAGAACAAGAAGCACCATCTAATCTCCCAAAGGTCTCTCTTGCAGTGTATCTCAAAGTATACGCCAACAGTACTGACTTGTAATATCCCACAGTACACAAAACTCAAACAATATACAACAAAGATCCAAAGGTGTGATCATATGTGAATTAAAACTTCTTTATAGTAAAACAGAAATGGCAAAAAGTAATAGAGATGACTTTTTAAACTCATAAAGATAAATGATAATCATACTATATAAAGTAATGCAAAAAGGATAACCGACCTGCTAGGAAATGTGTAAGGGATATGAAGAACCAACTCAAGAGCAAGAGTTGAGCAACCATCAAGGGAGAGGCATTTGTAGAGACTCACCTCACATAGAAATCAGGAAAATGCACCCTCAAATCATAAGCTCACTTTTCTGGCATGAAGAATGACAAAATGGTAAGATTGTAAAATTTAGGGGCTGGGAATATGGCCTAGTGGCAAGAGTGCTCGCATCATATACATGAAACCCTGGGTTCGATTCCCTAGCACCGTATAGAAAAGGCCAGAAGTGGCGCTGTGGCTCAAGTGGCAGAGTGCTATCCTTGAGCAAAAAGAAGCCAGGGACAGTGCTCAGGCCCTGAGTCCAAGGCCCAGGACTAGCAAAAAAAAAAAAAAAGACTGTAAAATTTATTTACCTATTTTTTTCATTTGTCTGTACCACATGATTAATTCTAAGAGATTATATTTTGCTACAGGATGAGGGAAAGCATCCCTCCCTGTTTCTCTATTTTATGAGCCCCTCTAAGTAAGACAAGAACAGTGTCCCTGATGCCCTTGGAGAAGGGTGGCCCTCATTCCCTGGATCCCTGTTGTTATTTTGGTGTTCCTAATCCTCCTCCCCCTCCTCTTCCCCCTTCTCCTCTTCCTCCTCCTTCCCCTCCCCCTCCTCCCCCTTCTTCTCCCCCTTCTTCTCTTCCCCCTCCTCCTCCTCCCCCTCCCCTTCTTCCCCCTCCTCCCCCTCCTCCTCCCTTTTCTCTTCTTCCCCTCCTCTCCTCCCCCTCTTCCCCCTCTTCCCTCTCCCCCTCCCCCTCCCCCTCCTCATCCTCTTCCTCCTCTTCCTCTTCCTCTTCTTGGCTAGTTTTGTGGCTTGAACTCAGGGCCTGAGCACTGTCCCTGGTTTCTTTGTGCTCAAGGCTAGCACTCTACCATTTGAGCAACAGCACTATTTCTGGCTTTTTCTATATATGTGATGATGAGGAATCAAACTCAGGGCTTCATGTGTATGAGGCAAGCACTCTTGCCACTAGGCCCTATCCCCAGCCCCCTTCCTCCTCTTCTTTAAGCAGAAGAGGAAGCTTTGGTCTTCCAGAATCTCTGATCTTCCACACCTTCTGAAATTTAGGTGATACGTATTTTTCCTCATGTACCTGGCCTGTCTAGGAATGCCACGCACCTGGTCTGTCTAGGAATGCCGCCCAGACCCTACTTGAATCATGTGTCTGGTGTATGGCTCCTTCAGGACAGCTTCATGCCTGGTAAACCTTCCTATGCCTCACTTCATCCATAACTTGGGTGTATCAATTTTTCTCTGTCTTATCTCATATATAATGGATAATTAGAGGAGATAGTTGTGACTGACTAACCAAAACACTTACAGATAGAGGGAACCCCAAAGGGATGTGGCATAGCATGGAGATTCAGAGGCATCAGCTCAGCCACTGTGTGTCCTTTGGACAACTTCCTTCACCTCTTTCTATCTTTATGTGTATGGGGAGGTTAACAGCTTTCCCTTTGATGGAGGCTGTTGTGGAGAGTAAATGAGTTGACCCCTGTGAAGTATATGTACTGCTTCCCAGAGAGCAGGGGCTCCCTGTATAGAAAGATCACTCCATACATTCTGTTCATAAGTGATACTTTCACCATCCCCATTTCATATGCATCCTTTCACACAGTCATTCTCCTTAAGAAAAGAGACACTTAGCACTGGGGCCGGAAAGCAAAATGCTACAGCAACACCTAATTCCCACAACTCAGCAACCTCCAATAGTAGCTACCTGAGTAGAGGGTGATGCCTGAGGTCCCTTTTCTCGCAGTAAGAGAGCAGCAATAAATCAGGGCCCAAACCAGAAAAACAAAACATTACAGCCTGTTAGAAAAATCTTTAGCAAGTGCTCTCTTCTATCCATTTGGTTACATTTGGGCTCTTCATTGGTTCTTAATAATTAATTTGTCAGAGACTTAGAAGAAAAGGCTGATATAACTTCTTTCCATCCCAGCTACTGTGCTCAGTGATGTTTTATTGAGGCCTTAAAATGTTTCTAACTCTATCGACCCAGGGGAAAGTACACTGTAGATTGGTAGAAAGTTATTTAACCTCTCAACTTTAGATTCATACTCCCATACATTATTTTATTTTATTTATCATACATTATTTTAAATGATTAAGAGGCTGGGGTATGGCTCGTAGAGTGCTAGTCAATGAGTGAAAGCAACCACAGGGACTGAGTTCAAGTCCCAGTCTCAGACCTAGGAAAAAAGAAAAGAAAAATTAGGGGATTAAAATGTATTACTTCCTACTTTCCAGACAGAGGTTTTTGTTGAGTAGTATTGATGATGGTCTTCTAATAATGGTGTCTTCATGATCCTCCTCCCCCTTTTTATTATGAGTCTTTGTATTATTTTATCAGACTCATTAGCTGGTTTGGACTTCGATAATACACACCATAAGTGGGTAGCTTATAAACAGTAGGAATTATTTTCCACAGATTTAGTGGCTATGCAGTACAAAAGCAAGGTAGATCCAATGTGTGATCCTATAACATAGTGGTGCCCACCTTGCTATGTCCTCAGATGGTGGGCAAGACTGGCATGCTCTGTAAGGTCTCTTTTAATGATGACACTGATGTCATTCATGAAGCCTCTGCTCTCATGATCTGTTTACCTCCCAAAGTCCCACCCCATAATACCTCTCAGTGCCCTTGGAGTGAATGTTTCCTTATGAATACCCAAAACATGAAGACCATTGCAACCTGTTTTCACTAAATGCTTATCTTTCATTCCAGGAGTATTTAGAAATTTACCTGTTAGTATATTTTAAAAATACTTATTGTCAGGACTGGCAGAGTGGCTAAAGAGATAGAATGCCTGCTTAGCAAGTACAAGGCTCCAACTTTAAACCCAAGTGCTATAAAAAATGTTAATCTAATAAGCTCAATAATTTTTATAATTTTAATCAAGTCCTGTAACTGATGGACTTGGTGAACAAGAAAAGTAAAATTTAAACTATAGTTACCTTTGAAGTTCTTGTACTTTTTTGAGTACCTCAATGTCAAGGCATAATAATAGAAACATGAGAAGAATAGTATGGAATATTTTATAACCCTAAAATGTCAAATGATATGAATCATGTCAGGAAATGAAGCTGTATTTTGAAACATAGTATGCATTTTGAACAAGAAATATAGAAAGCAAAGACTCAAAATTTTTCTGTCAATTTGAACCAACTAAAAATCATCATTGTACAACAACGAAATGGGAACAGAACAGTAATTAGAATCTAAAAGTTGATGACTGACACTTCACTTTTGTGAAGATATAAAGGTATATAATAAAATTATTAAAATGGAAAGGAAATGAAACAAGAGATGTGTTCTGATTTTTTTTCTAGTGTACTAGTAGAAGGAAGGTGGCCAAATGATAAACTGACCTGGTTTCAATCACCTGACAGTTTCTGTGTTGAAGACTTCATATGTTGATGGTATTTGGTGCCAGGATCTTTGGGGAAATAATAGGGTTAGATGTGGTTATGAGGATTGGGCATCTGTGCTGGTGTTAGTGGCTCTATGAGACAAAAAGACAGATTAGAGCTTGCATGTTCCCTCTCTCTTGCAAGCTATGCCTCTACCATATTATGATACAGTGACTTTACCAGAGATAGCCCTTCAATCCTTGGACTTCCATCCTCCACAACTATAGGAAATCAACTTCTTTTCTTTATATATGACTTAATCATCTTGTTCTTGTTCTTGTTCTTGTTCTTGTTCTTCTTGTTCTTCTTGTTCTTCTTGTTCTTGTTGTTGTTGTTGTTGTTCTTGTTCTTGTTCTTCTTCTCCTCCTCCTCCTCCTCCTCCTCCTCCTCCTCCTCCTCCTCCTCCTCCTCCTCCTCCTCCTCCTCCTCCTCCTCCTCCTCCTCCCCCTCCCCCTCTTCCTCCCCCTCCTCCTCCTCCTCCTCCTCCTCTTCCTCCTCCTCCTCCTCCTCCTCCTCCTCCTCCTCCTCCTCCTCCTCCTCCTCCCCCCCCCCCTCCTCCTCCTCCTCCTCCTCCTCTGTTTTATTTTCCTTAAGACACTTTTTTTCTCCGTATTCCATGCTGGCACCTTGAACTTGCTACATAGCTCAGGCTGGAATCAAGCACTTACTTGTATCTTTTTTTTTTTTTTTGGCCAGTCCTGGGGCTTGAACTCAGGGCCGGAGCACTGTCCCTGGCTTCTTTTTGCTCAAGGCGAGCACTCTGCCACTTGAGCCACAGCGCCCACTTCTGGCCGTTTTCTGTATATGTGGTGCTGGGGAATCGAACCCAGGGCTTCATGTATACGAGGCAAGCAATCTTGCCACTAGGCCATATCCCCAGCCCAGGCTGGAATCAAAACTGTGATCTCTCTTTCGCTTCCTGAATGTTGGGATTACAGGTGTATACCACTGTATCTGGCTGTAGTAGTTTTTTTTTTTTTTAAATAGCAACACAAAATCAGAAGAAACCAAAGAAACCAGGGCATCAAAGAAACCAAGGTTTTGGTTATAGTATTCCCATTCTGTCCTGGTGACCTGGTCTAGACACTTCTGTTTCATGACCTGCATAACAGGGATAAGACACTGATTCCACTGGGAGTCAGGGAACTGAGTGGGATGGTGGGGAAAGCCGACTCATTATTAAAGTCCATCAGCACACGTTATTACATACTAAGTCTTCCAGTCATGACACTGCAGGGAGCAGGGGGTGCAATCAGAATAGGAGAGGCTTCTGCTCTACATTTTAGACAGGCTACCCCTACCTCTAACAGTCTATCTATCGCAGTTATCAGATGAAGGTGCAGTGAATCAATATTTGTGGAACTAATGCTATCACAGCACCTTCCTGTGTCTACCTGGCTCTATGGTCAAACAACTCACTTCTGCCAGAATGAGCTCATGCTGTGGTTATCACAGCCCCACAGACATTTTAATGGTGAGAAGCAATGAGAACAAACACACAGAAGCGAAGATGCCCTTAAACAGAGAAAGAAAAGAAAGTAAGGAGAACAACAAGTGATCACCAGGTAGGGTGTGGGGTGATGCCTGCCACCAACACTAACTGCTTCTGTAGCATCTTCATTGGCTTAAACTGGTTCTGCTCCTTGTGTTCTCTCAAGTTTCATAACCACAGCTTTCATTTCCTCCTGGATGGCTGGCATCCACTAGGTAATGCTTCCTTCTGTTGAATAGTTTTCCTTTCCTCTAACTCCCTCTTGGTTTGGTAAATTTGCATACAAGCCCAAGATGATTTAACATTTTGCTCATATTGGACATTATACTATACTTCATTATTTTGTATTTCTTTGCTTTTATGGCTATGTTTATACTCTAAGAACATTAAGTTTTAGTGAAAACATTGTGTCTCACCCAGCCCCCTTTGTGATATATGGTTCACATCGCTTTGTTTCCCAAGTGTCTACCACTCTAGCCATCCAACAGCCAGGGAGGTCATTGAGCCTCAAGCACCATACCTTTCATTATCTTTCATCCTCAGAGCTCATGGAGTAACTGGCACAGAGTAGTGAATGGAGGATAAAAGCCAGAATACCCAGGGAATACCAATTACTGCAGAGCTATCTCTAAATACTGCTTTCAAGTCCTGGGAGAATGTAAGTGTAGGAAGTGAAACTCCATGAGTCTACTTTTCAATTCCTGCCCTGCTATTGACTATTGACGTAATCCTTGCTAAATCATTTAACATCTCTGCTTTAATGTTCTCCTCTGAGACTGCAGGGAGGAGGTAGGGAGAGGAAGAAAAGCACTGAGGTTAGTCATGTTTAGTCATTAAAGAACTTAGCATCATATAGACAAATTTAAATGTGCCTGCACAGAGCTGAACCATTTCTAAAAGAGGTCAGGAAAATTCTCATCATCACTGAGCAGCCAGGGAAGAATGTTCCAGAATGTCTTTAAGGTGCCTTATGAATACAATTTATCAGGATGATGATATGATTTTTCCTTCTATGTTAGGCATCATTTTCTATTTCCTACTGTACATTAAAAATGTTGGGAAATTTTATCTCCTTTGCTAAGCCCAGGACCCCAGCCTACATCTGAAATGTATGCTTGTTTTTTGGGATTCCTCTTTAACAGCTCTTCAGGACCTCATTCATAACCTCAGCCCCTCCTTGCAATGCCTCTCTCAACATTTCCAGTGGGCATCTCCAGTGGTGTGTTGCTCAGACATTCCGAACTCAGTGAGTCCCAAGTGGAATTTATTTTATGTCTTTCAAACCTCCTCTGTCTGCCCTTCCTATGAGAAGAAGTTGTTGTCCACATGGTCATTCTAGGACTGTGGGAATCACCCAGCGTCTCTCACTTTCTCTTTTTTTCATGAAAGTCAGACTTTCCGGTGGCTTTGCATCTTCCTCAGTCTGTGTGTGTGTGTGTGTGTGTGTGTGTGTGTGTGTGTGTGTGTGTGAAATCTTGTCTCCTCCGCTTACCATTCTTCTGTTCATGCTTTTCATGACAGCTATCACCTGTGTACTGTGAACTAATGGAGGGAAGCAGGCTGATTCTTACTCACCTTGAAGTCATGAGAGCTTATTAAGGCAGGCCCCTTTACAAATGGGCTCTGTGACCATCAGTAAATACATGTGGCTTTTTCTTGTGAACCAGTCAAGTGGGGCCTTGGCCTTAGATGTCAGGGATTGTGTAGACTTGTGTTGAAAAGGGAAAAAGAAATAGCTCTTTTTTATATCTTAATTCTGTTTAAGTTGAATCGTAACACAAAATCTGTGTGGCAGATCTTACAAAAACTGTGTGTCAGTGTTCTACTTTGTTGGCATCTTCCATGATGCCTGCAAGAAGCAAGGCTTGCCCCATCAGGGCCCCTAACCCAGTTCTCATCAAGCACTCTGGAATGCTAAAAACTCTGGAGAAAGCATTATAAAAAATGTATTTCATTTCTAAGGAGGCTTAACAGTACATTTATTCATTTTCACAATCCTATTATACTGCAAATGCTCAAAGCATCAGAATTGCTTGCTGGGCATTGCTGCTGACTTTAACCAGGCACCAAATCAAAAAGCATCTCCTAAATGTGCATATGCTAATAGTGCTTTGAAAAACACCCTAACAGATTGCAGTGCAGAAGGACTTGACCTTGTGGATAAGGTTCTGGCTATCAGTGTTTCCATTTAATGCTTAGAGAGAACTTTCCTGCCTTTCAATAATGAATCCTTGAAGAAAATCAAGTGATATAACAAAACGGTCAAGAGCAAATGTGTTAGAATTCAACAAGTAAGTCTCAAATTCTTCTTTAGCTACATCACAACACTGACTTGGTTTGTCCAGACATAATTTTAGCAATGAAAATTTTATCCCCTCCACATTATCCTAAAATATAGCATCATGCTCATTCACATCATTTACTTTCTCTGTAAAGTGAGAATGATATGAGTGCCTACTGTTTAAAAAATGTGTATTGTCTCTTCTTAGCCTTTGTACCTTAGGTAAAATTGTGTCTCTTTACAGAGGCCTGAGCATTATCTAAAGCAATCCACCCCTTCCTTTGGATAACCTTCCTGTTCTTTCCCAGCACTTACAATTGTCAAGTATTGGCTATCTTAGTTAGACTACAGGATAAGCTATTATAGTAAAGCAATACAACAAGAGAGTGGTTCAAGCAAGTTAGAACTTGCTCATTGATTGGTTCAGAGGTGGATGAATATCCAGGCAAAGGGCCTGTACCATGAGGTCACCCAGAATTCTAGATTCCTTTCATCTTGTTAACCATGACCACCTCAGGTGTCACCTTCATTCACATCGTCAAAGCTGGTGTAACAAGACCATATTCATGATCTTGCTCTTGGGAAACGTAATACTTCTCCAGAAGCAACACGCATCACTTCTGTTCATGTCTCAGTTACATGACCATATCTAAGGGAAAGCAGCGACATATCTTAAGCTAGATAGCCATATGCTTAAATTCCTAGGTGGGAGTGGGGTAGGAGATACTGGCATTGGGGGTTAATTAGCAGCCTTGAACAGGTCTGTCTGTGCAATTGTGGTTTTGCTTGTTGTTTGTTACCATCCTTGATTGGTCCAGAGACTATTTATGTCATTCACTGCTCTATCTCCAGAAACTGGAATATGCTCTCCCCCCACAAACATAGAGGACATACTTGTATTGAACTCAGGCCTATTGATAAATTGGATGGATGAATAAAGTTAAAATCAAAACACAGAGAGCTATCAAGTCAAATCTCACTATTAGGTTGACTTATCTTCTTTTCTCCTAAGGTATTACTAAGTATCTTCTTTAGAATTCCCACTTATGCACTGCCTGGAGTGGCTGCCTCTTGCAAGTACTCAACAAAAACGTTGCGTTCTATTTTTTCTAGTCAGGAAAAATATTCATACACCATATTAAAACATGTTAGCAAACAATATTGGAATTATTATCTTGCAAGTAAGAGAATAAATATGAAGCATTTTCAGCTTAAAATTTCCTCAAACAGTATCATTTTTTCAAAAAATCTGATATCACCCAACAATGATTGGTAGCTAACAGGCAATTGGATAGCTCTGATTCAGTAGCTTACTTCTCCAAATATAAGGACATTTACTTTGCCAACTTCCAGGTAAACCAAAAATAACATATTACATATTATATGTACATATTATATGTCCACTCTGGCCTGCTTCTTGACATTTAGGAAAAATAGATTCCCTGTTATCTTTGTGACTATTTTTGTCAAGAAGTATTTACTTTGAAAATTACTTCGTGTTGAGGAACAGATTAAATTGAAGCTAATTGTTGACCAAATTTGAAAAACAAATCATAACACTTACATGGAATTAACTTCTGTTTCGGGCTCAGTCTGATGAAGGACAATTTTCAGATATGGAAGATAATATTCTGCAGATTTTTTTACGATTTTTTAAACCATGAGAATCTAGTGCTTGTATTGAATTATTGACATAGTAATTCATTGCTGGCTCATTTCCAGGACACACTTGGTTTTGCCTTCTGCTTATGTTTTATGCAATCTTACAGAACAAAGAAATAGAGTATTCTTTGTAGTCTTTTGTTTATTTGTAGTTTTTACCTAGACCATTGTAACTATTCATTTAATACTTTTACATAATGTACAGTAACCATATAAACATATATTTTTATTCTTTGTAGTGTTGGAGATTGAACTGGGGATTGAACCTAGGGCCTTACATATGCTAGGCAAAGGTATGTATGTATGTATGTATGTATATCAGTAGTAGGGCTTGAATTCATAGCCTTGCACTCTCTGCTGCCTTTTTCATTCACAGCTGACACTCTACTACTTGCGTCATACCTCCACATCTCCATTTTTGCTGACTACAGATAAGAATCTCACATATTTCTGCCTGTACTGGCTCTAAACTAGGATTCTCAGTTCTCAGCCTCTTGAGTAGCTAGGATTACAGATCTGAGAAACCTAGTGTATATTTTGATGTAGAGTGCGTGTAAACATGTATTTGTGTGTGTGTGTGTGTGTGTGTGTGTTAGAACAAATTTGAATTGATTGATGTGTTCTAAATTCCAGTTCTATGATAGCTTGTCCCAAGTTTGTCATCCACTCATAACATGAGGTTAGTCTTGAAAGTAGGAATAGTTAAAACCAAAAATTAAATGTATTAAACATATTTCAGGACTAGTAGAACATGTGAGGTAGATTTTAAAAACTAGAAGAATACAGAACACAGTATATAAAGACAAAAGATGGCTAATGATTATTACATTTAAAAATAACATCAATCTCCTTGCTCAGGTATTTCAAAAAGGTACTCAGCCTGTGAGATTTTGAAATCCACTTTGATATACTGTCAGACGAACCTAATTCCTGAACACATGCTTTCTTATTACAGCCACTTAACAGTTTGTATGAGAAATGGACGCTGAGCCGCGATGGAGTCAACTTTGTGCAGAGATGATTTCTTTCTTCTTTACTGCCTTTTTAGCTGAGGTGTGACTCCAGATTCAGAGATATTTAGCTTTGCTTTGAAGAAACTTGCCATGAACTATGCAGTCTCTTTTAATCTTCATGGCAATCCTGAAGAACATGATTGATAATACCAGGTTTTTAGTCAGGTCACCCCAAATACAAGTGTTGTTCTGCAATGTCTGTCTGTGTTCCTAACAGAAAGTTCCTTAACCCCTCTAAGCTCTGTTTCTTCATTAACAAGATGGAAATGATCTGAAAAATGTTTCATAGACTGTTTAAAGATAAAGTGAGACAATCTATTCAATTGTCTCTGTGAGCACGAGGTAAGCATGTACCGAAAATATTGCTTATTGTTAACTTCTTTTGGCAACAGAAAGACCAGGAGGTTTCCTGGGAGTTTAGTGACTTGTGGATCACAACCCAAGCCAGGTGCTGGTGGCTTACACCTATAATCCATCTTAGACTCAGGAAGCTGAGATCTGAGGATTGTAGTTTGAAGCCAGCCTGGGGAATTAAAGTCCACCTTGAGCAAAAGAGCTCAGGGATCAACTCCCAGGCCCTGAGTTCAAGCCTCATGACTGACCAGAAAAAAAAGATATCACAATCCAGACACACCTGTTGGGGCTGTTTCTCTGACCCCGCTCAGATGCTTATTTCTTTCTCTCTTATTACCATCCGTATCGTCCTCTCCCCTAACCCTCGGCCTGCAGGTATGTTAGGGTGGGACGTAGGGGTCACTCCGGCCTGGCGTGCACGCGACCTGCGTGGTAATGTGGCCGCTATCCTTCCCTGGGAGCTAGCGTACATAGACCACGGAGTAGGCTTCTGAGAGCGAACTAACTTTATTGAGGGAAGGTCAAGGGGAGATGATCCCGAAGGAAGGGGGTTGGCCAGGATTCTGATAGGCTGTGAGCTGTCACGTGACCAAGGGCTAATATCACTTGAGCCCACCGAACCCGGGCGGGGTTGATGGGTGCCCGGCTGGCTGCCAGCTAAGTCGGGGGTCTATTTGCCCAACCGGTTTCTCCGGATTCCAATGTAGAGAGGGTGGAAGGGCCGCATTCCCCAGCTGGGGGAGGTGCATCAAGCCCCTTCCATCAAGGCGAGAAAGATGGACCCCAACACACACCAACATGAAACATGTCATGGCATATCTCCCGTTGCCCCATACTATAATACTATGTGTCTACCATGTCAGCCACAGCAGTCTATAATACACTGCATACCACATCATGCATGTCATGTCATCTTGACAGCATCATCTCTGTCATCATCCTCATTTGTCCTTTGTATGCACCTTCTAAAGCATTCCCATTTTCAATCTCACCACTGGCATGAAAGCTAAAACAACCATTAGAGGATGCAGGCCTCTGACACAGCTCTGAGTCCACTAGAAGAAGGCCACTCTTTTTGTTATTGTTATTTTGTTTTTGTTTTTGTTCAGACATGGTGTGGGCTATGTAGACACAATTTCCTTTATACAGACACATTATAATGAGAGACTCTTAATTCCAACTATAGTTTTGTGCTATATGTTATTCTAGATTGAGATAAATCTACTTTCTATGTATGCTTTCAATCTATTCTAAATAATGGATAATCTATTCTAAATGAAGGTCTTAGAAAATTGTCATGAAAAGTCTTCTTTTCTGACTTTAAAATCTTTCAGATGGGTGCAATATACCCAATGTAGTGGCTTAGTGTGTATGTTGAAATCACACATTCATTTAAAACCAACAACTTTATAACCTATGAGCTACCTACTACAGGATGACACGTTTTAAAAAAGGTGAACAAAAATACACCACAGGACTCAAAACTGAAGGAGAAATTTTCTCACTGTGCCTCATATGGTTTTTAGCATGTAGTTGGGTTCAGATGCCAGCTTAGGGGAAATATGACAGCTAGAGTATGTTTCCTGTGTGTGAGCAGTACGCCCTGTCTGGAAACGCATTCATGGCTACATTTACATGGTTACATAACAAAACCTACATGCTGGTGAGAATGTTTAGAGCCAGGGGAAGAATGAAGCACAATCAATGTAAACTAGGAGCTCACAGGGTAAGGAAAACAAAATGTGTAAGATAGAGAAAAAGGGAGAAGATTTAGCCTCAGCTATGAGAACCTCAAAGAGGATATATCTGTCTTCAGATGCGAAGGATTCCCTATAGCTCCTATAACACTAGTGCTGGCATTGCAGTTCATTTCTTATTTTCTCTGCCCCCTTTTTGGTGGCAAAACTGTGACGTGTTCTTGTTCAGCTTTCTTGCTCATGGCTGATGTTCTACCATTTGAGCCATACTTACAGCCTGGTTTGTTGCTGCTTAATTGGAGATACTGGAGATGGAATCTTGAATACTTTTCTCCCTGGGTTAGCTTCAAAACAAGACACTATAGATCTTGACCTTCTGAGAATCTTAGGATTATATGGGTGAGCCACTGGCACCCAACATTGTATTTGCTTTTAAATGAAATAACATTTTGACGAGTAATGCATATATTTGTTAAAAGGAAAAATTATCTAAGACATCAACAAAACACCTCCCTTCTGTTTCTATTACTCTCTATTCCATCCAACTGCCCATGGCTAATAGTTTTTTTGTGTGTTTACTCTCTCAGTACAAATGCAAATGTCCTTATTCCCTTTTTGTGTACCTTAGTTTATCTATCATAATATATATAATCATATTTCTATCTATATGCATGTATTCTACATCTTACTCTTTCACTTTATATTTATCTGGAGAGATTTCTATTCTGAGCACATGGCAATGTTGTCATTCTTTCTTACAACTACACAGTATTCTATGTGTAGGAATGCATACTGCATCTAGACATGCTTTGATGATGAACATTCCAGTTAATTTCCAATTTTTGTCATTTCAAACTATACTGTAGTGAGCAACTTTGTTCATACTTACTCAATTTGTGTGCAGGTGTGTCTCAGGTTGCTGCTGCCCAAAGCAAATGTATTTGTGCTTTGGACAGGAATTGCCAGAATGCTCCTGTGGGGATGGCACCATATTGCATTCCCAGTGTGACAATGCCTGTTTCCACTGACGAGTGTATTGCCAGGGAAAAATCCCATATGAGGGGCTTTTAAATTTTGCTTCTTTTTGTGTGCTCCAGATCATTAATATTGCTTTCTAAGTGGATTAATTGTCTTTTTCGAATAGCTCTTTATTGGGGAGATTAGTCTTTTTATATACATAGTATTAGTTCCTAATTATTTGTTGAGGTTTCCAATGAAGAGATCTATTTCCACTGATAGATAGTAAAGACAAAATGTGGACTCAGGTCTAGCAGCAATAGCATATTTAAGTACAACTTAAAAATAATAATGAGCCCTTAATGTGAATCAGACATGATGATATTATTGTGTGTGTGTGTGTGTGTGTGTGTGTGTGTGTGTGTGTGTGTGTGTGTTGGTCCAAGGGCTTGAACTCAGGGCCTGAGTGCTGCCTTTGAGCTCTTTTTCTCAAGGCTACCACTTGAGCCACAACTCTGCTTCTGTCTTTTTGGGTGGTAGTTTATTGGAATAAAGTCTCACAGGCTTTCTTCCTAAGCTTGGCTTTGAACCATGATCCTCAGATCTCAGCTTCTAAGTAGCTAGGGTTACAGGTATGAGCTACTGGTGCCTAGCCAGACATGAATGATTCTTTATACTCTTTCTTGTTTAGTTTCCACAGTATTCTATGAGGCATTTCAAAGTGATTACATTTTCAAAGTGATATACAAAGATGTTGAGTAGTCTGCCCAATGGCATATATCTAGTAAATGCTTGAGTCAATATTCAGAGCTGACCTTAGAAACTATGCCATTAACTAGAATAATGGCAATTAGGTGAGTAGGGCAAGCAATGAGGTCCCATCAATGTTGATCTTCAAATGAAGATTAGGAGTTGCTGGTCCTGAACCTTGTAGATGAAATCCTGGAGTTGGAAGGAGGTTGCATTAGATGTCTCAAAGAACTCTTCTAGTCTTTCTCTATTTTTTTTTTTTCTGAGAATGTCATGCCTAAGCAGAAGGATGAATTAGGATACATGATATACCATATGGGTCTCTGATCCTAATGAGATTTTCTGACAGATGCTGCTACCAACTCAGAATCACTAGCACTTTACCTAGGAGTATCTAACTTTCAGTTACAAACAATGGCTTTGTAGTAGATTTATTTTTATTTTTAATTTTTATTACAAATACGATGTACAAAGGGATTACAGTTACATAAGTCAGGTAATGCGTACACTTCTTTTTGAACAATGTCATCCCTTCTCTCACTCTTTCCCAGTTTTACCCCATCCTCACCCATAAATTGTATAGTTCATTTTTAACATAGTTTCTACTGAGTATCACTGCTGCATTTGTTCACCCTGTATCCCTCCATGTCTCTACCCTCCACTTACCCTCCCAAAGATGGATAAATAAATAAACAAGACAAAAAGATAACAACAAAGAACAAAACTTCTTATTGCCATTTCCTGGAGTTCATTTTGATAAATATTATATATGACCAGAGGCACATAGGCATTGTGTCTTTGTGTTCCTCCACTAAGACTATTCTCCTGTGTTCTCAGTTTGTGACTACAGTCCTGTGTAATTTATCATGTCCTAGTATATTTTAGATCTAGCTTCCTCATATGAGAGAATACATGCACTGCCTGTCTCTCTGAGCTCGGCTTACCTCATTTAATGTGATGTGTTCTAGATCTATCCATTTGCCTGCAACTGACACAATGTTCTTTCTAAAGGCTGTGTCAAATTCCATTGTGTATAGGTGTTGTGCTTTAAATTGCTGGGCTTTGCTCTATCCCTCCCCATCCACGTGGGGAGGGGTCCTGGGCTTATCTATCTCTTCTGTGTGGGATCCATACTCACTCTCTCATGTCCCCCCCGGCTGGTAGGGTTTAGACGCGGGAGCGGGGTCCCTGGTGTCTCGGTTCGCATGTGGGTACGAGAACCCCTTGCCTGCCAGTCCAAGGAAGACACGGGCATGCGGGGACCGTCTCTGGGATGATTCTATTTTTATTCAAATGAGAAGGCATAGATATTCCCCAAAGGCGGGCACAAGAGAGGGAGAGCAGATTGGCCATGAGGAGTGTCCATCAAGTGATGTCAGGGGACTCCCTTGTGGACGGAGGCCCAGCCCCCCAAGGATTGGGTTTCTGGGGTACCCCCGCATTGCACACCTGCTCGCCCCAGGAGCAGGGGCTTCTCTTCCTGTTAGTGGCAGAAGGGGAGGGGCCAAGGCCAGCTGTGGCCTCTTAAAGGCACAGCTGACCCCAACATATAGGTACCACAGTTTTCAGATCCACTCCATTGCCAACTGGTTCTTTTCATAACTTGGCTATTGTGAATAGTGCAGCAATAAACATGAATGTGCAAATGTCTTTACAGCATCTGTAATAGATTTTTTTGTGATACACTAGGCTATGAAGCATCTATCTACCTAGCATTCATTGTGGTATTTTGTAGAAATAAATATCCGATAAACCTCTTTTTTCTATTTAGTTACTATATATTTAATGATAAAGTTTATTCTAAAATCAGATGGTACCATGAAGGCAATCATCCAGTCAGTAATTGCTGAGCAAGTCCATGCTTAGTGATTAAAGCACAGTGCTAGGGCTACAGTGATATGACTACATTTAAGAGAGGTTTCTCAATAATTGCACAGGAAAAAAACAATAACTGACAATAAAGACAGGAAAGATAAGGCATATGTGAATAAAGGCCATGGCCTTTGGGACACAGATGAGGTATAAATCACTGAGGAAGGGAACAGTAGGGGCAAACTTCCTAGAAGAAGTAAGGTTGAACCAGAGACTTTATTTGGTTTTGAAGAGAAACAAAAAACCTCCACTTGAGGGGAAGGGTCTGAGCAAAGGCACAGAAATATAAAACCTGGCATGTTTGTGGGCTTGATCAGCTGTGTTTCTTTAGCAGCCTCAAAAAAAAAAAAAAAAAAAAAAAAAAAGAAAAGCCATGGGTTGGGCACTGGTGGCTCCTAGCTTACTCAGGAGGCTGCAGTGTGAGCATTGTGGTTTGAAGCCAGCCTGGGCAGGAAAGTCTGTAAGACTCTTACCTCTACTAAACTAACAAAAATGCTGTGTGGTGGCTCAAGTTGTAGAGCTCTAGCCATGAGCAAATAAGCTCAGAGACAGTGCCCAGGCCCTAAGTTCAAGCCCTAGAACTGGCACTAAGTAAATCAGTGAAGCCATGAGGACAGGCTAAGACACTGAGGATCCTGCATTATAAGCCATGGGGTAGGGAAAGATGTCCTTGGTCATGTTGACTTGGTAGTAGCATTTGGAAGGATCAATGTGTCAACTCAAAGATGAGGCTAGAAGCCAGAGGATATTTAGGAAGCTTATGACAATCCCAATAAAAAGAGATGAGAGTCTAGCTAGGGTGGTGGTCATGGAATAGGAAGGAAGGGGAAATGGTCATATGAAAAGACTTATGGGTGATTGAAATTCTATGACATTGTGGAAAAGGCAAAATAGTGGAGATAGTGGATAGTTTCCAGGAATTTAGACAAGCGAGAGATCAAAAGTCACAGCACAGAAAAGTTTCAGGACAGTGAAATTATTCTGTATGATGTTCTAATGGTCCCTATATATTTGTTCTAACTACTATAACTACAGTACCAGGAGAGACTAATGGAAACCATGGAATTTCAGGTGACAATGCATCCATGAAGGTTTGTGGTTGTAATAGGTGTTCTGCTCTAGATGTTGGCACTGGAGAAGGCTGTTTATATGTCTGATCAGCTCATGTTGTTATAACAAAGAGCATGGGCTGGGAAGTTTCTAATCGATAAACGTTTCTCACAGTCCTGGAGACTGAGAAATCTACAAATCAAGGCACTAGCATATTGAGTGTCCAGTGAGAACACCTTCTCTTTGTGTCCTCACATAGCTGAAGAGATAGGTAGCTCTTTTAGTCTCTCTTATGAAGACACTAATCTAATCCATGAAGCTTCTTCCTCATGATTTAAATACTGCTGGATTCCCCCCACTTCTTAATACTATTGCTTGAGGATTAGAATTTCAACTATATGAGATTGTGGGAAGACAAACAGACATGTGCAAGGCAGGGGATGTATGGGAAATCTCTGTGCCGCTTTCTCAATTTTGCTGCAAACCTAAATTGTTAAATCTGTTCTAGATACTTCTGTTGTGGTGGTGATGAACAAAAGAACTATTGAAGGACCAAGAAATCCATGTCTCCTTGTTGTGCATAGAATTGAGAAGTAACCAAGAACAATGTTAATTTTCTCTCTTGAAATCAGAGATAACATTCTATTAACAATGTGAAAGAGGGTTGGGGATAAATGTGAGAGAAGGTTGGGGATAGCTCTTGTTTTTGTTTCAAAGGTAGATCTTAACATGGTAGAGGTCACTGGAAGCCTTCTCTGTACTTGAGGCATTAGGAGATGAAAAATTAGTAGATGACTTAGAAGACAGATAAAATAGATGTATAACTGCAACTGCACAAAAATGGAGAATTTATCCCATGTCAATTATAAATCACCAAAATTGTTACTTAAAAAGAAGTATGAACTGGGCACTAGTGGCTCACATCTGTAATCCTAGCTACTCAGGAGGCTGAGATCTGGACATCATGGTTTGAAGCCAATCCAGATAGAAAAGTCCCCGAGAGACTCTACTCTCCAATTAACCACTCAAAAACCAGAAATGACACTGTGGCTTAAAGTGGTAGAGAACTTAACTTGAGCAAAAGAGATCAGGGACAGCACCCAGGCACTGAGTTCAATCCCTATGACCAACCAAAAAAAAGTATGTATTGAGTGTCCAGGTTTTCTTAAGATCTAAGTAAATTATAATACCTTCACCTTCTCCCATTAAAAAGATCCTCTAATTAATGTCATAGAATTACATTTTCATCTTCAGACATAAGCAAGAAAAAAACCCATAACATTAAAAATGCATTGTTCCAAGACCATTAGAGCCCTCTGCTCCCATCTTATTCCACTGCTCTGCAGGTCTCTGCTTCCCAAAGTACACTGAGAACCCTCAAAGACCTAGTGCATTTTCTGTCTGCTAAGCCAGGTTTTTCTCTTATTGAAGTTTTTACTGAAGTGAAATCTCCCTGTGCAGTACAAACCCTGGCTCTTTGTAAGGAGGGGGAAACCTCTTGCAAAATCATTTTTTACTAAACATGAATTTTGCATTCCCCAAAGCAAAATATATTATTCTTGCAGATAAACTAAATAAAGCAGTGAGTTGTGGAGAGAAAGAGTAGTTACTCATATTCTTAATGTATGTCATCTGCTTTGGCTTACGATCTTTTGTGAAAGAATGCAGGTTTGGGGCTGGGAATGTGGCTTAGCAGTAGAGTGTTTGCCTAGCATGCATGAAGCCCTGGGTTTGATTCCTCAGCACCACATAAACAGAAAAAGACAGAAGTGGCGCTGTGGCTCAAGTGGTAGAGTGCGTGCCTTGAGTAAAAAGAAGCCAGAGACAGTGCTCAGGTCCTGAGTTCAAGCCCCAGGATGGGAAAAAAATGCAGGTTTGTTTTTAGTTTTTTCTTTTTACATGAGTTCATTCATGACCTGGATGAAACTGGCAAAGAATGGGTGAGCCCATGTGTCTCTGTACCCATTTGTCAGGGTAAACCACAGGACAGTTAATTCAGGAGAATGTTTTCTAGTTTGTTGTTGTTGTTTTTTGACAGTTCTGGGGCTTGAACTTGGGGCCTGGGCACTCACTGTCCCTGGCTTCTTTTTGCTCAGGGCTAGCGCTCCACCACTTGAGCCACAGTGCTGCTTATGGCTTTTTCTATATATGTGGTGCTGAGGAATCGAACCCAGGGCTTCATGTATACGAAGCCAGCACTTTACCACTAGGCAATACTCCCAGCCCCAGGAGAATGTTTTCTAGATGATATATAGGCCCTCAAGTGCTGCTGACAGAGCAATCCCTCACAGAGGCCTCTCTCATTACCTGTGTGGCAGCTTCCTCACTCTAAGCCTGCTGATTGCCTAACACTGGGAAAAGATGAGTGGTGAAATACTTCAGGCTCAGTCCATCCATCCACAGGGCAGCCTAGACAAAGGAGTCCAGGAAGGTAAGTGCAGATTCTTGTCTGCTCACTGACTGTGGCTCTTTATTCTTCAGTTTCCCCATGTTCCTCTTTTCCTTTATACCTGTTATTGGCTATACTTAGACAATACTTGGCCTTTTTTGTTTTTGTAATTTCAAGGAGAAGGATAAGCTAGATGTTTCTCTAACAGAGCATTTCTGCCTCTGTGCTCAGATGTATTGTGGTATAATTAGACATTTATTTTCCTGGAATTCATCATTTCCATTTCAGAGCAGTAAGAGGTATTCTACTAGGTATGGAAGGGTCATGGAAAGCCATAGGCTTCTCATCTCAACCCTAACAAATACCAGTGAGCTCTATTCACAAGGAAGAAAGTAGCTGATCCATCATTTATTTCCTGTCCACTATCTTTATACATTTCATCTTTTCATTCTCAAAGCAATCATTGCCATTTTCATAACATAATCTATGGGAGTACATCATAGTACAAAACTAGGTAGTGTGTAGTGACATCACTTGTGTGTGGAGTTGCCCTCTGGGTCTTTAGTACCTAACGCAGACCTCAGAGAGCAGCACAGGTATGGATCAGCTACACTAAATTCCTTCTGGTCCAAGTATGATATGATAATGGAATGATAGTATGCCATTGAAGGTAAAGAAACAAACTAAAGATCAGATGGTAATGTATTTTAAATGACTAGTGTTCTACTCACCAAAGAGAGAGGATCAAATGAGCAATTCTCATTTATTGAGGGTGTATTATAGATCTGGTAAAGCTAAGTCTATTATCTCATTTATTGCATTGAGCTATTTCATAATTGCCCAATAAAGTAGGAACTATTCCCCCTCCAATTTTAATGATGGATAAACTGATATTCTAGAAGTCTGGCTGGCCGAGGCCCTCCAAATTGATAATAGCAGTGCCAGAATAAAAAAAAAAGCCTAAGAAATAGGCTGCCAATTTGAATGAGTTTCATTCTGTGCAGATGAGCCAGCATTGAGAAATGGGATTTTACGATAGAGCTTTCCTTGGGAAAAATAAATTATCTTTAGCAAGCCATCTTTGTCATTCCAGTACTCAGTATTGCCAGAAAATTAAAAATAAAATATAATAGATGAATAAAAGCCATGTCCTGTATGGAATTACTGCATTTGTCTTCCTCATGATCTTTGGAATTACTGGATACAAAAGCTGATTCCATCAACCTGTGTGAATAGTAATTACAGTTTCAGTTAATTTTAATCTTTTTTCTATTTAGATTTTGACTATCAAAGATTTTAACTATTTACCTATAAATCTTTCACTTACGTCCTAAGTGTGTTCCTGAAATTCATTTGTAAATTGAAAAATTGAAAGTCAATTCATTTTATGTACTCCTATAACTGAATTTGCTCTGTCTCCCTGTCCAGTCATCTTCTGAGTTGGTATCCGTGGGTCCACACTTGATTACTTTGTGTGTGTGTGTGTGTGTGCACGAGAGAGAGAGAGAGAGAGAGAGAGAGAGAGAGAGAGAGAGAGTTGATGCTAGAACTCAGGGCCAAGATGTTGTCCCTTAGCTTATCTGCTCAAGGCTGGCACTCTGCCACTCAAGCCACCACTTCACTTCCAGTTTGTTGATGGTTAGTTGGAGTAAGGTTTCGTGAACTTTTCTGTTAGGGCTGGCTTTGAGCTTCGATTCAAGATCTCAGCCTCCTGAGTAGCTGGGATTACAGGTGTGAGCCATCCTTGCCTGGCTGTACTTGATTCTAGACATATATCTACCTTTGTGAAATCAGGTTCCTAGATGTCCCCAGAAGCTGCTGAGGAAAGTGGGGAGGAAACGTTCAGAAGAACCCTTCAATATGCACATGCAACCTTTAGAATAGATAAGGAAGTATTTTTTTCTCAGTGGATTTGTACTTAGCAGTGTCACAATACTGGATCCTTCCTGGGGCAGCTGCTTGTGTAGTCTGCCTGGGCTCCCACATCTGCAGCTCTGCAGGAAGCTCTGACAAGTATTAATTGGCTTCTCTGAGCCTCAAGGTTCATCTCTACTTCTCAGTTCCAACCTTCCCCACAGGACTCTGCTCTTGCATAATTTACTGCCCAGAAGGACTTTCTGTTTACAGGAGCTCTGGTAGGCACCATAGGATGCACATGTATTTTCTTTTTTTTTTTTTTGGCCAGTCCTGGGCCTTGGACTCAGGGCCTGAGCAATGTCCCTGGCTTCTTCCCGCTCAAGGCTAGCACTCTGCCACTTGAGCCACAGCGCCGCTTCTGGCCGTTTTACTGTATATGTGGTGCTGGGGAATCGAACCTAGGGCCTCGTGTATCCGAGGCAGGCACTCTTGCCACTAGGCTATATCCCCAGCCCATGCACATGTATTTTCAATTTCAGTGAATTAGAATCTTGCAAATCTTGCAGGGTATTTATTTTGATATAAGAAAAAGGGGAATGGCCACATTTTCAAGTACTTTATGATTATTTTAACATGGCCTCACTTAGAATGGGTAAAAAAATCATTAAAAAATAATGTCCTGTGTACACAAATTTTGGCCATAACACTCAAAGACATTTCCAATCATCATACTCCAAATGTTGAAACTCCAAAAGATCAAAATTCTTAAGCCCAAAACTGAGAAAGATAAAAATCAGCAAAATATAATTATTGAAAGTTATGGTCTAAAATTATGTATGCGTTGTCTATCTATGTTTCCATGTATGTATGTGTGTATGTATGTATGTATGTGTGTATGTATGTATGTATGTATGTATGTATCTCTCTTTTTTTTTGTGTGTGTGTGCTGGTCCTAAGGCTGGAACTCAGGATGTGAGTGCTGTTCTTGAGCTATTTTGCTCAAGGCTATCCCTCTACTACTTTAGCCACAGCTCCACTTCTGGCTTTTTGGTGGTTAAGGGGAGATAGAAAGCCTCATGGGTTTCATGCCTGGGCTGGCTTTGAACCATGATCTCAGCTTCCTGAGTAGCTAGGACTACAAGTGTGAGCCATTGGCACCTGATTTATTCAGTTTTTTTTAAAAAAGGAGTTTATTGAAAACCCATATAAAACTTGATAGAGCACTTCATAGCTCATTTCATGTAATCAGGCATTAATAGGTCTATTAACAATTGTTATGGAGATAAACAGTTATGGACAGACAAGCTATATTTATAAATAGTCAAAACACAAAATGCCTCACGGCAGACCTCTCCACACAAACGTACAATGCACAAAGAGCCTGGAAGAACACCATCCAAGTCCTGCAGGCCAACAACTGCCAACCCAGACTTAGATACCCAGCAAAATTAGAATTTACATTTGAGGGGAAAAACCAAATCTTTCCATAGCAGAGAGAAACTAAAGGAATACTTGAATAACAACAACAACAAAAAAAACCCAGCCTTATAGAGAATTCTAAGAGGAGAAACCCACCACAACAGAAAACGTACAAGACCTCCAAACAGAAACAGAAAGAAACAACAATAGCCAGAACCCAATAGGAAAAACAGCTCAATAAAGACAAGAAAGAAAGGAAAGGAAAGAAGCAAAAAACTGCCTAACAGGAAAATGGAAGGGAAAAATCCACACCTATCCATGATCTCTTTAAATATAAATGGATTGAACTCTCCAATAAAAAGGAAAAGATTGGCAGAGTGGATTCTCAGACACAGCATGGCTATCTGTTGTCTTCAAGAGACCCATCTTACAGTAAAGGACAAAAACAGTCTCAGAATGAAAGGATAGAACAAGATCTTCCAAGCAAATGCACCTACCAAAACGGCAGGGGTAGCCATCTTAATTTCAGACAAGCTATACTTCTCATTAAAATCAGTTCAAAAAGATAAAGAAGGACACTACATGTTAATATAAGGAAAAATCCAGGAAAAAGACATCACTGTAATAAATTTATGTTCACGAAACAAAAGAGGCCCTAAATATGTCAAACAAATTCTTTCAGAACTACAGAACAAGATAGACCCAAATACAATCATAGTGGAAGATTTTAATACGCCACTCTCTCCAAGAGACAGATCTGACACACAGAGGATTAGCAACAAAGCCGAAGACCTAAGTAACACCATATCTCACATGGATCTGACAGATCTGTATAGAGTTTTTCACCCTACAGAGACTCAATACACATTCTTCTCAGCAGCCCATGGAACATACTCCAAAATAGATCATATCATAGTCCACACAAAGAACCTCAGCAAATACAAGAGTATTGACATTATCCCATGTATTCTATGTATTCCATGTATTCCCATGTATTCTATCACAGTGGAATCAAGGTAGCCCTCAATAACAAAGGATACCACAGAAACTACACAAATACTTGGAGGCTAAACTCCTCACTATTATCTAACATTTGGGTCACAGACCAAATTAAGGATGAAATTAATGAGTTCATAAGCCACAATGACAATGAAAATACATCACAAAGAAACCTAAGGGATACAGCAGTGATGAGGGGCAAGACCATTGTCCTCAGCACACACAGTATAAGAATGGAATCAGAACAGGTAAATAACCTCATGATGCAGTTAAAATGACCGAAGAAAAAATTGAATCTAAAACGACTAGGAGGAGAGGGATCACAAAGATTAAAGAAGAGATAAAACTGGTTGAGAATAGAAAGACCATTCAACAAATAAATAAAACTGAAAGCTGCTTCTCTGAGAAAATAAATAAAATTGGCAGACCCCTTGCAAGACTTAAAAAAAAAAAAGACACTCATATTCATAAGATCAGGGACTCCACCGGAAAAATTACAAAAATACACAGGATATTCAAAAAATTATAAGGAACTATTTCCAGAACCTTTACTCAGTAACGAACAAAAATTTTACAGAGGGCTGGGGATGTAGCCTAGTGGCAAGAGTGCTTGCCTCGTATACATGAGGCCCTGGGTTCGATTCCCCAGCACCACATATACAGAAAATGGCCAGAAGTGGCGCTGTGGCTCAAGTGGCAGAGTGCTAGCCTTGAGCAAGAAGAAGCCAGGGACAGTGCTCAGGCCCTGAGTCCAAGCCCCAGGTCTGGCCAAAAAAAAAAATTTACAGAAATTTATCAATTGTTAGAGAAGTATAAATTGTCCAAACGGGATCAAGAAGAAATAAATCAACTAAATAACCTACAGTGAGATACAGGATGTTATCAAGAATCTCTGAACAAAGAAAAGCCCAGACCTGGAAGGATTCAGCAATGAATTCTATAAAACCTTCAGTGAGGAGCTAATACCAATACTCCTCAAACTCTTTCAGGAAATAGAAACAGAGGGAGAAATCCCAAACTCATTCTATGAAGCTAATATCATACTCATCCCCAAACCAGGCAAAGACCCAACAACAAAAAAAAAGAACTACAGACCGATATCACTAATGAACACAGATGCAAAGCTCCTCACCAAAATATTAGCTAACAGGATCCAGAAACTGATCAAGAAAATTATACATCACAATCAAGTAGGTTTCATCCCACAGATGCAAGATGGTTCAACATCTGCAAATCAATAAAGGTAATTCACCACATCAACAGAGCTAAGACCAAGAACCACATCATCATCATCTCAGCCGATGCCCAAAAAGCCTGTGACAATACAACACCCACACATGTTAAAAGCCCTGGAGAGAAGAGGAATAGAGGGAACATTCTTTAAAACAATAAAAGCCATATACAACAGACCAACTGCTAATATCATATTAAATGGGGAGAAACTAAAACCATTTCCCCTAAACTCAGGAACAAGACAAGGATGCCCTCTCTCTCCGCTTCTATTCAACATAGTGCTGGAATCCCTAGCCATAGCAAATAAGGCAACAGGAGGACATCAAAGGGATCCACATTGGTAAAGAAGAAATCAAACTATCCCTATTCGCAGATGACATGATTTTATATCTGAAGGACCCAAAAAACTCAGTCCCCAGTTTATTAGTTTATTAGTCCTCAGTTTATTAGTCCTAGAACTAAGAGATCATTTTGGCAAAGTAGCAGGATACAAAATCAACCCACGAAAATCAGCAGCTTTTCTGTACACCAGCAATGTACAAGCAAAAAAGGAAATTATGGAAATAATACCATTTGCAATAGCTAAAAAAAGAATAAATTAACTAGGGATTAACCTAACTAAAGACGTGAATGACCTATTTAATGAGAAGTATAAAAATCTAAAAAGGGAAATCAAAGAGGACACCAGGAGATGGAAAGACCTCCCATGCTCATGGGTAGGCAGAATCAATATAGTGAAAATGGTCATATTGCCCAAAATGTTATACAAATTCAATGCAATCCACATCAAGATCCCAGCTACATTCTTCACTGAAATAGAGATAGCAACCCATATATTCATATGGAACAGCAAAAGACCTGGAATATCCAAAGCAATTCTAGGCAAAATAAACAGCGCAGGAAGTATCACAATACCAGACTTCAAGATCTATTATAGAGCCCTCATAACAGAAACAGCCTGGTAGTGGCATAAAAATAGACCTGAAGACCAATGGAATAGGATAGAAGACCCAGAAATAAAGCCACATTCTTACAGTCAGCTGATATTTGACAAAGGAGCTAAAGACATACAATGGAAAAAAACATAGCCTCTTCAACTACTGGTGCTGGGAAAACTGGGCAGCCACATGTCAAAAACTCAAAGTAGACCCTAGCCTTTCACCATGCACCAAGACCAACTCAAAATGGATAAAGGACCTCAACATCAGACCTGAATCCCTGAAACTACTGAAGGACAGAGTAGGAGAGATGCTAGAACTTATAGGTACAGATAGGAACTTCCTGAACAGAGTCCCAGGGGCACAACAGATAGGGGAGAGTCTTAGCAAATGGGACTACCACAAAATAAAAAGTTTTTGCACAGGTATAGACATAGCCACCAAACTAGAAAGACAGCCAACCATATGGGAAAGGATCTTCACCAGCACAGCAACAGACAAAGGCCTAATATCCGTCATCTACAGAGAACTCAAAAAACTAACCCCCTCCAAACCCATTAAGCCAATTATGAAATGGGCAATGGAGCTAAAGAGAGACTTCACAGGAGAAGAGATAAAAATGGCAAAGAAACATATGAGGAAATGTTCAACATCCCTGGCAGTAAAGGAAATGCAAATAAAAACAACCCTGAGATACCACCTCACTCCAGTTAGAATGGCCTATACTCTGAACTCAGGCATCAACTAATGCTGGAGGGGATGTGGGGAAAGAGGAACCCTTCTCCACTGCTGATGGGAGTGCAAATTAGTACAACCACTTTGGAGAACAGTGTGGAGGTTCCTCAAAAAGCTCAGCATCGACATATCCTAATGACCCAGCCATACCACTCCTAGGCATCTATCCTGAACAACAGGTCTCAGGATATCATAAAGACATCTGCACAACCATGTTAATCACTGCACAATTCACAATAGCAAAAATATGGAAACAACCCAGATGTCCCACTACAGATGAATGGATTCAAAAAATGTGGTACCTATGCACAATGGAATACTACATAGCGATTAGAAATGATAAAATAGTGATATTCACAGGGAAATGGTCAGAACTTGAACAAATAATGTGGAGTGAAACAAGCCTAGAACACAGAGAACAAAG
Source organism: Perognathus longimembris pacificus (assembly GCF_023159225.1). Taxonomy (NCBI): domain Eukaryota; kingdom Metazoa; phylum Chordata; class Mammalia; order Rodentia; family Heteromyidae; genus Perognathus; species Perognathus longimembris. Next base: position 29,428,789 of record NC_063174.1, on the reverse strand, counting down.
GGGCATGGTCCCCTTGATATATGACTTTTGGGAATGGGGGGACAGTAGAGACCAGGTCTGCAAAACTTCTTTTCAAATGGTATTTCCACATGTTTGGGTCAGCAACTTTACATTATGCATCTAAAAGTAAACAACTACTGAACCTAAAAAGGTCTTGAGTAGACCTTTCAGTGGATCACAATAGCTCAACAGCTATGTACACATGATCATATAAGACGAGGATAAGTAAAAACAACTCCAAGAGAAGGACACCGGAGGATTCTATTGTTGACGTTTAACGTTTAAAGTTCTAGGTGAATTTCCTTTGCCGTACCCTACGTGGTTACTGTATATGATTTTGGTACACTGGATATTGTATATATGCCTACCTGATCTAGGGAAGGGAAAGAAAAATGAGGGTATAAGATATCATAAGAAATGTACTCACTTCCTTATCGTGTAACTGTACCCCCTTTGCACAACACCTTATCAATAAAATTTAATTAAAAAATTGTTCAAAATGAAAGAGAAAACAAAAACACAGAATACATAGATGTAGCAATCCGCTAATTGTGTGCCCTCAGGTTTGTTACTGTTATTGTTTGGAAGGCTGTGTTGAGACAACTCAGGTCTTTTGATGAGATTCATTAAAAACTTCAATGGGTTGCCATTTACATGCAGCAGCTACCAAAGAGCTGAGATCTCAAAAAATCTTATCTTTCGCAAATTTAGCTGTATAAAAAGGGCTTGTCTTTACAGAGGCAGTTTCAATCTTTTATGCATATGCACAGTTTTAACACACAGAGCCAACTGTGTGATAGTGCACTTTCATTACACTGAATTGGAAAAAATGCACAAAATTCATCAAAACTCATGAAATTCCTTTGCATATTTTATGTGCAATATTGGAAATGATGCAAATTTGAAGTACATTGCATAATGCTCTGGAAAAAGTATGCTAGTAATTTAAAATAATGGGGGAAAATGGACACAACAACACTAGAAAGAACCTCAAACAATAAGCAAAAAAGAACTCCAAGTATGAAAGGGCACATTATAGGGATAGAGATGGCAAACCCAGTGAAGTAATTTATAAGAACTTTTGCAGTCATTAGTTCTATTTCAAAGTCTTCTTTTGTGACAACTAAGTTTTTCTTTTCTGTTTATAATATGGCTGTCTTAAGAGCATTCACATTCAAAATGGGTCTTCTCTGCCGACTCAACTGAGACACACAATATCTTCTAGAAACCCCCTCACAATCATTCAAGGTAACTCAATATTAAATTTTGATACAACTGATCTGTGTATAACTGGAGGAACACTAATCACTTACCCAGAATTCACCTTCTAATTTCTCCCAAATAGCTTTTTTAAAAAATTCATTATGAATTATAGTTCTGGGATTTCATTTCTAGAATTTCAACAGTTTTTTTTTAATCTTTGGGATTGTAATTTTGGGAATTCATTTTAGACTGTACAGATTTTGATGCTTTGGGATTTTGACAATTCTATGCTGGCATTCAGGATCCTGTCCTTTAGGATCTGATCAGCTAGAGTTGCATAAGTGATTTGGGACCTCTTCCTATAGCTAGCTGTATTAGCAGTGGGACAAAGGAGTTATTTTATTTTCATGCTGGGCTCTTTAAGCAAGACAAAGTAGGCAGGATAAGAATTCAAAGTGTAAGAGTTCTCCCAGGTTTTGATCCTACTTACATAATTTCTCAAATAATGTCGACACAGTCCAGATTCTGTGTTTTCAGTTAGTACCATATATCTAGGAACATCTAATTTCTGCAGGATCACTTCAGGGAAAATTACAGAGATTCTTGCTTTTTTTTCCCCTAGGGTAAGAAGAAGTTCGATCAGACTGTAGTGGCAGCCAGTCAGTATAAAAATTATGGGAAGGGGAAAGGGATTTCCTGTGTTCTTAACTTCCCACAAAATGACAGGTCTTACCTGGGAGATGCTGGTTTCTTGCTGAATGTCTGCCACGATCAGAGCACTATTGTGCTCAGATGAAGCTCCACCACATTGCTTAATAGCATTCTTTCTCTATTGTTCATATGCCAGGTTAAAAAGGCACTTTTTGTATGTTGTATTAATCATTCTTACTTTGTTCTCTGTAGAATATGTCCCATCATTTATTAATGGAGAGGTTTACACATTTTATATAGAATGGCTACTGCGCACAACATAGTACAGTAGTCATAAGCCTCAAATTCCAGGAGCTGACAGATTAGTATGAGATAATAGGGACATTTGCAAGTCAAATGTCACAGAGGTCACATGAATAGTATAAATTCAATGATATAAGAATGAGGATGGAGAACAATAGGGAGAAGTTTGATTCTACAGGTATGGTTATTACTATGGGCTGAATTTGTGTGTTCCTACAAAAGTTTTGGTTGGTCTTGAAATCCTAACCAAAGTGATGTTCTTTGGAGATGAAGACCTCTGAAAATGATTAGTTACTGAGGATCAATGCCCATATAAAAAAATCTCCATATGGAGCCATCCCTCCTCCTACCTTGTGAAGTTATAGCAAAAAGTCAGCTAGCTAGAAAGCAGGTACTCGCCAACACTGAATCTACTGGGCCCTTGGAAGTTCCAAACTCCAGAATAAATTTCTCTTGCTTATAAGCTACCTACTTTATAGTAGGGTTGTTATAGCAACCCTAATGAAGTAAATCAGTCAGCAAATTAGTCATAGAGGAGGGGGCACTTAAAGTTTCTTTTCACTGATGGCTTGAGGTTGAAAGAGAGCTGGATGTAGAAATTAGAAGGATAAAGTGTTAATGATAGGTAGTTTGTATGAAATGGAACTTAATGTTTAAATTGGAGAGTGGAAGACAAGGCTATACAAGTTGGCCAATCAAGTGTGTGTCTGTGAAAGATTTTGATTCAAGGAGTGAGTCAGGAGCAATGGAGACTGCTGGGAAGGATGTGGAGTCACACTGTGTTAGATACCAGGCTGCAGAGTTTAAGGAGTATCCAGAGAAGCCACACAAAGGCCTGGGGCTGGGTGCTGAGCAAGCAGCACTAGTATTTAGTATGAGGACTCTAGGGGTGGGGGTTGGGGGGTGGGGAGACGGGCTGGGGGGCTAGGGGGCGAGGCAGGGGAGATAGAGCATGGTAGGTAGAGGTGATAATGCCAGGAGCTCTATGGTGGCCCTTGCAATGAAAGCATTGAGTAGTAGCTGGATGGTAATGCCTATGACACAAGCCTGGAAGCAACTGTGTCTTCTGTGGTGTATCAGTCCATTTCCACCCCATCCCTCCAGACCAGTCATATCCTGGACAGACACACCTTCTTACTTTCTGAGGGACAACTCATTAGTAACATAGGCAAGTCATTGTAAAAATGAACACAAGCAAACAACAACAAAACCTGGTAGAAAAAATCTCAGGATCCAAATAGCTGTAGTGAAATGTCTGAGATTGAGTCCCCTGACTCTAGTGAGGTGTACAAGCAGGCTAATCTCCCATAAAGCAGGAAGTGTTAAGAAACCTTTAGGATGAAAGTGTGTATGCACTCACTGATTTAAATTTAAGAGATTTTTTTTGGTGGAATATGTATGCTTAGCCAACATGACCCATATAGAAACAATATTATTATTCCTTTGGCTATTGAGTTTTATTTTGGCCTAACTTAAAAAGAGGAGCTGGTATTTGGAAAGGAAATGCAAACAGAAACTTAGTACTGAATTGTACGGATTCATTAATCAGGCCATTTGATGAAAGAAGTCTCATTAGCAATTTGAGGGAATCTACCAGCCTGTCTTCTTGCATAATCCTGATATTTTTGCTCAATTCTAAGTTTCATAATTATTTTTTTATTTTGTAAATAGTTATTGAATATCAACTATGGGGCCAGGACTTGGTCTACTTGGTAGGTTTCCTTAGTGGGAAAAATAGTAAAAGATTTCTACTTTCATAGAACATACCTACTAAGAAAAGAAAACATGCAATAACAATGATTTAATGCTACAATACATTAGAAGGAGAAAAGTTATATGAGAAAAGTGCAGAAGAGTAAAGGGGAATGGGTTTCCAGAAAGTAGTAAGGAAAGAGCAGGCTGGAATTTGAGGCTGAGTAGTCAGGGTTCCCTTCTTTCCAGAGTTGACACTTGAAGTAAGGATTTAGAAGTGAGGGAGGTGGCAGTGCAGTTGTCTGGAGGAAGAATTCCCAAAAGAAAAACAGCTCACGCCGAAGTGCTGAGAAATGAGGGTGCCAGAATGGAGAAGGGCTTTGTGCTTTTCCATTCCCCATGACCGGTTGAAAAATAGAAAGGAAACCAAATAAAATAAAAGTTAAGTGTATTTATATTAATGCTAATGCAAAATTACTTGGGAAAAATATCTTTACAAACTTGAGAAGAGCATTAGGAGAGGTTTTCTGGCTTATAGGCTATTTTGGGTGTGAATGCTGGCCCTACCACATTTACTGCTGGTAAAATCTTAGAAGAGTTATCCAACCTCTTTTTCCTTGGTTTTCTCATCTATGAAATGAACCTAGTAACTGTACCCACCCTTTAGAATTGCCCCAGTGGGGCTGGGGATATGGCCTAGTGGCAAGAGTGCTTGCCTCCTATACATGAAGCCCTGGGTTCGATTCCCCAGCACCACATATACAGAAAATGGCCAGAAGTGGTGCTGTGGCTCAAGTGGCAGAGTGCTAGCCTTGAGCAAAAAGAAGCCAGGGACAGTGCTCAGCCCCTGAGTCCAAGGCCCAGGACTGGCAAAAAAAAAAAAAAAAAAAAATAGAATTGCCCCAGTGAATACATGTATGATATGGCAAATAATCAAATGTTAGATATTGTTATTAGATTACTACTACTGCTTTGATTATTTTTGTAGAAGTTAGTCCTTTGATTATTTTTGTCTTTGGGTGTGTCTAGAGTTTTTATATTGTGGATGCTGTGTGTGTGTGTGTGTGTGTGTGTGTGTGTGTGTGTGTGTGTGTGTGATTCTATGATGTGTTTGTATATAGATATGTGAGGCTTGATTTATAAAATTGTTGTAAGGATTAGGTAAAAATAAAAACCTCATTGCTTAGTAAACAGTAAATCCTCAATGATATTAGTGTTCTTTTTTGACACTGTTGTATAACCCGCCCTACCCTCCCCAAATCCAAAAAACAGATGGTATTCTTTTTTTGCTCAAAATGCATTTGTGTCTAGGTGCTGGAATAAAGATTGGGGGAAACATGTAAACTTAAAGTTATAAACTTGTTTTGTCCTTAGCACAGCCCGTGGAAGGAATTCCCAGTGGTGCAGTTTGGATGTCTCTGGAAGGCAAATAATTGGCATTAGAGGAGAGAATGAGGGAGAAAGTGAGGAGTAGGAAAGCAAGCCATTAAGTGATTCCTCTTGAGTGACACTCAAAACTAGGCGCCCCTTTCTCTGAGGACCTTAAAAGGGAAAATGGATGGGTTCAGTCCAAAGGAATGAGGTCTCCAAGAGTAGAAGGACTGACGAGAGAGTTGAGGGATTTCTCAGCTGTGGAGCCTCCAGGAGCAGCCCTTATTCTAGCCCATTACCTTCTGTATTTACTAACCTGGATTTATCTACATTTCTGCCTCTGTTTCAAAGGCCAGTAAGACTGTTGATGCAAAGCAAGCTTCTTTTACATAACACTGAGTTAAGTTAAGACTCTGTGTTGAGGTAGTATGTATCAAAAATCAGTTTTCTAGTCCCCTTGAATGTGTCTGGAGTGTCTGGGCCTGGCAGCTTATGTGAGCTGCTGAATGTGCTCTATGAAAAATATCAGAGCTGTGGATAGTCAGGTAAACAGAGAAAATCAGCATGCTGGTGCTCCGAGTCCTCATTAAGGCAGGCTGGGTTGGTGGGTCAGGAAGGAGAGAGACCTGCAATGAGGTACCACTCAGTCTACTGCCATTTTGATTGACAGGTGTGGCAGTTGTTTCCAGTGCCCTGGATCACTCCTTTACGACACCCAAAGATGGAGAAGGAGTGTGTTACACTTCTCTGATTTCTGACATCTGCTACTCACCCTACGAGGATGCTACATATTTCACAGGAAGTTTTCAGAAGGAAAACGGCCACATCACCAGTTCAGAGAGCCCTGAGGAGCTGGGGTCCCCTCGCCCTCCCTTACCAGAAGTGCCTGGGATGGAGCCTCATGGGGTGTTGAGTTCTGATTCTGGAATAGAGATGACTCCTGCCGAGTCCACGGAAGTGAACAAGATCCTCGAGGAGCCCTTGGACCAGATGAAAGCAGAAACCTATAAGTACATTGACATTGCCCGGCCAGAGGAGGTGAAATGTCAGGAGCATCATCAGCCTGAGCTGGGAAATAAAGACTTGGACTTTAAGAACAAGGACAGTGACATCTCCACAAAACCAGGAGGGATTCGGGAACCTGACAAACCAGCTCCCGTGGAGGGAAAAATCGTCAAGGACCACTTATTCGAAGAATCTACCTTTGCTCCTTACATAGATGATCTGTCCAAGGAGCAGCACTCTGCTCCTCTGGTCAGTGCCCCCATCAAGATCACACTGACGGAAATCGAACCTTCACTCGCAACTGCTATCCAAGAAGAGAGCCCTGAGAAGCAGGATCTCTGTCTGAAGCCAAGTCCTGACATAGTCCCCACTGTCACCGTCTCAGAGCCGGAAGATGACAGCCCAGGATCTGTCACCCCTCCATCTTCTGGAACAGGTAAAAGCACTGTCATTCCCCAACCTCCAGAAAGCCTAGCACATGGAGATGGAATTCCCAAAGCACTTCCTAGGGAATGTGGCATTCAATATGTGCGATTGTGGTCTCTTGCAGTCTTATTTGGTTGAATTGATTTAATTACCACGCAAATTTGTCAGGCCTGTGCCTGTTGTATGAAGGCTGAGATGCAGGATTTCCCTCCAAGTCACATTGGATTTACTTTGTGTTTCTTTCTCTTTAATGGCAAGGTAATGCTTATACACTGAAACACCTATACCCTGGTATAGCTCTGCTTTCCCGCTTAATGTCCAGATCTCCCAGAGGCCTCATGGGGAAGAGAGCTCCTTTGACTGGGCTTCATTTGCAGGGACATTTAGCATTCCCAGGAGAGACGGAGAGAAGGTAGAATTCAGTTATCCCAGGCAGTGAGAGAAAACATCAAAAAAGGGCACTCTTCCCCTCTCCCTTCCATCTTAGCCCTATCAGCTTAATTAATTCACTGACATTCTATCATTAAGATATGTTTGGTGAGAATTAAGAGAAAAATCTATTTAGAGTTCACGAGGCTTAGCATTTTTAAAATTTGATATTACCCTGCTCTAACTCAAGGCAGGATATTAAATTAGATTCTAATTGTTGTTTCAAATACAAAGGGGACCATGTAAAAGACCCTGTAAAAGACCAGGGTGGTATTAGGAGCTTCCTCAACCTTCACAACTCATCTTAACCCCATACCAGCTATCCCATGCTCTGTAACCACCCATCACTGCCCATGGGGCAACTAGATAAAGAGGACTCCAGACTCTTTCTATGCTCTCCTAGGGCTGGCATTATAACTGTACCAAGTGCTGGTCAGCATTTTGGGTGGAAGAAATCCTGACTCTACACTCCAGGGTCTTGTTTTAGAGCAGAGAAGGCTTAATGAAAGTCTCTCCTTTCTGTTTCCCTAAAGACAAGCATAGTGATTCATCTTCTTCACTGACATTACCTCATTCAACCGTACAGCTCCCAGGGTTCATGACACCAAGATCCCTGATTTTTCAAATTCATTCGTTCACTTAACAAACAGTGCAGACTTTTCTTGGTCAGGCATGCTATGAGGCACTGGTGATATGGAAATTAAAACAAACAAAAGCTAGCCCTTCCGCTCTAGTAAGACAGATGATGAAGAGAACAGTCCTACTTCAGTGTGATTTGTGTTCTGAGAAAGAGAAATATAGAGTGCCAAGAATATCTGAGTCCAATAGCTCCCCAAATAATGGAGACTGAAGGTGCCCCCCCAAGGGAGCAGGATGAGGCAGGTGCGAATATGGAGACACAGTGACCTGCATGTAAGAGCCTACGAGATTTGGCTGTTGCTAGATAGCAAATGAAGGAACTGAGAATCTAACTGAAACTAGATGTGACTTGTCTCAGCCTGCAACATGAGGTAGAGACAAAGCTGAGTGTCAGGGAGAAGTTTCTTTGAATTGGAGGTTCTAAACAGATAACTGAATGGAGTGTGAGAAAAGCTCACACAAATAACAGGAAAAGGCATAAAGCTACAGGGACAGCCATGCAAAGGCCCTGAGCAGGTGTTCAGGGAACACCTGAAATGCTAATGTGGCCAGAATGGAAAGATGGGAAAGGTTTCGAGTGATCCTTCTGCAGGTTGCATGGGGAAAAAAGCCAGGAAGAAAGAGAGACCTAAAAGACACTATCATTCACTATGGACACCAGCACCTGCAACAGGATAGAACAGCCTCCCCTTTTCATTTATGGCATCCTTATTACCTATAACAACAGATACTTCATTCTACTTGACTCCCCTGCCTGCCTCCTTCCCTCCCTCCCTCCTTCCTTCCCTTCCTTATTCCTTCCCCTCCTTTCCTCTTGGCCTCCCTCCCTCCCCTCCCCTCCTTCCCTTTTGTCCTTCCTTCCACCAGTTCTGGGGATTGAACTCAGGGCTTTGTGCTTATTCTTGGCATTTTTGCTCAAGGCGGGCACTCTACCTACAATTCCACTTCTTTTGGGTGGCTAATTGGAAATAAGAGTCTCACAAACTTTCTTGCCTAGGCTGGCTTACAATCATGATCCTCAGATCTCAACCTCCTGAGTAGCTAGGATTATAGGCCTGACCAACTGGTACCTGGCTCCAAGTTTCCTTTGACTCATAATAAGCACATTGTGTTCAAAGTCACATCTTTGCTTGTCCAAAATGGAACTCATCAATCCCTTTTCTTTCACACTTCTGCCAATGCTATGGAGGCAGGAACTGGGTATGCCCCAGCATTCGTGTTGAGAGGCTTCCTGTATGAGAAACCAGAAGGATGCATACCTCAGGAAAGAAAGAATTTTCTCCTCTTGTCCATCAGACCAGATCTTTGTTTGACTTCCATGCTTCTAGCTATGGAATCCCTGCTCATTTTACTCTCCTAGGCTCAGCATTTCTTCTTTTTTTCACCCACCATATGAATTAAACCCTTGGTCTCTAACTTCTCTTGTTCAATAACTCTTGAATTATCCCCTTTCCATCCCATGGTCACCAAAAACTCAGGTTATCATTATTTATAATGTCAATGATTGTAATATCCTCTTAATGAGTCAACCCTCCTCCACTCCTTTGTTAGATTTATTCTTGCTCTTCCAGGACCCATCAGTGCTGATTTTTTAAACTGGCTTTTGGGAACTCCCATGTCCCATTTATCTTTTTAGTCACTTCAATACCCTGCATCATTCCCCACAATACTCCAGCTCCACTCTTGCTATAGCCACTGTTTGACTCACACCCTTTCCTGTTTCATATCAGAATCTTTGCCCAGAAGATCCACTCTGAGACAATGTCTGCCTTTCATGCCTCTATTTACATTTTAGGAACAATTTCAATGTACCTTCTTCAGTTACCCCCTTCAAGTTTCTCTGGAACTTGGTACCACTCAGTCTGGTTTGTCTTGTTTTCTTCTTATTCATTAGAGTAGAGGAAGCTGTGAAATACCAGCTACAGTGATGGTAACTGAGACTAGAAATGGAGGTGGGGAGAAGAGGCCAGGATAGAGCTCCTGGGAGGCTGCCTTGCTTGGGAAGGCAGTGATGAGTTGTGGACACAGCAGTTAAATTGGAAGAGAATTGGAAGAGTGTTGCAAAAACTTCAGAGGAATGGACAACATATCAAATGCTGCTGAGAGGTCACAGGGGATGAGACCTCAAACCTGGCCAGGAAATTACCAGTGAATAGAGGTCAGAATTTGAGGCATTCATTCAAATTCATATATTCCTTTAATTCTGGTAGTTTCACCTGAATTTAAAGTTACTTCTCACCCATGGAGTACTTATATGGAGATAGGCTGCCATTCTGCAAGTGAAGATCAGGCCTTTCTGTCTTAAAAACAGCTTTATTAATGTATAGCACACATGTAACATTTCAATTGATTTTAGTGTCTTAATATACTTGGGATCTACCATCACAATACATTTTATAGCATTTTTATTACCATGAAAGAAACTCTGTGCCCTATTTGGGTGCCCTGTAGTACCCTATATTTGGGTACCCTTTTCCCTACAATTCTTTTTTTTTTTTTTTGGCCAGTCCTGGGCCTTGGACTCAGGGCCTGAGCACTGTCCCTGGCTTCTTCCCGCTCAAGGCTAGCACTCTGCCACTTGAGCCACAGCGCCGCTTCTGGCCGTTTTCTGTATATGTGGTACTGGGGAATCGAACCTAGGGCCTCGTGTATCCGAAGCAGGCACTCTTGCCACTAGGCTATATCCCCAGCCCCATTTTTTTTTTGTGGGTTTTTTTTTTTTTTTTTGGCCAGTCCTGGGGCTTGGACTCAGGGCCTGAGCACTGTCCCTGGCTTCTTTTTGCTCAAGGCTAGCACTCTGCCACTTGAGCCACAGCGCCACTTCTGGCCATTTTCTGTATATGTGGTGCTGGGGAATCGAACCCAGGGCCTCATGTATATGAGGCAGGCACTCTTTGCCACTAGGCCATATCCCCAGCCCCACCCTACAATTCTAATCAACTTCCTGCCTATATGGGTTTGCTTATGGAGGACATTTCCTATACATAATCATATAATATACAGTTTTTATGACTGGTTTATTTTACTTAGTATACTTTTTTTAGTTATGTTTTATCATTTATCCTTACTTCATACCTATCTATGGCACCATAATATTCTGTTGTAAGAGTGTAGCATATTTTATTTATCCATTCTTTGTTTGAGAGACATTAGTTATTTCCACTTTGGGTAATTATAATGAACATTGCTGTTAGAAACATTCATGTTTATGTTTTTATGTGGACAGGAACCAGAAACTAGAGGTGAAGGGAGCATGTACAATGTGCAGAACAGAGCAAAGAAAAGTGAGAATGGATTTGAGGGGAGCGGGGGGAAACAAAGAGAAAAACCAGTCCAGTGACACTTGTTTCACCTACTCTGTCTAGACTTCAAGCTCTTATCTCTAAAGTGTCTGCCACCCAAGAAAAGGCTAGCAGATGGAGCTGTGATGCTGTCATTTGCAGCTCTACAGAGATACAGATGGTTGCTTAGTTGATAATGGCCTCTCCTCTTTGTCGTCCTCCTCATTGCTGTAGCTAACCATTCTGAAGGAAGCTGATGTAACTTTTGCACATTGATGATGCTGGGAATCATAACAGAGTACTATATGTGCAGCTTATTAAATAGCCAATTGTTATGAAAATAGCATTTGAGTTCATACAACAAATTTACAATTACCTGAGAGATAATGTTGTGGTTGTTTTAAGATACTTAAGAGGTTGATCACACCATTTCTCTCCTCAGAACCTTCCAATAATTTCTCTTTTCAACTCAGTCAAATAGCCCCTGAGATCAGAACCCCCATGTCCCTCACTTCTTTTTATCATTTGCCCCCTTATTCCCTTGGCCAGGATACACCAGCCTCCTGTCACTATCTAGAAATCGTTGGAACTCCCCCCTCTGTGCCTTTGCCCTATCTATCAGTTTCTTTGGCATGTCTTGCTTTTCCTCTGACAATCTTCATGAGTCACTGTCACACTTTCTTTGAATGCTAATATTGGTTCACTTCTTCCTGAGGCCTATTCCAACCTCCCTACTTAAAGCTATAAACTTAGCCCACCTGGTCACAGCACTCCTGATTCCCTTACTCAACTTTACTCTTAACTTTTTTTTTTTTTTGGCCAGTCCTGGGCCTTGGACTCAGGGCCTGAGCACTGTCCCTGGCTTCTTCCCGCTCAAGGCTAGCACTCTGCCACTTGAGCCACAGCGCCGCTTCTGGCCGTTTTCTGTATATGTGGTGCTGGGGAATCGAACCTAGGGCCTCGTGTATCCGAGGCAGGCACTCTTGCCACTAGGCTATATCCCCAGCCCCTACTCTTAACTTTTGATTCCTTTACCCTTGCTTTATGCAGCTAACACAACAGATGCTTCCCTTATTACATATATTCTTTATATATTGCATTCCTTCCCCATTAGAATACAAGCAGGAATTTTGTTATCTGTCTCTTTCACTAATACATCCCGAGTTCCTTGAAGAGGGCCCAAGACATAATAGAGCCTTCATAAATAATAAATGAGTGAAATATTTATGAGTAAAGTCAATAATTCTTTATAAGGAATTAGAAACATTAAAATGTTTGATCCTCGGCAATCTTAAGGCAGCACATGATGTAGCCACACATAATCTGCTCCTCTTACCTCCCACTGGCCTTCAGAACTTTGAGAAAGCATTGGACAACTAGTTCTTGTTCACAAAAGGCCTGGAGACCAGTGTCAAGGATATTCTAAAATAAAGCCCTGCTCTATGGCCAGGCAGACCAAGCTCCTGAACACTGTTGTCATGGTGATCTTAGGCTAGTTGTGTCCAAGAGAGAAAGGGCCCAGCAAGATTGCCAGTATGGCTTTCAGGCCCTTTGGATAAACATCAGGCAGAAGGCAAGCATTCACCCAGGAGAGTGGGGTGGCTACCTGCTATGTTCTTCTCAAGAGGAGAGGAGGGAGGTGGAGAATGGGGAGGGGTGTTGCCCCTGTTGGAATCCCTGCAGGAAGTTGCTTGATGGTATTATGCACAGCCTGCTTTTGGGATTAGCAAAGAAACAATATCTTGTAATTACTCCATCTAGCTGTACTTTTCCTCCTTATTCAAAAGGAATAAAGATATTGATTCTTGGGGCTGGGAATATGGCCTAGTGGCAAGAGTGCTTGCCTCCTACACATGAAGCTCTCCGTTTGATTCCCCAGCACCACATATATTGAAAATGGCCAGAAGGGGCGCTGTGGCTCAGGTGGCAGAGTGCTAGCCTTGAGTGGGAAGAAGCCAGGGAAGGTGCTCAGGCCCTGAGTCCAAGGCCCAGGACTGGCAAAAAAAAAAAAAAAAGATATTGATTCTTATGGGAAATATAAAGTTCAGAAATTAAGTTGCATCCATGCATCCAGATTATCTGTCTTTGTCTTGGTAAAGCCTGAAAATCCATGGATGTGGAATGATGAATGATTCTCACATTTGTAGATGTATTCCTCATATTAACCAATGAAATCTGTGATACTGACTCCCCACTTCAAAGAATGACAGCATAAATAAAAATTACGTCTACCATCTTTGTTGCATTGAGACAGAAAGAACCAAAACCAAAACAAGTCTCTGTTGCTATGAAATTGCTGGGTCTTTTTTTAAAATAACTAGATGAAGATGGATAGGTATGCATAATGCTGATTAATTGGGCCACAACAGTAATTAGCCTTTTAGTTCAGGTGGCCTGTCTTTCCAGCCTAGTCCTAGAAACAGACTTATTTTTGTGCTAATGAGATATGTGTTCCTCAGGCAACCACCAAACATTTCCCCTAATGGTATTTTGTTTTTATTTCTTCTCTGTGTCCATCTGTCTGTCTGTATGTGTGTGTGTGTGTGTGTGTGTGTGTGTGTGTGCGCGCGCGCGCACGTGCACGCATGCCTCTCTGGCTCTTCCTGGCACTGTGGAATGACAGAACCATCTGTGGCAGAGTCTCAGGGGAAAGGCAGCCTCTCAGAGGATGAGTTGATCACTGCCATTAAAGAAGCCAAAGGGTTATCCTATGAAACCGCAGAGAGCCCACGGTCGGTGGGGCCAGTGGCCGACAGACGTGAGGCCAAGGCCAGGTCTGGGCTGCCAACCATCCCCAGCCCTCTGGACCATGAGGCGAGCAGCGCTGAGTCAGGAGACTCAGAAATTGAGCTGGTGTCAGAGGACCCCATGGCCTCTGAAGATGCGTTGCCCTCCAGTTATGTCACCTTTGGCCACGTGGCCGGCCCGCCTCCTTCGCCCGCATCCCCGTCCATCCAGTACAGCATCCTGAGGGAGGAGCGCGAAGCCGAGTTGGACAGCGAGCTCATCATCGAATCCTGCGACGCCTCCTCCGCCTCCGAGGAGAGCCCCAAGAGAGAGCAGGACTCGCCCCCCATGAAGCCAGGTGCCCTGCATGCCATCCGGGAGGAGACCTGCACCCGAGGGGAGGAGCGTACGCCCAGCCTTCCGGAGCCAGCACAGCCGGACCCCTTCCTCCACTTCCCCTTGGTTGGCCCCCAAGTCAATCCCGAGCTGCCCTCTGCAGACCAAGCCCCCGAGCCTGAGGATCCCACTTTGCTGTGGAAACCTGCAGAAGCATCAGCGAGCTCCAACCAAAGTCCTGCAGCCCCGGAGGTCCCTGAGCCTGCAGGTCCTGGTGTTGCCCCCTCGCTGCTGCTGCTTCTCAATAGGCAAAAAGGTAAAGGGACAGCTTTCTGGTTGAAGCTGGGTTGCCCGGTGAGTGTCTGTCCTTCCACTCTGGGTGTTCTGGGGAATCAGCAGCAAGGCCTTCCTGGCTGACTTGGAGCTGACACCATGCTGGTCACACAAATGACCCAAGAACAACCAAGGGCTGAGAGAGGAGAAACACTGGCAGCAGTGACATAGCCATGTCAGAATTAGGGGTGCTGGTAGGCCGAACCTAAGTACCCTTAATACTAAGCCATTTTGTGAACCCTCCAAGAGCACCTAATGGAGGATTGTGTCTTTCCGTTCATTCCAGAGCTGGAAAGAGATGATTTTCTCCTCTCCTTCCTAGCTGACTTCTTATTTCCCACTTCCTCAATGACGGAGTGGCTAGCTCTCTCCAGGTTGAAACCCACCATTAGTAAGGATTCATTTTGTCAACCAAAGGTACTTGCTTTCTTCATCTCTCTCTCTGTCTCTCTGTTTTTGTCACTCTCTGTCTCTCTCTCTCTCTGTCTCTCTGTCTCTCTCTGTCTCTCTCTCTGTCTCTCGCTCTCTGTCTCTCTCTTTCTCTCTCTCTCTCTCCCAGTCCTGAGGCTTGGACTCAGGGCCTGAGCACTTGTCTCTGGCTTATTTTTGCTCAAGGCTCGCACTCTACCACTTGAGCCACAGCACCATTTCCGGCCTTTTCTGTTTTTGTGGTGCTGAGGAATTAAACCCAGAGCTTCATGCATGCTAGGCAAGCACTCTACCGCTAAGCCACATTCCCATCCCAGTGTTTTCTGAGGTCATAACCATTCTTCCTCTTTACCTAAAGAACCGAACACTTGGGTTATGATAAGATTTCTGTGTCTCAGACAGTCAGGAACAGCACTGACCAAAGTTGGTCCCAGAGTTTCTTCTGTCTGTCTCTGAGTGACATATAATTATTAATTTATTTTATTAATCTTTAAAATCATTTATATCTTAATATTAGTTTAATTTGTTCTGCCCATAAGAGATCTTCAAATGAAGGACAATTGGAAGTCATAACTGTCCAGACACTATGTATGTGTATATAGGATATTTTCCTCCTGCTCCCCAAATCACTAGCAGCACCTGGTTGTAGTTTGTGTCAGGAATTCAGGAACAAAATCCAAGAATCATATAAGTAACTGTGGTCTAGCTCCTTCTGTGTTTGTTCATGGACTGTGCTGGGTGAAAATAGAGGATTTCTGTCTAGTTCTTGAGTAGAGAACTCCCAGGTAGAACTTGAAAGCAAGCACTCATGAACAACTTCCCTCCAGGCCCCCTCCCACCAAATGTCTTCTATATTTTGTGTTTTTTTTTTTTTTTAAATATAAATGATTGCAAAGGTGCACCCTCTTTCCTTATTTTGTTAACTTGGGTGATGTTACTGGCAATTAAAGTGCTTCATATAAACACAGAGGGAGAAATCTCCCTTATAGATTGTACTCTAGAATATAGATACTTTAAAATGAGCATGTTAACATTGAAGGAACCTGGAGAGGGAATGAAATGAAAAGATAACCTGGCTATGTGATTGGTGGTAGATCTACAGGTGAATAGGATTGCTGTTGAGCCTTACATAATTGACTCTTCCTTTTTCTTCTTTTGTTGTGCTGGGAACTGAAAGCAGGGATTTGCATGTGCAAGGCAAGTGCTTGACCATTGAGCTACAGCTCCCCACCCACTGACTCTTAATTTCCTAAATAACTCTCCCGGAGTTTAAAGCATATTTAGTGCATGCAATAGGTAGGACGTTTAATAGTGATGGTGTTTGCAAGCTAAAATCTCACTGATTTGGCTTCTTTTCATCTCTCTGACTGTAATGGGAGAGAACTCTGCACTTTGCAAGAAACCAGGGCAATAGTATTAGCTTGAACAACTTCAGACCCCTAGTCCTGAATCAGTTAAGATTGAGTTGTAATGAGTGCATGCTCATGTCTCTGTACTTTAACATGCATGTGTCTCCTTTTAGTCCCTTATACACTTGAAATAGTCATCACATGCACATGCTATTCAAATATGCTTGTTCTAGCCTGGAGCCAGCAGTCCTAGCTCCTCAGGAGACTGAGATGTGAGGATCAAGGTTTGATGCCAGACCCCAGCAGGAAAGTCTGTGAAACCCTTTATCTCTAATTAACCCTCCCCACCTCACAC
Organism: Perognathus longimembris pacificus; assembly: GCF_023159225.1. Classification (NCBI taxonomy): domain Eukaryota; kingdom Metazoa; phylum Chordata; class Mammalia; order Rodentia; family Heteromyidae; genus Perognathus; species Perognathus longimembris. The sequence goes on along the minus strand of NC_063174.1, from coordinate 29,412,260 downwards.
ACACACCACCAAACAACATGAAAGTGAAGCTGTAGCTCAAGTTGTAGAGTGCTGGTCTTGAGTGAAAACACTAAGGGACGGTGCCTAGGCCCTGAGTTCAAGCTTTTATTCCAGTACACATGCGCGCGCGCGCGCGCGCGCACACACACACACACACACACACACACACACAGAGAGAGAGAGAGAGAGAGAGAGAGAGAGAGAGAGAGAGAGAGAAATTATTCCTAAAGTATGAAGATTGAAGAGGAAGAGGAAATTTGAAAATTTGCAGGTTCATTTTTGTCCTTAGTAAAACTGCAAGACAAGTACAACTTCCAGGACTGACTGACCGCATGTCTGCTGAGGAGCCAAGGGAGCAGAAAGCTGCAGCTTTGGATGCATGCCCAGGCTTCAGAGCATCAACTGTGGTGTTCCTTATTTTGTGCATGTTGCCCCATATGGCTTGAACCCTCTGCCGGCAAATTTAGAAGCTAGAGAGGCAGTCTTTTCAAAAGATTAAGGTATGCCAGGCAAATAACCTCTGCTGTCCTCTGCACTGAGGGGTCCTTTGAAATCTAGTCTCCCACTGAAAGTCCCTGCTCAGCTATACTATCTGTGGTCCATTCTGGGGCAGCTGAGCCCTAACAGTGGTGGGCAGATGACTCAGCTCCACTAGCAGATTATTTGAGCTCTGAGATTCCTTCTGATCTCAGCAGCTCTTCCCCAGCAGGTGAGAAAAGATCAGTGCTGCCTGGCCTCCCCTGGCTATTTGTAATTACTGTCACTGGACAGTAGGTTTGCTTTTGTGCCAAGGCCTGCTTCCTTAGCCTTGGGGTCAAGGTGGCTTGTGGTTTTCAGCTCTTGTTCCCTCAGAAGCATCTAGAAATGTAAGTGCGTTCAAATTTATGCATGCAAGTATGCATGCTCCCTCCTTTGTGGCTACCTGGCTGTTGCTGGTCTTAATTTCAGTAGGGTCTGGAAATATATGAAGTATTAATTTGGCAGATGCCCAATGGCATCCTAATATATATCATTCAGGGAGCACTAGGTTTATCATTGCACATGTTCTACCAAAGTTTTTTTTTTAAAATTATTATTATTATTATCATTTTAGCTTTCTATATCCTTCAGAGACCTCTGCTGTTGTTATCATGGAGACTATTTCTCCTTTGTGCTCCACTTTTCCCTCTGCCCTGTATGTCTGCTCTCTAGTACTTCTAGGACAACCTGTGTTCTCAACATCATACTCTGAATGGGTAGATATATTTTCATTTCAGTAAGGATAGCCCTGTTATGAACATCTGAATGAAAAGCCAATGAAAACTTTATTTCTGCTCGTATTTTCCTTGGAATAAACACAAAAAAGAGTTTCAAAAATATAAGTAAACTTATTTTTTAGCATAATGAATTTGGAGCTCAACTGTTTATATCCTCTTTAAAAACAAAATATGATGAATTGTAGAATTTATGAACCTAGTTTCTAATAACTAGATTTTTTGGATCAGTATCCCCACTTCAAATTGAAGTCAAGTTTCATTCAGCTGTTTTAGCTGAAATTGTAAGGATAGAAGAACAGGGATTTGTAATAAGATCTCCTGCCTCTAACCGGAGCCCTTTTTTCACCTAAATTAATTTCCAGTTTGTTGACTTGTCTTTAAGTAAACTTAAGTGTTTTTCTATAGCAATTTGCTTTAAAGTTTGGAGGTTTGAAATTTATTGTCATGAAAATATGTTACTTTAAACAGGAGATTTATCTGTAACTAATTCACATTATATGCAACTAATTCAGTGATCCATCAGATACAAATTCAGCCTAATCTCCTGAAAAAGCATTTAATTAAAAAAATCTTATCTTACCCAATTGACAGTTAGATCAAGTTTACATAGAATCATAGTTTTCTCAAATGTTGGAAGTAAAACATTAAACCAATAGATTTTGAGGGTAGATTTTATAGATCCCATTTTGATGTGCTGTAACTCCAATGCCAAAATTCAGCTTTGATTGTGACTTAGAAAAACTCTGTGGATTTTTATTCAAGTTCCCATGGGGACCACATCTTACCCTCAGAGCCAGGATGTGCTATTGGGGCAGCATAGGAGATGATCCCCAGGCACTGGGGACAAAGCCCCTGTGAGAGAATCACCGTTTGGGTTCTAGCCTCATAGTTCATCTATCAAATCTGTACGAATTGGCATCTAAGCTGAAATAAAATGGTATCATTCCCCTGAACAATAAGATTTTTTCTCTCTTTCTATGTAATAATTGTTTGCCCCTAAAATGTACATGATGCTCATGTACATGGTAAAGATAAATAGTTTCCAATCAAATCAGCACTTGATTTTTTCACAGTATGGATGCTCATGTCTATGGTAAAGTGGTTTCCAATCAAATCAGCATTTGCTTTTTCACAATATAGAGTCATGGCCAAAAAGGGGCTGTTCAAACAGGAACATGTTGCTGAAGCTTGCATGTTGCTGAAGCTATGAGACTAATTATTATCAATGGAATATGATGCTGTTTGTGATATGAGTTGCATCTGGGCCCCAAGCAAATTCTTCTTATGTTAAACCACAGAAGCTTTAGGATTGTTACTATAGCTAGAACCTTCTTGAGTCATGAGATAACCTATGATACAATGTAAGGTTGAGAAAGAAGATCTATAGTTAGAAAATGTGTTGGAGCATCTGTCCTAGAGTTGCATAATCTTATAAACCTTGCTGCTCCACTACACTTTTATCCTTTGTATTCTCTTTTGCTAGGGCTAACCAACCTCACTGATAGAATTGCTGATGTATGTGTGTGTGTGTGTGTGTGTGTGTGTGTGTGTGTGTGTGTGATATATATATATATATATATATATATATATATATATATATAAAGCCAATCCTATCCTCAAAACATTTTATTGCTACTTCTGAAAAATGTTGCTGTCAAAATGGCTCCAGTGTTTAATGACCACAATGTGAGTAGCTGATGCCCTTTGGAGAGCAGAAACACAAAAGACTTGAGAGAGAACCTTAGTAGGACTGGAAAGGCCTTCTGTTAAAGGCTAACTTTAGGCAAAATTGGAAATTAGGCACAGTATTTGTGGTACTCCTGCTTCTCACCACTAGGGTATCCCCAGTCTTTATGGTGTCCACTAGCCACTCAAGACCCCTACTTTGGAGCCCAATATCTCTGTTCTTCCTATTTTCCTTTCAAAACATGCATTATTCACATCCTGTTTCTTTGGGACCTTTCATGCACGCTATGTTCTTAGGGTATACTATGCTGCTTTCACTGGATAAATGAGCTCATTTTGCACCTCAGTTAGCTAATGTGTGGTTCCTTCTATATAACAGGCTCTGAGCTTGGGAGAAGTACCCAGATTTTTAGAAGAACCTGAGGAAGTGAATCCCTGTAGGAAGGCTAGCCGGCTTCATTATATAGCACTTCTTCATTCCATGACCTCCTTCTTGCCAGGAAGTATTCTGAAATGTATCTGAATCTGGTCTAACTCCAAACACCCAGTTACAAGTTTATACTAGTGCATACAAGAGGATTCTTTTATCTAAGAAGACAGATCAGCCCATGCTGCATAGTGAGCATGGAATTAGAACAAGAGGTGTGGATTGCTCACACTGGAAATTTCCATTATGCTTCCGTGGCTTGTGAACTTTCCTGTTCTTGCAGGACTGGAGTCCTTAGCTAGGTGTAGAACAGCTGCTCCCTGAGCCTGTGTCTAATGGTGTCTTGTGTAAATTCATTTCCCCTAGACTGCATCCTTTTGATTGCTTTTCCCATCCCCCATTGCAGCAAAGAATCATAGTCCAACTGGGTTTTGGCCTTATATTTGCTACTTATTATTAGTCATATGACTTAGGGCAAATTAACCTGTTTGTTTGTAACCATTGAACATCAAAGGGATAATCGTATTCACATTACAGGCTTCTTATGAAGATAAAATAATGTCATTAGGTGCTTACATGCTCACTTTGTTACTACATATTTATGTTCATCATAATCTAATCTACTTTCACTTGATGCATTTTCTACAATATGTTCTTTTCCATAAAATTTCAAATAAAAAGTTTACAGATTTTCTTCAAAGGTCACAGTTTGCTTGCTTGAGTTGATCTACTGTGTTTTATGTCAAGCACACTGTGGGACAGGTTGCCTCTGAAGAGGTTTTTAAAGCCAGGTGACCCAATCTATCATCATTTGATGAGCATTTCTTTCCATATATAGATGCGTAGACCCCACCCTAAATATCCCAAGTTATAATCTTTGGGTATGACATCTTCAAGTCATATACTTTGGTAACCCTGAAGGGGTTAAAATGTTTGGCAAGGGTTTATAAGTTCATCTCTGCAGTGTATGGGTTCTTCTTATCTTCTGGCTTATTTGCTGACCATTCCTAGACTCAAGAGTTCCATACTATCTGGACTCCTTTAGTAAATCCATCCTTCAGTAATAAACACCCAAATCTGTATGGCTTTTTCCCACATTTACTTCTAGCTCACACAAAATCCTATGCATTTGAATGTTGATGAAGGCTGTGCTTCGTTTACTTACAAAAGGCACCAAGCTTTTCCTCAGTCTCCCATCCCCACATCCATGCTCCTGAACATCAATTAGGGAATTAGAGAGAGTTTGAGATTCCCATTATTTCTTAAAGGCATATTCCTGGAGATGACAAATACCACTTTTGTTTGAGGTCTTTGTCGGCCAGAATTAATAACATTACTTTTTCCATCACGATGCATTGGGATACACTGGAAATTTGGCAAGCCTTACGTTCTGATTTTCCCACAATGATCTGTATTTGAGTGCTTCATCTACCTATTACCTGGTGTATGATATAGACATGTCCCTAATGGCTTATTGCTTGTGACTTTAAGCTCTAGAGAGTGTAACCTGTGGTTCCCTGTTGTGTCTGTAGTGCCTACTGTCAAGTCTGCTACATAGTGGAAACTCAATAAACATTTGATTCCGAAATGAATAGTGTCTCCAGACACACAAATGAAGTTTCTAAAGTATATACTATAGAATGTTAGTTTCTGCCAGAGTGTTATATAGCTGTGCTCTTTTCCAAAGGCTCATTTAAATGTTATTGAGTCCAGTGAAAGGGTAAAGAATAATAGACCAATTAAGAAGAAAACTGTGTGTGGCTCATCCACTGTTACTCATGAAGAACATTTACTTCTTAGTTGTACTCCTGGGATGATCAGCCCAGGAATGGGCAAATGTATCCAGCAGAGAAATATGCTTTCTGAGGTTTAGCTGACATAGTCAGTAATGGATTTGAGTTGACAAAGAGAAAGGTGACCTCACTGTAGGCTTGCTTGTGTTTAGCCTTTTCTTTGCTGAGCCAAACCTATTGATTTTGTACAAGACCAGTCTATTGAAACTTTATAACCCCTACAAAATGGAAAATGTGTGGATGAATGCTTATTGTGATTTTAAATATACCATGACCCAGTTAAAAATAAGACTTGTAATTAAGGTTGCTACACAGGCAGACAATATTATGTTGGCAATTAAGGTATGAGCTCTGGAATAAGAAAGACTTGGGCTTGAATCAAGGCCCATCATTTCTGGCCTAATATTTTCCAAGACTCTTCTTTAAAATGTGACTAATGATTTCTGTTTTCTACAATTGTAATATGATTTAAATTGAATAATGCTTTTAAGGGGTTTAGGTTGATAAAAGACCTGGCCCATCAGATGATGGCAGTTATGATGACATGTTATAATTGGGTTGTGCTTTCTATTCCAGCCAAAGCAATATAGCCAGGTTTCAGTCAGTAACATGTGTTATTCAAAGACACTAGAAATGTGATAGCAAAGGTGGGCTGTTCTTGGTGACCCAGTCCCTGGCTGGCATGTCACTTCTAAGGCTGCCTTTGTGGGCCTATGTAGCATTGCCATGGCAACTGTACCCTGCACCTGAGCCAGTCAGCAGTTCTTCCTCTTTGGGGGACTTTTTTTTTTTGCCAGTCCTGGGCTTGAACTCAGGGCCTGAGCACAGTCCCTGCCTTCTTTTTGTTCAAGGCTAGCACTATACCACTTGAGCCACAGTGCTACTTCCAGATTTTTTTGTTTATGTGGTGCTGAGGAATGGAACCCAGGGCTTCATGAATGCTAGGTAAGTTCTTTACTGCTAGGCCACATTCCCAGCCCTTACTCTTTGGCATATTGAATATTAATGTATATTTTAAAGGGGAGGAACTCATTGGGCCACTTCCTTGCCATCTGAAGTGGAGCCCACCTTTCTCAGCCTATCTCCTTCTTTGCACTTAACATTTTATTTATTCAAGCCCCAACTCTGGTCCTATCAGTTATAGCCAAGTTAGGATCAATTTCTTTCAACCCAGAATGCCCCTGGTGGTAGTATCATTGAAAAAAAGTACCATTAAGGCCACTCCTTCAGAGGGAGTACTTTTGGGACAAACTTGACATCAGTCTTCTTCCTCATTAACCAAAGCAAAACATTATACATAAAAAGTTCTACCCCTAGGATGCTTTCTATGGAAAGTTGCCCTTGGAACACTCAGATTCTGTAGGAATGTTTGAAACAATACTAAGGAGCTGAGTTTAGTTGCATTCTCATAATGATAAACACAGCCATCCCTTTAAGTGGATAGGCAAATCTTTAAAGTTTGTTTCTTATGTATCTGCCTCAGATAACACCATTTTGTTAAAAAACAAACAAATACCAAAGCCAAAAATAAAACAAAACCTCTCCTATTTTGTTAGGAGTTTTCAATATTTCAATATGCTTTGATGTGGCTCCAACTTAGGGCAGTGTTTTGTCCATGACCCCCATAAGGTAAGTAGACTGGCACCAGTTAGGAGAAACAATTTCTGCAGAATTTTTTAACTCCATAACAATTTGCTTGTTTGGTGTTTCACCCTCTTGGTCCAATTCTATATATTTTCAGAACTCATTGTGCACCAGCTCATGCTACAAGTGAATACAAAGTATTTCACAAGCACTGACAGAGAATTTAAATCATCCATTAAAGAAGGTACAGTATGTTCAGCCGCCAACTAACCTTTCACCTACGATTTAAAATGCAACCTCATGATTCTATTTTTAAAGATACTTAAAATAGATTATTATCTAAATAACATTCATAGTGTAGAGAGAATAATATAATGAACTCCCACATATAGATCAACAAAATCTAGCGGTTATTCTCATTTTTTATATTTGTTCTATATACTTTTAGAGTAATCATTTTAAAATTAACTCATAACCATCAAGATATTTCAGCCCTAAATTCTTCAATGTACATCTCTAAAAAATAGGACTATCTCTCTTACATAACCACAGAGCTATTGTTACATCTAACAAATACCTTGATATCATCTAATGCCTAGTTCATTTTCAGATTTCCCCAGCATTCCTCCAAATTCATTCCTATATCCTTCAGTTTTAATTAGCAAATGGACTAATTAAACATCTATTTGTCAACTATAGTAACTATAATGAATATATAGAGCAGGGGAAAATTCTCTGCAGATTAAGACAGCTTGCATGTACTCTATTTCATTTTTTTATTATGAAAGCTTTCAAACATAAAGGATAGCTGGTGGCATTCTTCATTACTCACTTGTCTACATGGTTCTAGCTTTAATTTTGTTGCTGACTTCTTGGTCTTCTTGATGACCAGAGCTTGGTAGTCTCTACCCTTCCTATTCAGTAAACAATAACAACAAAAAAAGTCAATAATCCAGATTCATGATATTCATAAACTCACACATTGAACCGAAACCCCTTTGTAAACTACTTGAGAATAATAATAATGATGGAAGGAGGAGGAGGAGGAGAAGGAGGAGGAGTGGAGGAGGGGAGGAGGAAAGCAAATGAATACTCAGTGGTTTCTTTTTCTGTAGAATCTTTAAATCATATTTACAAAGTAGCTGTTGAACCTACTGATCACTTTACATGGTTTGTAAACCTTGAGTGGCTACTGCCAGTCTATAAATATTATTGAGCCTGGCGTGCAGTTGCCAGTGCTTTTGGAGGCCTCCCCTGAGAGCCATGTGCTGGGTAGTTGCCATTGAAACCATCACTGTGATTTAGGTGTGAAAATGATGAGCCATCCTGTCTAAGGCTGAAGCTGTTGGAACAGGCAATGTTTTTTACACCTTATGCAACATCAGTTGTATTTCTACATTATCCAAAAATATCATACAAAGGTATTTAGAAAGGAGAAAAACAAATCTGGTTTGTAAAATGTTTGTCTGAGGGTTGCTGCATTGCCATGGAAATCAGAGAAGCAGATTTTCATGGCTTTATCACACTGAGCCAGATGTAAACAGACTCCTGAGTCTCTTGGCTTCTTTCCTGTCTCCTCCTGTTCTGGGTGGTTCTGTTAGACATAACCTTGTCTGAATAATATTAACCTATCCTTTGTATGAAAGTACATTAAGTGCTAATGCTTACAGATATTTTTAGCCAAAAGATTTAAAAATGTGGGATTCATTTTTCATCTTCATGCTTTCAAATAGACATCCTGTAATCAGCCTTAACACGGAGCTCAGTTTGGAGCATAAGGAAATGTGAGTATAATATTTTAGTGCCATCTGCTGTAAGTTTCATGGCATTCAACCCCAGCTGGCTTACGTGCAGCAATTCCCTTTGCTTTATTTTTTGTTGTGTTGGGGGGTGGTCCTTAGCTGAATACATAGACCTCTTCCTACATCTTTCATACTGATTGACCCTGTTTTCTCCTACTCATCACTGGTTGATTCTCTTTTCATTTCCTGAAGAATTCTGCTTCAGTTGAATAGTGGTTTGGTATGTGTTTGTGCGCTCGTGTGTGCGTGCATTGTTTGTCAAATGGTAAACTCATTCCTAGGCCTCCCTATCTCAAATAACAACCTGATTCCCAGAGAGTGATCAGATATTTGCCAATGCAGTAACATTACTGTAAAAATAATTATCAAGAAATGTATCCAATGCCTAATGTATGAAACTGTAACCTCTCTGTACATCACTTTGACAATAAATAAGAAAAAAATAAAAAATAAATTTATGTGTATAACATATAAAAATAATTATTGAGAACTGTTTACACCATAATTTTCCCAGCACTGCCAGCAATGTTCTGTCATTGGAGAAGACAGTATACAAATAAACACATTTAGCATAGTACTAGATAGTGGTATGTGTAGTGACTTAGTAAAATAAAAGAGGTGAAGGGAGAATGAGAGATGGAGTGAAATTGATTAGGATATATTGTAAATATGGGTGGAAATCTAATGATGAAATTGTCCCTATATAACTGATGTAAGCTAGTTAAAAGCAGATATATTAAATAGGCTAAGGGGAGGTGTTTTAAAATAGGATGGTCAAAGAAGGCTTGATGGATGATAGGATTAAGACATTGGAATGGACAGCAATAACATATTAAGGATGCTAAGGACAGCTAATGTGTTTTAAAGGTTCTTGTTAGTGATAGCTGTTAGCCAAATTGAGTTACAGTCCAACATTAACCAGAAACACTGAACAGGTGGCAAATTTGGTCTTTGAAAGCCATCAGAGTTTCTGTTGTCACTTTGTAATTAGAGCCTGGGCTTGATTCACTACTTCAGATCTTCAATTCAGCACAATTCAGCATAGTCAGAGAGCCTGCATGTGTCCAAGTCTTTGATGAGCTCTTTTGGAGAATACCAGCACACGAGTATCTGTTCTGCAGGAGTTTTTTGTTTGTTTGTTTTTGTTAGTCCTGGGGCTTGAAATCAGGGCCTGGGCACTGTCCACTCTCTCTTTGTGTTCAAGGCACTCTTCCACTTGAGCCACAATGCCACCTCCAGCTTTTTTCCTCAAGTAATTTATTGGAGTGTCATGGACTTTTCTGCCTAGGCTGGCTTCAAACAGAAATCCTCAGATCTTAGCCTCCTGAGTAGCTACAATTACAGGTATGAGCCTCTGACACCCAGATAGGAGTTACTTTTCTTTCTCTGTTTGTTTTATTTTTTAGGAGTTACTTTTAACTGAATGCTTCACCAACACTCAACTCATCACTGGGATAGGATAAATGCGTTTTAAACACTTAAATAACAATACCAGCTACCATCATGATTAATTCTTACTACAAATGTTTCCAATCTTAAGTGCTATTGGATTTTGGAGGAAGTATTGAGCTATCCAGCATATACTTACTATTTTAATGGTCACTTGGAACTGGACATTGAGGATCATTAATTGACTAATATTGCTGTCATTAAAATTCAGAAGATTCTCAGTTCAGGTGATGAGAATCACAAAAAGTTCATGTGGATTCCTGTGTGTGTGTGTGTGCTTGCTGATGTGAGTGCCCACACGTGTGCACATATTCCTGTAGTCAAGATCAAGTCTTAGGCAGCTAATGCATGGGAGTTACTGGGCAGTGTCTAAAGAAGCTACAGGATTCAGTCCTTGTCCACAAGGCATTTGTAAGGACAAATTAGTGCCACAAAAGCACTACAGGGACAAGAAAGGTAATACTTATTCCTGTCCAGTCTATGCTATTGATGTATACCACAGTGGTAGGTACATGTATATTCTGATTTTTCTGTGCCTCTTCTCCCACATCTTCCAAAAATGTTGGGATAGAGAAAATTACTAGCAGAATATGAGTCCTATTCCTATCTTACTTTAGGGAGAAAGGTGGAGTTATACTGAAGTAATGACAGAATTTGTTTTGGCTTATTGGAAAATGAGACATATAAAAAGAATTGTTGCTTTAATAGCTGCAGTACCATTATCAGAGGCAGTGACTTTATACCAGGGGGAGGAAAGCAAATAAATAGAATACATTTTCTTCCTGCTTTCATGCTTCTACTTGAAGTTGCTGTATAACTTGAGAGACCCAATAGCCCTCTGAACAATGAAATATAAAGCTTTATATCCACTGAGGCCGATCACAGAGTAGCTGTAGGGTTGGGGGAGGGCAGGTTTCTGGGAGTGTTTTTCTATGTTCTCCCAGCCTCCCCTTCCTCTTTTCTTAGGAGCCTGTGGTAATCTGCATGGACACAAAAGTAAAATTGAGTTTGGGAATAAAGAGAAGCTGTTGAATGTCCTATTTATCTTCCACTCTTCAGAGAGCTTTTTAATAAGGAACGTCTGGGCTCACAGGAGAGATTTAAACCAATCCTATTTCCCTGACTGCATGTAAGACTTTCATTCAGTTGGTGCTATTTTTCAGAGCCAGAAAATTATTTGTTAGGCTAACAAAAGCTCATTCTTGCTGAGTGTTTGTATCCATAATTTAGCTTTCCGATTACCCATGTCATCCTTCCCTCATCCCAATATGCTTGTTTGGCATCAAGATACCAGTCTGTGGTCTGTGGCACAGCCTCCATAAGAGGTGTGTTTTCCTATGATCATGGTGTTGAGGAAAATCAGTAGCAGCAGCAAGTCAGACTCCAGGGCTGGCACTGGCTGTCCCTAGCTGCTCTCATTGTCTTGTCCACAGCATTCTCGTCTCTTTCTGTTTCAGTGGCTGGCAGTTTAATTGTTTGTCCATTATCCTTTATGTCTAGACTGTCCATATAGAACAGTACTGAATTCACAAAAAGAGGAAGCTAACCATTTCTTCACTCTAATGGGGACAGCCTGACAATGAGAATGCACTTCAGTGTGTAGGTGCTGGTGGCCTTGGACCTTTGAAGCTTTGAGAACTCACTCTAGAGTGCCGGCAGGCTTCCAAAGCTCAGACATTTATGTTTGCCCTCCCTCTGATGGTGGACCAGATGTGTCTATTGCTCTTTTACGCTATCCTCCCAAGACATAAGGAGACAGGAACAGTGTTAAATATTGCATGGGATTTGGGAGACGTGTTGTATAGTCTTTACAGTAGATCTTTTGAACCTGGCAGAAAACTCACCATTTTTGGAGATGTTCCTAAGGGGTTAGCACTCAGAGATTTTTGTTTTGGCTAGGACCACCAAACACTTTGTTAAGCAAAACATTTTGTTCAGCAAAGATCCTTAATTCCTATCATACTCTCAATGTGCTGTGACTTAAACACAAGACACTTTAGAAAGAGAGAGAGAAAAAAAAGTTGAACTAGCGTGTCTCCCCATAGTGCCATGAGATTGGAAAATTTGGCACTATTATTCTACTCTCAAGTACTTTCAATCTGTGAAATTAAATCTGACATGAACCCGGCCTTGATCTCCCATGGCTATGGGATGATATCTGATGGAGAAGTATGGCATTTTAATAATTATCATGAGTGTTTGGTGAACAGTAGAAATTTCAATGAAATCATTCTGTGTAACTCACTAGATGGTTTGTTTATCTGACATTCTTGTATCTCCTAGGCCAGCCTTTGTGTGAGACACTTGAGATCCTTCAGTAGAAACAGATATTTGTGTCATGAAACTTCTATTTTCGTATGGGAAGAATGACATAAACCAATAAATATAGTGTATTTGTAAATGATATTGTGAGCTAGAAAGTGAATAGGACACAGAAGACAAAGCAAATATAGTTTGGGGTTAGAAGGATGGGAGGAAGGGGCAGGTCCTGATATGAATGAAGAGACAACATGCATTGTGAAGGTGAGAGCCGAGCAGAAATTTAAGGAAGAACAGCTGAGCCAAGTGGATAGATATCAGGACAAGTGGTCTTCACAGAGGGAGAAGCTGCCCAGAGGCCCTGCTGCCACCGTTGTCTGACATTTTCATGGATTGAGGGAGCCAGAGGGGAGAGTCCTGGGGGTTAGAAGAGGAGAAGCCAGGGCATTTGGAGGGGAGAGTCAGAAAGATCACTTAGTACAGGACAGGCCAGCCTGGGTCTCCAGGTTTTCTTATGCAGAATGTAACGGAATCCCCAGAAGGGCATATGCAGGGGAGGGACTGGTCTGCTGTAAGAGTTCTGTATAGTAAGTTGTCAGTTCAGGACAAGGAAGAAGCTGGGAAATTTTTAGGAGGCTCTTGCATGAAGATGATTAGGAAGTGATGGTATGTTTGGTTTGGTTTTGTTGTCAGTTCTGGTGCTTGAACTTTGGGCCTAGTTGCTGTCCCTTTGTTTTGTCATTCAAAATTGGGGCTCTACCACTTGAGTCAAAGCACCACTTCCAGCTTTTTGGTAGTTAATTGGAGATAAGAGTCTCATGTACTTTCCTGCCTGGGCTGGCTTCAAACCTGATCCTCAGATCTCAGCCTCCTGGGTAGCTAGGATTATAGGTGTGAACCAACAGTGTAGGGCTGAAATGATGAGTTTTGATGTGCATTTTGCTCATGATTCATCATGTGGAGCATCTTTTCATATATCTTGTGTGTATATCATTTTTAATAGAAATGTTTATTCAAATTTTTTCCATTCTTTTTCTTTTTGTGGTACTAGGCTTTGAGGTCAGGGGTTTTTACTTACCAGGCATGTGCTACTTGAGCCACACCTCCATCCCTTTCTGCTTCCATTGTTCTTTGAATTGTTCTCACATTTTGCCCAAGCCAGTCTAGACCATGAACCTCCTATTTATGCTTCCTGCATAGCTCAGATGACAGGGTCTTGTTTTTTGCCCAGGTTGGCTTTGAACTAAACCACAATTCTTCTTATCTCAGCCTCCCATAGCTAGGCTTACAGTTGTGAACTACCACATCTGGCTTCAATTCTATGTCTTGGGTTGATTTCCTTTTTGTTGTTGAGCTGTAAGAGTTCTATATATGTCAGGGCCTTGAAGATGTGAGGTAGGTGTCTTACCACTTAAACCATGCTACAACCCTTTTTACTTGTTATTTTTCAAACAGGGTTTCAAGTTAATTCCCATATTGACCTGGATTGCCATTTTCCTATGTATGTAAGCCACAGAAGAACTAGAGTGACAAGTGCATATTACTACTTCAGCTATTGTTTGAGATGCAATTTTACCAACTTTTTGCCCAGGTAGGCCTCAAACCATGATCTTCTTGATCTCCTCATCTTAGTAGCTCAGATTAGAGGTGTGAGCCACTAAAACGCAGATGGCTTATTTGTTTGTTTGTTTATTCAGGTGGTTTAGTTTTAATCTCACTGCTCAGAGAGTTCAGAATCAGAGAATTTTGAGGTTGGAAATTACCATTATTAAAAGTCCTTATGAGGGACTGAAAATGTGGCTTAGTGCTTAGAGTGCTTGCTTAGTATGCATGAGGCCCTGGGTTTGATTCCTTTATACTACATAAGCAGAAATTTAAATTTTAAAAATGAGTCATGAAAAATCTATGTGTGCAACTCACTGCCTTACAAACTGACTTTCCATCCTTGTCAATTCTAATTATAAGAAGTTTGTTTCCTATGTTGATGTTACTTGGATCATGTAGGCCCATAGAGAGTATCATATTACCTATGAATCTTTACATTTCCAGCTCCTATCTTACCATTGCCTGAAACTGTCACAGAGTGGCTTTGTGTCCATGTACCATCTAGCTTTTATTATATTCTCTAGCTCTTCCAACCTCAGTCAAAGTATTAGATTCCCAAACGAAAAAAGAAAAATCTTCCTGAGAAGTATGTGAACAGGAAAACAGCAAAACCATGACTTTCTTTGTGGATATGTATTTGGCTAATTCTATTTGTAGCCATATTACACTGCTGACTTGTATTAACCTACAAAATACCTATAAGCCCTGACTTACATTTGATAGTAATGTTACATTTCTTCTATTTTACATTATTAGGTTTGACCCTTTGGATGGAAGTGGCAAGCCTTGCATTTTATTGATGTTTGATTCTTTTCTTCTTTGAAAGATTTGGTAGTACATTATCACTCAATATATTTTTTGTCTCTACAAAGGGAGGAACATACACATTAAGTGCTATAAGATAGTAAGTATAACAGCAAAGGCATCAACAAAGAACTCAAAGAAGCCATTAATTATCTGAATTGTTTAATTATGCATACCCAAATGAGGTGATATTTGAACCAAGTCCTGAGGTCATTCATTGATCAATATTTATTCATAAGTAAACAAATACTATTTTCCTCATAGTTTTTCCTTTGAGGAAGTAGTAGACCAACAAATTTGGTTTATAGAACCAAATCCATATTCACATATCCAGTGGCTATTTTACAATGTAACAGCAATATCATGCTTCTAGAAAGAGAATTTCCATTTACATTCCTTCTAAAAAACCCTCTGTGTTTTCTAGTTTTCTGTTCTTTGCCCTTTGAAAGTAGCTAGGAAGCATTTACAAATGTTCCTTAGGTTACAGGACAAAATCAGGAAATTCTGAAAATCTGTTCCTTGATGTCCTATCTTTGCTGTGTGAGATTTGTCTCCTAGAACAACTCTTGTCCAGATTTGGTTCTCCAGCTTCTTAAACTCATCATAGGACATGGGAGTCACAATGGGCTTCAAAACTTGCTAGGGACAAATGGACAACAAATGGGGTTGTCATGCTTGAGGATCAGCTTCTGAGATGCAGTGAATGGCATTTTCCATTTCCTCTCTCTCTACAAACGCAATCAATTCAACAAGAGATTTTATCTTTTAGAACATGAAAACAAAAACACCCAACCAACCAACAACTAAAAAGAGTCTCTTTCAACAAAGACTTGAGACTATAAAAGTACTTACCCACTTATTAAATTGTGGTACTGACCTTTGTAAATGTTGTCTTGACCTTAGAAACAACGAATATCTTGGGTAGTAAGCCATCTGAAGATATCAAGGTAATTCTGCTGTGGACCAAGTCATTCATTTAGTTGGGACCATTCATGCTATTTAGCAATGACCTATATTAGTTCCAAGGAAAGTCTTCTAGCCTGCTGCCTCAGCATAAAGGTACATGCCTTTGTCTTACTGTAGGCAAGTAAATGCAGGCATCCAATTGCTGTTGACAATAGAAAAGGAAACTTACTTAGAGAAGTAACTCTGACTTCCACAGTCATCTGCTAAATCTATCCAAATCTCCTGGCAGCCAGGAATAAAATGAGGCTCCCCAAAAGCTAAAAAAAGAAACAACAACAACACACACACACGTGTGTGTGTGTATTTGTATATGTATATATCCTATGTTTGTATAATATATACATATATATGTTTGTATATATACTACTTGGGACCATATCAACAAATCATTGAGTATTTTTCAATTTTAGTTCAGTCTGTAAAGTACTAGGGTTTTTGTAATATGCATATACACACATCATATTGTGCACCTATATACATAACTATATTAATATATCTCAAAATAGTGATGACGTAATGAAAAGCAGGTTTAGGGAAAAATGTGGCCAGATAATATTTCTTGTGGATGAGAGTTTTTAAAATTTTTAAAAAATATTTTATATTTTACTCATTTATTTTTGTTAAATATTTTTTGAATTTTAATATTTTATTCAATATTTTATATTTTTGATTTATTTGTTCATTTTTATTCAACATTAATGTTTTATTTATACTATTTTATTTTACCTAACAAATAATATCTAATACCATTTCAGCATGTTTCACTTAAAAATCATTGAGATATAATAGTCTGTAGATATTTGATAATTTTATATTCTTATTTTTGTATTACATTTCTGTATTCTTTGGTGCATATTTTTCAATTTCAGCACAGTTCTAGTTGTTCTACTCATATTTTTCCTTATTTCCAAACTTTCAGCAGTGATAATGTTTTCTTTTTCTTTTTTCTTTCTTTTTTTTTTTTTTTTTGCTAGTCCTGGGGCTTGAACTCAGGGCCTGAGCACTGTCTCTGGCTTCTTTTTGCTCAAGGCTAGCACTCTGCCACTTGAGCCACACTGCCACTTCTGGCCATTTTCTATATATGTGGTGCTGAGGAATGGAACCCAGGGCTTCATGGATACAAGGCAAACACTCTTGCCACTAAGCCATATTCCCAGCCCCTGTTTTCTTGTTTTCTAGTAATTATTTTCTCATCTCAACATCCCCTTTATGTTATTTTAATGTAAAAACAAGAAAATTCACTATTGATGGTACAGAATTCAATACATTTTCAAAAATGCAAAAGACCATACTATGACTGTACCAACATATAACATGAACTGATCAATATAACTTATAAATATATATATATAACATAAAAGTGTTATGTAAGATTAATGTTTTGAAATTAACTACTATTAACTTATGCTATGAAACTGAGATAATATGATATTACTAAATTGTCATAAAATAATTACTATCATAACTGTAAAACAGTAATATAAAATTATGCCTACCTTCTTTTATAAAGAATTTACTCATTGTAGTAACCATCACCAAGGCCTCTTCCCTGGGAATCAATGGACTGTTGGATGTCCCTAGAGTATGGGCCAACTCCCAGCAGCCTCTGCTCTGTCTAACCTACAGTTATCCCTCCCCATGCCCTACCCCATTATAATTAGGCCTGAGAGAAGCCACCCTACTGTCCCAAAGTACATTTTAGATGGCAGGAGCCCCACTTCTCCAGGTAGAAGTGGTCAGGTCTTTAGATAATAATTATCTCCAACTCATCATTGGCATCAGTCATATAGTAGAATGACGAGCCCAGGCTTGAAAACTACCAGACTGGGTGGTGGTGGCACAATCTGCTCTGTAGTGGAGCTCTTGAGGGGCCAAGGCACCCTATCCCCTTCTTGGACAGACTCCATGTTGTCCTCAAGTGTTACCTCTTCAAAACCTTGCTTCTCCCTCCATAACTTCCATCTTCGTAGGGCCTGAGAGGTCTGAAATGTTCTCAGCAGCAGGGTCTGGGCAGCTATCTTGTCCTGATAGCTGCCTTCACCTGCAAAGTGCAACAGCAGCTCCTGCAGCTCCTTCTTCTCCCTCTTCTCTTGGGCCAACTGGGTGACATGCTCATCGTTCTCCTGATATAGTTCACCATGGACTGCCAACTGTTCTTTACAGAATACAATAGACTCCTCAATGGCAGTCATGTGTTCTGATAGCTGGATACATCAATGTTGGAGTTCATACACTTGATTCTGGTATCCCACCCTTGTCAGGTAGGTCACGGTTGAAGCAGACTTTCAGCTTTATCTTGGGCATCCCTTGTGTCCTGCTTTCTCTCCCCAGACATGCTATGGTTCCAGCCCTTAGGGAAGAGGGCCTGGTGCTCCAGCTTTATCTTATACTGGGCTGCCAGGTTAGCCAAGAGATCACAGCAAGCCTGCTGCTCCTGCAGTTGCTAGCTGAGTTTCATCTTCTTTTATTCAGTAATGGATAGTGCTTTGAGGTAAAAATCCCACATGGTTTGTGGGTTTTCTATGTCCTCTAGGACAGTCACATCAAGGGGAGTTGACTCTTCACGTGTTTCTTCCTTTTTGCTCGGTCTTTCACCTAGGGAAAACCGAAAAAAAGCTCAGCTGGGCCTGCAGCTGCTCATTCTAATGTCTGGTTGTTTCCAGGCACTTCAGAGTGTCCTGTAAATTTTGACTGACCTTATGAGCCTCCAATTTGCTCTCCACCTGCTTCTGAGTCATCTGCTCCAGCAGCTGGGTCTGCTTCTGCAGGTGCTGCTGCAGGACCTCCTTCTTTGAAGTTAGCTGCTCACTGGAAGCCATGAGCTGTTCACAGGTGGCTCTGAGCTCTTGCAGCTGGCAATGCTGCTTCTTGTAGATTTTGAGCCACTACTTGGCTTTTTAACTCAGCCATCTCTTTCGGTTTTCCTAACTTCTCCACTAGCTGCTCCAGCGTCTCCTGCAGATGTTTCTTTACCTTCTGTGCTCAGTGTGCAGGATGCGGATAAGCGCTTCCTTCTCATTGCTCAGTCTGTGGAAGGCATCCTTAGTTCGCCCAGCTAATCTCTCAGCTCTTGGTTGTGTACAAGTTTGTATTTCATGGTCATGTGGTCTCTTTCCATTGTCTGGAGGATCGTGTTCAGATCCTCAGCAGGCTGACTCCATTTCTCAGCCTTCTCCAATATCCACAGCTGCTTCTGCTGTTCAAGGTTCTGGAGACTGAGCTCCATTTTCCTGTATCTGGATTTGAAGTTGTTGCTCCAGGTTCTTCAGCTCATTCTGTAGCTGCAGCTTAGCCTGAGATAGCCTCACAGGCAGCTGTAGGGGCAGCAGCTCTACCAGTTGCCTTCTAATTTCTACCAGGTTTGCCTAGTTCAAAAACTTGCCTCACCCTTGCTCTTTCTCTTCTTTCAGCTGGTTCATCTTCTCCAAGAGCTGTTGGACCTTGTCTTTCCACAAGGAGCTTTCCACTATCAAGTCTTCTTGCAAAGATGTCTCTCTCCAACCTGAATTTTGTCACTAACTCCTTCTTGTTCTCTAGCTCTCCAGCTGTGCCTGCTCCTCCATTACTCCATCTCAGGATGGAAATTCATTAGAAAGGACTTGTGACATGATGTTACTGATGACAGTGTCTGTGGAAAGGACTCTGGCAGGGAAAGACTCACGGGGAGGTGTAGGGTCAGTGGGATCTTTGGTCACACCCTTGGATGATTTATGTCTTAGGGTTACCTCTCTTTTAAATTGTCTTCTTAGGCTGGGGATATGGCTTTGTGGCAAGAGTGATTGCCTTATATACATGAAGCCCTGGGTTCAATTCTCCAGTACCACATATACAGAAAATGGCCAGAAATGGCGCTGTGCTGTGGCTCAAGTGGCAGAGTGCTAGCCTTGGCAAAAGAAGACAGTGCTCAGGCCCTGAGTCCAAACCCCAGGACTGGCTAAATAAATAAATAAATAAATAAATAAATAAATAAATTGTCTTCTTTTTGTTGACTTTGGTGAGTCCATCAAGACAAGTAAAAAAGGGCTGGGGATATAGCCTAGTGGCAAGAGTGCCTGCCTCGGATACAAGAGGCCCTAGGTTCGATTCCCCAGCACCACATATACAGAAAACGGCCAGAAGCGGCGCTGTGGCTCAAGCGGCAGAGTGCTAGCCTTGAGCGGGAAGAAGCCAGGGACAGTGCTCAGGCCCTGAGTCCAAGGCCCAGGACTGGCAAAAAAAAAAAAAAAAGACAAGTAAAAAAGAAGACAGTGCTCAGACCCTGAGTCCAAGCCCCATGACTGGCAAAAAATAAAAAAATGAATAGTCTTCTTTTTGTTGACTTTGGTGGATCCATCAAGACAAGTCCTTTGCAGAAATTGGAATTCTTGCAGTAGTTTCTTGTCTGCAGCGATTTGCTTTTCTGTTTCA
Organism: Perognathus longimembris pacificus; assembly: GCF_023159225.1. Taxonomy (NCBI): domain Eukaryota; kingdom Metazoa; phylum Chordata; class Mammalia; order Rodentia; family Heteromyidae; genus Perognathus; species Perognathus longimembris. The sequence goes on along the minus strand of NC_063174.1, from coordinate 29,392,222 downwards.
AATGCTTTATATACATCATGATGGCACAATTTGAGGTTGGTTAAATGCAATTGGTTCTCAAAAATCTCTGAATATTTTCTAGATTACTGCATGCAAGTAACTATGAAAATATTTGGCATTATAAAATTTTGAAACTCTGAAGAGGCACTTACATGATAGATAACACTACCATTCATAGATGGTCCAGCACATGGTACATGAATCCTTTAGTCTGTAACAGTTTGGGAAAAAAGTCAATGAACCTTGTTAATTGAAAGTAGTTTCCACATAGCAGGCCTTATTTTGATTCCATAGTCCACATTTAGTGTATTTGGTATCAGACCCTATGCATATGAAGGGAGGATGGCATTCTTCTCTATAATGAACAAATGAATTTAGTGTGAAAAGAAAAATAGGCCAGGTGAAGTTTACATGTGACTTTGAACTAACCAAAGACCCAGATATACACATAAAATTGTGCAGGTCTAGATAACTACATATGAATTATAGGACTTGCTGATTCCACCATCCCAGATTTTCTACCAAACACTGAATAAATTTGAAGTTGAGAAAATGATATTTACATACACATGGCACAAAAATATTCCTTAAATTAAAATATACTTCAAAGAATGTATGGAAAAATATGTGGTTTTAGTAAGTTCTTATATGCCAAACAAATTTCACCTCTACATTGTAACACATATCATACTACTGGATTGTAGCAAAATGGCTACTTAATAGGGGGAAAGAGTGCCACAATGACATGCTACATAATCCCTTGGCAAAAAAAAATTAATAATCATACTGCAGAAGACTCCAAAAGAGACAAAATGCAAGAAACCATGCAATGGTGGGCCCAGAAACACCTACAGTGAAACCCTCCATGTACATGTCTGGAATGCAGGTGTGAAAATATAATTCTCCAAAAATATTGAGAAGGCATGTTTTTATAACTGTAGGTTATAAGGGCCACTCAGATTTCCTAATTCTATGTGAACACAAAATATTAATTGTTTGCATGAAGAGAATGAAGTCATCATTAGCATGAAAAAGGAGACTTAACATCAACATTTATTCCAAACTAAAGCAAAGATATAAGTACCAGCCTACTCACATGAAAATTCTTAAATGTCTGTGCATATATGAGTGCTCATTGGTGTTCAGTTAGAAAATAAAACAGCTTAAGAAACCTCTAGTGTTTCAAAGAAAGCACTTTTAAAAATGTATAAAATGCAAGAACACCTAGTTACACTGTAAAATAAATACAGTACTGGAAAATAAAAGGAAGACTATTATAAATGGAATTTGGGCCCTTTTCTCTGTTACAAGCTGCAGCCATCTTTTTTTTTTTTTTTTTTTTTTGGTACTGGGGATCGAACCCAGGACGTTGCATTTGCTAGGCAAGTGCTTTGCCACTGAGCTACATCCCAGCCCTAGCTGCAGCCATCTTGAACCTACTGAACTTAAAGGTGACGTTTGTTCTTATTTCCTTCTATCCAGTTCTCACCTCAGGCTATTCAGCAATGCCTGTAATTCTGGAGATTCAAATCACTGGTGAAGAGTTTGTTCTGTTTTCTGTTTTTCAGAAGCTTTTTTTTCCACAAAATTTTCTGTTGCTTAAAGTACCTTCTGTCTTTCTCATTGGCAAGCACTAGATTCAAATATTATCTCACTGAAAATTTTTCTATTCATGTCTCTCAGAGTAGCTGGTATGATAGGCAGGTGCCATAAGCCAGGCTAAGGATTATTATCCTCCAATTTACATGGAGAGACCAGATGACAATTTTTGTCTATTACTAAATCAGTAATGTTTTTCACTTTGTGTTAGTTTATAATGATCTCCAGATCTTAGGTATTTACAAGAAGAAATAGTTGGGGTCTGTTTCTTTGTGGGTTTTCTTGTTGACGTTGGTTTTTTTGTTTGTTTGTTTCTTGCATGTTGCATCAGGGTTTGGCTGTGCTGAAGTCCATTGAGATCTGTTCAGCTTGGCTCAGTTCCACATATGTTTTTGTTGTGCTAAAGGAGCAGCCCCTGTCTAGGATAATGCCACTCTCTCCATCTAAGGATGGCACATGCTCATAATTCAAGTTTCTGCTCAAATCTGGCAAAAAAATGTATGTTCCTTCATAGCTCTTTGGTTAAAGTATCAAACATACCCAATCCCTGTGTTGATGGATGGGTAAGAAGGATAAAGGATAGGAGGCAACATAAGGTGAGAAAATAATTGTAGGGCCTACCTTGTAAGTGCAACCCTGCAGCTTTGTGTCACTCATCTACGTTGCCTTAAAAACTACCATTCTTTATTGAGAACGTCTTAAGAAAATAATGACTTTTTTAGTGCCTACCAAGAACATTCATGAAACTTTTTTTTGTTGTTTTTTTTTTGCCAGTCCTGGCGATTGAACTGAGGGCCTGAGCACTATCCCTGGCTTCCTTTTGCTCAAGGCTAGCACTCTATCAGTTGAGCCACAGCACCACTTCTGACTTTTTCTATTTATGTGGTGCTGAGGAACCCAGAGCTTCATGCATGCTAGGCAAACACTCTGCTGCTAAGCCACATTCCCAGCCCATGAAGCTTTAACCTATGTTCTGTTATGCTTTGAAGCCTTTAGCACACATGTATATAGCCAGATCTTCCAAGTTATAGAGATCCTTCCACTCTTACCAGGATTGGTCATTTTGTTATAAAGCAGAACACTTCAGATGGAAACCTAAAGAACTATCTATAAACTATCCAGAAACACCATTTGGAAATTAGAGATATAAGTTTGTTGCGTCTAAATGATTAAAAATGGAAATAATTCCATTTGTGTTTTAAGAATTATTGGAACACCATGTACATTAATGATCAATGTAGACATTAAGGTTAAGTACTTTCATGAAATGCATGTTTTTCACAATTTTATTAAATTTAAGTCACCATTAACTACAGTATCTCTTTTTGACCATGGTAAATATTTCTAGAAAATGCAAGATTATGATCTTTCAGAGATGTCAATCCTAAGTCTTTTGCCAACCAGCGCATCCATAACATTCCAAATTACCATATATGAAATAACTACAAATGAAGGAGTTCATTTAAAGTCAGAGAAGATATGCTGCTGTGGAACCCAAGCTAAATCAAACTATTGCATATTATTTAAGACATTTATAATATGCCACTGCTATGTCATTGTGACCAGGTTTATATGATGATCAGCTCTTGACATAAGAGACATTTTATGAGCTAAATGATAAGCTTGTAGATGCAAAGAGGAATAAAAATTGTCTTACGTCTTTGATTTTGAAGAAGATAAATATGTTAATTGAGATGCATCAGTTTCTACCTAGTTATATAGATGAAATACTTGGCAATTAATTGATGACTGGAGATGTTTCTGGTGGTGGGTGGCAGGAGACACAACTCCAATGCAGAGAACCATGTGACTCACTTCCTTTATGAGGATGGGCTGTATCATCATCAGTCAATAGAAATATCCTTCTTTCATGCTACTTTATCTTACCCCTCTTTCTTGTCTTACTCCCTTACCCTCCCCTTCAGAGCAATCTGCCATAATGGAATTTCTACATGTGCTTGGATTTGTCTGTATATATTTGGTGGGTTTTCAGTTTTAAATGATGTCATTGTGATACAGTTCTAATTCTTTGTCTTATACTTTGGTGTTACTAAACTGTTATGTATGCTCCTCTAGCTGTTAATTCTTTTTTTTTTTTTAGGCCAGTCCTGGGCCTTGGACTCAGGGCCTGAGCACTGTCCCTGGCTTCTTCCCGCTCAAGGCTAACACTCTGCCACCTGAGCCACAGTGCCCCTTCTGGCCGTTTTCCATATATGTGGTGCTGGGGAATCGAACCTAGAGCTTCATGTGTAGGAGGCAAGCGTCTTGCCACTAGGCCATATTCCCAGCCCCTAGCTGTTAATTCTTATTGCTGCCTCATATATTTTTTTTTGTACATCCATCAGATTTCACTGCACCATTTCACTGGACCTCATGATAGCCTCTCAAGTGGCTTCCAGCACCCCCTGCCATTCATACTCAAGTGTCATAAATACCTCACATATATCTTAAAGACCTATGGCAGAATTTCTATCATCTGTTCATCTTGTCATGGGTTTACTTCCTTGTCAGGCATTTGCTTATGATTTTTAAATACTGTCAGGTTTTTTTTTTTTTCCCAGATTCAGCATACATTCTTACTCCCAAGGCACTATAAGGTTTAATTTCTCTCTTCCTCAACCAACTTTAGTCAGTCAAATGGAAGTAATTTCATTTTCTCTCTCTCTCTCCCTCTCTCTTTTTCTCAAACATAGAAACACACACATTTTAATTAATATTAGGATGAGCATCTCTTCACATATTTGTTACCTATTCAGGTTTCCTTATATCTGAATTGGCTTGTCGTACTTAAGTTTTCCATCTATTTCTTGTTCATCAGCTAGCATTCCTTATTTACTGTCAAGGTTAATTATTTTTAATTGGTATGGACTTTCCTTCTAATGTTAACTTTGTTAAGTCACTTGCTGAATGAATATCTTTATAGCAATATGGTTTATGTTTCGGGGTTCATGTTAAAATTTTCAAATCCACAAAATTATTTCTTTGAATTTTGTTTTATTATCTAGTCTTACCCTTTCCATTTACCTTTTATATACCAGGAATTAAGAACCTGGCTTTCTATTCTTCATATACTATGTCAGGTTACTCAACAGGATTTATTGAACAATTTAATTTTTTCCTGTCAAATTATACAGCCACCTTTATCATTAAGCTTCATTCTCTGTAGTTCTACTTAGGATCTCATAACTCTCCCAGTGTATTGTTTTCCAATTCTGTGTCAGAACCACATTTGTTACTGCTATTCTTGTCTAGGTATTTTCTAGGAGGAATATAGCCTCTGTTTTTTCATTCCAAAACGGATATAGTTTTCCATTGTTCTTTCTTCTATATAAATTTAAGAGAACATTTCTTAGATTATGCCCCTTAAAAATGCTGAGATTTTTGCTAGAATTGTGCTGAATTTATAGATTTATTTGGAGAGAATTGGTATTGCTATAATTTCAAGTTTCTTATTCATTCTTGCCATATATGCTGCAGTTGGATCTCTCTTCTTGGCTACTTAATGAAGCTTAAAAATATCTTCTTTCTCTTTTATATAGCATGGAGTTTGAACTTGGGGCCTCATGCTTACTGGAGGAATAATCTAGCACTTTTATCTTTTGGTAACTTTTTTTAGAATATGAACATATAGTTTATTTTCTATACTTTCTTACATTCTGACAAATTGATTTAAAACTGACAAAAATTGACATATGTTTTCACACATGAATTTTTTTTTTTTTTTTTTTTTTTTAGCCAGTCCTGGGCCTTGGACTCAGGGCCTGAGCACTGTCCCTGGCTTCCTTTTGCTCAAGGCTAGCACTCTGCCACTTGAGCCACAGCGCCACTTCTGGCCGTTTTCTGTATATGTGGTGCTGGGGAATCAAACCCAGGTCCTCATGTATACGAGGCAAGCTCTCTTGCCACTAGGCCATATCCCCAGCTCCTTCACACATGAATTTTATAATTTCCCCTGAATTTGTTATTTATTATATTTTTGATAGTTGAGTAGAATATTGATTCTGTGACACTTAAGTTTTGATGGTGCTCTACCAAGTTGATGGTTTTCATGGCTGTTTCATATGTGTTTAAGGAAAATAAATATTTATAGTCTTTGCTGGGTATAAAGCTTTCTATTAATGTGAACTTATTAGTTATGACATTTAAGTCTTGTAAATTTTTGCTAATTTTTGTGTGTTTGATCTACGAGTTTCTCTGAAGGAATTGTTAAACTTTCCAAGTTCTTTTTTTTTTCTTTTTTGTCTTTTTTTCCGGTCCTGGGGCTTGAACTCAGGGCCTGAGCACTGTCTCTGGCTTCCTTTTGCTTAAAGCTAACACTCTACCACTTGAGCCACAGCACCACTTCTGCCTTTTTCTCTTTATGTGGTGCTGAGGAATTGAATCCAGGGCTTCATGAATACTAGGCAAGCACTCTACCACTAAGCCACATTCCCAGCTCCCCAAGTTCTTTTTTTATTAGCCTGTTTCACCTTATAGTTTGATGAGCTAGTGCTTTATGAATTTTGAGGTTCTAACTTGTTCCCATGAGTTAAGCCTAGTTGGTGGTAAAGAAAAAATGTTTCTGAAGCCAGGAACAAGTAGCTCATGCCTATAATCTTAGCTACTCAGGAGGTTGGCATCTGAGGATGGTAGTTCCAATTCAGCCAGAGCAGAAAAGTCTGTGAGACTCTTATCTCCAATTAATCACCTAAAAGCAGAAGTCCAAATGTGGCTCAAGTGGTAGAGCTTCAGCCTTGAGCAAAAAAGCTAAGAGACAGTTTCCAAGCCCTGAGTTCAAGCCCTAGTAGCACCCCCCCCAACACACACACAAGAAAAACAAAGTGTTCTTCAAGGGTGGAGCTATGGCTCAAATGGTAGAATGCCTTTTAACAAGCACAAGGCCTAGAAAACCCCAGTATTGCCAAAAGAAAATAAAATAAATATCCTCCCAAAAGTAAAGCCTCTGGAGTAGTGGTCTCAGTTTGACTTGCTGTTTTCCTCACAGCTTTCCTACCAGTAACCCTTACTATCACCCATCCACAGTGCCCCCAAGTTCCCTTGCATCTGTAGAACATCATGTACTTTTGTCTTGGAAGAGAAGAGAATGACCTACTTCTACCCTAAGAAGCTGGTATTAGGGGGTGGGGGATTGTTTTGTTCTGTTCTGTTTTGTCTCTAGTGATTTATTCTAGAACAATAAGAGGAAATGAAAATAGAAAGCTTCATGCCAGTCTTTCCCCTGTGTGGATGTCAGTGCTTTCTTTTTTTGGCCTGCTGTTTACAGTTCACAACCACCCTCCCCAGGGGTTTCTAGTTTCTTATGTGGGCTTCTGAGGTTTGTCTACCTCCTTTGCCTTCCCCAGGCTTCTCCAGGCACGTATTGGGGATGGAAAGTAGCAGCTGGTGTAAATTTCCCATGTTGTCAGTCTACATTGATCTCTAGAGCCAGTCATTTGCACTTCCTAACTATAAATTGATCTACAATATTGAAAGCATAGCAATCAATTCTGAGTGGTATAGAATATTATAGAAAACTTACTTCAACCTGAAACTTTGAGATTCCAAAGCACCCCCATGATATGGCATTTTCTTAGTTTCTAATCAATGTGCAGTTGAATAGGGGCATTATGCAAAATTTCAGAGTTGTGTTTAGAGCTTTGCAATTAGTGTTTCTTAAGGTATTTATCCTTTGTACATGAAATACATTGTGATGTTACTTTCAAGTGTGTCATGCATGTGTGAGTAAGAACTCACACATGTTCTTTCTTCTTTCCATTTTTATGGTGTGTGTCAATCATTTACATCCTTGCTCTCACCTATCTATGAAGTTCCCTGTTTCCAGATCAGTAATCTTCTGCTTTTGAATAAGAGATCCACTTCCTGCTTTTCAGATACCATCCACTTTATCCACTTTTCTCCTTACTGGACTGGGAGGAGAGAGAGAGAGAGAGAGAGAGAGAGAGAGAGAGAGAGAGAGAGAGAGAGAGAGAGAGAGAGAGAGAGAGAGAGAGAGAGGGAGGGGGAGAGGGAGGGGGAGAGGGGGAGGGAGGGGGAGAGGGGGAGGGAGAGGGAGAGGGGGAGAGGGGGAGAGGGGGAGAGGGGGAGAGGGGGAGAGAGGGAGAGAGGGAGAGAGGGAGAGAGGGGGATTCCCCTGAGTTTTCATGTCACCAAAATGCAGTCTTCACTTCATGACCTAATTACATGCAGGGCTTATACTCTAATCATCACATCATCACATCAGGATTAAGTTGTCAGCATAAGAGTGGAGAAATTAACAATCAGTCAATAGGAAATACCTCATTCTTTAATTATTTTTGTATAGTTCATATACAGAAGGGTTAGTTACATGAATCAGATACAATTATTTTTGAGCCATGTCTTCCCTCTTTTGCTTTTTCTCAGTTGTCCATTCTCATCCCCATCCATAAGATATCCAGTTCATCTTCCACATTGTGTCTAGTGAGTATCTCTGTTCTATTTGTTCATCCTTGTTCCACCTTTTATGTGCCCTCTTGTACTCCCCCCAATACAAATTAACGAACCAGACAAAAGGAAAATAAAAACATCAACAATGACAACTAAAGAATGCCTCGTTTCCTTTTCTTGGAGTTCATTTCATAGAATATGATATATATTTTATATGATCATCTGTTCATAGCTATTGGGCCTTTATCCACCACTCCTATGCATAGCCTCCTTTGGCCTCTATATGTTAATGACTAGGGCCCTATGTAATTTGCCATGTACTAGTGTTATTTATTTATTTTAGTCATTCACTGTGTTTACTTGTAAATTTAGAGCTTCCCGATGACACAGCAATTAGGCATTTATCTAACCACGCCACACTAAAGCCACTAGCAAAACCATGTTTATTGCAACATTGATTATCATAGCCAAGATATGGAATCAACCAAGATGTCCCTCAGTGTATGAATGGATCAACAAAATGTGGTACATATATACAATAGAATTGTACTCACCCATCAGAAAGAATGATATTGTACCATTTGTAAGGAAATGGAATGACCTGGGGAAAAAAATCATATTAAATGAGTTAAGCCAGACCCCTCCCCCCGCAAAAAAACACACACACACACACAAAAACATAGGCTACATGGTTTCCCTCATTTGTGGTAACTAGAATGTGTCTGTAAATCTACAAGTAAGCACACCTCATTTTTTTCCTTTAATTTTTTTATCTTTAAGTAGTTGTAAATAGTTTTAATTCAACATGTCAGTTTGTGAGTACAATGCATCTTGATCAATGCCAGTGCACTTCATCCAAGAGAACCTAGAGAGGATCCAGCTTGACAAGGCTGTAGGCGAAGTGAGCTAGGCCCTGGTACAATCGAGACAATGGGGCTCATTGACATCGATAGTTAGGGCCGACCTTTTGACTCCAGAGAACTGTCCCTTAAAGAGAAATATCTTCACTAAACTAGGAGCTGGTGGCTCACACCTGTAACCCTAGTTTAGTCAGGAGGATGAGATCTAAGGATCACAGCCTGGGCAGGAAAAGTCCATGGGACACTTATCTCCAAAAACCACCAGAAAACTGGAAGTGGAGCTATGGCTCAAAGTGATAGAATACTAGCCTTGGACAAAAAGAGCTCAGGGACAGGGCCCAGGCCCTGAGTTCAAGCCCCACAAGTGAACCAAAAAAACACAACCAAAAACAAAAACAAGGATCATCCCTCTCTTCTTTGTAAGACTGGGAGGACACTTCGGAAGGGTACTTCAGGGAAGTACATTTCAGGGAAGCACAACAGAGCTTGTGGAGACTTTGCCTTCCATAACTGATGGATAAAGAAGTGGAGGAGTGATAGACCTAGTTCTACATTACTAGGGTAGAATACTTTAAACATCTCCATTCCAAACTTCAGCCTCCTGGCCCTCCTTACTTTGGTAAAATTATTGGGTAAATATTCCTTTCACTGGTGTTCTTTTTTTTTAATCTTTATTTGTTTTTTTAAATTTAATTTATTTATTAATTGAACACAATTTTTTTTGACAAGGTGTTGTGCAAAAAGGGTACAGTTACATAGTAGGGCAGTGTGTACATTTCTTCTGATATCTTACGCCCTGTTTTTCTTTCCCTTCTCTAAGTCAGGTAGACATATATACAATATACAATGTATCAAGAACATATACAGTAGCCATGTGGCCAAGCCCTAGAAAATTTGCCTAGGGCTTTAAATGTAATGTCAATATTAGACAATATGTCGACAGTAGTCTTATATGAACGTACATACATAGCTTTTGAGCTATTGTATTCCACTGAGAGGTCGATTTTTGACCTTAATATGTTGAGTAGTTGTTTGGTTTTAGTTACATACTGCCTCAATCCTGTGGGAAATACCATTTGACAAGCAGTTTTTGGTTTCGCAGACCTGGTCTCTACTGTCTCTCTGTCTCCCTTATTTAACAGTCATATATCAGGGAGATCATGCCCCTTTGTTTTCTGTGTTCTAGGCTTGTTTTGCTCAACATTGTTTGTTCAAGTTCTGATGATTTCCCTGCAAATAACAATATTTCACCATTCCTAAACGCTATGTAGTATTCCATTGTGTATAGGTACCATATTTTTTGGATCCATTCATCTGTGGAGGGGCATCTGGGTTGTTGCCATATTTTGGCTATTGTGAATTGTGCCTCGATAAACATGGAAGTACAAATGTCTTTTTGATATCTTGGGACTTGCTGTTTAGGATAGATGCCTAGGAGTGGTATGGCTGGGTCATAGGGTAGGTCTATATTGAGCTTTTTGAGAAACCTCCATACTGTTCTCCAAAGTGGTTGTACTAATTTGCACTCCCACCAACAATGGAGAAGGGTTCCTCTTTCCCCGCACCCCCTCCAGCATTTGTTGTTGCCTGAGTTCAGAGTATAGGCCATTCTAACTGGGGTGAGGTGGTATCTCAGGGTTGTTTTTATTTGCATTTCCTTTACTACCAGGGATGTTGAACATTTCCTCATATGTTTCTTTGCCATTTTTATTTCTTCTCTTGTGAAGTCTCTCTTTAGCTCCTTTGCCCATTTCATAATGGGTTTATTGGGCTTCGAGGGGCTTAGTTTTTTGTGTTCTCAGGTAGATGAGCAATATTAGGCCTTTGTCTGTTGCTGTGCTGGTAAAGATCCTTTCCCATATGGTTGGTTGTCTTTCTATTTTTGTGGCTATGTCCTAAGCTGTGCAGAAACTTTTTAATTTGTAGTAGTCCCGTTTGTCGAGTCTCTCCCCTATTTGTTGTGCCCCTGGGACTATATTCAGGAAGTTCCTTCCTGTGCCTATAAGTTCTAGCGTCTTTCCTACTCTGTCCTTCAGTAGTTTCAAGGATTCAGGTCTGATATTGAGGTCCTTGATCCATTTTGAGTTGATCTTGGTGCATGGTGATAGGCTTGGGTCTACTTTGAGTTTTCTGCATATGGCTGCCCAGTTCTCCCAGCACCAGTAGTTGAAAAGGCTATGTGTATTCCATTGTATGTCTTTAGCTCCTTTGTCGAATTTCAGCTGACTGTAAGAGTGCGGTTTTATTTCTGGATCTTCAATTCTAATCCATTGGTCTTCCGATCTGTTTTTATACCAATACCAGGCTGTTTTTGTTATAATGGCCCTATAGTAGAGCTTGAAGTCTGGTATTGTGATACCTCCTGCACTGCTTTTTTTTGCCTAGAATTGCTTTGGCTATTCTAGGTCTTTTGCTGTTCCATATGAATTTATGGATTGGTTTCTCTATTTCAGTGAAGAATGTGGCTGGGATTTTGATAGGCATTGCATTGAATTTGTATAACAATTTGGGCAATATGGCCATTTTCACTATATTGAGTCTGCCTACCCATGAGCATGGGAGGTCTTTCCATCTCCTTGTGTCTTCTTTGATTTCCCTTATTAGATTTTTATACTTTTCATTAAATAGGTCCGTCATGTTCTTGGTTAAGTTGATCCCTAGGTACTTTATTCTTTTTTTGGCTACTGTAAACAGAATTGTTTCCATAATTTCCTTTTCTGTTTGTATATTGCTGGTGTACAGAAAAGCTGCTGACTTTTGTGGATTGATTTTGTATCCTGCTACTTTTTTCCATCTATTCCTGTTCTTTCCAGAGCTTTTAATAAGTATGGATGTTGTATTTTGTCAAAGGCTTTTTAGGCATCAACTGAGATAACAATGTGATTCTTGATTTTAGTTCTGTTTATGTGGTGAATTACGTTGATTAATTTAAAGGATGTTGAACCATCATTGTGTCTGTGGGATGAAGCCTACTTGGTCATGATGTATGATTTTCTTGATCAGTTTCTGGATCCTGTTAGCTAATATTTTATTGATGAGCTTTGCGTCTGTGTTCATTAGGGATATTGGCCTGTAGTTCTCTTTTTTTTTTTTGTTGGGTCTTTGCATGGTTTGGGAATGAGTATGATATTAGCTTCATAGAATGAGTTTGGGATTTCTCCCTCTGTTTCTATTTTGCGGAAGAGTTTGAGGAGTACTGGTATTAGCTCCTCACTAAAAGTTTCATAGAATTCGTTGGTGAATCCATCTGGGCCTGGGCTTTTCTTTGTTGGGAGGTTCTTGATTACTTCCTGTATCGCACTGTAAGTTATTGGTTTATTTCGTTGATTTATTTCTTCTTGGTTCAGTTTGGGCAGTTTATACTTCTCTAAGAATTGATCCATTTCGGTAAAATTATTGTTTTTTAGTGAGTAGAAATTCTGGAAATAGCTCCTTCTGTTTGAATTTCATGTGTACTTGTTGTAATTTTTCCGGTGGAGTCCTTGATTTTACGTATATAAGTCTCTTCTCTTCCTTTTTTTGTAAGTCTTGCAAGGGGTCTGTCAATTTGATTTATTTTCTCAAAGAACCAGCTTTGAGTCTTATTTATTTGTTGAATGGTCTTTCTGTTTTCAATCAGATTTATCTCTTCTTTAATCTTTGTGATCTCTCTCCTAGTCATTTTAGATTCGGTAATTTCTTGTTTCTCCAGTGCGCTATGCACCCACTACAATGGGTGCTGTCGCTGTGGCCCGGTCTACCTGAGAGGGGTACACCTACCAGAGCGAGCCCCGGGTTGTTGGGTTGTGCTTGCACTGTCCCGCGAGTCCGCTGTGGGGGGCGGTATGTGTGGGGCCCAGTGGGATCAACTGTCCAGGCGCAGGTTAGTGCCCTCAGACTGTGCCTCTGCTGTGAGGGTGGGGTCATGATCAGGCCCAGGTGTCCCTGCTGTGCTGGTATTGCCCACCAGCGCCTGTGATTTTAGTTGTAAAAGTCCTTGAGGTCCAGGTGCCTTGGGTGGGGCTTGCACTGCCTGCTGTCCCCCGGCCTCTGTTGGGAAGGGGAAAGGGCCGGTTCGGCCAGTTCAGGCTCCTTGGCGGCCTTGGGGCTGCTCTGCCCTTGCCCTGCTAAACTCCAGTGACTTCCCAGTGCCTGATGGGAGCTTCCCACCTGATTTGTGGGTTCTTTGGTCCCTCAGGGTGGGGAGGGAGAGAGAGGGAGATCTAGCGTCTTTGTATGGTTTGGGTCTCTGATAGCTGGTCTCCTGTTAGTGGAGGGGGTAATGGGGATTCACTGGTCCTGGATTGTGTGTGTGTCCCGCGCCGCCGTTGGTCCTTCGAGTGTGGCGAAGGGTCGAGGTGGCGTCCCCGGCTCTCCCCTTCTGCACCGCTGGGTTCCCCAGCCGCTTACGTTCGTTCCTGGTGTGGACCCGAACTTCCCGTCGCCGCTGTCGCCGTGTGTCTTGGTCCACACTCTTCCTGGTGTCCGTGGAGTCCCGCTGTCTGGACTCTGCGCTCCCGGCCTGCATTGGTGTTCTTTTTGTTTTTTGACATCTTTTTTTTTTTATTGAATATAAATTTTTTTACAAGGTGTTGTGCAAAGAGGGTGCAGTTACATAGTAGGGCAGTGTGTACATTTCTTGTGATATCTTACAACTTGTTTTTCCATCCCTTGTCTAGGTCAGGTAGACACATATGCAATATACAATGTATCAAGCACATATACAGTGTTCACAGACTTGGTCTCTACTGTCTCTCCGTCTCCCTTTGTCAACAGTCATATATCAGGGAGATCATGCCCCTTTGTTTTCTGTGTTCTAGGCTTGTCTCACTCAACATTATTTGTTCGAGTTCTGATGATTTCCCTGCAAATAACAATATTTCACCATTCCTAAACGCTATGTAGTATTCCATTGTGTATAAGTACCATATTTTTTGGATCCATTCGTCTGTGGAGGGGCATCTGGGTTGTTACCATATTTTGGCTATTGTGAATTGTGCCGCAATAAACATGGAAGTACAAATGTCTTTTTGATATCTTGGGACTTGCTGTTTAGGATAGATGCCTAGGAGTAGTATGGCTGGGTCATAGGGTAGGTCTATATTGAGCTTATTGAGAAACCTCCATACTGTTCTCCAAAGTGGTTGTACTAATTTGCACTCCCACCAACAATGGAGAAGGGTTCCTCTTTCCCCACAGCCCCTCCAGCATTTGTTGTTTCCTGAGTTCAGAGTATAGGCCGTTCTAACTGGGGTGAGGTGGTATCTCAGGGTTGTTTTTATTTGCATTTCCTTTACTAGCAGGGATGTTGAGCATTTCCTCATGTGTTTCTTTGCCATTTTTATATCTTCTCTTGTGAAGTCTCTCTTTAGCTCCTTTGCCCATTTCCTAATAGGTTTATTGGGCTTGGAGGGGCTTAGTTTTTTGAGTTCTCTGTAGATGACCGATATCAAGCCTTTGTCTGTTGCTGTGCTGGTAAATATCCTTTCCCATATCGTTGGCTGTCTTTCTATTTTGGTGACTATGACCTTAGCTGTGCAGAAACTTTTTAATTTGTAGTAGTCCCATTTGTTGAGTCTTTCCCCTATTTGTTGTGCCCCTGGGACTCTATTCAGGAAGTTCCTTCCTGTGCCTATAAGTTCTAGTGTCTTTCCTACTCTGTCCTTCAGTAGTTTCAAGGATTCAGGTCTGATGTTGAGGTCCTTGATCCATTTTGAGTTGATCTTGGTGCATGGTGATAGGCTTGGGTCTACTTTGAGTTTTCTGCATATGGCTGCCCAGTTCTCCCAGCACCAGTAGTTGAAGAGGCTATGTTTATTCCATTGTATATCTTTAGCTCCTTTGTCGAATATCAGTTGGCTGTAAGAGTGCGGTTTTATTTCTGGGTCTTCAATTTTAATCCACTGGTCTTCCGATCTGTTTTTATACCAATACCAGGCTGTTTTTGTTATGATGGCCTTGTAGTAGAGCTTGAAGTCTGGTATTGTGATACCTCCTGCACTGCTTTTTTTGCCTAGAATTGCTTTGGCTATTCTAGGTTTTTTGCTGTTCCATATGAATTTATGGATTGGTTTCTCTATTTCAGTGAAGAATGTGGCTGGGATTTTGATAGGGATTGCATTGAATTTGTATAACAATTTGGGCAATATGGCCATTTTCACTATATTGATTCTGCCTACCCATGAACATGGGAGGTCTTTCCATCTCCTTGTGTCTTCTTTGATTTCCCTTATTAGATTTTTGTAGTTTTCATTGAATAGGTCCATCACCTCCTTGGTTAAGTTGATCCCTAGGTACTTTATTCTTTTTTTGGCTACTGTAAATGGAATTGTTTCCATAATTTCTTTTCTGTATGTCTATTGCTGGTGTACAGAAAAGCTGCTGACTTTTGTGGATTGATTTTGTGTCCTGCTACTTTGCCAAAATGGTTTATTAGGTATAGGAGTTTGGGGACTGAGTTTTTTGGGTCCTTCAGATATAAGATCATGTTGTCTGCGAATAGGGATAACTTGATTTCTTCCTTGCCGATGTGGATCCCTTTGATGTCCTCCTCTTGCCTTATTGCTATGGCTAGGGATTCCAGCACTATGTTGAACAGAAGTGGGGAGAGTGGGCATCCTTGTCTTGTTCCTGAGTTTAGGGGGAATGATTTTAGTTTCTCTCCATTTAATATGATATTAGCAGTTGGTCTGTTGTATATGGCTTTTATTGTTTTGAGGAATGTTCCATCTATTCCTGTTCTCTCCAAAGCTTTTAATAGGTATGGATGTTGTATTTTGTCAAAGGCTTTTTGGGCATCGACTGAGATAACAATGTAATTCTTAATTTTAGATCTGTTTATGTGGTGAATTACGTTGATTGATTTACGGATGTTGAACCATCCTTGTGACTGAGGGATGAAGCCTACTTGGTCATGATGTATGATTTTCTTGATCAGTTTCTGGATCCTGTTAGCTAATATTTTATTGAGGAGCTTTGCGTCTGTGTTCATTAGTGATATCAGTCTGCAGTTCTCTTTTTTTGTTGGGTCTTTGCCTGGTTTGGGAATGAGTATGATATTAGCTTCGTAGAATGAGTTTGGGATTTCTCCCTCCGTTTCAATTTCGCGGAAGATTTTGAGGAGTATTGGTATTAGCTCCTCACTAAAGGTTTTGTAGAATTCGTTGGTGAATCCATCTGGGCCTGGGCTTTTCTCAGTAGGGAGGTTCTTGATTACCTCCTGTATCTCACCGTAAGTTATTGGTTTATTTAGTTCATTTATTTCTTCTTGGTTCAGGTTGGGCAGTTTGTACTTCTCTAAGAATTGATCCATTTCTGTAAAATTATTGTTTTTTTGCTGAGTAGAGGTTTTGGAAATAGCTCCTTATGATTGTTTGAATATCATGTGTACTTGTAATTTTTCCGGTGGAGTCCCTGATTTTATGTATATGAGTCTCTTCTCTTCTTTTTTTTTGTAAGTCTTGGAAGGGGTCTGTCAATTTTGTTTATTTTCTCAAAGAACCAGCTTTTAGTCTTATTTATTTGTTGAATGGTCTTTCTATTTTCAATCAGATTTATCTCTTCTTTAATCTTTGTGATCTATCCCCTCCTAGTCGTTTTAGATTTTGTCATTTCTTGTTTCTCCAGTTGTTTTAGTTTCATCGTGAGGGTATTCACCTGCTCTGCTTCCATTCTTTTAATGAGGGTGCTGAGTGCAATGATCTTGCCCCTCAGTACTGTCTTAGCTGTGTCCCATAGGTTTCTTTTTGATGTGTTTTCTTTGTCATTGTGGCTTATGAATTCATTGATTTCATCTTTAATTTGGTCTGTGGCCCAAGTGTTGGATAGCAGCGTGGGGTTTAGCCTCCAAGAGTGTGTATAGTGTATGTGGTTTCCTTTGTTGTTGAGGGTTACCTTTAATCCACTGTGATCAGATATAATACATGGGATGACGTCAATACTTTTGTATTTGCTGAGGTTCTTTGTGTGGGCTGTGACGTGGTCTATTTTGGAATATGATCCATGGGCTGCTGAAAAGAAGGTGTATTGTGTCTCTGTAGGGTGAAATGTTCTATATAGGTCTGTTAGATCCATTTGGGAAATGGTGTTATTTAGGTCCTCAGCTCCCTTACTAATCCTCTGGGTGTTGGATCTGTCTCTTGGAGAGAGAGGAGTATTAAAGTCACCCACACGATTGTGTTTGCATCTATCTTGCTCTGTAATTCTGTGAGAATTTGCTTGACATATGTTGGGCCTCTTTTGTTCAGTGAGTATACATTTACCACCGTGATTTCTTGATTCTGGATTTTTCCTTGTATTAATATGTTGTGTCCTTCTTTGTCTTTCTGAGTGGACTTTAAAGAGAAGTCCAGCTTGTCTGAGATCAGAATGGCTACACCTGCCGTTTTGGTGGGTGCATTTGCTTGGTAGATCTTGCTCCATCCTTTCATTCGAAGCCTGTTTTTGTCCCTTGCTGTAAGGTGGGTCTCTTGTAGACAGCAGATGTCAACTTTTTGTTTGCGAATCCATTCTGCCAGTCTGCTCCTTTTAATCAGGGAGTTTAAGCTATTTATATTTAAAGAGATCAAGGATAAGGGTATTTTTTCTCCTTCCATTTTCTTGTTGGGCTGTTTTTTCCTCTTTTTTTCTTTTCTTCTTGTCTTTAGTGAGCTGGTCTTTCTGCTGGACTTTGGCTATTGAAGTTTCTTTCTGATTCTGTCTGTGTGTCTTTTGTGATCTCTGTTGGGTGGGGTTCCCCTCTTAATATTCGCTGTAGGGCTCGTTTTTTATTCACATACTCCTTTAGCTCCTCTTTGGTGTGGAAAGATCTGGTTCTCCCTTCGAATGTGAACTCCAATTTCGCTGGATATTTGATCCAAGGTTGTAAATTGTTATTTTGAAGTACTTGGATGGTGCTCTTCCACTCACTTCGAGCTTGGTAAGTTTGTGTGGATAAGTCGGATGTTATTCGAATCCTCTTCCCATTGAAAAAAGTTTCCTTCTTCGCTTTGGCTGAATTCAGAATTTGCTCTTTAATCTTGAGGTCTGTAGTCTTGAATATTATGTGCCTTGGGGTGGTTTTCCTGGGGTCTGGCCTGCCAGGTGTCCTATAGTCTTTGGTTACCTGGATGGGGTCCCCTGTGAGATTGGGGAAGTTTTCTGCAATAACTTTATTGAGAACATGATTAAGCCCTCTGTTCTGGTATTCGGCTCCTTCTTCTATTCCAATTATGCGCAGATTATATCTCTTGTCTTTGTCCATTAGTTCCTGGATTAGTCTTCCCTGAAGCTTCACCTTTTCTTGGAGTGTGGTCATTTTCTGGTTGTTGTCAGCTGCTTCATCGTCCAGGCGAGAGATTATGGATTCTATATGGTCCACTCTTTGTGTTATGGTTTCAATTGTGGAGTTTATGGATGTCAGAGAGCTATTTATGGTTGTCATATCAGCTCTGATCGTGGAAATTTCTTCCTTTAAAGAGTTGTATTTTAAATCTATTTTTTCATGCATTTCAATTCTCAGGATGTGGAGATTTTCTTTAAAGGCTGCTTGCATTGTATCCATTTTTGCTTCCATTTCTTTCTTGGCTTCCTGGGTGTCCTTCCAGATTTCCGCTCTAAACTCCTGGAATTGTTTTCTGATTTCATTTCTGACGCTTTCGATCATTCCTGTTAACATGGCCTCATTTGCTTTTTTAGTCTCCATCTCCTCTTCAGTCGTGCTGCTTTTTGGAGCTGGCGAGTTGGCTTGTCCTTTGATGAACTGAGTTATGTTTCTTTGTGATTTGCGCATCTGGAAATCTGTGGATGGCTTCTCAGGTTTGGTTTGTAGCTCTTTCCTCCCTCCTGTGTAGGCATATCTACGGCAGCTGGTGCTGCCGCTGTGGCCCCGCCCACCAGTGCAGGGTACGCCTACCAGAGCAGTCACTGTCGCCGGGCTCCTGCCCTCCTGTGCGCTGTTGTGCACTACCACATGCACTTTAGTGGAATATGCCTCCCAGAGCGAGTCCTGGGTTGTTGGGTTGTGCTTGCGCCCACCCGCGAGTCCGTTGGGGGAGATGGTATGTGTGCGGCCCAGTGGGATCGACTGTCCGGGTGTGGCTTGGCACCCTCAGACCTCGCCTCCGCTGCGAGGTGGGGGACGTGATCAGGCTCAGGTGACCCTGCTGGGCTGGTATTGCCCACCAGCGCCTGTGATTTTACTTGTAAGAGTCTGCGAGGTCCAGGCGCCTCGGGTGGGGCTTGCCCTGCCGGCCGTCCCCAGGCCCCTGTTGGGAAGGATGCGGGGCCGGTTCTGCCAGTTCAGGAACCTGTGGGGGCTTGGGGCTGTTCCGCCCTTCCCCTGCTAAACTGGATTCCCAGCGCCTGATGGGAGCTTCCCGCCTGATTTGGGGGTTCTTTGTTCCCTCGGGGGTGGGGAGGGGGAGGGAGGGAGATCTAGCTTCTTTGTTGGGCTTGGGTCTCAGATAGCTGATCTCCCGTTGGGGGAGGGGATAATGGGGACTCACTTTTGCAGCTTTGTGTGTGTGTCCCGCGCAGCCGTTGGCCCTCCAGGGGTTGGCTAAGTGTCGTGGTGGCTTCCCCGTTCCCTCTTTCTGCCGCGCTGGGTTCCCTTGTCCGAACCCGGTGTGGACCCGAACTTCTCGTCGCTGCCGGTGTGTGTCTTGGTCCGCACCCTGCCTTGTGTCCGTGGGGTCTCCCGCTATATGAATTCTGCGCTCCTGGCAGCCTGTCTGCCGATCGCCGGGTTCCCCTTTCCCAGCCTGGCCCTGTTTGGGCCAGGGTTGGCTGGTGGGGGTGGGTGCCCCGGAGAATCTCCGGCTCCGTGTAGGTTTTCGGTTCTTCTTTTTTGCTTCTTTTTGTTTTCCTGCATTTCTCCACTGCTTCTGGATGCTGGTTTTGCTGGGTTCTTGATGGGGTGTTGGGTGTTGGAGTTCCCAGCTCGCTATTCAGTTGGTGCGAGTCGGGGTGCCTCCCTATTCTTTCGGCGCCATCTTTCTCTCTGCATTGGTGTTCTTAACCTGGCTTCATGACAATCATTTGTTGAACTTTAAAAAATTGAAGATGGCTCTTAGCTTTTGATGTTCTGCTTTACAATGGTGCAGAAGCAGTATCATTTACTAAAAGACAAATGTATGGCATAGAGCCTGCCCTATAGCTTATCAACTAACCAGTTCCAACATCAGGGGAAAAATGGATGGGAACTAGTAATAGTAATTCAAACACATATAATAACAAAATATTTTTTTTCACACCTTTCTTTCCCACAGTATTTGTTACGCTAGCATCCTACCACTGTTAGGCTTACCTCTACCCCTGATTTTTGCTTGTTACTTTGGAGATGGACATTTCTGCCCATGCTGGATTTAAACTTGGAACTGTGATCCTCCAGATATCAGCCTCCTGGGTAGCTAGGATTTCAGGTGTGAGCCACCAATGCCTGGACAAGAAAATATTCTTTCATTTTAGAAGGACATGAATCTTTGGCCTTAATATATCTATTAGGTATGGAAGGAGATGAACACACAATGAGACATATTCTGATGAAATTTCAGGGCTTTAGGAAGGATGTACTTAAGTGATTCCAAAATGAGGAGAGAAAAGAGTTAGACAATAATGGATTTCCATGAGCAGCAGCACTTGAGAAGACAGATCCAAAAAGATTTCAGATTATGTGTAGAGAGAATTTTTTTTAAATGAGGAATTTTTTTCTTTCTTTGTTTTATTAATTAAAAATTTTTTGACATGGTGTTGTGCAAAAGGGGTACAGTTCCATAATAGGGCAGTGTGTACATTTCTTGTGCTATCTTACACCCTGTTTTTCTTTTCCTTCCCTAAATCAGGTAGACATATATACAATACACAGTTTACCAAAGACATATGCAGTAGCCACATGGCTTACGCCAAAGGAAATTCACCTAGGACTTTAAATGTAACGTCAACAATACAGTTTGCTTATCACTTATCTGATATGAACATACATACATAGCTTTTGAGCTATTGTGATCCACTGAGAGGTCTATTTTTGACCTTTATATGATGAGTAGTTGTTTGGTTTTAGTTACTTAATGTAGGGTCGCTGGCCCAAACCTGTGGGAAATAGCATTTGACAAGAAGTTTTTGGTTTCGCAGACCTGGTCTCTACTGTCTCCCCTCCCCCCACCTTAACAGTCATATATCAAGGAGCTCATGCCCCTTTGTTTTCTGTGTTCTAGGCTTGTCTCGCTCAACATTATTTGTTCAAGTTCTGACCATTTCCCGGCGAATACCAATATTTCATCATTTTTTTCCAATTTTTTATTATCAAACTGATGTACAGAGAGGTTACAGTTTCATACGTTAGGCATTGGATACATTTCTTGTACTGTTTGTTACCTTGTCCCTCATACCCCTCCCTCCTCCCCCTTTCCCTTTCCTCCGCCTGAGGTGTTCAGTTCACTTATACCAAACAGTTTTGCAAGTATTGCTTTTGTAGTTGTTTGTCTTTTTTTCTTTACCCTATGTCTATCAATTTTGGTATTCCCTTTCAATTTCCTAGTTCCAATACCAGTATATATGGTTTCCAATATACTCAGATAAGATTACAGAGATAGTGTAGGTACAACTACAGGAAGGTGATACGAGAACATTATCAATAATAGAAGCTACAGATACACATGGGTCGTTGAAAGTAGTTACAACTGTGATATAACAATCGTTTCCATAACATGTAGCTCATTTCACTTAGCATCATCTTATGTGTTCATAAGGGTATAGCTATTGGGCTCTTGTGATGCTCTGCTATGACTTGCCTAAACCTGTACTAATTATTCCCAATAAGGGAGACCATAGAGTCCATGTTTCTTTGGGTCTGGCTCACTTCACTTAGTGTAATTTTTTCCAAGTCCTTCCATTTCCTTTCAAATGGGACAATGTCATTCTTTGTGATAGAGGCATAAAATTCCTTTGTGTATATGTATCACATTTTCCTGATTCATTCGTCTACTGAGGGGCATCTGGGTTGGTTCCAGATTCTCGCTATGACAAATTGGGCTGCAGTGAACATTGTTGTGCTGGTGGCATTACTGTGATTTTGTTTGTGGTCTTTTGGATAGATCCCCAAAAGTGGGGCTGCTGGGTCATAGGGGAGTTCTATATTTAGCCTTCTGAGAAATCTCCATACTGCTTGCCAGAGTGGCTGAACCAGTTTACATTCCCACCAACAGTGAAGTAGGGTTCCCTTTTGGCCACATCCCCTCCAACAATTGTTATTGTTAGTTTTCTTGATATATGACATTCTTACTGGGGTGAGATGGAATCTCAGTGTTGTTTTGATTTGCATTTCTTTTATGGCCAGTGATGTAGAGCACTTTTTCATATGTCTCTTGGCCATTCTCATTTCCTCATCAGAGAAGTTTCTTTGTAAGTCTTTAGCCCACTTGATGAGGGGGATGTTCTTTGCGGTTTTGTTTGGAAGAAGGTATTTATTTTAGTTCTGCATATATTTTAGAGATGAGGCCTTTGTCCGTTGAATGGCCGGTAAAGATCTTCTCCCAGTCTGTGGGCTTTGTGTTTATCTTGTGAGCTATGTCATTTGCCGTGCAGAAGCTCTGCAGTTTGATGCAGTCCCATTTGTCCAACCTTTCTTTGATTTGTAGCCTTTCTGGGTCATTGTTATGGAAGTTCTGTCCTGCGCCAAGGAGCCCAAGTGTTTCTCCTACTCCTTCCTTTAGTGTTTTCAGGGTGTCTGTTTTGATTTCGAGGTCTTTAATCCATTTGGAATTGATTTTGGTGCAGGGTGATATATAAGGATCTAGTTTTAGTTTGTTGCAGGTGTTGAACCAGTTTTGCCAGCACCATTTGTTAAAGAGGCTATCTTTCTTCCAAACTATTGTTTCAGCTCCTTTATCAAAGATTAAGTAGGCGTAGTTCTGTGGGTTCATTTCTGGGTCTTCAATTCTGTTCCATTGGTCTTCAGGCCTGTTCCCTTGCCAATACCAAGCTGTTTTTTATTACTATAGCTTTATAATACAGCTTGAAGTTGGGTATTGTAATTCCTCCAGCACTGTTCTTTCTGCTTAGGATTGTTTTTGCTATTCTAGGTCTTTTATTGTTCCATATGAATTTCTGGATTGCTTCCTCTATTTCATTAAAAAATGGTGTTGGGATATTAATGGGTATTGCATTGAATTTGTAGATAGTCTTTGCTAATATTGGCATTTTGATTATATTAATCCTCCCAATCCAGTAGCATGGGAGGTTTTCCATTTCCTTAGTTCTGAC
Organism: Perognathus longimembris pacificus; assembly: GCF_023159225.1. NCBI lineage: Eukaryota > Metazoa > Chordata > Mammalia > Rodentia > Heteromyidae > Perognathus > Perognathus longimembris. The sequence goes on along the minus strand of NC_063174.1, from coordinate 29,369,141 downwards.
TTAATTTTGTTTTCCAAGCTTTTAAAGTTCTCCTCAAAGAGGTCTTTCACTTCTTTGGTTAAGGTTATTCCTAGGTATTTTATGTTTTAGGGGGCTATTGCAAAAAGAGTTGCTTTCCTGATTTCAGCCTTGGTCTTTGGGTCGTTAGCATAAAGAAAGGCCGTTAATTTTGGAAGGTTTATTTTATATCCTGCAACTTTGCCAAAGTTTTGGATCAGCTCTAGTAGCTTGGGGGTAGAGTCTAGGGGATTCTTTAGGTATAGGATCATGTCATCTGCGAATAGAGAAAGTTTAACTTTATCTTTTCCTATTTGGATCCCCTTTATATTTTCTTCTTGTCTAATTGCTCTGGCTAGGAATTCTAGTACTATGTTGAAGAACAGGGGAGAGAGTGGACATCCCTGCCTTGTTCCTGATTTTAAAGGGAATGGCTTTATTTTTTCACCATTTAGAGTTATGCTTGAGAAATATTGGTGTGAGTTCTGTTTTGGAGGCCTTGTAGAATTTTGCAGTGAATCTGTCTGGACCTGGGCTATTTCACCATTTCTAATCGCTATGTAGTAATCCATTGTGTATAGGTACCATATTTTTTGGATCCATTCATCTGTGGGCAGGCATCTGGGTTGTTTCAATATTTTTGCTATTGTGAATTGTGTAATGAAAAACAGGGAAGTGCAGATGTCTTTTTGATATCTTGAGGCCTGTTGTTCAAGATAGATGCCTAGGTATGGCATGGCTGGGTCTATATTGAGCTTTTTGAGGAACCTCCATACTGTTCTCCAAAGTGGTTGTACCAATTTGCATTCCCACCAACAATGGAGAAGGGCTCCTCTTTCCCCGCACCCTCTCCAGCATTTGTTGTTGCCTGAGTTGAGAGTATAGGCCATTCAAACTGGAGTGAGGTGGTATCTCCGGGTTGTTTTTATTTGCATCTCCTTTACTGCCAAGGAAGTTGAACATTTCCTCATATGTTTCTTTGCCATTTTTTATCTCTTCTCTTGTGAAGTCTCTCTTTAGCTCCTTTGCCCATTTCATAATTGGTTTTTTGGGCTTGGAGGGGCTTAGTGCATTGAGTTCTCTGTAGATGACGGATATTAGGCCTTTGCCTATTGCTGTGCTGGTAAAGGTCCTTTCCCATGTGGTTGGCTGTCTTTCTAGTTTGGTGGCCATGTCTTTAGCTGTGCAGAAACTTTTTATTTTGTAGTAGTTCCATTTGTGGAGTCTCTCTCCTATCTGTTGTACCCGTGGGACTCTATTTAAGAAGTTCCTTCCTGTGCCTATAAGTTCTAGTATCTTCCCTACTTTGTCCTTCAGTAGTTTCAAGGATTCAGGTCTGATGTTGAGGTCCTTGATCCATTTTGAGTTGAGCTTGGTGCATGGTGATAGGCTAGAGTCGACTTTGAGTTTTCTGCATATGGCTGCCCAATTTTCCCAGCACCAGTAGTTGAAGAGGCTTTGTTTTTTCCATTGTATGTCTTTAGCTCCTTTGTGTAATATCAGCTGACTGTAAGAGTGCGGTTTTATTTCTGGATCTTCAATTCTATTCCATTAGTCTTCCAATCTGTTTTTATACCAATACCAGGCTGTTTTAGTTATGATGGCTATATAATAGAGCTTGAAGTCTGGTATTGTGATACCTCCTGCACTGTTTTTTTTTTCTTGCCTAGAATTGCT